>NC_059134.1:27541994-28156494 GCF_020740605.2 Lemur catta | reverse complement strand
CTTTTTGACAGTCACAAGTGTTCACAACAGTGGTTGGATAAATATGAAGTGCTGAAACACAATCCAAAACCAAATATTCATCAAAAAAAGCGAATGGTGTCTGTTTGGTGGTCCAGTGCTGGTATTATACACTACAGCTTCGTGAAACCTAACCAATTGATTATAGCAGATGTCTACTGCAACCAAGTTGGACGAAATTATGAGGATGCCTGAGATTAAGCCGTCGAGACTGGTCAACAGAGACAGGCCAACCCTCTTGCAAGACAACACTAATCACATGTTGCACAAACAATACTGCTTAAAGTACAGGGGCTGGACTTGGAAACTCTCTGTCATCCACCACATGCACCAGACCCTGCACCAACTGACTACCACTTCTTCCAGGTTTTGGACTACTTCTTGCAAGGAAAAATATTAAATTCTCAACAAGCTGTGGAAAATGCCTTTCACTATTTCATTGCCACTCACTCTCCAGGCTTCTTTGCTGCTGGCACACACAAGCTACTGTTAAGATGGCAAAACTGTGTCCATAGTTCAGGTGCACATTTTGATTAGTTGTACTGCTTCTTGTTTGAGATGTAATAAACTACACTTTTGATGCAAAATTGGGCATTTCATATTTAAGACTCATATTTTAAAACTTATCTCACTAGATGACATTGTTAAGATGGTAATGCACCTCTACCTTAAGCCCAAGACCAAAATAACTCAGAAACTCACAGAAATCTGGAAATAATAAACAAGTAGGTAAGGGCATCACACAGCAGGCTCTGACTGAGTCCATAGGAAATGTGCAGCCTGCTTCTTAATTTGGAAACCAAAGACAGATTGCAAACACTTAAAGGGAGAAAAATTGGGGGGAGGTTATAAAGGAAAGTGATCAATGATGAAGGAAATATGATTTTGAAGGTTGTGAAAAGGCCTGGGGAGTGATGGGTCACATTGTCCCAATAAGATGTCAGAACACCCAGACCTGACTAGTCTAACACATCTCCCCTAAAAGGCCCAGAGAAAGAAGTGGTATCACTCAATTCCATCAGCACTGTGTTCATAACATTTACTAAGCTTTCTATTATCCTCAAACAACCCTTGTCAGAGAAACTGACGGCATCAGGAGAAATGGAAAAGAGCATCGTTAGCAGACTGTCTATCCAGAATCTCGGATCAGTTACTTAACCTCTCCGGTCCTCAGCTTCCTAACTTATAAAATGTGGGTGATTTTGGATGACTAGATTGAATTACATAATGAATGTGGAGCATCTATTAATAGTATGTATGTAGAGCACATTGCCTGGATTAATAAATGTTGGCTTCCTGGAAAAAAGAATTTTAAGATTCCCACAGCACATGCCCAAGGCTATATTTGTGAAGATAATGGTTATGCTGGTCAACAGAAAGGAAAGAACAGATTTGTAAATGGTGAATACTGGAAGATAAGCTAAGAGTTTAGATGATAGGGAAAGGTCCCAGAATAAGAACAGAGCATTGTACTTAACTCAATGCCTCCTAGGAGAAGGGCTCAGTAGTGCACATCTCTTATTCTTTGTGGCCACCCAGGATCTTTTGAATACCCTTCCTATAGCTGGGGAATTTCCTTCCTTGTGAGTCCCCCCTCCCAATAGGGAAGCCAGGAATATACTTGCCTTTCATCTCCTGTAACTGTTAGAAAGCAAGCATGTGATCTGAACTTGTCTTCTAAGATGCATCTGAGCAAGACCCCAATTCAGAAACGAGTAACATAAAGGGAGAAATCACCATGAGGAATCTAGTCTGGTGAAGATTGCGAGAGATCCATCTTCCAGAGGAAGCAGCCTCTGAACAGGCAAGAGACCCTGTTGGCAGCATTCTTGGCCCAGCATTCAGAAGGCAATGGGAAGCACCTGTGCCAGGTGAGCACAGCAGTAAGATCTCTACTGGAACAGCAGATGGTGTGATGTGGGTGGTGTTCCTGGATGTATGGCTGCCAAGCCTGACTCTCTGGCCCTTCCAAATAGTCTGTAAATTATCTCATTGCCTTTTCTACATAAACTAACTAGAGGGCATTCTGGGTATTTGTGACCAGGTACCCTGACTGATATTGGGTCTTCAATATACTTTCTGCCCATGCTTGGAACTGTGCCCAAAACACGTAGTTCAATGGGAAAGGTGGGTAATCACTCCTGCCTAGAGAAGGGAATGAGGGAAAGACTCTGACCCTGACCCTTTGAACCCCTCTCAATCAATCAATCAATCAATTGTCCTTTGACTCCACTGACTTGACTCAATCTTCCACTGACTTCCTGCCAAAGTCAGCTAGCTTTATGCCAGATGTAAGCCAGATGTTTTCATTTATCTTCTCAAGGCTGAACAGACTACCTGGGTTTGTCCCATGTCCTTGATCTGATCCTCCAACATTCTTGCAGCAGATATTTACCAAGCACCTACTAATTACCAGGGACTGTTTTAAACATTAGAAGTATAGTGATGAACAATACAGATGAGGCCCTTGCTCATTATGGAAAATAATAGAGTTTAATGATGACTACACAAACAAATGAATAATATCACAAAGATCAAAGTGTTATTAAAAATAATAACACCAATAATATGTTTGAGAATTATTGGGGAAAGGGGCAGGGAACAGGACCTCTACTTTAGAATATGGGTAAATCCCTTTGAGAGACTGTGCTATGGAAACTGGGATCTCAGTGGTGATGGGGAACCATCCATGAGAAGATCTGAGAAAGACTCTTCCAAACAGAAGTGCCAGTAAGGGCAAGTTCCTGAGAGGTACAAGCTTGGCATGCTCAAGTCTGAAGTTAACAGATAGGCTGAGGAACTGAGTCATCAAAGTGGATCTGTCCAGCAGGAAGTTGTGTGCATGAATCATCTAAAGCATAAAGAAGTGATTAAGACAGAAAATATTGTCTGTATCATCAGGAAAATGGTGGTAATTAAAACAATGAGAGTTGGTGACATTACCCAACCAGAGCAAGTAGAGAGAAGAGCAGAGGGGTCCAAGGATGGGACTCTGGAGAACCCAAATATTTAAGGGGTGTGCATAAGAGAAAGAATCCATTAAAAGAGGATAGTCCAAGGAGGAGAAAAATGAGTATAGTGTCACAGAATTCAAGAAAATAGATTTCAAGAAGTAATAAGTGGTTGCAGTTTGAATAAACAGATCCCTTTTTATGTTAACAAAATTTAAAAGGATATGTGTGCATGTATGTGTCCATGAATAGAAAATATCTGGAAGTTACTTATAAAGAAAATGTTCATAGTGGTTATCACTTGGGAGTTGAATTAAGAAGATGGGAATAAGATGAAGAAAACTTCACGTCACCTTCATATCTTTCTCTACTGTACTTTTTATAGTAAGTAAATATTACTTTTATCATTTTGTGTGGTAGAAAGAGTCACATGTGGAAACTGTCTACAGTATGAGAGCTGGAGAGTTCCCACTGCATGTGGCCATGGGATCAGGCAGTCCAGCATTTCTAGACATGGAACCTGAAACCAAGACATTTGACGGAGATTCTTAGATTGCAAACAGAATCTTTAGCAATGAATACTATTCAGATGGCAAAATGAACACATAAAACATAAAGAAAAATTTCTCCCATACAATCACATATTTAACATCATGACAAATGTCTATCCTTCAGTTGTTCATCTCAACCACCCAAACTTAAAGTATCACTTTTTGGAAGCAGTACACTAACATATAACATGTACTAAATCTGTATTCAGCTACCATTAATTAAAGAGCACTAAACCAGTTTACTTCCTTTGGAAGAAGGGAAACTGTACAAAACAAGTAGAGATTTATTATGCATTCATCAAACACATATTGAGTGCCTACATTATGTCAACACTGATGGAAATTTTGCTAAGAAAGGGGAATAGAGAAGGACCTATAGCCCACAGAAGATGCAAAAGACCCCACAATAATGGTCAGCCAAAGGTAGCCATGAGACCACAGGTGCACCACAAGGTGTGCTGACCACAGGAGCCTATCTCCTCTCCTTCCTGAGACCCCACAAAAATGATTGGAATACTCTCTCCCAGGAAAAAAGTGAGATTTAGAGTTAGGGAACAGGCACTCTGAATGGTGGGAGAAGTTGACTACGTGACTACAAACAGGTTTCAGTAACATAACACTCCACTTCTGAAAGTTTAGCAGCTTCTAATTCCAGCCCATATGCATGGCACAATATGCTACTGGGACTCCGGAGGAGGGAGAGTTTGCTCTCAGCTGAACATACATTACCTCATTGCAAGAACAATTTAATGGATATATGTTTTCACAGGTTTAATCTTAAAAAACAGTTTGGAATATAATTTAAGTAAAAAGAATATATAATGGATAATACTATATTAAGTGCTGGGTTCTGAATGTAATGCAATTCTAACCACTGAGCTACAATAAAGGAGTTGCCTAAAGTCTTAAAAGCTAACAAATAAATGTTAAATGTCCACAAATCACCCCACCACCTGCCAATGAAATAAATTGCTTTTGAAGTGCTGCTGAAACAGAGCGAAAAGAATAAATGGGATTTTATTGTAAGCTCAAGCTCAGTTTGTTCCCTTAAATGTTGACTTTGAGTCCTAACGGTGTGTTCTCATTAGTTACTACTAGCTGTGATTTTGACCCCAACCAGGTCTTAGTGTGGGAGAGAAGGATGACTGTCATTGCCACCATTAATTAAAATCAGTTATATAAAAGAGATTAGAAAGTGAAATACCCTTTTCATAAAAGATAAGGGGGAAACAGGAGCGGTAGGGAGTAGGTTGCCACTTCCCTTAGGAAAATCATTTTGAACAAGGACTGGGAAGAAAACAAATGTAATGATCATGCCAAGGCTGTTAAGAGAAACTTTGGGGAACGTGTGGAAAGTGTTTCAATGCTGTTGACATTCTTATAAAGATGTAGGAGTTTCTAGACCCTGGACTTCCAACAGTTCTTTTATTAAGCTTTCTATTATATGAATTCACTTTCTTCACACAGGCTCATAATGTGTTTTCTTTGATTTACCTACATATCAGTCAGCTGTGTGAAAGAGTTTAGGCTTCTGGGGAGATGATCCTGGACACAGAAAAATGCATGTTTTACATTTTGGCAGTCAGCTGCCCACATAATTGCATGACAATTGCCTCTGCATCCACATCCTTTGCAAGATGCAAACAGGGTCTCACTCTTGGGAATTTAGATGCTGCCTCAACTTAGGCATCTGCTCACCTGACTGGGGTTCTCCATATTGGCTCAGCCACAGCAGTGAAAATAGCCACTTCCGGTCTCCAGCAAGGAGAGCAGAAAATAGCTGGGCCCTTCTATCTCAACTCCAGTAGCTCTATTTAATTCGTTCAGGGTACATGCAACTTGTTTCTAGGAGCTGTCGAACAGGTGATCTGATGAATTGAAGTGATACAAATAGCAATTTACACAAATGTTTAGAGTTGGAAAGGACTTCGTGTCCAGATAAGGTATAGTTTTGAAAGCTTGGATAAGTCCAATTTCCTCACTTTGCATAAGAAAGCTGCAGTCCAAAAGAAAAACTCTGGTGAGCAAACTATGTATAGTGCTCACATATAGGCTGCTGCTGTAACCCTCTAGCAGAGTCATACATGGGGAGAGGAAGAGGGAGATGGAGAATTTACAATGGGGGTAGGGAGCAGAAGGAGAGAGAATTTACAACAGTAAAATGCACAGATATTAAGTACTTGGTTAGTTTGGTGAGTTCTAAGAAACGTAAACATCTCTATGTATACGTCCTACCAAGATGTAGAACATTTCCATTACCTTAGAAAGTTTTCTTTTGTCCCTTCGAAGTAAATCCCCCTCAACTCTCACCCTGGGCGATCACTAATCTGATTTTTATCAGCACAGATTAGTTTTTTTCCGTTCCAGAGCTTCACATAAATGGAAGAGTATAGTACATACACTTTTATGTATGGCTTCTTTCACTCAGCATGTTTTTAAGATTCATGTATGCTGTTGAGACTATCAGTTGTTTCTTCCTTTTTATTGCCGAGTAGTATGCTATTGTATAACATAAATGCACCACAATGTATTTATCTATTCTCTTGATAATGGACATTTGGGATGTTTCCAGTTTGGGGTATATACATTCATGCACAGGTCTTTCTGTAAACATATGTTTTCATTTCTCTTTGATTGCTACCTACAAGTAGACATAGAGTAGGTATATGTTTAACTTTATGAGAAAAAAAGCAGACCGTTTTCAAAATGGTTATACCATTTTTCACTACCACTAGTTCCACATCTCAGTCAACATTTGGTGTAACGGTTATCCACCAGGTTCATTGTGCACTCACACAGCAAGCTAATCACTGAGATGACAGGTTTTGCAAAAGAGAATGAGGCTATTCACAAGGAAGCCAAGTGAGGAGGTGGGAGAACCGGTCTTAAGGCCACCTCCCCGAAGACACGGCTTAGGAATATTTATAGATTAGAGAAGTGAGGTGGTCTAAGATGTAGGGAAAGACAATTAGCAGTGAGGAAAAATAAAGCAGTCAGTGATCTATGCAAGCACAGTCAGAGTTCATGGCATTTCACAGCACTTATGTTCAGAAAATGGCAGTGTTAGCATGATCTGAGGGTGGAGTTCGGAGCCTTCTAATATCAAAAGGCCACCTCTCAGGCATTTGCACAGTCCCAGTTGAAGGGTTGGTGGTCTCAACCAGTTTGATCTAGATAGGAGCTGCCCCACGTTCCTGAAAGACAACTGAAGTGACTGTTACCATGGTGACTTATAAATGTTACCTATAAGGTAGGCAGTGAAGGTTAAGTTGCAGTGTTCAGTGTGAGGCCTTCAACTTCAAGGACAAAAAGTAACAAAAAGCAACCAGGGCAGGCTAAATCTGGCAGACCTGATCAGATTAACCCTTCCGTTTCCTCATCAGTCTTTTTAATTTTACCGCATGAGTGGTTGGTTTGCTAGGAATTCTTGGTGTTCCTAGATGCTTCACTCCAGTCCCTGCCTCCATACTCATGTGTCCTCCTCCCTGTCTGCCTCTGTGTCATTTCTCTTCTGCTTATAAGGACATCAGTCATATTGAATTGGGGGCCCACCCCATTCCAGTGTAACCTCATCTTAACTTCTATCTAAATTATACCTGCAAAGATTCTATTTCCAAATAAGGACACATTCATAGATACCAGGGGTTAAGACTTTAAGATGTCTTTTTGGGAGACAATTCACCTGCGATGCTCCCAAAGGAGTGAGTCTCTTTAGATGCGTTTTTCCTGATCACTCCCAAGTGAAATGTTAATACCACAGATTTACTGTATATCCATTAATATTTATGTACTATGGTTCTTTTGAGGGTGACAGACCATCTATAACAAAACCACACCATCTACATATGCAGCTTTATAATATAGCTCTTCCTTTTCAAGATTATTTTGGCTATCCTATTAAATACATTCTTTGCATTTCTAAGTAAATTTTAGAATCAACATGTCAATTTCCTCAAAATAAAAAGCCTACAGGCTTTATACGGGCATCATGTTGAATGTATGGATTAATTTGGGGAGAATTATCATTTTAGCAACATTGAGTCTTCCAATCCATGATCATGGCCTATCTTGACATTTAGATCCTCATTAATTTCTTTAGCAATGTCTTATAGTTTTCAGTACACAAGTTCTACATATTCTTTGTTAAAATGTGCTTTAAAATGTGCTTTAAAACAGTATTATTTAGGATAGCATCTAAAACATTTAGGATCAAATTTAACAAAGATTTTTATTATTATTTTTCTTTAAGGGCTGTATTGAGGTATAATTCATATGCAATACTACACACATTTAATATGTAAAATATGATAGGTCTGACATATATATACACCTATGAAATCATCATCCCAGTCAAGACAATGAACATGTCCACTACTCCTAGAAGTTTCTCTTGCCTCTCTCAGTTCCCCCCTCCTACCCCACCCTGTCCTCTCCCACTTTCTCTAGGCAATTGCTGACATGATCTGTGTCACTATAAAGTAGTTTGCATTTTCCAGAATTTCATATAAAAATCCAGAGCAGTGCTGCTCAGAATGCCAGGGCAGCTCTTGTGAGCGGACTACCTGGTCAAAGGTTGCCTTTTTCCTGACTTCAGGAGCTCTGCAGCACTTTGACTGAGTTTCTGTGTCTACTTGATCCTCTTCTAGTCTCTGTTTCACTGCCCTCTGTGTGTTTGTGGGTTATGTTAACATTCCGCCAGAGAAGATCACAATCAATATTCAGTAAGGCGTCTCAGAGGTCATGTGATTCTCTTTTATCTAGTGTATGCCTGATTGTCTTTGTTAGATTAGTCATTAGTGTGTCCAATTTCTTGTTCACTCTGTTGTGTCCAGGGAATCGGGGGGCCGTGACAGAAAGCAAAGCAGCCTGTGGGGCAGGAAGTATCTTTTGCTGCTTCCCTGAGAAGAGGACTACGGCTGAGGGGTGTTCTTAGATTCATTTCCTCCTCACTGTTAGAAGTTAGGAGGCTCCACCTCCCTGTTCACATGGGCCTCTGGGACCTCAGGCAACCCTCCCAGGTAGCAGGTTGCTGACATGGGCTTAGCAACTACTTCCCATCCTCTTTAGAGGCAGGAACTCCCAAGACAGCCAGCAGTTCAGCTCTGGCTGCAAGATAAGAATAGCAGGCAGGCACTGACTGACACATCGCTGAGTTGTCTCCAAAGCACAAATAGTTCTCAGGTAGAAACACATTACATAAACAGAAATTGTTACTGTATTCTCCCTGTGTCAACTCCTGGATTGCAGAAAAGGTTATAGGTATGATATATCTGCAGATCTTGCATTTTCTACAAATGTGTGACAAAGAAAGGGAAGAGGAATTGTCATTTGAAAAATTAGAGTATGTTCTACTGTCTCCAAAGGTCGCAGACTGTCTGAAAAGTTCACACTCAGAAAGAGGAGAGCAGGCAGAGGCTCCCCTCGGTAGAACATGGGCCTCTCCATCTCAGCTACTTTCTCCAAGGTCCAGGAACAACATAACCCTGGTGTGCGAGTTTGTTTTAGTTCTTTGGGCCGCTGCTTCTGCCAACAAACTCCTTGCTGCCTCTTTGTCCCACCTCTTGTTCCACTGGTCATTTGCACACAAAGAACTGAGAGCCCAACGCTGAGCCGAAGGAGGAGTGGAAGCGCGAATGTTTATTGTTAAACTCACTCATGTCCCTTCTGAAACCCGTGCACATGTGTAAAAGGTTGGACACAGGAGACGGACTTCTGGCCTAAAAAAGTTCTCCAAAATTAAGGCAATGGACCTGCAACTTTTCAGTAGCACTTTTATCTTTTCTTTTTTCATTCCGTTTTCTCATTTCAAAGAGTTTCTTTTTCAGTGACTATTCCAGAACCAGTAATATGACATGCAATGGACATTACAATGTCAGAGGCAACAAAAAAAAAAAGGATCTGGAAACTGTGAACAAACGTAAATGAAATAATTATTCTGACCTGACAACAAAGAATTAAGTGATTTGCCTTGTGGTTAGGTACCAATCCCTGGAAACTAGGATACCTCACTGCACATACACATGTGCACACATACACATGTGCGCACACACACATGTGCACACACACACGCACACACGGACAGGCAGTAACCTACAGTGGCAAAAAGCACAGAATTCAGAGTCATCTAATCGGGGCCACATCTCAGCTTTGCACTTACCAGCTGTGAGCAAGTCTTTTCAAAGTATGAATTGCAGTTTCTCATCAGCACACACGGATAACAATATCTGTCCTACAGGTTATGTGGAAAAATTGGTTACTGTATGCCAGCATGATTTTCATTAATATAATTCTCTATAGGATAACAAAGGGCTATTAATGAAAGAGGAGGTTCACTTATTCATTCACTCAACAACTATTTATTGAGTGCCTACTCTGTGCCTGACATTTCTACTTCTTTGTAATAGTCCTTTTAGTCTTTCAGATTCCTAGGTGATTTGCTATTTGAAAATGAGGATTTTATTGCTTTTATATCTTCTATGTAACTTCTATATATAAACTTCTATATACCATATGTACTCACCATCAAATGGGTATTAACTGACTTAACTGACCTACACTTAAGGACACATATAGTAGTAACATTCATCGGGTGTCGGGCAGATGTAGGGGGAAGAGGGGATGGGTATATTCACACCTACTGTGTGCGGTGTGCACTGTCTTCGGGAAGCTCTGACCTGGGTGGGGCAAAGATAATATATGTAACCTAAATATTTGTACCCCCGTAATATGCTGAAATAAAAAAAAATTAAAAATAAAAATAAATAAATAAATTTTTAAAAAAGAGGCATATAGGAGGTGCTTAATACAACTTTGTTGGATTGAATCAACGTAAGTTTTGTAAGGTTAATATAGCTTATGAATTGTCAAGGTGTACTATAATCATTTAACAATAAGGGGAATTTGAAGCTTCCAAAAAAAATTTCTATATAACAAAGAGGTATGTATACCTCTTTGTACATACACACACAGAGATCATGTCAATGTTATTGAGAAAGGTGACAAAAATAAAAATTAAAACTATTTTAGAATAACAATGACTTACCCAGCAATATGCTATGCTAAAGAATTTTTTAAAAGACATCACAGATAGTTCTAGCAACTTCATAATCTCTGCTCTAAAAAGCAAAAATATAGTTTGCAGCCTTTATCATCATCATTTCATCAGAGCTTCCAAGCTACAGCAATCCACCATCATACTTTACATTTCTTTCTGACCGTCCACATTCTGAAGCACTTTCTGATTTAAGGATCTTGTTCCCGAAAATGCTACTTATGGCGACTTTCTTCATCACTAGCCTGTTGCTACTAAGTCAGTGTCTAAGCTCAAGAAGACAAAAACAAGAGGCCAGAATTTATGATCAGAGATTCTAGTCTGCTTCTTCTTGAGCTTTAGTTTACGTCAGTAGTTTAAAAGACTGTGGGTGACTTACTGAAAGTGCTTCATGAATAAACAGTAAAAAATTAATTCCAAAATTGGAGAATGATTTGGGCTACATGTTTTTCTTGCTGCATACTTTAGAGTTTGAATAAATAGATAAATTAATTTTAATTCAAACCAAAATAATCACAGTTTTAGCTTGACACATTCATCAGAGTACTTCAAACACAAGTTTGGAATAAAATATATACTGTAAAAATTTTTGTTCTTTTATGTTCCTCATTAAAATGTCTGGGGAACGGCTTCTTTCCTTTTAAAGTGATTTATGGCACCTATGGTATGTACAGGATTTTATTATGTATCTATACATTTTTTACTGTATCTTTTTATTTGAAAATGCAAATTAAAAAAATAGTAAAGGAATGAGATAACTTAAATGGAATTTGCCAGGACAGATCCAGAAAGCAGGTAGAGTCTAATTTTTCAGACCTAGAAGGTGTGGAGTCAGTTGTCATAGTCCTTAAGCTGACACGGGGTTGGAATACACAGGCTGTGTATTCTACTCCCTCCTTTTCTTCTTGGCGAGGAGTACAAGGCTACACTGCTCCACCTGCCACCTTGTATATACACATGGCTACACCACCTGCACCACCCAACCCTCTCTCCTTGCTACTGTCCCATTTCTCTACCCCTTACTAGGATGCATTCAAACCACAAAGAGGAAAGAGCAACTTCACAGAGAGCCCCTAAGTCTGACAGCTTGAATAAGTGAGTAGTTCTCCACTTTGGCTGGATTTGAATAGAAAATGATGCTGAAAGTGGTGCTGAAAGAACAGACGTTTTAGTTTTCCAGCACCCAGGATGTTCTTTGAAGCAGGAAACACCGGGCTAATGAAACATTTGCCTGAGTGAAACAAGACGAAGAGCTCCTGTTTACAACCTTGTAGTGTCATTATTATGGGAAGACCACCCTCACTGCTGTACCCAAGCTCCTTTGTGCTAACTCAACTCCAACTACACCTTGGTTCACCCAGTACTAACTCATTCCATAACCACCAGTCTCTTCGGAAACTTATGTCCTCCCACGGGAGGAAGTCACTGTGTGTAAATAAGATTCAGCCTCTTTAAAATGGGCACAGAGGCATGCCCTTTGACCAATATTATCCTTTTTCCACTTTTGTAAAAGCAAGCGTTCTTCCCAGTTGTTTAGAGAGCAATCATCACTGTGTCCTCCTTTGATGCAGCAGCGAACCACAGAGGGAAAGGAAGGGTGGTCATGGAAATGTCGCAGGGCGGAGCAACCAGTTGTTACAATGACGAACTGTGTGGGAAGAGGGAGAAGGCAAGAATTGCACAGCATTTTGCTAAGTCTGAATTCTTTGTTATCTGTTCAAGTAAGTGACAAAAATGGGTAATTACATAGCAGAAGTGTTCAAGAGAATCACTGGATTGAAAGCCAGTGCATCCTCATTAAGTCATTGGAGACAAGATTCATTGCATATTCTTTACACTACAGAGTCTGCCCATGGTTTTGATCTTTGAACCTGTCACCTTAAAAACGACAAAAGAAAGTTTATGCCAACATAGCTATCAGAGACAGCATCAGCATATTTCTCCACTATTTCTTCTCTGCCCTGTCTGCCTTTCAGGTGAGCAGAATTAGATCACCCTGACCCAACATCCCATTATCTACAGAGAAACAAAAAGAAATGACAAAACCATTTTCTGTAACAGTGACTATGATTTGGTTTTTATAATGAGCCCAAAGAAAACTGACGCTGTTTTGTGTTCAAAAGGAATAAATCTTTTTTTAAAGCTCAAAATGCCTTGAATCCTGAATCTTGTTCTCCAGAATTAATTGTGACAGAGCATTACTGAATGCTTCGTGGGAGGCATGCTATGTACATTACACATTCTTTTAAAAGCATATCAGAAGTTAGACCAACAATACACTAAGAGTGTGGCCTCAATCCTGGAGGACAACTTTGCTCACAGTGGCTGTAAACATAGGTCATTGGTGCCCACCTTCTGGCCCAAACAACTTCATGGACAAATACAAAGAATTGAGTCATGATTGTTTCTGAAACAAATCATGAAAAGTACATTTCATGAGAAATCTTCACAACACCACTGATTGGATTTATAGAACTAATAGCATCTTCTGCCAAACAAGAGCAAAACCTAAATTTACAGAAGCAAAAAAAAAAAAATCTCCAAAGCAGACACTGTTGTTTGTTTTCTCGCTGTTCGTTCCTTGCTTCTTTTATAAGAGAACAGGGCCCTGCCTCAATAGGTGTGGCAATTTGCCCAGCTATAAGATTATGAATACATTGCCTCTCTCGTAGATGGGTTGGTCAAAGAGATACAAGTGCAAGTCATTGAGTGTGGTTTTTTGAAAAGGGAATTGACTCAGATGGGAGGCAAGATGAGAAAGCTATAGCTATCGCAGTCATCTTGTAAGAATGAGGTTATCCTGAGGATGGAAGCCACTTACCAAGGATAGTGAAACAGAAAGATGGAAGGAGATTTGATCCTAGATGACAAGGAGTCAGTACGCCAGTCCTTACTAGCATACTTCTATAGTTCTCTTTCATGAGAAAAAAAAAATGCACCTGTGTCTTATTTAAAGCGCCATGATTTGGGGTCTTTCTTACTAGCAGCCAAACCCAATTCTGTCTCCCTGTTACCTTACTAATTGGGTTTGACAGATATAAAGATTGGGATACTAAACTAAATTATCAAAATTTAGCTTAGATGATTCCAACTATGGAGAAATAGAATTCTGCAGTTCTTTAGTGTGATAATTTCAATGAAAAGAATTTCTGGAATGCAAGAAAGGCATAATAAAAAATAATTTTGGAGGGATAAGAAATCCTTCAATGTGTCTCAGTTGTCAAAAAAATAGAAAAAACCCATTATAAAAAAACAAATCATGGACATTGGCCTTCAGAAGGGGAGAGTTATATACATAGTATAATCAAAACCCAGGAAAACAGGCAAGATCAAGTGGCAAAGGAGGAATATTGTGTTTAATTAATTAATGGAGGTGAGTGAAATAGGAAAATGGTATAGGTGACTATAAAGTAGAGAAATTCTTCACAATTAGGAAAATAATATTCTGAAATGAGAAGTTGAGACCTGTGGAATTATAGAGTAGATGTGGTGTATCTGTGATAGAGGGTGACAACTTTAGCAGGGACATCTAGACATACTGGAATTAATTAGCTTCTGGGGCCTAGAGAACCAGGCTCTTGGCTAAGCTTCTGGGAACCAGTCTCCAACCACCTTGCAGAACTGGTCTCATGAGACAACTGCTAACCTGCCGTGGCCAACCTGACCAATCCATGCCCCTTGCCTGAAGTCCCCACCAGTGATGCCATTTCTGCACCAGGAGCTGACTCAGCTGGACCACATAACAACAAACCCTATTTCCTCACGATCCTCTCTTCTTATGTTTGCCACAAGTTTGCCTGCAAGAGAGCCTGGAAATTTGAGTGTTGACTTCTATACTGGGAGAGAAGACTCACAACAGGAACTTCACCAAATACACAGACAGACTCGTCAAAATCTGATGGGAAGCCATGAATAGGATGCAAGTACACCATATGGCTTCTGAAGATGAAGAATTCAGGAGGTTCTTGCTACTAAACCTGGGAGAAGAAATAACTGGTTTACGAATTTAATCAATGGGTAAAAGTCTAGTTTCAATCTGAAACTGAAGCCACCCCAGGACTGAGCTAAGAAAGTCATAATGTCCATGATCCAGGGTGCATGTGTCCTTTCATTCAACAAATAGTTAGTGAGCACCAAATACATGCCAGGCCCTGTTATAGCACTGGAAATTCAACAGTGAACAAAACTGATAAAAAGTCCTTGTGGCCATAGAGCTCGCATTGCACTTATAAAACTAACAGGACCTGAAAGGCCAGATTTAAGAGAGAGCCATTGCACGCTTATGGTTCATCCACACATACTGAGCTGTGTTTTCCTAATTCCTTTCCCAAGTGTACTTTGCCAAATGGTAAAAATGTGCTACAAGAATAAAAGGGGCTCGGTGATCAAATACATTTGAGATATGATGAAATAAGAATGAACAGGTTTGTCGAAGGCAGGAAGGCATTAATATATTATTGTGCTTTGGAAACCCCCAAGAAAGGGATACAGCATGTATGACATGTGTCCCAAACTTACATGAACACAGAACCTTTTTAATGAATCATCTTGCAGAACAAGAATTCTCAGGAACACTTTAGAAAACGCTTCCTTTCTCTGTAATAAAGTTGATTTTGTTCTCTGAAAATAACTGCTGGAGGAAGTGGAGGATGCGGCCCGTAATAGCAGCAGTGAAGCTTGGGTTTGGTTCTGATGCAGCAGACCAAGGAGAAAAGAATTTCCCCTGCTCTCCAAGTGAAAACAGCACAAGAACGCAACAGTGCATATGAGAACAGTTTTAGGAAGTCCTAGGAAGGTTTCACATAAGAGAATTTGCTTAAGGAAAAAAGGTACTGAATGAGGCTGGATTCTGCCTGTGAACAGATATCTAGAAGTCTTAATTCCCCTGGTTGGTGGGGAGTCCCTACTTGCATTTCCCTTCTTAGCCTGCTGATTTTGGGGGGCAGGTCAGGGAAGAAGCATTCTCTAGGCCCTTTAGGAAGAACCATGTAATGAGTAGGTGATGTTTTTGAGCCCTCTTAGGGTCTTTAGACCACTGGAGGAACTGAAGGGCTTAAGTTTGCTGGAGAAGCTTAGCCAAGAACAGAACACACATGCTGTCAGGAAAGCTGTGTGTCCTCTGGTTACCAACGGATGAATTATGCAAACCCTAAACACCTGAGGCACCCCCCCTTGCTTCAGCTGAGCCCCCTGAGACTAGAAGAACCAATCATGACTCTGGGTGGTAGTGGGAAACCTCGAAAGGGACCTATTAATTAGTGCAGATGTACTTATGCTTTCGCTTCATCATCAACCACTAAACCCCTTCGGGGGAATGAAATAATTTCAAAAAATAGTTGTCAGCTGAACACTGGGCCCCTTACCTCGACATGATACCAAGGCCTGGATAATTTGATTCTGGGCCAAAGTTTTTGCAGAAGTGGGGGGAATCAGAGATTTTCCCATGAAAATATCACCTTTCTGGCAGACAATAAATGCTATAGTTTACAATGCCTACCCGTTTAGCAAAGGATCATTCATTCAGCTACTATTCAATTCCACTGTGAAACAAGTCTATTAGTATATGCTACTCAGTTAAGATCTACCAATAACTTCAGGGCAGAAGCTGGCTCTCTCCTGACTTAAAACTTTTCTCTGCTGAAGCCCTGCCTCCCCCTACCTACCAATTTTCCCCTAGACACAAGTTGAAAATAATATACTGACGGCTGGTTAGTAAACTCAGAAAGAATTAGAACTGATGTCCATTGACTCATTTTGGAGAAAGAACTTGCCTTTAAATATTTTGTCCTCTTATGGTGAAGGTTTCCCTTTAGGAAGAAAGGTATCAACCTTGATTTTTTTTTTTTGGTGTCATTTTCATTATTACAACAAATAAAAGTTGGAAGTCCCAACATCCCAGTCCAGTTAATATCTAAAGCAAGTATAAAACTTGATTTCTTAAAATCCTTGAATCCTCCCTCCTCCCCCTCATGAATCCTTGGTTTTAATTATGATGGAAACATCTAATTCTTCCAATTATTTCGTGGCTTTTGCTGTGATTGCTCTGAGATTTCAGTTGAGACTTAAGACTTGGACAGCTGACTGGTTCATAATACATTGGAATAGTTGGATCCAAACTAATAATAAGCTGTACAGGAATTAGTGCTCAATATATATTGTGTAAATTTGTTGAAATCTCTTGGATGTGAATGTGTTACTTCGAGTGGCTTATATTAAGATTGTCTCAAATTTGGGGGTTAAAGCAAACCCAAATGTGTATTTTTTTGTGTTACAGAGCTCTGCTTTATAATTTTGTAATAAAGTTTCAAAACAGATAAAAAAAAAGAGGCCTTATTCACAGACAAAAATTAAGGATCATATACAAAAGAAACTTTCTCTTTCTCCTGAGAAAAATATGAAATGTGCAATTCATATGCTTTTTAAACTACCAACAGGGAGCACAGCATTGGAAGCAGTAATTTTAATCCCTTTCTTCACCAAACCTTTCATTAGAACCACAAAAAAAGTAGCAAATAGCTCTCATTTTAATCTGACCTGTGCATACCCTTATGAGGTACTGATGAATAGGTGAAAAGTCAGAGCACAATTCACACGCATGCACGCACACACACACACACACACACGCCCCCTCTCACACGTGGGAAATGAATACTCTCTACAGGGTGGAAGAAACAGCCTTTAGGGAATTGACAGGCCACAGAACTCTTGAAGGGAATAGTAAGAAGCCTTGAGCACAAAATGTAGGGAAATACTTTTGAAGGATTATGTGACTCCCACCTCCTTTCCCCAGAGGCCAGAGTCAGATGACACAGATCAGCATTTTGAACTCTGAGCCGTCCTCCGTCTTTCAAGAGTCCGGATTTAGAACATCAAAGGTCAGGGAAATTGTTCATCTCGTGTCTTCTGTGTTGGTAGACGAAGAAACACCACGCTACGTTTGAAGTCTGCTCAAAATGGACACAGTGGGTGAACCTCTGGGTAGACGCAATTCTAAAACTCAAGAGGTATTTATTTTTACAGGGTCAGAGAAAAAGTGGTCAGCCTCGAAATACACAAACAAAATAATTTCTCACTGAAAAACCTTACTTTTCTCAGATTCAGTGTATCTGATATCGCATGTGAATACTGCGACCATGTCAGCCAAATTAAGTTGTGAAAATGATTATGGCCTAACTGCTGCGGCCTCAAAACTATGAGAGGTAAATTAAAGAAGTAACTGGCACAGTCCTGCCCTTGAGGAGGTGATAATCCTTTTGAGGAGATGAGATTATACGTGGGAAACAAAGAGATTTGTAACAAAGGAAGCCACAAGTGGAAGCAGACCCCAACCCCAGCGTAGCTCAATGGGAGAAAGGGCCGGCTTCACAGAAGGAAAGAATCAGCTCTGACAGACGGCTTCAGAATGTGCCTCAGGGAGGCCAAATGGGACAGAGAGAAGCGGAGCAGATGGGAAGAAGCCCTTCTAGAAGCCAAAGCTAGAGAGAGTCAGGAAGAGAAAGAAACAAGAAGATTGTTGAAAGACAACCCAGAGCCAAGACAGGGAGATGTTCTTTGCAGCCTGAGATTCTCCTCAGAGTGGGATGACATGGTCGTGCCTGTGGTCCTTCATTTTCACCCTCCCTGCTATTCTCTTAAAATATTTCTCACATTCCTCTACTTATCGTGAAGTATTATAATCATTTTGTTTATGTGTCTTTTCCCTGCTAGACAATAAACTCCTCCGAGTCAGTGGGCAGACCTTATTCAACTTTGCAGCGTGCAGCAGAACAGCAGGACAGAGTGGGCATCTAATCATGATCTTTTCACTGCCCGCAGGGACAGGGACAGCTGCTTGGGCACACGGAGCATGAGAGAGTCATGGAAGAGAAGAGTCCGGCAGGGTCTAGGAACCAGGTCAGGGGTCTGAGTAGGGGAGTCCAAGACTGAGAAGAGAGAAAGCTGAGGAAAAGTCTTGAGACTAATGTAGTGTCCATTTCATTTTCATTCCCCTTTCTCCCCTAAAATTGATGTTTCTGTCCAGTTCTCTCCTTTAAAAGATAAAAGAAATGGCTTAAAAATGCACCCTTCATTGGACATCAGCCAGAGTTCTCCCAGCAGATATATTAAAGTCTCTGTCCAAACAGAAGAGCAGAAGTTTTTGAAATTGCTGAGTAGAGCACTAATTATTTCCAATTCTTGCCAAAATAGGAAAGAGAAAGTGTCCCATTTGTAATCTGACCATAAAATCTCCATCCAAACCACAGTTATTAGTTAGGGTTAGTGTGGTAAAGCCAAGGCCTGCCAGAATGAGAAGCCCCAGAGCTTCTCATGTGGTCCTGCTGGTACCTTCCTTGCCTTGCATGGCCCAGCACCTGCGTGTGCGCTTAGCATCTGAGTACCACTATCTGTGATGCAGTGGACAGCCAGTTCCAAGGCAGCATAGCCATGGCTGTCCCTACTCCACCCACATCCGTGCCGTCTTCTCTTTTCATGTGCTGGCAACTTCACGAGGCAGAGCCTCTGGACGGTTCTCTTCTTACAAGACCTACTAAGAGCTATGTTAAGCTTCCTCTTGAAACTTAACAATGTATGTTAGTGGTAGTAAGAAATGCAAACCGACTGTTTCAATTTACCAAAATCATACATTAATTATTACAGTTCTTCAGAAATATAGATAGAAAGATATAAATACAG
This sequence comes from Lemur catta, assembly GCF_020740605.2. Taxonomy (NCBI): domain Eukaryota; kingdom Metazoa; phylum Chordata; class Mammalia; order Primates; family Lemuridae; genus Lemur; species Lemur catta. Next base: position 28,137,250 of record NC_059134.1, on the reverse strand, counting down.
AACCAGAGTTACTTAGAGGCAAAGACTTTGTCAAATCATGGTAAAGTGTATATTTAGAAAATATTTAAAGGCAAGATCCATTCATTCAATGTCTAGGCTGTAAATTTCGTTTAATGCCTTGATGAGACACATGCAATCTCCTGTGCCTCTCTGAATCATTGTGACAACCCTCTCTCCTCCACTGAACAATAAGCTACCTGAGGACAGGGTCTCAGTCTTATTTACCTTTGCATCCTCTGCCTCGGGTAGAGAGGTAGTCTCATAAGCCACACTCAAAAATGGTTGCTGAATGAATGAGGACTAAATCCTTATCTCAAAAAGTCTATAAAATTGTACTAGGGCAGGAAGGTGACATATAGTATTAATATAATGTCTATAATACAAAGTAGAAAGTTATAAATTTTATTAATATAAAGGAAGTTTAAAACAAAGTCCAGTCAATTCTCACTATTAGCAGCAGCAGTTGTATTCTATAAAGTTGTGGCGAACACTGAATTAGTAAATACTAAACTGTTGCTCCCAGGGGAAATACAGGATTAGGTTCCTAGGAGCCTCTGGTCACACCATTTTTATCAACCAAACTGCCATTATGTATGTTTGTTTGCCAACTTCCTTGTCAAACAAGCCAGTCTCGCCAACATTGAAAACCTGCTCGCTCTTCCACATAACCCTTGTCCTGTATAATATTAGCAAGTATCTTTTAAGTTCTTCTGCAGCCTTCTGTTCTGCAGAATCTGCCTCACCTGAAAGTCTAACATCTTTCACATCATATCATCTTTTGGAATGTCTGAACCAGCCAAGCCAATGCTAGCCAAGAAGAGTGTCTTGTTATCCTGACCTTGGGTAATGTGACCATAAATTTCATTGGCTTTCATACTGTCCACTACAAGTTTTTTATCAGTTATCATCTCAGGAATCGACAAATTTAGCTGCTTTTCCCTCTTTTCCATAGCTGTGTCACACACTACCGATGTCACTCTAGCACTTTCCAGAGTGGCCTCAGAAACAGATTAGTGAATTTCCCCTTCCTTTTTCTAGATGTACTGTCCTGTTGCTTCATGAACATTGAACCCATCGCCAACAGTACTGTGACTTATGCCAGAGCAAAGTTCATCTAACACATGTATTTTCTCGTAAGGCACATCAAAGCTTTCTTGCTCTTAGGAACACCAGGAAGCACTTCAACACTACACTTGGGGCATATATAACAAAAGGCACAAAGATGTGAAAGATGCAGCACTAAATAGACTGTGCAAAGGTCACTTAATTAGCGTGACAGCTGAAACAAGAAGGCAGAGAATCACCTTGTTTGACTTCAGTGGGGAATATGCACATGTGGAGGCCTTAAATATTTCACCACTGTTTGCGTGTTTGCAAGTGACCACAAAAGTGCCACAAGTACTGATTTTGAATTTATAAGTAAATTACTGAGCAGGTGATTAGCAAATACCAAACCCAAGAATAATGAGGAGCTACTGTGCTATGGAAATGAGGTTCAGAGGAGAGACAGTTCTCTCAAGGGATTGTTTTGAGGTTCAAATGAGATCACACAAATAAAGGGGTCCACATCATGCCTGACATAGAGTTGGTAGTCAGTAGATTCCCATTCTCTCCCTGATCAAATAAGACCACACTTCAGAGAAAAGTAACTTTGAGCTGGCCCCTGACAGATAGGTAAGACATGGACTTACATGGAGAGAGGAAGGTAGAAAAATAGTATAAACCAAGGAAAAGAGGCAGGATATTAAAGATTGTGTACAGGGAAATCAAATGGCTATACCTGGCTGCATCCTACAGTGTATGAAGGAACTTGGTAAGAAAGAATTTGTAAAAAAAAAAAAAAAAAAAGAATTTGTAAAGGCAGGTTGGAGTAATTAAATCAAATTCCAGGCCAAGGAATCTGGACACAATTCAACAGGCAACAGAGAGCCTTGCTATTTTCTGAAGAGGAAAATAGTGATCTAAGCTGAGTTTCTAGAAGAATGAGCTGGTGAAAGTGTGTGAAATGAATCGTGAGTGTGGGCTGCAACTCAGGAAACTGCTAGGAAAGGAAGAGCGTCACAGATTGCAATAGTCATGTGGTAATTGTGTGACATTAGGATAATTTAATAAGCATTGAAAGGAAGAAAGAGGAAGGGTTTCAATGAAATATATTCCCAAACCTTTTGATCAGGAGAATTACTTGAATTCTCGTTAGTAATATGAACTCCTAGGCCCCAACCTACACCCATGGGATCAGCATCCCTGGGACATTGGGGGATTGTGGTCTGGGAAGCCAGCTGTTTACCAGACCCCTCAGCTTATTCTTTCCTTCAGGGAAGTTTGGGAGACACTGAATCTGAGCTGTAGGAACTGAGAAGAGCTGCTCTACTTTAGGTATTTGAGCTGTGGACAACACCAGCACCTCCCCTGCAATACTAGACCCCATGTCCACAAGCTCCAGGCTTCACCACTGTTGGCTTGTTTTGTAAGCAAGTCTCTCCTTTCCTAAAGAAGCAAACATACTATAAATAACTACCATGGAACCCACCACCCTGAGCCTAGTAGTGAGGAAGTGCAATTGGCTTCATGAATAAATCAATCTTAGAGCAGAATTTTATTAAGAAGCAAAGACAACTGACTATATTAATGTGAAATAAATGTTGTACTTTCTAATTCATTCACTTGTGATTCTTTTTCAAGTCTGAATTACATAATCCTATGAACTGTTTAATATGAACTGTAACTGCTAATATAGAGCAAGAATACACAGTATTTTCTATATTTACATTTAAGTAAACAGGTATGAAGCAAGTGAAAATCTGTTCAAAATTGATTTAGAGTCTACTAATGAACTGTGAAGATCTATTTTATTATCTGTGACATAATCAATTACATGGAACACTGAAAGAACAAGAAGGAAGAATTAAAATTTTCTGCAAGTAGATATTACAAATGGTTAAGAAGTCGCTAGCATCCAGGGTATTTTTACCAATGCTATTGATAGGTTGAGTAGGTTACACTATATTGAAGAAGACCGTAGAAAATAAACAATAGGCATAAAGCTACATTGAGGATTGGATTTGAATTTTTTTAATTTCCCAGATATAATTTATATACTATTTATTTCCAAACAAACATCAGAAGTCATATCAGTACCTCAAAAATTTAAAGAGATCAGAAGTCATATAATATCAGTACCTCAAAAATTTAAAGATGATTACATAATTAATCACAGAGTAAAAACTTCTTCACCTACTGTACCACCTTGCCTACAGCCAAAGACAGGAAATCCCTGATAATCACTCTACGTGGTCCCATTTCTGTCTTTAAGATAGAATAAGGAGTTCAGGTAAATAGTATCATATATTTATTAATAACATTCTTCATTGTGACAGAAAACATGATAAACAACAATGAAAGTGTATTTTAAAAAAATTAAACGCCATGGATACCTGATGAAAACCTTGTTTTGTAAGCAACATTACAATTAAATGCATTCTATTAGTATACAGTATGAGCCACGGAAAATTAGAATGCAATATTTACCTATGTTCTTATGAAATCTGTGGAAATTGGTATTTCTTGGTTTTCTAGGGAGGCCTCATGGTGTCATAGAGAGTACCTGATTACTTAGAGGCCACAGGCCTAGATGTGAATCCTGGTGCCTTGACTTAGCAGCTGTGTAGCCTTGTGCACCTTTCTTCAACCCCTCTCAGCTTCCATTTCTCATCCAGAACATGGGAGTTGTAACTACTACACAGAACGGTTTTGAAAATGAAATAATAAAATATGTAAAGAGCCTACCTAACTCAGGGCATTGGAATGTAGTAGCTATTCTGTGAGTATTAGTTTCTTTATTCCCTCACCTTTCTGGTTTTGGTTATATCCATCATTTCCCAGATGCTGGAGTCAATCTGGGTGTCTGGCTCTCAGATTTTTGGTGATCTGTATGCTTTTACCTCTAATAAAGGTTATGAATCATCTCCCTTAATAAGTTCATGTACATGTAGCATTTTGCAAACAATCTCTCATAGACCCCCTGGTACTCACTTATGGACCCCCTTGGGGTCCACAAATCCAGGTTAAGAATGCTGAACCTGAAGAATCTTGGAATGCTTTAAAACCACCAGTAAAAGACTTTGGTGTGTGAAAGATCTGTACGAAAACTGTAGAAAAGCTGGAGGTCCTATTCATCTCCAAGACAATATCTGGCAAGTTATGTATATCTGGTGTCTCAATTGACGTGTACAAGTCCATCTTGTGGAGTCAGTATACACACATACACACACACATACTCCAAGTATCCATCATGGGGTTAAAAGCTTGAACAATGTCCAATAATGGGATTTTGACATCTCAGCTATTCATGATGGAGTAGGAGTTGAAGATGCAATGGAAACCACTAAAGAAAGAAACCAAAAAGAAAATTCACCAGATGGAACAGATCAGCAGTAAGGCATGGCAGGTCACAAAGAGAGAGAGTATCAGATGGTGACCTATTCTTGAAGACTTCCAAATCCAGCTGTCTTGGCAGTATGTGTGACCCTGAGGAAAGAGGAGCCTATGTAAGAATGGAAAGAGTTGTTACACCAAACTCCGCAATGCATCAGAGCATTACACTGGAGCCCATCCTGCCCTAATTAAGTGTAACACAGAACAGAAAGCATTTCCCTGCCCACACCATGAAGGGGCTAATGGCACTGGTAGCAGGATGAGCCAGCAGGGATCCAGGTCTAACTGGGGATAGAGATCCATGCAAATCAGGCAAAACCAGCCTGAGCCAGAGCAGCACTAATTGGTTTTTGCCGAGAACAAAATACGAGTGACCTCAGAACTTGAAGACTTTTGAAATAATCAAATATAATAAAAAAATAAGGGAAAAAGAATAAACAGAAGTAAAAAAGACTTCAAGATGTTTGGGACTACATAAGGCAACTGAATTTATGAATTATTTGTATTCTCGAAAGGGTAGAGAGATTAAAAGTTTAGAAAACCTACTTAAGAAAATAATTGGTGAAAAATTCCCAAGTCTAGCAAAAGAGTTAGATATCCAAATACAGGAGACCTATACATTGCAAATACATTGCAAAAAGGACTTTATCATATTATAATATTATAATCAGAATGTCTAAAGTCAAAGTGAAAGAAAGAATTTTAAAATCACCAAGATAAAATTGTCTGGTCACATATAAAGGAAACCCCATTAGACTAACAGTGGACTTTTCAGCAGAAACCTTACAGGCCAGAAGAAAATGGAATAGCATTTTCAAAGTGCTGAAAGGAAAAAAACTGCCAGTCAAGAGTTTTATATCCTGCCAGAATAAGCTTCACAAATAAATGAGAAATAAAGACTTTCCCAGACTAGCAAACACCACTAGACTTCATCACCACTAAATTAACCCTACATGAAATACTCAAAGGGATCTTAAACATGAAAATGAAATGTTGATATTCACCATCATGAAGACATATGAAAGTATAAAAGTCTCAAGTCTCATAAAACAATCACATAAGGGAAGAACAGAAAGGAATCAAGTGGCAACATGACAGAATTTCATCAAACCACAAAGACAAAAAGAAAGAGAGAAAAAAGAAACAAAGAATTTATGAAACAACCAGGAAACAATTAACAATATAAGATAAACAAAGCCTCACATATCAGTATTAACCAACCTTGAACGTAAATGGATTGAATGCCCTGCTTAATAGATAAAAATTGGTAGAATGGATTAAAAAACAGGACCCACTCTATGTTGCTTACAAGAAACTTGCCTCATCTGTAAAGACACATATAGGCCAAAAGTAAAGGGATGAAAAAGAGGCTGGGCACGGTGGCTCACGCCTGTAATCCTAGCACTCTGGGAGGCTGAGGCGGGTGGATTGCTCGAGGTCAGGAGTTCGAGATCAGCCTGAGCAAGAGCGAGACCCCATATCTACTAAAAAAAATAGAAACAAATTATCTGGCCAACTAAAATATATATATAGAAAAAATTAGCCGGGCATGGTGGCGCATGCCTGTAGTCCCAGCTATTCAGGAGGCTGAAGCAGTAAGATCGCTTAAGCCCAGGAGTTTGAGGTTGCTGTGAGCTAGGCTGACGCCATGGCACTCACTCTAGCCCAGGCAACAGAGTGAGACTCTGTCTCAAAAAAAAAAAAAAAAAACGAAAAAGATATTCTATACAAATAGAAACCAAAAGTGAGAAGGAGTAGCTATATTTATAACAGATAATACAGACTTTAAATCAAAAGCAGTAAAAATAAAAAGAAGATCATTTTATAATAATAAAGGGATCAATTCAGCAAGAGGATATAACAATCTTAAATATATATGCACCCAACATTGGAGCACCCAGACTCATAAAACAAAGAAAGAAATACACAGCAATACAATAATATTGGATAACCTCAACACCCCTCTCACAACAGTAGAAACATCATCAAGACATAAAATCAACAAAGAAACATAGAACTTAAATTGTACTTTAGACCCAATGGACCTAAGAGACATTTATATAACATTGTACCCAACAACTACAGAGTACACATTCTTTTCATCAGCACATGGAACATTCTCCAAGATAGACCATATGTTAAGCCACAAAACAAGTCCTAACAAAGTTTTAAAAATCAAAATCAAATCAAGTATCTTCTCAGACCATGGTGGAATAAAGCTTTCCTCAATACAAAGAAGAATTTCAGAAACTATATAAATACATAGAAATTAAACAACATTAACAACTGGATCACCATATACAGAAATCACCTCAAAATGGATTAAAGACTTGAATGTAAGTCCTAAAACTATAAAAATACTGAAAGAAAACCTAAGGAAAACTCTTCTGGACATTAGTCTAGGCAAAGTGCTCATGACTAAGACTTCAAAAGACCTCAAAAGCACAGGCAACAAAAACAAAAATAGACATATGGAACATAATTAAACTACAAAGCTTCTGCACAGCAAAAGAAGTAATCAACAGACAACCTGAAGAATGGGAGACAATATTTGCAAGTGACATCTGACATCTTTGTAAATAAATCCAGAATTTACAAAGAACTCAAGCACCTCAACACACACACACACACACACACACACACACACAAAAGCCCATTAAAAAGTGGGCTAAGGACATGAATAGATATTTTTCAAAAGAATACAAACAAATGGCCAAGCATATGAAAAAAGATTCATCACTAGTCATCAAAGAAATGCAAATTAAAACCACAGTGATATATCTTCTTACACCAACTAGAATGGCTATTACTAAAATGAAAAAATAACAGATTTTGCAAGGATGCAGATAAAAGGGAACTTTTATACACTGTTGGTGGAAATGTAAATTAGTACAACCTCTATGGAAAACAATATACTCAAAGAACTAAAAATAGAGCTACAATAGATCCAGCAATCCCACTACTGGGTATCTACCCAAAGGAAAAGAAATCATTATATCAAAAAGATACCTGTACTTGCATGTTTATTGCAGCCCTATTCACAATAGCAAGGATGTGGTATCAACCTAAGTGTCCATCAATGGAGGACTGGATAAAGAAAATGTGGTACATATACACAATCGATTACTATTTAGCCATAAAGAAGAATTAATTCATGTCTTTTGCAGCAACATGGATGGAACTGGAGGCCATTATCTTAAGTGAAAAAAATCAGACACAGAAAGAGAAATACCACATATTCTCACTTATAAGTGGGAGCTAAATAATGTGCACACATGGAAGTAGAGTGTGGAATGATGGACAATGGAGACTCAGAATGGTAGGGGATGGAAAAGAGGGTGGATGATGAGAAATTACTTAATGGGTACGATGTATGTTATTCCAGTGATGGATACACTAAAAGCCCTGACTTTACCACAATGCAATATAATGCAACAAAATTACACTTGTACATAAATTAAAAAATTTTTGAATTAAGAGAAAAAGAGTAACTTTCACCCATGGGCACTGGTAAGACACCCCTTAGGGATACCCAGAATATTTGAGAGAAGGGTTTTAACATCAGCAAAGGCTCATATTGAGTGTGTGTTTGTGTGTGTGCATATGTACAAGAGCATGTACATATATGTGTAAGCATGTGTACATGTGTGCAGCAAGTTATAAGTGAGTGGCCAAGTCTTAGTCCATTTTGTGTTGCTATAACAGAATATCACAGATGCAGTAATTTATAAAGAACAGGGATTTATTTCTTATAGTTCTGTAGGCTAGAAGTCCAAGCTCAAGGGACCTGTACCTGGTGAGGGCCTTGCTGCTGCACCATTCCATGGCGGGAGGCAGCAAGGTAAGAGAGTGAAAAAGAGCAATAGATGGTAAGAAAGGATCAAACTCACTTTTATAACAAATCTGCTCTTGCAACAAGCCCACTCCTGAGTTAATGATATTAATCCATTTATAAGGGCAGAGCCCTCATGACCTAATCACCTCTTAAGGCTCCTACCTCCCGACACTGTTGCATTGGAGATGAGGTTTCCAACACAGGAACTTTGGGGGACACATTCAAACCACAGCAGGTCACAAATCCTCCCTGCTTCATAGCCTTCTTCTCTGATCCAAACTCTTCTTCCTGGTTTTATTCTTGCCTATACCGCTGGTCCAAGATGCTTAGTAGAACAGGCTCTAGGGCCAGAGTGCTGGGTTCTAATCTTGTCTCCACCACATAGCACTGTGACTTTACGCAATTGTTTTAACTTTTCTGTCCCTCAATATTAATACCTGTATATTAATATACAGGTATTAATGTTTGTATGACCCCATTCACACCAACCTGCTCTTAAGATTTGGGAGCATTCAAGTAACATATGCAAGAAAAAGTGGTCATTGCTGTATTATAGGTGCCAAAATCATTTTCTTCACTAATTAATCACTCCCATCCCCTACTCTTTCCATGTACCCTTTCTCAGAGAGTCTGCACCAAGAATCCCTACTGAGTGGGCAGTAAGCAGGCCAGTTGCTCCCAGCTGCTTCACCACAGCTAATTGAACCAAGAGTGGACACCTACCCCAAGCACCAGAATTCTCTTCCACAGTTCCGAATTGAGACTGAGAGAGTTGGGTCAGACTTTGACATGCACCCGAAGTGATATAAAGCTATAGTCAGGTCAAGCATATGCAGGTCAGGTCAAGTATATTCAGGCCAGGTGCGGTGGCTCACGCCTGTCATCCAAGCACTCTGGGAGGCTGAGGCAGGAGGATGGCTTGAGCTCAGGAGTTCAAGACCAGCCTGAGCAAGAGCAAGACCCCCATCCCTACAAAAAATAGAAAAATTAGCTGGGCGTGATGGCATGAGCCTATACTTCCAGCCACTCAGGAGACTGAGGCAGGAGAATCGCTTGAGCCCAGGAGTGTGAGGTTGAAGAGAGCTATGATGATGCCACTCACTGCACTCTAGCCAGGGCAACAGAGTGAGACTCTGTCTAAAAAAAAAAAAGGAAAGTATGTGCAAAGAAGAAAGAGCCATTATGCAAAAAGTAGACAAGGATGTAGTCAGAGACAAAAGCAAAGATGTGGGACCACAGCCCATGAAGAGGGAGAGGGAAATGAAGGCTAGCTGCATTTCTCACCCTTGGCTCAATGAGGTACTTCTGTGTCCTCCCAATAGCGTCCCTCCCCTCAGGTGCTCATGTGTGCTGGAGTGGCTTTCTGAGCCTTGGCACCAAACAATCCTAACAGGACTGCTCCCACAGGCATTTAGCTAGGTCAGGTGCCTCTCCAAGTATCCTTCTTGAACAAGGTGTGGCCACAGACAAGACCAGAAGCCAGAACATCCCAATTTCTGCACAACAGTTGCTACTGAAACAGCACAAGGTGTGGAGTTCCTCATTATCTCAGAAGGCAGGAGGCAAAAATAACAGTTTTCTCCAATTCAGGCTGAAAATATTGAGTTTTCTTTGATGCGACTCTACATCATCAGCCCAAATTATCTAAATTACTAAATTCTCCCGTTGGATTAGTATTTTAAAGGTATCTTTTAATTATCTGTTTGAAAATGCTTAAAAATAGCTATGAAAAAAATCACCACATTTCAGAATTCTCGTCCTTTAGCTATATTTAGCTTTAAGCTAAAAAAAATTATCTATAAATGAGAAGAAATATAAAGGCAGTTCAAATGACACATTGTTCCTATTTTGGCTTGTTCAGGTAACATTCAGAACTGTCACTAGAGATGACAAGAGGATTTCTTCAAAGGCCCAGCCCAGGTGTTCTCTTTGTCATCTCTACATGTGTGGGGGGAGAGAGGCACATGTGTGCATGTATGTGTGTGTGCGGATGTGTACCTGAGTGTGCATGTGTCTGAGTGTGTATGAGTATATGCATGTGTGTGAATGTGTGTACATATGTACAAGTTCAGTGAACAATCACCTCCTCCTTGCTTCATAGACTCTTTCTCTGGCCCAAACTCTTCTCTCAGCTTCATTCGTGCCTGTATACCTAGTGCAATACATTTAAGAGAACAGGCCCTGGGGCCAGAATGCTGGATTCTAATCCTGGCTCTACCACACAGCACTATGACTTTAGGGAATTGTTTTAACCTTTCTATGCCTCAATTTCCTCATCTGTAAAAAGGGGCTAATAATAGTACCTATATCATAATTTTGTAAAGATTAAATAAGTAGATATAAAACTATTAGACCTATGCTTAATACTGAATAAATACTTAAAAAAGGCTAACTGTTATTAGGATTAGTCTCATCCCTTAGAAAAATAGTTTCTTCTTTGATTGAATTCCAGATCCACTCAATTTCAGGTTGAAACTGTTCTGCTTATTGGCAAAGCCCTGACTCAGTAACCCTTGAGTGGAACCTAGGATTTTCTAGTATTAAGCTCTGCTGTAAGGATCTGTTTGCCCCTAGGGAGGCATCAGTTCAGGCCTATCTCATTTTTAAGATTTATAACCTGACCCCCACCTCCCATAGGCCCCAGAATTGCAGATTACATCCCATTTCCTCAAGAGTTCCATCTTCTCTACTCCTAACTCCCACACAAACACAAGCTTCTTCACATCTTCACCATTCTAGAGACCCTCTCCTCATCTGGCAAAGACTTTGCCTGCTTCTACCAGGAATGAGCAAGCACTTTAAAATCCTTCTCCAAATTGCACAACCCTCTCAAGTACATCCTCTCTTTTTCTAATCCTAGTAGACACAGAAGGTCCTATTTCTACTGGACACCTACTATCTTGTGTTGTATTTCAATCCACACAGTTTTTAGGGAAATCTGAAGAAGAAGCATTATGTACAAGAAGGGATTGTTCAGGAAGCAGCAACAATTCCAGTGTGACCAGGACCAACGTATGTGGGAGGGATGACAGAGGAAAGCTGAAGATGCTGAAAGGTCTTGGTGGTGAGGTCAAGGAGTTTAACCTCTGTCTGCTTGTCAGTAAGGAAACATTGGACAATTTTAAGCAGGATAGAGACATCATCAAATTGGCATCTGAGAAATAGCACTCTGATTGTAGCAGAAGTAAGGATTGGGGGGAAAGAGAGTGCGTATATGGAGGAGAAGTTAAAGACAATTTTTAAAACTACCATTGAGAATGATAAGAAGTGGTTTCTAAGCTGGAAAACAAGGGCAAGTTTGAGAATTTAGACACATTCAATGGGACTTGAATTTTGAGATTTTGAAGGTGGTGAGAGGGAGGCATGAATTTAAGATGACTCTGAAGCTTCTGGCTGGAATAACCAGAATAAATATGGCATTCCTTTAACTAAAGTAGGCAATACAGGAGAAAGACAAATGATGTAGAAACAAGTTCAGTTTGGGACATGTTCATTTTAATGTTCATTTTAGACGCTTGAAGGCTTCTAAGTAAACATGTCTACTAGGCACTTTGAAGTCTACATCTGGCACTCGAGAAAGATCTGGAAATATAGATTGGTGTAATATACCAATATTGGTATAAAGATAGAAATTTGAAACCTAGTGATGATGAAGTCAACCAAATAAATGAATCAAATACAGTAAATGGCATAAAAAAAAAGAGAGAGAGAGCCCAAGATGGAACCCTAAGAAACACCAGCATTTAAGGAATGGGAAAAGGAAGATGGATAGTGAAAGAGAATATCAGAATGGCTGGAAAACAACCAGGAGAGAGTAATGTTTCAGAAATCAAGAGAGGACTGAGTTCAGGAAGGAAGTGGTTGGAAGTGTGAAATGCCACCGGTAGGTCAAGTTAAATAAGGACTGAAAAAAAATGCCCCGTGGATTTGGAAATTTGGTGAGGAAATTAAAACTTTCACTTAATAATTCTCAAAAAACTGATCTTTCTCTCACATGAGGTGGAGGGCAGCATGGGGTATGTGTTACTGAAAATTGAGAACGACCACCTTAGCAAAGCAGGTTCCGTGGAGTACTAAGAGTAGAAGCCAGATTCCAGGTCACTGAAGAAGGAATTTTGGAAGAAAGGAAGAAGTAAAAGAAAAAAGAAAAGCAGACGGCTGTGCATTCAGCTCAATAGTTGACTAGGAGCTTTGCTTTTATGAATAGCAGTCTGGGAAAAGAAGTTGGAGGAAAGGTGATAGGAAAAGCACAAGACAAAAAAAGGGATAACTGACTACCCTGTGAATTAGGAGTTGGAGGAAAATGGGATTAAGAGCAGAAACTGAGCAGGAAAAAAATAAGGTGAAATTTCAAACATGAAGAGAGCATTCTTTGCACATTTCTACCTCTATTTTTTCATAGTACCAGTAACTTTGTGACCTTTTTTTAAAACTATAAGTTCTTTAGAAAAAAACATAGGAAGTGGTAGAGCCCAGAGGATAAAAAAGAGATTTCATACCTGTTGAGACACTGAACCCACACTAGGCTAGGCATTTTCATACATTATCTAATTTAACCCACCTAGAAACCGTAAGAATTATTATTATTCCAATTTGACATAGGTGGAAACTGGGCCGTAGAGAGAAAAAACGAAATGAAACACACACACAAAAATGATGAAACCAGAATCCATCACTAGCAAGAGACAGAAGAAGAGACGCAAGGAGAGAGGGAAAGATATGAGAGAGAGATGGATCTTAATCTACATTAAAAAGCTGGGAGAACTGATTTAATTCCTTCAATTTGTAATTACTGAGTATCTATCATAGGCATGTGATAATTACTGGTGTGGGAGGAAGATTGAGAGGAGTATAGTTTCATGGTTACAACCCTAGAAGAACTTATTAAATACAATTGATTATGAGAAGCAAGACACACACACAACAGGAACAATTGATGTCACTAGTGACAAAACACAATAATTCAAGAGATGGAAGAAGGCAGTATATGATGAGGAACTAAAAGAGTGGTAGAGATAGTAATTGCTGGAGGAGTTGAAACAAAAGCCAAAAGACCTTATAAGAAAATTTCAATGGGCAAGATGACCCTTGAACAGGATCTAAAAGAATGGGTTAAATTTGTATAACGATGGGGTTTAGAAGAGGCCATGCTAAGAGAAAGGGAAGGTGAGATTAAACAGGCAGACATGCTCAATGAAGCATGATAAATAAACAATAATAATTAATACAAGATGAACAAATAGTTTTGGACCACACTGTGCTAAGCTCAAATGCTGAATTAAGGCATTTGGACTCCCAAACAATTGGTTAATTTCAACAGTAATTTGTGACTGATGGCATTTGACCATTTGAGACATTACGATATGTGTGTATATATGTGTAGAGAACATCACAGAGCAAAAACCTAAGCTACATATATATCTCTGGTGATCTCAGGCAGGTCTCAGCCCAGGAATCCAGTGAGCTCAAGGTATAGTCAGTAATTAAATGCATTAGTACAACATCTGGCCCTCACAGCCAAGAATCCTAAATAGTGAGGATAATAGCCACCTCTTTAAAAAAATTCTGGGTGGTACACCAGATGGACAAGGAACTCACTCAGAGGAGAAAAAGTGGGGTGCCATACTACAAAAAGTGTCCATTTTTAATATGAAACAGAGATACATGTATAAAAATGAGGAGTAGAGCTAGAATACAGCAAGCACAAGTCAAATTAAAGAACTCAACAATCTAGACCAATAAGAAACTGATGTGCATGGCTCCAGTGCAAACATCCCTAACACCAACGGGCAGGGGACTTATTCTACACATCTTGGTGGCAATGACTGAAGGAAATACCAGCTAGAACAATTCCAAAATCAATGATAGAAAAAGTCACACAAGAGAGTCAGCATTACTTATGGAGACTAGGAAGTCAGTCATAATAGAGTGACAGTGATACGCCACTAATGTGAAAGACCTCTAACGGTCTCATAAGCTTATCTGATTCCCCTCAAGGACTGTGAAGTGAAAATCACCTGTATAAATATATACATATTTATATATATTCCATCCATTCAGCAGAATTGAGCCTTATGAGGAACCAAACACTGCAGGGAAGACTTGAGTTCTGTGAGGGAACAAAGCACGTCTGTGCATCCCAAAGACAACGCCCTACCTTAATCCCATGCACAGTTCCCTACACGTAATCCTTGACTTCAAGAAGCTACAGATTTGACCAAAAGGAAAGGATGAGTGAATATAAAGAGAGAGGTAGAGGAAGTCTAATTGTTGGCTCAAATTTCAATTTGACAGATAAAGAATTGGACAATACTTTAAAAGAGAGAACATCAATTAAAACACCTTGTGCTGTACCTTGAACATACTAAACACTCAATAAACAATTGCTATTCCTGATATCATAGTATGTAGTGTGTCCAGTTTAGGTACTCCTCCAAAAATAACCTTGGCAGATCCTAAAGCCTTCAGATAGATTTGTAACCAGCCACGAATCTGGCTTCCGGTATAGTTTCAACCTTCCTAATAAAGCATAATGTTTTTAATTTTTCATCTAACCACAATCCTGACATCTAGGGTAATAAAGCATAATTTACTCTCTTCAGGCAAGCAGAGTGTTTTTAAGACAGATGGTTTAGATTGGTTGTTTTATTATTCAAAAGTCTTCCCCTCCACAGGAATTCACAGCAGTTTAGCCTGAAGATGAGTAGTCATTTTCAGTCAGAGTCATCCCATATTGAAAAATTCCTCTTCCCCTCTGTTTTGGTTACACTTACTTTTGATGGACAAACAGCTCCAGCTGTTTCAACCCTTGAAGTACCTCCAGGCTTCCTGTGCAGGCTTCGTAGCCCACTCTTCCTACAAAGTCAAGGACGTCTGCATTCAGCTCCCGAGGAGTGGAGTAGGGAGCACCCATGTTTTCCTTCTGATCTTAGGCTAATTGCTTTTAATAAGTATAAATACAACCCTTTAGACATCTCTGTGGCTCTCATCTACCCAGCAAAAGGAAATGCCCAGTATTTGGGTACTAGGTACAATTTTAAAAAGAAAAAACATAGAAAATGATCACACTAGTAACTGGATATATTAATGTTGTCAGGTAAACAGAAGAAAGCCTATCGATTGAACTGGGACTCTTTTCAAATTCATACTGACAAACCTTCTGTGGTATTACCAAAACATCATTACCAATTTTATTTGATTTGCTTTTATATACAGCGGGTTTTGTTTTTTTTTTTTTAAGGTCTAGTTTCACTTACTTTTCTTAACCTTCTGGCCTTGGTTTATTCAAGATCACAGCCAGTTAGTTTATAAACCAACCAGGTGATAACTGACTCTCTCTCCTCAGTCAAAGACAGCGTGTTAATAAAGACCGATCTGATGTCACAAATATTGAGGTGAAATTTCCTTAAAATGAAAGGGCAGTTGCTACATTTCTCCTTCCGTCAAATGTGATAGCTTACATTCTGTCGTTGGATCATTATATTTTATTCACTCATTTTATATCAAAGATTGAAAGATTTAAGATTGAAACATCTACTGTCAACTGGACTTGAACCTGATGGATAGACCTCAGTTCCTTTTATTCAAGTGGAACCTTATGTGCAGCCTCAGAAGACATCCAACAGCAGCATTAACCATGGCAGTGACACCCCTAGAGAAAAGATCATTTTTCTTGCCAACAGTAATTCTACTGGGAGTGGTTTTCTAGCTTAGGTAAAAATAGCTATTTTCATCTGTCATCATACTTCTTATTCAGCTTTTATATATGCACCATTTCTACGAAGGGAAAGAATTTGGGAAGAGCTTTAAATGTTATCAAATGCATAGGCTGCATCTGTATTGAAGTATTGTTTATAATAGAAATTATCAAGATGCAAAAACGAGTTAAAACTCTTCCCACATCAGAAAGACTGATTGATAATTACAGATTCTTCCTCTCACTGATAAGGCAGCCCTGAGTAGAAGAAAACAACTCTCACAGGCACAACAAAATACATGAATCCAAGCTTATCACCACATTGTGATCTAGATCGTAAGCACAGAGGTATTACTTTTAGGGGAAGTAGATCTATTGAAATAAAGTACTTTGAGTTATGATAGCCAAGGAGAGTAACATAAAAGTGAAAAGTTTAAGACGTGGTCACTCAAGGATCACCCCCATCAACACAGAAAGAGGATGTTTCTCTTTCATACATTCTATAAATTAAATGTCTTTTGTTTTTTCCTTTTCCAAGCAATGCTTTCATCACGGGCTTATTCTGCAAACCTCAAGAGATACAAGAATGTATATCATTTAGAAAGCAGATAGACCTTACAATCTTTCCTGCCTCCCAAGTCTTAACTTCTTAAAAATGTCCTAGGGATTTTCTAGATAATATAATAAAGGTGACTCACACATTTCTAAGCACTGAATTCCTTTACTACTTAGTTCATTTGTCAGTTTCTAGGAGAGAAAAAAATAAGGCAGAACCAAATGATCAAACTGGTTGTGTATTTAACAGAAATCTTTTATTCTACCCTCAATTCATTATAGGCCTGACATTAAAATCATGTAATTTCAGAGCTGGAAAGGACCCCAGAACAATGAGGTCCTAAAGGTTTAAAAAGCATTAAGTTTGGAGAAGCACTGTGTGATTCCCACGTGCAACCAAGTGCTTCTCAAATGTTGATGGGCAAACAAGTCACTTGAGAATCTTGTTCAAGTGCAGATTCTGATTCAGCAGATCTGGGATGGGCCTGAGATTCTGCATTTCTAATAAGCTCCCTGGTGAGGCTGACGTGGCTGTGTGCCACTCACAGTCTGGGTAGCAAGGTCTCAGAGATCAGCTAGCCCAGGTGTTATCCAAGTGTGTTCTCAGAACTCCCGGATTCAGTGGGGAGTGCTGGACAGATGCTCTGTCAATCCTAGATTTAAATTTGCTGGCAATGAGGCTTCTCTGAGCCTCGCCTGTCATGCTCCACCACCACCTCTCCCGATCTCAATTTGTCTATTGATTGTAACAGAATTCATTCTCCTCGGCGACTGACTTTACAATATGTAAATGCTGTAAATGTGAACTGAAAACTACATAGAACTGTTTTACATATAAGATTTTGTTTGACAAGAGTACATACTGCTACAAAAAACACTTCTCTCTATCCTTCCATTTTATGGATGGGGAAATGGAGGCCCAGAGAAGATAATTGACTTTCTGGAAGTCATATCACACTTAGTTATGAGCTGGCACAATTCCCCTTCACAATGTCAAGTTTTCTTTCCTCATTCAAAAGGAACCAACCTGACTGAGGTCAAAGTCACGGCAATGCAATCAATTTGAGGTGTGGATCTGCTCGTTTATGTGCCACCATTTGAACTAGAGACGCAAGGAGACTTACAAATGCCGCAAAACTCTTGGGCATGCTGGGTACCGCCACGCCGCTGGTTTGGAGGTTGGTCCTGACCAGGAAGAACTATGTTGAAAATGAAAGGAAAACCATGTTTAAAAGCTGCAAGAAAAAGAGAAGAAAAGAAATTATGATTTGAAGAGAAAATCTTGAGTTCTAAAGAAATAGAAGTCAGAAAACCCAAAATTAAAAAAGAAAAAAGTAGTGAGACAGACAGAGAGGACCGTATAGGAAGAAACAAGAAAGCTCTTGGAGTTGTGTGGGCACCAAGGTAATAGCTACTAATTCAACAGGAACCCTGTGACCAGGAAGGAATTCCCAGAAGCAGCAGTCTGAACGCTCAAAGAACTGTGGAAACCGCAGCTCTGATTGGAACCAGAGGTAGACTTGGAACAAGGCCTTGATTCCCTAGGGATGAAAACAGGGAGGAACATAGCTCTGGTTTTCAGCTGGTGACCATAATAAAGGTGAACCAGATAGGAAACCACAGACACGGACAATGATCTGATTGCTGTACTCACTGTGTCACTTTTGCCATAAGCACACTGTACCTTTATATTCTTTTGTCCTGGGATTTTCTTACAGTTCATTTTTGCATTCTAAGTGGCTCAGTGCCAGTAACCTATAGCAAGAATACCCCTGTGGGAAGCACACAGCCAGGGACGTGAAAAGCAAAGGCACAGACCAAGAAAGAGAATTCTAGATTTTTCCATGTTATTTTGGGTGATGGCAAAAAGAATAAGGTGGGAAAACTTCTATTTGGGAGCCCCTCAGAGATTTGGGGTGTTGTTACAATGCTAACCATTAAACCTAATTAGACACTTTAAGGTCAAAGAATATACACACATACCTATTTGTGTATATATGTATATATAATAAATACATATTGTATATTGTATGTACGAGGGCTATCCAGAAAATATCCAGCCACGTAACCATTCTTGTTATGTTAACAATGGCTAGATACTTTCCAGACAGCCCTCGTATGCCTGTAGGTATGCCTATATATGTAGGTACGCCTGCATATATTACATACTCATTTTTTTGTGCTTCACTTTATTGCACTTACAGATATTGCAAAGAATGTGCTTAAGATGGAATCTCCTCCTGGTGAAGATGCTGTGAACATTGTTAAAATGACAACAAAGGATTTAGAATATTACATAAACTTAGTTGATAAAGCAGCAGCAGAATCTGAGAGGACTGACTCCAGTTTTGAAAGAAGTTCCACTGTGGGTTAAATGCTATCAAACAGCATCACATGCTACAGAGATATCTTTAGTGAAAGGAAGAGTCATTGATGCAGCAAACCTCATTGTTGTCCTATTTTAAGAAATTGCCACAGTCACCCCAACCTTCAGCAACCACCCTCCTGATCAGTCAGCAACTATCAACATTGAGGCAAGATCCCTACCAGCAAAAAGATTATGACTCACTGAAGGCCCAGATGATTGTTACCATTTTATAACAACAAAGTATTTTTAATTAAGGTATGTATAATACATGGGGACTTTTTAGACATAATGTTCTCACACGCTTAACTGACTACAGTATAATGTAAACGTAATTTTGATACGCACTGGGTGACCAAAAAATTTGTGTGACTTCATTTATTATAATATTTGCATTATTGTGGTTGGAATAACACCCTCATCAGGTTCCTCCGACCTCTTTCTGGTGCCTCTATTGGCTGAACCTAAGCAGATGCCAAAGGTCAAGGGAGCCTGGTTGATTCAGTCCAGAGAGGTCAGCGTCCTGGGATGCAGAGCAGCAGGGGGCAGTGAATCTGGAGGGGGAGAAGAACAGACTGCACTGGGGGATCTTCCTGTGACCTCCTGATGTCCTCCAATCAAGGTGGGCTCTTCACTCTTCCTGCATACACCACCTCCCTGCTTGTCTCCATGCTGTGTCCCCTTCCTGGAGTACCCCAGCTGAGGCCACCTCTTGTGCTTGCCTACATCCTACTTAACCTTGAAGGCTCTAGCTACGCAAGTGGTTGGCACGAGAAATTTCCCATCTTGGGCACAACCATTTTGTCCACTCAAATGGACAGCTAAGTTCTTTAAAGTCAGGAGCCACGATTGTCTCTAGCAAAGAGGAGACAAGCTGTTTCCAGCAGCCTGCTCAGCAGAAGCCATCAGGTGGTTCTCACGGCCCAGACCTTAGCCTCTGCAGCCTAACACTTTTCCACATAACCTGGGAGAGCAGTGGTGCATGCCAGCAGGAACCCTGAGCTGGCTGGTATATTGTTGTCCTGCCTGCCTGTCCCCTATACCCTGCCTCCCCTACCCACATGACCCCTGACCATCCATGGTACAAATCTATCCTGTGTCAGCGTTTGCAGTCTATATAGTTCATCAACATTTGTAAATTAGCTGTCATCATTCAAAATTCCGGAGATGCCACATAATCTGAGTGTATTGCTTATTTTTGGGAACTGTGGCAACACTGAGTCCATTCTCTTGTGATAACAACCAGCTGGAGCTGAGCAGTGGCTGCTTTCAGGTTGAGCACATGCCCCATCCAAGCTGCTTTGCACATGGACATTAGCTGGCTTTTCCCTGTGACGTTCAACTTGAGATCCCTGCATTATGGGAGTCAATGCTACAACTCTTCCTTCCCAGCTTCTGCCTTCCATCCAGTCATCTCCCACTGACCCTCCTGTCTAATCCTTGCTGTTGAATTCTATGGAGTCCTCACTCCATTACAAGCAAACTCATTGCTTCCCTCAGCCACATTACACAATGTCTCTCTTCTATTCCTTTCAGGTGTGGGTTGAACTTCATCCCTCAAAAAGATATGCTGACATCCTAACCCCCAGTATATGTGAATGTGACTGTATTTTGGAAATAGGGTCTTTACAGACGTAATCAAGATGAGGTCATGCTAGATTGGAGCGGCCCTAAATCCAATGGCTGGTGTCCTTACAAGGGGAGAGATTTGAAGGCACGGACAAAGCACAGGGAAGAGAATGGAAGCAGAGATTGGAGTGATGCATCTGTAAGCCAAGGATTGCCAGCAAGCACCAGAAGCTAGGAAGAGGCAAGGAAGGATTCTCCCACAGAGCCTTCAGGGGTAGCGCAGCCCTGCTCACACCTTGATTTCAGACTTCCAGCCTCCAGAACTGAGAGAGAATAAATTTCTCTTGTTTTAAGCCACTGAGTTTGGGGTCATTTGTTATGGCAGCCCTAACAAATTAACGCACTTTCCTTTAAATGAAACTGGGATTGTAAGAGAAGGATGCTCAAGGATTTACCTTCTCTTGGGGCAGGTACCTCATATCCATCCAGCAGTTTGCCTCATTCAAAAGCCCTGTTCTTCTTTGAGTCCTGTGACATTCAGTGGTTCCCACCCTTGCTCCATCATCACCTCTTGGTTGTCATAGAGGATTTAGGTCTCATTTATTCCATTCAAATTCTTGCCATTACTTTAGGTACTTTCAACATGTGAGTAATTGGGTCAGCTGACACTGACTCCCTGGATCCTGGGCACTTGGATTTCTCCCCTCCAGTGACCTTCCATCCTCTTCGTTTCAGCCACCTGCTCCCACAGCCATACACAGAGATGGCTGCTCTGTCTACAAAATTTATAGCCTATTCCTTAATTATAATCCCCTATTTCCCCCATCATCTTCCTCCAACTAAGCCTGCCCATCACCTCCACTGAGGCCTCACAGTCAGAGGGACTTCTAACCCTGAGTCCTCGATCCCCTACCTGGATGTCAGGGGGTCTGTGAATATCCTAAAAGCATATGCAGATTATTTTCCCAAGCTGAAGTTCACTGCTAGATGAAAACCATACAGCCATGCAAATCAGAGCCACCACAACCATGTGGGGACCACAGTGCTGCCCAGCCATCCTCTCGTTTCTTCTGAGCCAGTTCTCTTTTGCGCCTCTCTGAGCCAGTGCACAAGCCTGACCTCCCTGCTGAAGCCCACCAGGTCACCACTCTCCTCTCTCCCCCTGCATCACTACACCTCCTGAAATGTATGCATTACTGTGCCCACTGGTCCCTCCTCAGCTTGTATCCAAAGGAAAAAATGTGCCTGCTGGTTGCACGAAGAGAACAAAAGAGCCCTGGTGGTGATGGTCGTATCCTAGATGTCCTGCTCACAGTCCCACAGTTGTGATTGCCCCACAGGGGAGTATAAACTGCCCCCACCCACACAAAATTTGATTCAAATGTTGAAGCTGAGGTTACCGCCCACGCACCAGGAGTGTATGGAAAGGTTTATCACTCACATAACAAGGCTTTCTGGGCAGAGCAAGACAAGCTTCCAAGAAAGTCCAAAACTGGCTTGACAGAGTATGGAACGGAGACTGACCTGGCTGTTACCGTGATTAGGGGTTGGGGTGAGGCTCTCCTGCATTGGCTGGGGCCTGTGTGGCTTGCGCATCCCACCAGCACCAAAGAAGGGAGCGCCAGGACTTTCCTATGAGCTTGCCCTGATGGGGGGCAGAGGGGAGGGAGGAGTGGTAGGGCTTCAAAGCTGTCAGCAGACATCCCACATAGAGTCACACTCTTTATTACACTCTCCAAGAAGAGCTGGGTTTGAATCTTAGGTTTGTTCTTGAGTGATCCTAAAAAACCATTTAACCATTCTGAGCCTAACTTGTATACCAATTACATGAGGTTAATAGTATCTCTGCACTGCATCACTGAGAATTAAATGAGACAATGTGCACTCAGTGCCTCGCATATGTTAGATACTCAGTTAATATCTCTCTTCCCTACTCTGAACATCTACTTGAGCACCTAATGTTATGGATTCCAGCTCAGAAATGTCTTCCAACTCTTACCTCTCTAAATCCATGACCATTGCCTTGTCCAATTGCTCATTATCTCTCAGACTCCTTATTGGGCACTGTCACAAGTTTCTCAAGCCTTCAGTTTAGTTTCCTCAACTACTCTGTTTAAAAACCTCTGCTGCTTTTTAAATTATATAAAAAACTGCTTGCACTATACCAAAAAGTGAAAAAAGTACAAAAGGCTTATAAAACAGGAGAAAACTGGAAGAAAATAAACTAAAATGTTAACATTGCTCCTCTCTGCATGGTAAGATGATGGGTATTTTTTTTCTTTGCACTTTTGTGTACTTTCCAAATTTTCTACAATGTGCATATATTGCTTTCATAAATGTTATTTTAAATAACAAACTCCACTGGTGACCTCATGATTGTTTTTAAAAATCCAAACTCCTGAGCTTTAACACACAGGCACTTCACGATATGCTTCTGTGGTAGCCAGTATCCATGATGACCCCAAACGATTCTTGCCTTCTGGGATTCCTATATTAAATAGGGCTGACCTGGGTAACCAACAGAGTATTGTAGCCATGGATGTGTGTGGCTTCCAAGGCCAAGTCATAAAAGCATATGGTTTCTGACTTACACTCTCTTGGATCACTTGCTCTGGGGGAAGCCAGCTGCCATGTCATGAGGACACCCAAGCAGCCCGCTGGTATGGTACATGAGATGAGAAACTGAAGTCATCTGTCAAAAGAAAAAAAAAATACACAGCAACCAAAAAAAAAAAAAAAAAAAACAGCACTAACTAAACTTGCCAGGCATGTGAGCAAATCACCTTAGAAACAGGTCGTCCAGCCCCATAACACCTTCAGATGACTGCAAGCTCATAAGAGACCGCGAGCCAGAAACATCCCACTAAGCTGGTCCCAAATTCCTGACCCACAAGACCTGTGAAATAATTTATTTAAGCCACTAAGTATTGAGATCATTTGTTACACAGCAATGGATTAATACAATCCTCAAAATATCTTCCAAACTTCATCTCCCAAAACTCCCCCTCGTACATTAGACTCCTACCATGCTGAATTTATAACCACTTCCTAGATATTTTAAGAAATTCATTTGTTTGCATTTGTTAATTCCACTGCTTAACCCTCCTTCTTCATTGTCCTTCAAAACATAGCTCACAACTCACCTCCCGGATGAGGCAGAATTCATTCCTCCCTCCTCTGCATAGACCTGACCCTTTCTTCTTATCTCTGCAATGGTGTTTACCCTACTCTGCTGTAATAAATCTATGAGCATTTTCACATCTCCTTCTAGGCTGTTAGGTACTCAAGGCCAAGGCTGAAAGTTTATTAATCTTTGTGTCTCCTGCAGCTAACAGTGCCTGACACACAGAAGAAAAAAAATAAATTGTTTATGAATGAATAGACAACTAAATGACTGACTGAGTGAAGAATTATAATACCAAGACTGTCCTAGCCAGAGTAGGACCCTCATGCAAAATCTCTGCATGTTAGCTCATACAAGATGTTCAAAAATATCTGTCAAAGTTATGACCCATAAACCAAGGTAACAATCCACAAACCACTAATTAATCAGATCTATATTACTTGAGCTGTGGAGTTAGCTAGTAAGGAAATTTCAAAGCATGAAATAGAGCAATTAGGCAAAATCTAAATTCTAAAGAAAACAGTAGAATCCTACCATAGCAGGACTCCTTAAAATGTAGATTTAAATATAACTTGGACTGAATCGTGTCTCTCAAAACACTGTAACTACCAAGGAAGGGGCTAAAGTGACACAATTAGGCCACATGACTGATTCCAGTAATTCCTATGCAGGTTGTAAATATTTTGCTTCTGCAACCTGTAATATGAATTGATTAGTAAAGTTGGTTAACAAAGGACACATTTATCTGGAACACTTGCTCTTTTCAAAACAAGAAACATGTTCTTCTGAGATAGCCAGTACTTATTTTCACCAACTAAAACTGTGGCTCAATTATTTGTTTGTGAAAACTTTTAAGAAGCCAAAAATTCAGTTACATCTCTCTAAGACTCTGCAATATTATTTTTGAAGGGTTGAGAATTTAAATAGTCCATGTCTAAGTTCATACATCCATGGCTCCACCTTGTCCACAAAGCAAGGTAGTTTCCAACATGGAAATTCAGAATCACAGAAAGTTTGTACAAGAATAGTATTATATGTCTTGTGTTTGCTGGCAGTCACATATAAAATCCCTGGGTCTGGTGGGTTGTCTTAGTTCATCAGGGCTGCCATAACAAAACGCCTTAGACTGGATAATTTATAAACAACTCTGGGAAGTCCAAGATCAAGGCACCGCGAGGTTCAGCAACTGGTGAGGCCTGGCTCTCCACCTGAAAGATGGCGTCTCTTGCTGCATCCTAATCTGGAGGAAGGGCAGAAGGACTAACAGGCTCCCTTAAGCCCTTGTAAAACGGCACTAATCCCAGTCATGAGGGTGGAGCCCTCACGACCTAATCACCTCCCAAAAGCCCCATCTCTTAACAATATCACCTTGGGGATTGGTTTCAACGTGTGAATTTTGGAAGGACACAAACATTCAGACCACAGCATTGGTTTTTGTTTGTTGTTTGTTTATTCTGGGGAGGTGGATATTATATTTTTAAGTACTGATGTAATTTCTTTAGGAATTTTAGATCTATTCAGGTTTTCTGTTTCATCTGAAGTTGTTCTTTCAAATTTTGCTTTTCCACAGAATTTTCTATTTCATATTTTAAATTTATTGGCATGAAGTTGTTCACAGATAATATATTTTAAAATATTCACTGGATCTATAGTGTGTTGTTCCCTTTTATTCCTATTATTGTTAATTTGTTCTACTTCCTGCCAGATACAATAGGCTTGGTCAGAATTTTGTCTATTTTATTAGCGTTTTTAATGAGCAAATTCGATTTTATTGGGATGTATACTTAAGATCTGTTTATTTTTTTGTATATTTGTTATACCTCAATAAACTTTTTAAGCAAAAAAGAAAACAAAAGAACGTTGAATACAGGATTCAGAATAATGACTACTTTGAGTTGAGGGAGTCAGGAAATAATGCATAAGGGAAACACACCATTAGATTTAGCTATTACCAAAGTCCTAACTTTTGTTCAGCATAGTGGTTTCATGATTCTTATTACATTATTAAAATTAAATACACAACCAGGCCATGCATAGACTAATGATGTCTGTAGTTCTGTGAACTTAAAGTCCAAAGGATTGGTGGGGAGTCCTACTTGACTGGTGCAATGGTGATGCAGCATTGGTACCTTCCAGTTGTGGGAGATGGCTGAATGCTTCTTTTCTTTCCTTCCTGAAATGCTCTCTGGATTCCCCAAAGATTCCTCTTCTGAGAACCTATATCTGCATTTTCCTAGTGTGAGCAACCCTTCTCAAGGGGCCACTCAAGAGAACCCCAAATCCTTGGCTTCTGGGTCCTATCTTCCTGCTGTAATCACCCCATTTCTCCAGGCAAAACCCTTTCCCGGATTCTCTCCAGCACAGGATCCACATCTGGCCCACAAGAGCATTCATCTTTACCCCCACTCAGTGGAAATGTAGCTTCCCTTATTATAGCCATCAATCCTCACTCTGCCTTAGGGCATCGGGCCAGCCTCCTGCCATTGTATGTTTCCAAGCATAAGTCAGATACCAATTCCTCCATCTCCTAAATCACAGAAGATCTGGAAAAACTATCTGAGTGGTTATATATTTAACCTCCCCAAACCTAGCTCCTCTACAACCCTCTCACTCTAGAACTCCTCCCTACCCATGTTCAAGCCTCCCCTTCCATACTCTGAAGA
This sequence comes from Lemur catta, assembly GCF_020740605.2. NCBI lineage: Eukaryota > Metazoa > Chordata > Mammalia > Primates > Lemuridae > Lemur > Lemur catta. The sequence goes on along the minus strand of NC_059134.1, from coordinate 28,111,009 downwards.
CAAGTCAAAACTCACCTTCACAAGTTCTACTTGTTCTTCATAAGTACTCTGACACATGATGTTCTCAGCCTTTGAGGCTCCTGTCAAAATTCCAAGACAAACTTCTGTTCATGTCTTTTGCCCACTTTGTAATGTGGTTGATTGTTTGTTTTTTTTTTTTTCTTGCTGATTTGTTTGAGTTCTTTGCAGATTCTGGATATTAGCCACTTATTGAATGTATATTATAGTTTGTGAGTATTTTCTCCTATTTACTCTGTTGATTATTTCCTTTGCTGTGCAGAAGCTTTTTAATTTAGTCAAGGCCTATTTATTTATTTATTTTTGTAATTGCATTTGGGGTCAGTCATAAATTCTTTGCCTAGGCTGATGTCTAGAAGAGCTTTTCCTACATTTTCTTCTAGAATTTTTATGGTTTCATGCCTTTATATTTAAATCTTTTACCTACCTTGAATTTAAGATAGACAAATGGCCAAAAAACTTATGTAAGAAATACTCAACATCACTAATCATCAGGGAAATGCAAATTAAAACCACAATGAGATATCACCTTACCTCTGTCAGAAAAGGCCATTATTAAAGGTCAAAAAACAATAGATGCTGGCATGAATGCAGAGAAAAGGATGCTTATATACTGTTGGTAGAACTGCAAATTAGTACAAACTCTGTGTAAAACGGTATGGAGATTCCTCAAAGAAATAAATGTAGACCTATCATTCAACCCAACAACCCCACTACTGGGTATCTACCCAAAGGAAAATAAGTCATTTTATCAAAAAGGCACCTCCACTCAAATGTTTATTACAATGCAATTCACAATTGCAAAGAGGTAGAATCAGCCTAAATACCCATCAATTCATGAGTGGATTAAGAAAATGTGGTGTGTGTGTGTGTGTGTGTGTGTGTGTGTACACACATATATATTTATGTATATATATGTATATATACACATATATATACACACACACAGAACATATATATATACACATACACTATATACCATATATACACACACAGAGATATATAAATACTCACACGCACACCATGGAATATTACTCAGCCATAAAAAGAATGAAGTAATGTCTTATGTGCAACTTGGATGGAACTAGAGACCATTATCCTAAGTGAAGTATCTCAGGAATGGAAAATCAAACACCACATGCACTCTCTAATAATGTGAGCTAATCGATGAGCACACGCAGGCACAGAGAGATATAAAGGACATTGGAAATCAAGAAGTGGGGAGGGGGCAGAACTGAATATAAACCATAGTGAAATCTCTTCTTGAATGATGGTTCTCTAATTTCTACTAATAGTTTTTTTTAATGAGCCAAATTTGAATTTTTAAATAAATATTTAAATACCCTTTTAACTATTTAAATAGATGCAGTTACCGGAAGTGTATTATCTCAGTCTGGGCAAAGGCAGCAAGCACTCAATGAAGACAAGAGGCCACGTGGTCACAGGCAAAGCCCAGAAGCAGGGTATATCTTGGCATCATCTGATGAGACTTGGCCACTGAGCCAAATAAGTTTCAGCCTTAATTCCTTTGTCTTAACTCACCACTGACTCTTTGATAAATCTGTGAAACCTTCACTTATTTCTAAAAAATCATGAGTACTATATTGATTTAGATATATTATGATTTTAGTATTTTTTAAAGTTGCAATTGCTTTGCCGTTACATATTTGATGCTACACAACAGAAGAAAACTTGTTTTTTCATAAGCACCAAATTTTAGTAAAATGTTATAAACATCAAGAGTACTGCTTGTAACAAATATTTCCAAAATGTATCAGTTTAATTGTAGATAAATGTGCATAAAGTAAACACATTTTATGCAGCACATGAAGGTGAACAACCCACAGCTTGCTCAGAACTTATATTTGCATAGACTGACTCGGGGGGATGGGCGGGACATGGACAATGTATGTAACCTGAACTTATGTACCCCCATGATGAGCTGAAATAAAAAAAAAAAAAAAAAAAAGAATATAAGCCCATGGGAAAACCATGTTTAAATAATAAAAATATTTTCCCATGAAGTGTTTGATAATGCCTAAGCCAAAAAGAATATAACTCAGAGTTACGCAGCTAAAACTGAGATCTTTTAAAAATACTTTTTAGAGTGCCTCCTTGGTGAATTTTAGCCCTAAATTCTGAATTTCTTTTGTAAACCCTACTCTGAAAACAGGGATTATCGAGTTGAGTGCTCCTGGCTCTAGCTTCTGGTGTTGCAGACAGCTGAGCCTCCCAGAGGACTGGGAAACAGAGAAAACTGTTGACTCAGATGAAGGTATCATATTAGGTTCTGGGCACCCCAAATTGAATAAGAGCAACAAGCCTGATCCCTCTCCCTGGGAGCTGTCATACCTCAAGGGAGGACCATCCCCCTACAGCAGTTTTCCACCCTGCTCTGAAAGATGTCAGGGCCCATCCCATCAGGACTCACATCCTTTTCCACCAAACTCTCAGGTCCACACCGCTCCCTTTATGCCCAATTATGACCTATTCTCCTCCCCCACAAATCCTTCAAATGGGCCCTTGAACATCCCAATCTGCAACTTACAAACTCTTTTGTGTCTTCGACTTGTTCTTGTGCTTAAATTAAAACCTGGCTCTCTCCTGTGGACACACTCTGGCCCTCTGCCCTCTCGGCCCTCTGGAAACAGCCCCACCTACTCCTGGTAGGGGCCTTCTGGATCCCAGTGGCACCTCAAAACCATCCTTCACATGTTCTTGATCCTGAGAGGTTCTTGTCACCTTCTCCCTCTGCTCATTGCTGACAGTTTTTCAACCTGAAATCACGTCCCTCATTTTTTTGAAGAACTGGACCCTGACCACGGAAACCTTTGGACTTCAACTCATTTTCATGCTCTGTGACTTCAACAACCACATGAAGGAAGCAAAAATATATGGCAAGAAGTTCAATGTGACTATAATCAAATAAATGCAAATTGAAACAAAACCCCATCAGTGTCGGTGCTCACCAGATTGGCAAACTTGTTAAAATTATAAGCCTGACAATATCAAGTTTATTGTAGATGTGGAGACACAATAATTCTCACACACTGATGGAACTGTACTTTGGTACAGCCACAGTGGAGAGCAATTTTGCAGTAACAGCCAAGTTAAAGATAAACCCCATGTGCAAGGAAACAAACATCGCACAGTTGATTTCAGAATTGTATATTCATGCAAAACAACCCAAATGTTCATCAACAGATGAATGGAGAATTAATTGTGGCTTATTCATACACTAAAATAGTACATACAATTAAAATATATATAAAAGCAAATAAAAAATGAAGTTGGATAATGGTTATCTCTAGAGTAAGAAAGTGGGTAGTGGAACTGAGATGGGTACAAATGGGGCTTCATCTGTATCTTTTACATTTTTATTTATTACATTAAAAGGAGAGAGAAACCTGAAACAAATAAGGTAAAAGAGTTGAACCTGAGGAACAGGTAAACTTTTTTAAAAAGAAAAAAATGTTCAGCCAATTCTTCTTGGCAACAAGATTGGAAATCCGGGATAACTTAAGAATTTCAAATATCTCCTAGCAATATAAAAGTTGTCTACCTAGGAAAAAGGAAGGATGTTTGGCAGTTATTCAGTTAATTTCATTGGTATTAGACATCTAAGATTAAAATCTGCATGAAATTAATTCATGTGAAGAATAAATTATTCTTGAGTATTTAATATTGACCACAATTACCAAATAATAGTCGAATCCCCACTACACTTTGTACTGTATGGAAACAATCTTATGCAAGTAGAAATCTCTAAAACTTTCGGCAAAAAAAAAAAAAAAAGTAATTTGTTTCTACACCTGGCCTTACTTAAGGAAAGTAATGCTTTATTTATTCAACATCATTGTGAAATGAAGTGTTTCAAATAATTTTACGCCTTTAAGTGCCAAGACATCTTTTTTTTCCTATAATTACAGCCACTTGGATTGGAATCATTTTTGGAAAGCTATTACACATTTGGATGTTTTGCTCTTTCTTAAGGCAGCAGACAGAATATGATTAAAGTTTTTGTGTTGACCTGGGGTCAAGACCAATTAGGCTCCCAATCACATTTTGTTTTAAAATTCCAAAGGACCCTTGACCACCTTGGTCTCCAGGAAATATGTGTAGTATTCGTTCCCTTCATACTTGGGGCTGCTAAACACTTGCTGGGTGTTTCTCTAGAAAATTGCTCTCTTTAATATCTAAGCCATTACTTCAGTCAATTTCACTGAGCTTGAGTAACATCTATTCCCAGACACATATACGCCAATATCCCTTTATTTCCATGATGATTCTGGTTGATCTAGTCCATATTCACAATTATCTTCACCAAAATCAATAGCAGTAATCTGTACATAAGGTCTGTTTATCCGAGCAGTAAATAACCACAGAGTTGTGGGTTTTGAATTGTTGTGTCTGTTTTAAGTCCATGTCCTCCTTCACTCTCAGGCTGTCAGTTTCCAGCAGTTTTCCTATTCTTCCTTTCTTATTTGCTGTTTCAGAACCATCCTGGGCTAGAATATTTTGTAATTTATTCTAAATTAAAAATAAATACACTGTGACTGAATGGCTAGAGTCTTTCCTACGAGGGAGGTGGGTAAGCCTTGGGTGCAGGAACCATTTTTAAACTCTGCATGTGTACCTATTTCTTGCTACTCTGCAATGCCACAGAATAATCCAGTTTTTTGAGGCTCCCCATGGGATAGTGAGCCATGGCTAAGCTTCGAGCCACTGTCTGCAAGTCAGAGGTAAATCAATTCTAGCGGCTCATTTTCACCATTACAGAATCTTCCCTTCTTGTGATTCCTCTTCTGGATACATAAAATTCTTGAACATTTTCAGATCAAATTGTGGTACTTGAGAAATTGTATTAAAAGACTCCTGACAGACAGACTAATATCAAAAGCATCCATTGTAATTACTCTCCATGCTTGATTTTATAAGTGGTTTACTAATATTTACTTAATTCTACTTATTGCCAAAATAAGAAAAAGTTTAAAGGAGACATTCTAATTCCTAAGCCAGTCATCAGCAAACTACAGCCTGCAGGTCAAATGCTAGCAGTTTTTGCAAATATAGTTTTATAAGAACTCAACTCAATAGTCTATACAGCATCTAGGATTGCTTTCACACTACAATGGCAGAGTTGAGTGGTTGCGACAGAGATTGTGTGGCCTGCAAAGCCTAAAATGTTTATAGAAAAATTGGCTGCCCCTGATCTATACTAACTAGTCACTTCACCCGTATAGGTTTACTTCCACAATGAGGCAAATTCCAACAATATCTTTTTTTTTCTAAACGGTAACATGGAAAATATACAAAATAATCGGCCAGACTACTGGGCAAATGCTAAATACTGAGCTACTTTAAGGTGATTGGTAAATTCTTAATGGCTGACATTTTTCTCACTTGACAAGGGAAGTTATAGGCAACTGGAGTTTACACAAGTACCTCACAAAAATACAAATAATGGAACCTTCTAACTACAACAAAAGTGCATATTATAATTTTGTCTGAGATATAAAATTATATAAGAGAGTGAAAAATCCTTAAATAATAATTGTGCTATAAAACACAAAGCATAATTGATGTAGTATTAGATCCACAGTTTGGAAAAATTGCAGACACTGAGAAATAAGTGGTAATTAATAGACTGTAATGTTATTAAAGCAACCTAAAGTTCATACCTTTTAAGAAAACAAAACCAAAACATTATTTGGAACTACTTACGCTTTATCTGGGTTATATCGCTATAATATTAAAAAAGGAAATATAATATTCCTTTCTAAATTTGGTTACCAGAAAACAGAACCAACCTCTATAATTTAACTGTTATATTTTATAGTGCATATCAAAGCTTGCTTGTTGGATATAGTTATAATGTTTGAGGGGACATGATTCAACCCATGTTAACCCAATTATACGAAATAGCTGTTTAAATCTTTATATGAGTTCCAACACATTTATGTATATAACACATGCTTAACAAGCCCATGGGGTGGGATTTCATTTAAAATTCAACTTTGCTTTTGTCTTTTAACGCCCTTTGAAAGTATTCAATGAATAAAGCTTTACCGCCGCACTAGATGAAAATTCAGTAGGTCTCATGAGTTTTCTATTCATTTTAAGATAATACACACTTCCACAGTCACTTAAGAACATAATTCACTCTCATTTCAAAAATTAAAAGTCCAGTCCAAGACATTAATCAACACCACTTCAATCTCCACTCAATTAATAATACCTTACACTCAGGTAGTCTTTACAAGATACTGTTTTGTGTATCTTCCCTGAAAAACAAAACAAAAAGCTATAATAGCCAAGGGAAATAGTGCATGCCTGTAGTCCCAGCTACTTGGTAGGCTGAGGCAGGAAGATCACTTGATCCCAGGAGTTGGAGACCAGCCTGGGCATCATAGTGAGAAAAAGAAATTGTTACAAAAATAATATTTTTTAAAAAGTAACAATAATCAAGACAGCATGATACTGGTGAAAGGATAGGAACAGGAATCAGAACAGAGCAGAACAGAATAGAGAGCCCAAAAACAGATTCACACAAATGTAGTCAACTAATCTTTGATACAGAAGCAAAGGCAATGCCATGAAGAAAAGACAGTCTTTTCAACAAATAGTGCTGGAGCAATTAGGTGTCCAATTCCCCCCCACAAAAAATCAACCTAGGTAACAGATCTTACACCTTTTATAAAAATTAACTCTAACGGGATCACATACCAAAAGGTAAAATGCAAAACTATAGAACTTCTAGAATAAAACGTAGAAGAAAGTCTAGGTGATCTTAGGTCTGACAACGAGTTTTTTAGATTCATCAAAAGCAAAATCCATAAAGAAAAAACAGATAAGTTGGACTTTAATAAAATTAAAAATTTCTGCTCTGCAAAAGACACTGTTAGAGAATGAAAATACAGCCATAGAGTTGGTGAAAATCTTTGCAAAATACATGTCTAATAAAGAACTTGCTGCCAGGCATGGTGGCTCACACCTGTAATCCCAGAAACTTGGGAGGCTGAGGCAGGAGGATCACTTGAAGCCAGGAGTTTGAGGCTAGCCTGGACAACACAGCAAGACTCAGTCTCTAAAAAAGAAAAATTTTAAAAAATTAGCTAGGTGTGGTGACATGTGCCTATAGTGCCAGCTACTCAGGAGGCTGAGGCAGGAGGATTGCTTGAGCCCAGGTGTTCAAGGCTACAGTGTGCTATGATTGTGCCATTGCACTGCAGCCTGGGTGACAGAGCAAAACCTCATCTCAAAAACAAGCAAACAAAAAACTTGTATCCAAAATACACAAAAAGCTCTTAAAATTCAGCAATAAGAAAACAACCTAATTTATAAATAGGAAAATGATCTAAAATACCTCACCAAAGAAGATATATGGATGACAAATAAGCATATAAAAAGATGCTCTACATCATTTGTCATTAGGGAACTGCAAATACATTACACACCTATTACAATGGCTTAAGTCCAAAAAACTCACAATATCAATTGCTGGTGAGAACATGGAACAATAAAAACTCTCATTCATTGTTGATGGAAATGCAAAATGATACAGCCACAATGGAAGACAGTTTGGCAGTATCCTACAAAGCCAAATATAGTCATGTATGATCCTAAGTACTTACCTGAGCTGAAAATATGTTCACACAAAAACCTAAACACAAATGTTTATAGCAGCTCTATTTATAATTGTCAAAAACTGGAAGCAGCCAAGATGTCCCTCAACAGAAGAATGAATAAACAAAGTGTGGAACATCCATACAGTGGAATAGTATTCAATAATAAAAAGAATGGAGCTGTCAAGACAAAATTTTAAATGGGTAAATTTTAAATGCACATTGCTAAGTGAGAGAATCCAGTATGAAAAGGCTACCTACTATGATTCCAATTATATGACATAAGGCAAAAATAATATAGCAATGATAAAAATATCAGTAGTTGCAAAGGGTTTAGGGAATGTTTGCAGGGTTAAATAGGTGAAGCACAGGAAAATGTTTTAGGGCAGTGAAAGTATTCCGTTGAATGCTGTAATTGCAGATACATATTATGTGTTTATCAAAATCCATAGAACTTTACAGCACAAAGAGTAAACCTTAATGTGTGCAAATGTAAAAAAAAAAATTGGAAACTCAAGGGAATCCCAAAATTAAATGCAAAATATAACATAACAATCCAACAATATGTATGAAACAGCCTTATTGAAAAAGGTAAAGAAAAACAGTGCTGGCCGACTTTGGAAATGACTGGTGTCTGTAGGACAAAGGCAAAGGGATCTGTGCTCTAGTTGATAAAGTTGTTTCCCAGAGGGGTACAGGTTAACAATGCAGAAATCACCATATATGTATACTGGACATGAACAATTCTATAAGTGGATGGCAAGAGCCACTGTTGGCATGGAAGTTTACAGATAAGCAAGGGAAAGAGGCTAGAGTGATCCATCCATGTGGTAATGTATTAGAATTAGAGACATAAGTATAACCTCATGTTTAGTTTAATATAGATACAAATGGCCACATATATCATACATATACACACACAAACATGCACACAGGATACACAAAATATTTGCTTTCTCTGTCACCCAAAAGAGCCTAGAAGCAATGATATCCCAGTAGCAACAAGCACACCTACCACTAAAATCTTGGGTTCTAATACTATCCTTCAATAAATGGAACATTTCCATGAAGGGATCCCTGGATAAATGGCTGATTCTTGGACTAGGGCAGGAAATTATATAAGATGAGCCTGGAACATTTTGTAGTGACTGAAAGCAAGGAAGTGCTCAAGGAACAGGCACATACACACACAGACACACACACACAATAATGGGGGTAGGTTAAAAAGACAAACAATTCAACTGAAAAAGCCCCCAGTGACCAAAGCTAGAACAATTTGAGTAACAAATTAAAGTAATATTGGATTATAATCCAAAATATTAAATATCCATTAGTCCATACTGATAGAAATAAATGATTAAATAAATAAATAAATGGCAGTGAAGAGACAAATCTCCAGTGCAGAAGAATTCCAAATAATTTATGTGGATACTCTATTCAAAAAAGTGGAGCATAATGCCCCCTTCTTTAAGAGTGGACTGCACATAGTGACTTCCTTCCAAAGACTATAGTATGGAAAGAGGGGGAAAGGGCAGCTTCACAGTGGAGAAATCTGAAAAGGAATACCTTATCTAGGTGATCAAGATTAACAGCAATGATAAGCCACATTGATTATATGTGCCCTTGATATGATGTGATGAAAATGGCACTTTACCTCTCTGATTTTTCTTCCAAAAAAACTATAACCCCAGTCCTATCATGAGAAAAAATCAGATAAATCCCACTTGAGAGACATTCTACAAGATACCTGACTAGTAGTTCTCAGGATTATCAAGGTCATCAAAAACAAGAAAAGTCTAAGAAACAACCACAGCAAAAAGAGCCTAAGAAGTGTGGTATTTTGGATAAGATCCTGGAACAGAAAAGGAATGTTAGGCAAATATGAAGGAAATCTGAATTAAGTATGGATTTTAGTTAATAATAATGAATATTAATATAATCAATATTGGTTCATTAATTGTAACAAATGTACCATATTAACATCAGATGTTAAAGAAATTTGCATGGGCTATGTGGGAATTCTCTGTACTATTCACAATTTTCCTGTTAATTCTAATACTCAAAAAATTTTACTAAAAAAAAAAACCTGATGATGTGCCTACCATTACCACTTTCACTTTAAAAGAGAGGGAACTGAATCATGGATAAAATAAGAACTTCCCTACAGCTGCAAGGCTGGGATTTGAACAAGCCTGATTGCTCAATCTGTGTTCTGACCCACTGTACTCCACTGCCTCACAAACGAACTTGTTTCTTTCCCCATTCTTATAGATGGCTGTAATGACTTCGGGGTAAGAGATACAGTGAGCGCTCTCTCTTTCTCTGCCGACCTCCTCCCCACCCGCTGTCTGCCTTGAATCTGGCGGGTTGAAGCAGGAAGAAAGGGGAGCCCGAAGTTTACAGAACCGGAAGTTCTTATCTGGGTAACCGGAACTACTGCAAGCTGGAATCAAGCTCTTTGGGTCTGACATATTTAAAGCTCAGGAGTGTTTACATGAGCTCTCTGGAGGCCACCTGTGGGGCACCTCCGACCCAAGGTCCCAAAACATGGACATTTCTCTCCATATCCCCTCTGTCCTGGCTCTTAGCAGTCCTGTAGGCATCGTCTCGCCCATCAGCGTGTGCCCTTAGGCAGCGCCTAAAGGACTCTACGTTAGCAGCCAGCAGCTGAAAGGTCCACAGAGACACATAGTCCTTGACTCTCCCCTGTCACAGCTACCTGGCTTTCCGAGGTGTTCCCTACCTTCAAGGAACACACAGAAGGCATTTTGAAGAATCACTTGAAGCCACTGTCTTCCCCCCAAACTCTCCTCTCCAATTAGGATACAAGTAAAGAAGCAGGTGCATGTGCACACACGCTCGCACACGCGTGCACACACGCTCACGCACGTGCGTGCGCGCACACACACACACACACACACACACACACTCTTACCCTGGCGTCAAAGTGTGAAAGTCTCATGATTTCACCCCATTTGATCTCACTAGGTGATCCAAGAATCATGGAACCATTCCCAATCATTGCTTTTTTTAAATCTTATATATTTTTTCTCACATCTCATTTAGGTAAACAATATCTATTGCCTCTGCCTCCGTTGAAACTTCACTATTAATGCCCCATTATATATGAATATAAGCACATATTCAGGGACCAAGAAATATTTGTGAGCTAGCTTAGCCATTAGACAATGCTAAATATAAACCTATTAACTTTATATATTACCTCCCTAACTAGATTATAAACTCCTCAAGTGTTATAATCACATCTTCTACATCTTTGTAATGCATACACACATATAAACATACAAACATAAGTTCCTTTTTTTTTTTTTTTAAGACAAGTTCTTCCTTTGTCTCCCAGGCTAAAGTACAGTGGCATCATCATAGCTCACTGCAACCTCAAACTCCTGGGCTCAAGCAATCCTCCTGCCTCAGCCTCCTAAGTAGTTGGGACTACAGGCATGTGCCATCATGCCCAGCTAGCTTTTCTATTTTCTGTAGTGATGGGGTCTCGCTTAGGCTCAGGTTGGTCTCAAACTCATGGCCTCAAGTGATCCTCCTGCCTTGGCCTCCCAAAGTGCTAGGATTACGGGTGTCAGTCACTGCACCCAGCCAAGAAACATAATTTCTACCCTAAAACCAAATCAAGAAATGCTAGTAGCCAACTTGATGGTGTATTTATGTATACAAAAAGCAATCAAGCATGAATCTGAGGTTAGAAACATATACTTTGGATCCAGAACTTGGACTGCTTGGTTTCCAGCTAGTCACTAGTAGCCACCTGCAAAGCTGGCATTGGTTAGTACAACTCTCACCAGCCACAGAAAGATTCAGATCTGTCAACCCTGAAGGTCAATGGAATGACAAATGTTGCATCTGGGGCAAACCGAACATCCAAATACTCTATCATAATATATTATTCAGGTAAAATATTATTTTGTACCTCATAATTCATTTGAATTTCTAAAAATAACATTATCAATTGGAAGATTGATCCCTCTAGAATTGGCAGACACAGAACTTAAAATTTAGGTGAAATGTGCCTTTTTCATCCACAAGGTAGCAAACCAGCTCTGTTCAAGTATGTAACAGTGGAGGTATGCCCAGGGTTTCCCTGGTTCAAAGAGAAATCTTTTGTTTCTGAACAGTTCTGAACAGTTCTTCCTTGGCCAGGGATGCAGTTTTCCTTTTATAGCCCCTTTCTCACACAAGGGGTCCCAAGTTTCTCGCACAAGGTGTCCCAAGTTCCTCACCCTCTCTTCAGGGACTTACAGGGATCCAGGACTGTCGGACAACAGGCTATACAAAGATGATAGATGGATTGTTGTGTGCTGAGGACCAACCACTCACTCCATCACCATCCTCACTAAGTCTGGGTTCCTTCCCCTCCCTGCTTCAAACACTCCAGTCTGCGTTGTCCTCCACCTCCTCTTCCCTTGCCCCTACCTCACCTTTGGGGATGGAAAACTCTAGCTAAATACAGACATGAGAGCCTTCCCTTCTCCGGTGAGGCCAGCAGCCCCTGGAGTATGTTTCTGCTTCTCTACAGGCTGGGGAGGAAAAGACAGCCCCCAGGGTACCTGTGGAAGAGCAAAAGATACACTGCACAGACAAAACACAGAGATTAATACTTCCAGCAATAGCTGCACCATAAATACTTTCCAACCAGTGTCCTCTCCCCTGTGCAAAAACTGCTGTCCCTTTTACACTGCCCATGTAGTGTTCTTTAAAAGCAAAATGGCATTAAAACAAAAAGGAACACAATTTGAAAATGTTTAGCCAAAGATAGACGGCAGAGATTAATAGGCAGAGCAGAGATCATAGCCAAACGAGAGAATTTAATAAGTTAGGCCAAGTTAGAGTCATGGTCCCTACAAGAGAAGGGAATCTTAGACAGAGTTAATGTCCCAGTTGGTGGCCAGTGACCAGGCAAGGAAAGCAATTGTCAGGCCAAGAGAAACCACGCATAGTGTTCAGACAAGAGAGGAAACCTGCACCAGGTACTTACATTTCTCCTCATTGAGGGAGGGAAGGTACTAAGGCTCTGCCGGGAGCCCGAAGTCCTAAAAACGTGAATTGAAGCTCTTGGAGGTTGAATATTGGAACCGTATCAGTCAAGGTGTATGTGGATTCTAGACTATCTCCAAAGATGTACCTACGTATGCTCTGAGAAATTTTTAATTGACATGATTTTTGGAATTCTCAGTGGATTTTGAGTCTACTCTAAGGTAGCAAGCAAGGCCAGTAATCCCACAACTCTCACCTCAACGTGCTTGAAAATCTAGCAAGACCCAAGACCAAGTGACTCTTTATGATTTGCTTTTGGTTAAGATATGGGTGGTATTAGGAAAAATCTGTGTTTTCATCCATAAACTTTTATAACTTCTTGCTGATAAAACTGTCTTCAATTTATACTATAAACTTTGCTTTTAAAAATGCCAGTGTCCCTTTTGGAACAAATCACGTTCAGAAGGCTTGTAACCAGGATATCGTTCTGTCTCGACTCAGTGGTGTGTGAACATGAAGCAGTTTTATTTTTCTCCGGCTTAATTACTGCCTTCCCCGCAGCTCAGTCAAATTTGCCCTTTGCATCCCTTAATGACATCCTAGGCAGATTTTTTTCAAAACTTTGCCCTTTATTTTCCGTTATTAAAATCAGTCCATTCTTAGTATAATGGGCTGATTTTAATAACGGAAAATAAAGGGCAAAGTTTTGAAAAAAATCTGCCTAGGATGTCCTCACCAGAAAACTGGTTTCCCTGATCATCACCTAAATGTACATCAGGGAAGGATACCAATTGGATATCAGACTGGGATGGGGGGTGGGGGGAGGGGATGGGTGTATGCCTACATGATGAGTGCGTTGCACACCCTCTGGGGAATGGTCATGCTTGAAGGTGCAGACCCGGGGAGGTGGGGGGGGGAGGGGATGGAGGTATGACTACATGATGAGTGCCAGGTGCACTGTCGGGAGAATGAGAACGGACGCGCTTGGGACTCTGACTCGGGGGGATGGGTGGGACATGGAAAATGTATATAACCTAAACTTATGTACCCCCATGATGAGCTGAAATAAAAAATATATATATAAAAAAAAAAAAAAAAAAAAAAAAAATAAAATCAGTCCAATTGAAACTTTAATCTCAAACTTGATTTACACACCCCCGTCCCCTCCTCCTATTAGCATGGTATTTTAAGCCGAGACCCTGGCAGCTGAGAAAGGATGGGAGGCTCTGAGCTGCTTCCCTACCCCCTCTTCCAGGCCTGGCTTCCTCAGAATGCTGGCAGGGAGGAGGCGGAGGGCTAGGGAGAGATGTCTCCTGCTTAACTGACCACTGTGGTGCCTCTCGCTGCTGGGTGCTCCGCTTCTCAGGGTAGCATCGACTAGCTATGGACGCCTCCATGCAGTTGGTGTCCAAATCCCTGCTCTTTCAAGGAGCCCATGTGAGGATTCTCGCTGAGGCTCCCAGGCCTCAGCACAACACACTTCCCTGACTCGGGAGACCTGGCTCTGGTTCCACCTCTCCGCTCCACCACAGCTTCCACATCTAGGGGAACTTGCGACAGCACCACGGCAGCTCATTGTCAGGGTCCCCTTCTCCCCTGGAAGCTCTCTTAAGCGGCTCAAGCCCAGCTACCTTTCACTGTGGCCTCTAGGCCCATGGGAGACCTGTGCGTGCTCACCTCGGTCACACCCTCTCTGCCCCGCCATCTCCCAGTTCTCCTTCTGCTGCTTAGATGGGCCCAGAGCAGATCAGCAAGTCTTCCAACTGGGGACTGTGGTGCCTGTCTCTCCTGGTAGGCACCTCCAATTTCCACAACCAATTTTCTTGGAACCACCCCTCACTTGGCTTCCTGAGAGAGGGAAAAGTGTATAACTTACACCTTGCTCAGGAGGAGAAGAAATAGCTTGTCAACACGAATGCTGCATGCCCGTGGCTTCTTTCCCATTCCTCCTTCTTTACCCATTATTTTAGTTCATTCCTGCTCCTATAATAAAATACCTTAGACTAGGTACTTTATAAAGAACAGAAATTTTATTTCTTAAAGTTCTGGAGGCAGAGAAGTCCGAGATCAAGGCAACAGCATTTGCTGTCTGGTGAGGGAGTTCCTACGGTATGCTCATATGGCATAAGAGTGAAGACTGTGTTCTCACATGGAAGAAGACAGAGGGGAAAAAAGGGCCAAGATAGTTCCCTTGGGTCCTTTTCTAAGAATACCAATCCCATTCGTGAGGGCAGAGTCCTAATGGCCTAATCACCTCCTAAATGTCCCACCTCTTGATACCATCACATTGGGTCTTAGTTTCCAACATGATGACTTTTGGGGGGACATGAACATCTAAACCATAGCACCCCCTCCCTAGTTTTCTTGTGTAGACTTAGAGGAGAGCATGCAAATGGCCAGTGGTAGATGAACTACCCATTACTTCCTAACAAGCCTAGTCCGGTGGCTTCCAGGGTCCGCCAGGGCTTGGTGGCTCTTCACAATGGAATGTAGTTTACACCTGTTGTTTTCAGCTGTGGACCCTGCTGCCCATTTAGGGGTATCAGGAGAGAGGCCACTCAACATCCTTTAGCAGGCTTCAGTGGGAAAATGTGCTAGCTTAAAAAAAAAAAGACAAAACATTTTCACCACGGAGTCCAAGGCACAAATCTGTTTGTTTGTCAAGGATGAGTGAGACTGTATCTTTTTGTGTAGGGAACAGAAATTCTCTCCTGTCCAAAAAGTTAATCTCTCTTGTGAGCTAATCAGGAAAGAAAGACTGTTTCTCCAGCTAAGAATACCAAACAGCAGATTGGGTCAGGAAACAGACTCCCAAGTGTTCGGGACCCTCCAGTGCCCTCCTCTGACACCTGAGGGGATTGTGCCCAAAATTCCTGAGCCCATGGAGGATTCCATTTTCCCTCATCCTGCCGTCCCCACTTAACCCCAACAGTCAGTCAGGAGCCACTAATTAGAGGAAAAATCTGAAGAACATAAAGCACAGACAATTTATAGACATCTCAGCAGTAAAGACAGTTGTTATCAATAGTGTATAGGTTTTTCTGTCTGTGATTTTCAGAGTAGATCCCTAAGGAGATGTGAATTTCATTTTAAACTTGTTATAGAATGGAGGACTATTGTATCCCGGGGACTCTGTTCTCTCTAGTCACAGCTCTGCATCCCCAGTAGTCAGTCACTCAATGAACTGATGGCTTTGCAGTCCCCACTGTCATGAGGGCCAGCAAGACGGAAGACAGAGCCCACCAAGAACTGAAGTTTGCTTGGTTTGATCTAGAATCTAACATGGATAGGCCTAATAAATAATAGCCACATTAGCACAACATAACAATACTGAGATAGGTCACTGTCCTTCTCCCCATTTTATTGATGAGGAAACTGTGAGGTATAGAGAATTTACGTGATGCACCCATGTTTACAGAATTTGTAGGTAGAGCCAGAATTCAAACCTGGTCCTATAGACCTAGAACCTGTGCTCTTAACCACTTGGCTCTGCTGCCTATGGTAAACTATAGAGAAGTTCCCACCCCTGGACCACTCAAAGAAAGAGGTGCCTCCTGTATGTGCTAATTAGCACATGCTAAGTAGTGACTCACGGCAAAGGGCGGTGAAAGAGTAGGAGGAATAGCCAGAGAAATTGGGGAAACGGCCTCTTTCTCTGCAGCCAATCATGGCAGGAATATTCAGGTTGATGTCCAGGATTTTCAGAAAGAAAAGAGTACATCCCTTCCAGGTTGCTGTAGTTCTCCAAAATTCCTGCTTTAACCCCACTGTCAGAGCAAGCCCTTTTGGTGAGCTACGGATAGGCTTGAGGCACCACCTAGTGGCTTAAACTGAAAATACTACCAAAGGAATGTCTCCGATGAACAGAGGCAAGGAGAGAAATAGTGATCTGTCAAGGCAGGAAAAGGGAACCGAAAGCAAAAACTACCCGTGATCAAAGCCCTCTTCCTGTGTTCCCCTGTAGCCTACAGCTGTGCATCATTAAAAGATGTCTTTTTATGCCAGCCTGTTCAAGGACTCCGCATTTCCCAGTGTTATCAAGAACAAAGCACGAGCTAGAACCCAGGAGACCTAAACCCCAGCCCCAATCACTGACTGACCAACAGACTAAAAAATTATATTCCTAAAATCTCTCAGGACTTAGAACCATTCTGGATATCTGTGGCCCTACTCAAAATCTGGGGGAGACTCCATGTAAAGGTTGGTGGCAAAAAATCCAGGAAAGAAAGGAAAAAAATAGAAAAGAGAAGGTTCTTTCTTCTTGAAGAACAGATTCTGCTGGGCTTATGCAAAAACCTCAGAGTAACAAAGGGAAGGGCTGCAAAATGGCACTATCGCTGTGCCCCTCCTTCGTTGCTGTTTAAGGAGTTGTTAGTGGGTGTTCAGCCCTTGTCTTCCACTTGGAACATTTAAGGATCGGCCCAAGGGGACCAGACCAAGCAAGAGCGAGGTAGTTCACCTGAGACTGGTGTCAAGCACTGTTATGAGAGAGCAGTTGGCAGCTTGGGCAATGGATCCCAAGGCCCCCGAAAGAACTGTAGTGTAGATCCGGCATGTGAAGAAGGAAGTTATAGGAAATGAGGACTGCACCGCCAGAAGGTAAAGTGTGAGGGGACAGGATTAAATACAGCTTCTAGAACTCTCAACAATGTCCATGCTTTGGTGTCAGATGCAGATGAGGCTGTTAACTGGTGAAGTCAATTCAAGGTCGTTGGTGAAAAGAATTTGTACCAGGGACC
Organism: Lemur catta; assembly: GCF_020740605.2. NCBI lineage: Eukaryota > Metazoa > Chordata > Mammalia > Primates > Lemuridae > Lemur > Lemur catta. The sequence continues at coordinate 28,093,620 of NC_059134.1, read as the reverse complement.
AGCCCTGGGAAACCAGGCAGCTGACTGGGCTCCCCCACTCCACCTCTAGAAACCTGGGGAGATGGAGAAATTCTAAGCATTCAAAGCAACAGACAGGAGAGGTGTAAACAGATAGGATTCAATTCAGGCAGTGGCCAAATCTAGTGTCAAATAGTGCTAGGTTGAACTTCGGTCAATCTGTACAGACTTGGTCCCAAGTTGGTTCAGGTTTAGCAGCGTGCAAGGTCTGATAGAACCCCACCCTGCAGGAACTGGTATTCTGGTATGTTTTCGAGTAATGAGCCTTCTATGTTCCTTCCTAGCCCTAAGTTTTATTACATCTACTCTGCAGGCACCCCAGCTCCTGCAAGACCCCAGTATTCAGACCAAGGCAGAGAATGGCATTCCTCATATTTGACCTTCAGGATTTCTTGCCCTCCAGGCATATCTGGACCAACATTGCAGTTTACTCCTTCCCCTTCCTATTAACTTCTATACTCACATCCCTGAAGCTCCAGGCTCCCCTGCCCCTGTTCTCTTTTGTCTATTTTGATTCACCTTTATTTTTACTTTTCAAGGTCAGTTCTACCCTTGACTTCTTCACCTGTTGTTCTAAGCTGAGCTCAGTGCTCAGTCTCAACAGTGGTCATATGCTCTTACTGGTCAGAGTCACATCGGGAGACTCTCTGCTTTATGTCAGACCCCTGCCACAGCTGCCAGACTGTTGTCACTCCCTATTGCAAAGGCTCAGACCACTGACGAGCTCCCTAAACTTACTTAGGCTAAAGTTCTTTATTTATTTATCACACAGAGCTGATTAGCATCCCCAGAGATCAATGCATGAGTCAGCCTTCCTCTATGTTAATGGTATATTTATGTCATAACATGCTTAACATATTTATTTATGACCCCTATTATATTTATTTAAAAGGCTAACCTGCTGTAACAAAGAGGCCCTGAATTACCATGTCTTGAAAGTAAAGCTTATTTCTCTCTCATGTTACAATTCAGAAAGTAGCAAGCTGTTTTGCTGGGCACAGTCATTTAGGGACTCTTACATTTTATTTCTTCATTGCCTTTTAGAGAATTCTCCACTATTCAATAAATATTTGAACACTTGCTAATTAAAAGATTCTGGGTCACATTCCATTGGAGATAGGTAGTCTCAGCCTTCTGAGAACTAATGATCTGCAAGTAAATGAATAAGTATGGTTCAGAGAAGAAAAGTGAGTACACTAGGGAGATCTAGTGGAATCAAATGAGAAAAAAGATGTTGAGCATTTTTTTCATGTTTGTTGGCCATTAGTCTATCTTCTTTTGAAAAGTTTCTGTTTGTGTCTTTTGCCCACTTTTTAATGGGATTGTTTGATTTTTTTTCTTGCTAATTTGCTTGAGTTCTTTACAGATTCTTGTTATCAGCCCTTTATCAGATGTATAGCAGCAAATATCTTCTCCCATTCTGTAAGTTGTCTATTCACCCTAATAATTGTTTCCTTGGCTGTGCAGAAGCTTTTTAATTTGATCAGGTCACATTTATTTATTTTTGTTGTTGCTGTGATTGCTTTTGGAGTCTTCTTCATAAATTCTTTGCATAGGCCAATGTACTAAAAGTAGAACTACCACTTGATCCAACAATCCCACTACTGATTATTTACCCAAAGGAAAAAAAGACATTCTATAAAAAAGATGCCTATACTCGAATGTTTGTAGCAACACAATTCACAATTGCAAAGATGTGGAAACAACCCAAGTGCCTATCAATACATCAGTGGATTAATAAAACATGGTATATGTATACCATGGAGTACTACTCAGCCATAAAAAATTGGTGAACTACCTATTGTATTATCCTGGATGGAGCTGGAGCCCATTCTTCTAAGTTAAGTATCATAAGAATGGAAAAATAAACACCACATGTGCCCGCCATTAAATTAGAACTAATTGATCAACGCTTATGTGCACATATGGAAATAACATTCATAGGAAATCAAGCAAGTGGGAGGCGGGAGGAAAGGATGGGTAAAATCACACCTAACAGGTACAATGCACACTATCTGGGTGATGGGCACAGTACAAAAGCAAGTTATATGACTAAATAGTTTGCACCCTGGTAATATTCTGAAATAAAAAAAAATTAAATAAATTTTTTTTTAATGAGGAAAGAATCATCTTCAATTCAAGAGCAACAGGAAAGTCTTCACAGAGGAAGTTAGGTATGGAATAGGATTTGAAGGATAAATAAAATTTCAGTAGGTAAAGAAGAGAAGAAAATGTTACCAGTGGAGAAAACAGTATAAACCAAAGCTTGAAGATTAAAAATATATATATGGGAAATCTAGAAAGCACATGAAGATAATAGTGTAGGGTATTAGCAGAATCCAGCTCCGAGGGAGGTCAGAACCTCATTGTAGGGGACTTGGATGACAGGCAAGGAACCTGCCCTTCATTTGTGGGCTGTGGGGAGTCATTTGGTATTTCTAGTTGGGGAGGGAATAGTCAGAGCTCTGAGGTCGACTGTACTCAAATGGAAACTAATAGAAAACCACCACAAGTCAGGGAGGAGGCAGCACAGGCTGGAATCAGGGCAGAGGTACGGAGAAGGAGCCTGAAGGGAAGCCCACGATGAAAACAAGACTGATGAAACTTTACAGCTGTGGAATGTTGGAAGTGCTAAGGGGAAATAAAGCTTAACTCAGAGTGTTCAAGGTTTAGCCACTCACAAAATGGTGATGCCGCTCATTGAGATATGGAAGTCAGAGTGTGCTGAGGTTGGGTGTGGGTGGAAGGGTGAAGAGTTCCAGTTCAAATATTAAGGTTAAATTCCTAGCAGACCTAGATAGACCTTTCTAGAAGCAGTTAAAAATGTAAATCTGAAGCTGAGAAGGTAAAGTTGCTTCTAGTATAAAATATGGATTTAAAAGTAGTCTGTAGGGAAAGATACCTGGAGGGGTGAGAGAACATAGGATTGCCAAGGAAGAGGATGATGGAAAGCAAGCAGCTGGCAGAACTTCAGAAAACCCACACTCAACTGTGGAAGGAAGAATCTTGAGGAAAAGAATAAAAAAGGAGGCTTATCTGAAAAGATGAAAACAGAAGTGTGCAGTGTTGTGGGAGAGAAAAAGAAAGAATTCTCAACAAGGGTCAACCATGTCAAAAACTGAACTCTAGATTGGTGCAGATGGAGAAAAAGACATTGACTTTGATAATGAGTTTGTAAGTCACAACTTTCAAGATTGCAGTTTGAGTAAAACAGGTAAAGATAAAGACAAATGTATTAAGCAGTGAGTTGGGTAAGTTAGAAAAAGAACATAGAAAGTTAGGAAAGGAACAACATAAGAAGCCAAAAGAAAGAGGCTTCCTAATGAATTAATAAATCATAAATTAATTATTAGAATATAGAGCTAATAAATAAATATAAAAACTGTCTTTAAAAAAATAAACTGCTAAGAAACCAAGTTTAAAAAATAAAACACCCATATTAAAGAAATGTGAGAAACCATCACACATAAAGAAGAAATTAAAAGAATCATAATAGTCTACTCTGTTCAACTCTACATAAACAAATCTGAAATCAAGATTAAAAGGATAATTTCCTAACGATATGTAATTTACCTAAAATATCCCCAGATGATACAATTGTATATTTTAAAAAATGCAACATAAATTATGGTAAAATTACTACAAACAATAAAATATTCAGTAACATCAAGGAATGCCAAATTAATATATAGAAATCGACAGCTTTCATATACACAATGAGTTAGAGTACAATGGAAGAAAAGACTCCATTTTCAATATCAACATAATAGATAAAATAACCGGAATAAACTTAATAGGAATTGGATAAAACATATAAATAAAATTTAAACACTATGGAAAGATGCAAAATAAAACTTGAACAAATTTTAAAAACCACTAATTTGTAAATGTAACATGAACTCAATAAACGTAATAGAAGGATTTCTCTCCTTTTTTTTTCCTTTTTCTCTTTTTTTTTTTTCCTTTTTGACTAGACAGTCTAATTCTAAAGTTTATATAAATGATAAATTAGAATAGCTAGAAAAACTCTGGGAAAGAAGAGCAAAGAGGAGTGACTCACCCTACCAGATATTAAAATGTGAAGTCTCAATAATTCAAATGGTGTTGCTGTGGTAAATAAATAGACTAATGGAACAGTATAGAAAAATCAAAAAATACACTAAACTATGTATGTGAAGTTAGATTATGATAAAAGTGTCTTCTCAAATCAGTTCAGGAAAGAAAAACTATTCAAAAAATAGTTTTGTCATCTGGACTCAAATTGGATATAAGAGTTAAATATTTTAAAAAGAAATAATAAAAGTACTAAAAGAAAACATGGGAGAATTCCTTTATAAACCTGCATGAAAGAGGCTTTTCTCACTCTAACTCAAAAACTAAAAGCCATCAAGAAAAGATTAATAAATTCAGCTAAATAAAACTAAAAACTTCTGTACCAAAAAAAAAGCAAAAAATATTAAAGCCATAAGTAATGTCAAAAGATAAATGACAAACTGAGGGGAAAAAAACAATCAATTCAATATATTTAGGTCATTAAATATGAAATATCCAATTTTGTATCAAAAGTTGAGGTTATTATATCTCAAACAAGAAGCAGTACAATTAACCAAACTATGTACCTACACTTTCTACACAGTTTTGCCATCTTAAAGGTAGCTTGTTTATGCCAGCAGTGAAGAAGCCTGGAGAGCGAGTAGCAATGAAGTCGTCAAAGGCGTTTTCCACAGCTTGTTGAGAATTGAATATTTGTCCTTGCAAGAAGTGGCCCAAAGACTGGAAGAAGTGGTAGTCAGTTGATGCAAGGTCTGGTAAATATGGTGGGTGATAGAGAGTTTCCAAGTCCAGCCCCTGTACTTTGAGCAGTGTTGTTTGTGCAACATGTGGTCAAGCGTTGTCTTGGAAGAACAATGGCCTGTCTCTGTTGGCCAGTTTCAGCTGTTTAATCTCAAGCATCTTCATCATTTCATCCAAATGGTTGAAGTAGACATCTGCTGTAATCAATTGACCAGGTTTCATGAAGCTGTAGTGGATAATATCAGCACTGGACCACCAAACAGACACATTAGCTTTTTTTGACAAATATTCGGTTTTGGACTGTGTTTCAGCACTTCATCTTTATCCAACCATTGTGCCGGGTGCTTGTGATTGTCAAAAAGAATCCAGTTTTTTTTTATTATTTCAGAATATTACAGGGGCACAAATGTTTAGGTTACATATATTACCTTTGCACTACCTGAGTCTGAACTACATGCGTGCCCATCCCCCAGACGGTGCACACTGAACCCATTAGGTGTGAATATACCCACCCCTTCTGTCCCCTTCCACCTGCCTGACTCCCAACTACCATATGTGCACTGAAGTGTTGATCGATTTTTCATCACATGTAACAATATGGTGTAGAAATGGTTTACCTTTATGTCATGACAATAAGGAAAGGCAACCTTCAAGATGATTTCTCTTCTGACACTCGTTTAATTCATGCAGAACCCATCTATCCAGCTTCTTTACCTTGCCCATTTGTTTCAAATGGTCTAATATTGTTGGAATAGTAATGTCAAACCTTGCTGCTAACTCACATGTAGATTGAGATGGATTCACTTCCACTACGGCTTTCAGCTCATCATTACCCACCTTGGTCTCAGGTCACCTACATGCTTCAAGATGAAAATTACCGGAACAGAACTTCTCAGACCATCCACATACTGTGCATTCATTAGCCACATCCTTCCCAAACACTTTGTTGATATTTAGAGCTGTCTTTCCTGCATCATATTCTAAAATAACTCTAATTTTTTACTTGTCCATGGTTTCACAAAAATTGCTCTAAAAAATGTGAAAGATAATCACAAGCCAAACCATGCATTCAAAAGAATGAGGATGTACCTTCACAAGAAAAATAAAACAAGCAATATTGAAGTGAAACGTCAGAGATATCAACTGTCAAACTTAGTGCTTAAGGAAATCAGACATTTCATACTTAATAACCTAATAAACGTAGACAGCTCTCAGAGAAGGAAATAAATGCATAATAAGATGCTCAAGCTCACTCATAATAAGAGAAACACAAATTAAAACTACACTGAGATAACATTTATCACCTTTAGATTGGCAAACATCCATAAATTTGATAATATAAATGTTAGTTTTCTATTGCTGTTGCAAGAAATGAACACAAACTTAAAGACTTAAACAACACAAATATTACCTTATGGTTTTGTAGGTTGGAGCCCAACATGAGTCTCACTGGGCAAAAATCAAGGTGTGAGCAGGGCTGTGCTCCGTCTGAAGGCTCCGGGACAGAATCTGTGTCCTTTCTCTGTACAGCTTCTACAAGCTGCCCACATTCCTTTGCTCATGATCTCCTTCCTCTGTCTTTCAAGCCAGCAGCCTTGCATCTCTCTGTGACTTTCTTCCATAGTCACATCTTCCTCTGATTTGCTCTTCCACCTCCTTCTACTTTTAAGGACCCTGTGATTACATTGGGCTCACTTGGATAATCCAGAAAAATGTCCCTGTCTTAAGGTCAGCTAATATCAAACTTCCCCTTTGCCTTGTTACCTAACATAGTCACAGGTTTCAGGGATTAGGACTTGTATGTCTTTGAGAGGCCATTACTCTCCCTACCACACACGCCATCAGTGAGGCTGTGGGAAACAGTTTCTCTCATCGTTACTAGTAGGAAGGAAAATTGGCATGAGAACTATGTAGTGTACTTTGGCAATATCTATCAAGATTTAAAGTGCACATAACCTTTGATCCAACATTCTGCTTTGAGAATCTCTTCTAGAGATATGCTGGCACATACTGGATGAAATGAGGAATGTCCAAGATTATTTATTGTAGTAATGTTTGTAATAGCAGAAGATCAGAAATAACTTGAATGTTTATTAGTAGAAAACTGATTGAATTAATGATAGTACATCCATACAAAAGAATACTACACAGAATTTAGCAGAGTACTCCCCAAGGTAATAAGTTAGGAAGAATAAAAGGAAGAATAGTGTATAGTGTACTAACTTTTTTGAGGAAGCTGGGAACCAAATAAGAGTTTATATTTGTATTTACTAGTAAATGCATAAACAAACCATGGAAAAATACACATGAAACGAATAATAATGATTACCTATAGAGTATGGGGAAATGGGTAGGTAGGAGACTTTTAATTAAATTCCAAAACACTTGGGCATGCACAGGCATGCTCACACACACACACACACACACACACACACACACACTTGTGCACACACACGCACATATTGCAAGACTCAGCTCAAATGCCAACTCCTCTAACGGCCTTTCCTGCCTTCTGAACCCATTTTCTAGGCCATTCATAGCTCCTTAGACATTCATACCGTATTAGAATTCCTGTGCTCTATGAATTACCTGAATTTGTGCAGAACTCTTTTTCCCACTAAACCAGTGATTTGGAGAAGGAGAACAAAGAAGAGGAAGAAGAGGAGAAGAAAAGATAAGATGCCACTTTCTGAATCTTTAGGAGTAGGGGACTTTAAATGGTTATCAAAAAAGAAACATGAATTTTAAAATGGTTAAGAAACACTGCACTGAACTATAAACACTTGGGAGGCAGGGACAATAATCTCCAAATGGCACTTCTCACGCTGCATTCTAATCATTCATTTATTTCTGTCTTCCCCACTTAACCACCAGCCCCTTAGGGGAATGGATGCTGCAGTTTCCTCGCACACAGTAGGTGATCCATTTGAAGGACTGAATGAGAACTAACTTCTATTCCTTACTAGAGGCAAGGGTTGGCAGCTGGAGAAAAGGAACACTCAAATGCATAAATCTTATAAAAGTTCTTCCTTATACTATGGACTCTAAGATACTTGTGCTTTTACATTTCAGCATCTCTGAAATGGAGTCGTGCTCACAATCACTGTCGTCCAAGCAATGATTATGGCATAGTTGTCATTGCCTGCCTCGCTGCAACTTAGTCATAGCTGTTCCTGCTGTCACCTCCACTGAGATATGTGGAAGATGACTACATAATTTTATCCTCCAGGAACTTTAGAGAATGAAAGAGGACACAAACCAGACAGAATGTGATGACAAGAGTAAATCCAAACTGCTGCAGGCAAACGTGGTCAGAGCATCACCCTTGTCCTTATGTGCCTTGTTAGTGCCATGTATGTTGGATTTAAATGTCATTCAAAATGTATTCAAAAAGAGTACACCATAATAAGGGCTGAAATTGAAAATGACCATGTCCACAAAAAACACAGAAGCAACCGTGGACATAAATTTGGTATTAGTAAAACAAATACCCATTTTGGCAAGAATGGCCACAATTCCATGTTTTCTTACAAAGCAAAAACCTAATGTTCCTGGGACCTAAGAAGAGTAGATACCTACAAGTATATGAAGGTGTGTTACATAATTTTGGTGGGAAATATGAAAAAGGATTGCCTTTTAAATGCCAAACAGTGCAACCGAAGGCAAGAAAATTTGTCAAATCCCTCAAAATTGATTTTAAAAAGAAACCACCTCTGAAGTAAGGAGAGGCTCTGTGACCAGTTCATGCATCAGGACTATTGATAGGCATTTTGTCATAGTCATTGCCTTTGTCATAGAAAGGCAGCTTCTCCTTTCTTTCTCATTGACACACAAAGTCATGGCGTGTCTAACCATCGATGATGGTACCATAAGCTTCAATAAAGTACGGTACTTTGCCTGGGTCGGTGAGAAGGGGACCTTGTCATCAATGCACACCCAGCTGTATGCAAGAGGCTGTTTGTTAAGGCAGTTTAGCAAGTCCCTTTAGTTCTTGCCGGAGGTGTGCTCAGGCCACGCTTCAAGCTTCAAGCCGAGCACCTGCCAGAAAGCAATAATCCTTGAGTGGGCTTACCTGCCTCTTTTACCCAGGTATGTCTGCTAAAACTCAAGCAGAACTATAAGATTGTAAAAACTGTCTTTAGAAATCCATAACATCTGAATCTAACATCTTGGCCTGGGTACTATTTCATATTATACCACCAGTGCCATTGCCCACAGGTTGCATAATAATGACACTACCAAGCACAGTCACTTTGCAATTGTGCAGTGACAACCAGTCTGTAAACATAAGCGGTTGGCTATTTACATGGCACAATGCCAGAAAGCTGGTGAGCACAACACATCTGGCCGGGGCCTCCTACACTATGTCCAGCTTGTTATCTTGCACCTAATAAATATGAAATAAATTCCCTATTTACATTAAATTATTTGAATCTACTTCTTGACTTACATAGTCAAAATCTCCACTTCAGCTCTCACATTCAGGATGTCTATATATATTTGGGAACCTTATAATTCCAAAATGCTGGCATTTTTGGTAACCCAGGACTATCTCATAATTGGGAAGAGGGATTTATTTTTGTTCCTGCCATCTCTGCTTCTTCCCCTCACTACACCGCAGTTAAAGGACCCAGATGCCAGCTCTTCACCGGAGGAAAAAGTATTAGAGTCGGGGGTGGGGATGACCAGGCAGACATTCATTTTCCTTTGATGCCACCATTCCAGCTCGCTCAGCTTTTTCACCAATCCCTAAAACCCCTTCTTTCCTGGATTCTGGGAATGGGCTCCAAGAATTGACTGGTTTCTTGAAGTGTGAGGCTCAGGGTCCAAGACCTTCCTCAGGCTCAGCAAACAGATCCATCCATCTCCCCTGCTCCAGAGAGATACTTTCAGTGCTCTCATTGCTTGTTGGAGGGGACAGCGGTGTCATAAGATGGTGTAGCCTGGGAAATGAAATACCTACATCCCCAGTGGCTCCCCTAGCCTCTCTGCTCCGTCCTCTCCCATGGCTACAGGTCATCCTCCCCTGAAGCATGTCCTGCCACCAAAGCCATGCCCCTCAAGTGATACAACCCCATATGTCTGTAGTTCTAATGTTACCAAAAAAAAATGCCAGGATCAATTTAAACATTTTTCCAATGGTGTGATTTACTCTGGTCCAGCAGATGTCGGACTGGGTTTTCTCCCATGCCAACCGAGGAATATAGGCTGTCCAATCTCCAATGTCCTTTCCAGTGGAAACAGGCTCCCATCCACATGTTTATCTTCCAACTGAGCTTCCCTATGTCCAAACATCATGGTATTTGCAAACCAGCTGTTTTGAGATTCAAGGGAAAGCTTGTGGCCATGAAACTGGCCACACGTAGAAAGATCAGATGATAAGTGCCCAGGTCTCCCCACTCCAAATTCCCAGGGAAGGTCCCTGTAAGTAACAATTCAGCGGCTTGGAGTAGACACTCTGGCATCTTCCTTGCCCTTTGCTGTACTCGGGCTTAGCCACTAGCTCTGTCCTCAAGCCGTCTTCACCCTTACATGCAAACTATGGTGGCCCCTTCTCTCTGCTCATGTTTCATCAGAGGTCACTGCACACCCTTCAAAAAGTATGAAGCCAACAGAGCACACCTAGAAAGGTCAGTTTGTGCCACAGGAGCAGACATAGCTACCCCCTCAGTGGTGCCCGAGTCAAACAGCTCTGCACACCTGCCCCAGCATAAGGAGGAAAGAAACCTGCACCAGCATTCGGGAATGCCATCGGGCCCACTGGGCTTGTGCCCGTCCATGCCCATTCCATTCTCCATTTGGGGGCATCTGTATCACTAGCACATCTCTCCTCTGCCTCTCCATGGATCCTGTCCCTTCAGCTCCTGCATGCTGTAGCAAGTGTTTCCTGCCCTGTGCAAATAGAACATAACATCACCCAAAACCATGAGCAGCCCTACCTCTCCCCTCCACTGCCCTCATACATAGGCCTGGTGAGAGGAAAGCCCTAGAACAAAGGCAAGATGTGGGAACCAGAAGGTGCCTTCGTTCCCACCCTGGCGTGCCTGCTCCAGGGTCCCTCACCCCTGCCCTCCACACCTTTACCCCCACCGTGTCTGCCCCACAGCAAACACGTCAATGAAGCCCCTGCCCAGTTGTCAGGAGCTGCCCAACCCCAGCGCAGGTGCCCAGCCCTGCAATGAATAAGGAGGCTGATACAGAACCGTTGTGGTTGGGAGTATCTGAGGGGTGTTCCCAATACAAGATAAAGCAGACTAACACTAATCGTGCTCTGTGGATTGGTGTTTATTCTGCCCAAACTTACCCTTGTTTTCCCTCCTTCTCAACAGGGTTCCCCAGACCATCATGAGACCTTACTGTGGCCCAGCAACCTGCCCGATAGAACACGTACCAGGGTTCTGAACCCCCCAGCAACTGAACCAAACACAGCCAAGCCCTGTCACCAAGACACCTCTGTCCAGCAATAACGACCGCCCCAATTCTATAGAAGACCTGTTTTCTTGGTATAAGAAAACAATCTTTTCTGGGATTCTTTAAAAAATATATTTAATTCTATGTGAGCGATTCTAGAGTTCCAAACAAATGCAGTACACGTACTAGAGGGTATTTTGAAGAACAAGCAAGTATGTATTGCAAATCAGTTTCTCAGTTTTAACGCATTTCAGCTCCTCTGATGATGTCTAATGGCTGAAATGCTTCTGCAGTGTATGGACATTGCTGTATTACACTTCCTCTAGGAAATCTTTATGTCTTTGAGTTTCAGACAAAGGACCAGCCTACAGGGAGATAGTTGCAAACTCTTCAGTGTTGTGTTTGGTTTGCGGAAAGAGAAAGATTATACAGCAGCCCCACCTTACCCACAGTTTCATTTAGCCACAGTCAATGGTGGTCCAAAAATAGTAAGATATTTTAAAAGATAGAGACAGACCACATTCACATAATTTTTGTTATAATATATTGTTATATTTGTTCTAATTTATTATTATTGCTGTTAATCTCTAAAATGCACCTAATTTATAAATTAAGCTTCATCCTAGGTATATATGTATAGGAAAAAACATAGTATATGTAGGGTTTGATACTATCTGTGGTTTTAGACATCCACTGGGGGTCTGGGAACATACCCCCCAGGATAAGGAGGGGAACACGGTACTCAGAGTCATGTTTGTTTACCATGAAAAATAATGGGCTCTCCTTTGCTATGCTTTATCTCTTACATATTGCTGCTTGTACCTAGAAACCATCATCTCTGATGCATTCCAGCATGGTGATACTCACTGGGGATGTACTGTGTGCACAGCAAAGTGCTATGAAACTACAGAGAAGGAGGGAGAGAGGCAATCCTGATGGAGTTGGGGGGTGGGTGTGCAAACCACTGGCAAGAGTGGAAAGCAGCAGGAAATCAGTCCCGTTACAGAGATTCCAGCAAGGAGCACCCTGAAATGGGCCACTGAGTCAATCTTTTTGAATATATATGCGAACTACAAACCACGTGGAGAAGGCAGCATTTGTGCTGGATTTCAAAAGACTTGTAGATCTTTTATCAACACAAAACAAAGCAAGGGTGCTTCAGTTTGAGAGAATACTATAACCAAAGGCAGAGAGGTGTGAAAGCCCATGACTTATTTATAAAACACTGAGCAATCAGTTGTAGCTATAGCAGGGCTCCTCAACCTTTAGTATTTATTAAGAATCTCATAGGGGTCAGGGGTGGCTTGCTTAAAATGCAGATTATCCGGCATGATCACCAGATACTCTGATTCCACCAGTCTGAGATAGAATGAATTTTATAAGCATCACAGATGATTCTGAGGCAAGTGATCCAAGACCACACTAGGAGAAACCCTGCGCTGGGGCACAGGCCACCTGGAAGGAAACAGTGACAGACAAGGCATAAAGATAGGATGGATCCAGGTTATGTAGCGCCTTGGATGCCGTGCTAGGGGGGTTGGCCTTTATTCTACCAGCAATAGGGAGTCATATCTGTGTTTTTAAATGGTTTCATTCTGCTTGAAAGATTTAAAATGTTCCAGCCTCTTTTAAAAGTACACTCTTTAGAAGAATCTATATGCTTGGGAATTTACTATAGAAATAGTAACTAGAAATTATTGACTAATAGTAACTTAATAATTTTATATTTTATTTGAATATAGAGCTATTGATTGGAAGAGTAAGCAAGAATGAATTGGGATGGCTCCAGGGCACCCCTGCTTGGAAAAGGATACAAATCACAGTGGCTATAGGGTCAGTGTGGTCATACTCTTTTCCCTTTCTTCTCAGTTGCTGAAAGGAGTAAAGGAAACAGGTGCAGGAACTGGGAAATTGAGACAAAGTTTGTCTTTTTGGTTTTCTTTTAGAACTTCAGAAACCATAAGAGGTATATTCTATTAGTAATAGAGGTACATACACAAAGTTCTCAAATTTGTGCATTAGAACATCCTAGAAGTTCATTTAAACTGTAGATGTTTTTCTAGAGGAGTAGTTCTCAAACTTTCTGGTTTCAGGATCCCTTTACTCTCCTAGAAATTATTGAGAACTCCAAGGGCTTTTTTAAATATGAGTTATAGCCACATTATTTATTGCATTAAAATTAAATCTAAGAATTTTAAAACTATTTATTTATTCATTTAAAAATAATAATAAACCATTACATATTAACATAAATAAACTTTTAGAAATAAAAAAACATGTATTTTCCAAACCAAAAAAATTTAATAAGGAGAGCAGAACTGTTTTGCATTTCTGTAAATTTTCTTAATGTCTAGCTTCATAGAAGAAAACAGCTGGATTCTCCTGCTTCTCCATTCAATCTGTTATGATATCATTTGTGATGTAGCCTCTAGAAAACTCCTCTGTACATTCATGAGAAAATAAGAGACAAAAAGACAAATAACTCATTAGTTTTATTGTAAAGATAGTATGGACTTTGCAGAACCCCTGAAGCAGTCTCCAAGACCCCTGGGGATCTCTAGAACACATTTTGATTCCAGATTCTATTGGTCTGAAATGGGATATGGGCGCCTGAGGCACAGCCAGGCTTGAGAACCAGTAGATGATACCCATTTGAAGTCCTGAAATGCCAAGTGTTGTACAAATCCAGAATGACTAGGAAGGTGTCCAGGAACTCTAACTCTGTTTAGGCCCAGAAGACAGAACCAAAATTCAGTTAAGCAGCAATTATGAGTAGTTAAGGATGAATGAGAGAAATGCCAGGAAAGTACCTAAAAATTGCTTTCTCTAAATTTTGCTCTAGAGGAGTTCACAACACTGGCTTTGTATCAAAAAGACCTTTTTAAAAAAATGAGAAATCTTGTTTTAGATTAGAACTATTCAGGCCCTACTTCAAAAGGTTCTGAGTTCCACTGGGCAGGGGGTTGCTGAACAAAGGTATTTTTAAACACCTTCACAAATGATTCTGATGTACTACCAGGATTAGGTACCTCTGCTGTAGATCATATATTTATGTTTTATACATAATAAAAAGGTATCCCAACTGTACTGAAGTGACATTAAATTTTATTTGTACACAGTAGTGAAATGAATGAAAACCTCTTTTTAGAATTTTCATCTATGCTGAAAGATGTCCAGCTTTTAAAAATCATGTGCCCATAACCTAAGCATTACAGGCATAGTACCTACTGGGAAATAAGGGCTTTTTCATACACACATACTATTTTTTAAAGTCTAACTATAAATTAAAGGCATGGAAAATGCTACTGCTATTCATAAAACAAATAATGGATTCCCTGTTTCCATAATAAACATTTAAGAGAGTTTGTTCCTAATGGAAACTCATTGTTGCTGTAAAGATCTTGGGGAAGAAAAAAGTACCTTCATATATAATCTACATTGGGGATGCAAATTGTAGAGAAACACACACCAAAGGATTTGCATTTAATCAAATCTAGAGGAGGTCATTTCAGAAGCATCACTACCATGTACAGAAGGCTTTTCCACAGGATCGGGCTGAGCTTTCTAGGAGACCAGGATCCCTGACCAGGGAGTGAACGCCCTTCGCCAGAAATCCTGCACTGCAGTTAAGAAGGAAAGCCAACAGAACCATCCAGAATGGAAAGTGGTAAGTCAATACTGATTGTCACAATAAAAAAAAAAACTGTAATAATCCTAATTTTTATTTTTGACATTACAAAGTCATAACATAAAACAAAGTTTAAAAAAAGAAATATCACTAACTCTGGCTAGAACATATAAAAATATAAAAACACACACCAGAGAACAACTATTTAGAACTCTTGGTAACATTTTCATAATTCTAGTTACATTTAATTACTGTTAGATTTTGTTTTGCTTCAAAGAGTAGGCATTTATTCTGACAGACCAACTCAAGTGAACATTATTTTCATAAAATGAGGACTCAAATATCAGAGCATTCTTTTCCAGCATAGTGAAATTTTATGTTAAATGTAACAACTTTCTGTAAGCCCTCAATTACAAAGTGCAGAAAAAGAATCCAATTTGTATAGAACTTGAAATATCTTTTATTCATGCACTTTACTTTAGGATCGTAAGGCTAAGGATGAAGAGATTCTAACTGTATATGAAGTAAGAACCTGAGCTGTTATTTCATGAACTCAAACTATGTTGAGATCTGTCCCAGTTTGTTCATCCTGAGGATACAAATGTCATGTTAGTGTCAATAAGGAATAAAGCCAACCTGTTCAGGAACAAATTTAAGATTGAAAAAGTTAGCATTTTAAATGTTAATAAATGATGACAGAAGGAATATTTCAAAAATGGCTTGTAAAGTACCATGAAAGAACAATTTAATTTTTTAAAATGCCACAGCTCTTCAAAGTCTGATCCTAAATCTAACAAGACAGTGAGAGCCAGAAGAGCATCTGTCTTCTGCGATATGCAATTGGTTATTGGCAACAGAGCCGTTTGGGGCTTTTGAAGATACATTTAATTGTGTATATTTCAGGTTTACAACATGATGTTATGGAATACATACACTATACACTATAGTAAAATGGTTACTATAGTGAAGCAGATTAACATATTTATCATCTCACATAGTTACTTTTTTGTGACAAGAGCAGCTAAAATCTACTTATTTAACAAAAATTCCTAATACAATATGATTTTATTAACCATAGTCCTCACATTATTTCTCTAAACTTGTATATCCTACATATCTGCTACTTTGGACCTAACTCTCATTTCCTCCTCCACCCCACCCCCACCTATGGTAACTAACCACATTTTTTTTTTTTTTTTTTTTTTTGAGACAGAGTCTGGCTCTGTTGCCCGGGCTAGAGTGCCGTGGTGTCAGCCTAGCTCACAGCAACCTCAAACTCGTGGGCTCAAGCAATCCTTCTGCCTCAGCCTCCCAAGTAGCTGGGACTACAGGCATGTGCCACCATGCCCGCCTAATATTTTCTATATATTTTTAGTTGTCCGGCTAATTTCTTTCTATTTTTTAGTAGAGATGAGGAGGTCTCGCTCTTGCTCAGGCTGGTCTCGAACTCCTGACCTCAAGCGAATCACCCACCTCGGCCTCCCAGAGTGCTAGGATTACAGGCATGAGCCACCGTGCCCAGCCCTGGTAACCACATTTTTATTCTTTATCTCTATATATTTGACCTTTTTAAAAAGGATTCCACATATCAGTTAGATCATGCAGTATTTTTCTTTCTGTGTCTGGCTTATTTCACTTAGCATAATGTCCTCCAGGTCCATCCAAGTTGTGGCAGAAATGGCAGGGTTTCATTCTTTTTGAAGACTGAATTATATCCATACACACACACACACGCAAGGGTTGTCTGGAAAGTATCTAGCCATTGTTGATATAATGAGAAGGGCTACGTGACTGGATACTTTCTGGACAAACCCGTATATATGTATACAGACACATACATACCACATTTCCTTTATCCACTCGTCCGTTGACAGCTGGTTGCTTAGGTTGTTTCCATATCTTGGTTATTATGAATAATGTTGCAATGAACATGGGAGTGCAGATATCTTTACAAGGTGCAAATTACATCTTTGGATATTGGGTCCAGCTATGAGGCTTAAAGGTGGGAAGAAATGGTAGATTGGGAGGGGGCTGTGGATATCTATGGTGTGGACAAACCAAACTTCAACAAAATCCTAATATGTTAACCGATTTGATCTTGCATCTTTAAAAGTTTTAATCTTTGTTTCAAATATAAGATTTTATAAATAGTATTATTATTTTCTGCTCAATAACTAATATTTTGAACATTTCAAGATTAGTTGATGAACTTGGAGACTGTATGTTGTCTTTCTTTGTATTCTCCTGGAGATTTCCCACCATAAAACTAATAAGATATTGCCCCAGATCATAAGTAGAACCATTAACGCTGAGCTTCTAGTGGGTGTAGGGCTAATGCTATTTGTTCCTGGGTGGTCATCTGCCTTCTTCTCTGTGAGGGGACTGTGATCCTCAGCGAGACAGGCTGAGCTGGGATAGTGGGGTGAGGAGGGAGGACCTGCAGCACCAGGGCTAGCTCTGGCACCAGACAGTGGCCCAACACACTGTATGCCACTAGACTGTCTGGGGCCTGACTCTTGGCACTTCCCTGACAAACATGGATGCCGTCCACCAATGACTCATCATTTGGAATTTTTATTCCACTGTCTTGAGTGACAATGTGCCTACACTCCAGTGTTATGAGGGACTATGATTCAGAGAGACATCACCTATTATCTAAATTGTGCCATTGTCTAGTCACATAACTCAGAGTATAATTTTGTCTTTTCTAAAGTTACGAGACAGTTTTGAGTTTTACTTTTCTTGTTTTCTTTTCTTTTTTGTTTTGTTTTGAACTCTCTCCTTATTCCCTAAAGTCACAAGCACCTGCTTAGAAACTCTAAAGAATTTAAAAGCAAGAAAAGGTATTTCAGAGGATATCATCAAAAATAGTAAAATAAGAGGTGCTTCAAGTGCCATAAGTGTATTTGATATTTAAAAACAGTGTAGTCACTTATGTGCACATAAGGAAGTAAAATTCAAGGGAAATCAAGGAGGTGGGAGGGGGAGGAGGGGATGGGTAAATTCATACCTAAGGGGTACAATGCACACTAACTGGGTGAAGGGCACACTTACAACTTTGACTGCAACTATACAAAAGCAAATTATGTAACCAAAATGTGCGTACCCCCCCCCATAAAATTCTCAAATTAAAGAAAAACAAAATCGGATTGTAATTGATGAGATACCGTTGAAATGCTGTACCATTGGGGGAATATCTTCTGTCTCCCAGCTGGTGATCAGCACATGCCCTGAAGCACAAGGATTGATAGCCCCATAATTTTGTCACTCCTAGGGTGACTGCAGATGTTCTCATTTGTGTAAAGTGCTTGATTATCCTCTGAAACTTACTATTCACCCACATGATGCTCATTAGCAATGAGCTTAGCAAATTTAAAATGCAGTAGCAGCTTTTCTATTTTTTAAAAAAAGATAAAATGTTTCTCACTGAAAAAAATATAATAAAAAATAAAAACAGTTTAGGAATTACCTGTGTTCTAAATATAAAATCAATTTCGAATATATGAGTTTGATTTCATGGAGAAAATGTTTAATTTTGAAAAACAATTTTAAAGCAACAGCACCATTAAATCTGCCATGGACCGAATTCTTCATCAAAGTGAAGGGGAATAAGGAGGTGACGTGACTGAGACGACTTGTTGCGTATAGATAATCACAATCCTACAGTGCAAAAAAAAAAAAAAAAAAAAAAAATTCCGAATAGTAAAGGATAAATGGAAGCCTATTGATAAACTTGCGTGTGCTTTCTCTGCGGAAGCACATGTCTTTGTTTTCTCAACAACTGATCTGAATGCAAGTTTGTATCTAGAATATTTGAATAAAAGCTCTTAAGCTCTCCTGGGTTTTGCAGGTGTGGATTCTTCAACTAGACACAAATAGACACAATGCACAGGGAAAAAAATATTTTGGAGTAGGAATACTGGTAATGTTATTAAACCCTAAATATCATTCCTCTCCCAAAAAAGGAGGGTGCAGTAGGTTAAGAAGCATTCAGAATTCCCAAAGAAGAAATACCAGGTGATATTTTAAGTTATTTGTAGCAGGTTTCATTACTTTGTTAAAATTTATTTTAATTCCCCTTTTATGCTGTTGCAAAATGTCACTATTCATTTGTCTGTACCCTGCTTGAGAGCATGTCTGATAACATTACTCTGGTTTCTTACCATCCAGGCTCCCCCCAGGAAGCCCCCAAGAAAGCATTTCACCCTCACCTGTTAGGAAACTGCTTTTTCCCCGCTTTCTAAAGATCTTCACCTTCCCAAACCCTGTGGTCTTTCTCACCTTTATTTTCCTCAACTTCTCTAAGGCATTTTATTTACTCCACAAGTATCTATTGAGCCCCAACTAGATGCCAGATACTTGACACCACTGATTATTCCTTTTTCTCTACACTCCCTCTTCCTTTCATTTCTCTGATGCTACTATTCTGGTACATTCCTACATTTCTGGCCTCGCCTCCCTTCACCCCTCCCACCCGAGGTCCTTCCCCAGCCCCTTCCTTCCCCTAGGCTTCAGAACTATAGCATTTCCCAAGGCTTGATGCTTGAATTTTATAGTTCTCTTGCTACAAAGTCTTCCTTGTAGAACATTATTTCATAGCTTTACTTACCACAATTTTACAGATGTTTCTTGGATGTACAGTTCTTACCTAAGTCCAGGTTGTCCTCTTGTCTATAGGATATTTTTATTTTTATGTATTCTGGCACCACCTCTAAGTCACATATTCAAAACTAATTCTTCTTTCCCCATCAAAACCAGTTCTTTTCCCTGCCTTCTTATTTCTCTTATTAATCATGGTCTTTTTTGTTGTTGTGTGTATGTGCATCTGCATGTGTATGTACGTGTGTGTGTGTGTGTGTGTGTTCCTTTAAAAGATCTCTTAAATCTGTCCTTTTCTTGTCATTTTCTGTATTTCTAGCTAGCTTCTGTTTACCATTTCCCACCCTCTCTGCTTCCTCATCCACAAACCCATTCTGGGGTCTACCTTCAGATTAATTTTCCCAAAAATTATGATAAAAGTCATAATATTCTTCTGTTCAAAAAATTTAGTGGTTTCCATCATCTACAATGTAAAGTATAAATTTTTACAGCCAGGTTTTTAAGACCTTCAAGATTTCCATTATACTCAACCAAAAAAAAAATAAATGCTTTCAACAAATATTTACTGAAAGCCTACTATGTGCCAGGCATTGGCACTTGGGATGTAGCAGTGAGTAAAAACGTATAAAGACCTCAGCACTTACAGAGAGTACATTCTAGCAAGGAGGAGACAGATAGACAATAAACAATAAACCTACTCAATCGGAAAATTATACAGGACATTATAAAGTGACAATTGCTACATAGAAAAAGTAGAACAGAGTAAGGGGACCAGGAATGTTTTATAGGAAGGATGCAACTTCAAATTATGTTCTCATTGTGAAAATGACATTTGAACCAAGACTTGAAGGAGACAAAGCCATTTAGCTCTGTAGATAATTAGGGTGATACAGAAAGGTGACTCACAATGCTGAGAGCCACTTGACGTCCAAGTGGGTCCTTGGCCTTGTGCAAGAAAGAATTCAGGAGCAAGTCAACAGTTTAAAGTGAAAGCCAATGTTACTTAGAAAGTACACAAAATCTATTCCACAGAGTATAGGCGAGTTCTCCCTGCAGAAAACTGGTCCCATGGTTCCTTTAGCCCCTTTATTTAAGCAACAGCTTAACTATAGGCTAAACAAGGGGAGGAATATTCATATTATTTCTTGGAAAGGGGTGATATTTTCCTAGAACTAGGGTGACGCCCTTCTTTTTGACTAAATATGGTCAAACAGGGAGTGTCATGGCATCAGGTCCCTGATAGGAGTGGGAGGTTTCCTTAGAAACTTTTATGGTATTGAAGTGTATAAAGAAGTTGTAAGGTCAAGAGGTGGTCAATTTCTCCAAGATGTTGGTTCTAACAGGCTGGAATTTGTCCTGTCTCCATCTTGTTTTGATCAGGGTAGTTTAAAACTTTGTTTTGACACTTCCTGACTCAGCTAAACAATGTTTGCAAAATTAAGCAATGCCCAAAGCAATACCCAAAGCAGTGGCTGTCTCAGAGGGAAGAACATTCCAGATAGTAAAGATAGCCAATGCAAAAATTCTAAGGCAGAAGAGCACCTTAGAAACTGGAGTGCAGTGAGCAAGGGGGTGAGTCTCAGGAAATGAGAACAGAGCTATCAGGGAACAGGTCATGGAGAGCCATCGTAAAGACTGGCTCTTATTCTAAGGGAAATGGGGAACCATTATAGGGTTTAGAGCAGAGCAATGGCACAATTGAACTTTATTTTCAAAGGATTACTCTGGCTGCTGTGAGATTAAACCGGGGTAGGGGTGAAGAGCAGAAGCCATTAGACCAGTTAGAAGGCTTCCTTCTAATAGACGTGAGAGAGGACAATGGATTGAACCTGGATATTAGCAGTGGAGGTGAATAAAAGCCAACAGACTCTGGATATATTTTGTAGGCTGCACCATCAGGAATGCTTATAGGATGGGTTGTGAGGGGTGAGAGAGAGAGGAGTCTATAGCTTTGAGACTGAGTTGCTATCGACTGAGATAAGGAAGGTTTCAGGTAAAGCAAATACGGAAAGGAAGAATGGAGTTCAGATTTGGCCATGTGAAGTTGAGATGTCTACTGCACATCCAAGTGTAGATGGATTTCCAAGTCTAAAGTCCAGGTCTGCACTGGGGGATATCCATTTGAAATTTATCCACAGAGAGAAGGCATTTAAATCTAGTCACTCCAATTACATGGGTTCCTTACCCCTTGCACACATGCATTGCTCCTTCCTGCCTCTTGGGTTTTGCTTATGCCTGCTGTCTGCAAGGGCGTTCTCCCTCCTCCTAACCTACCCACATGCTTCTAAGTCCAGCCTAAGTCCCCTCCCTACCCACAAAACTTTCATCAACAACCCAAAGTGTACTCTTCCCCCTCCCCTACTCTTTCACACGAGAATGTCTTATTGCTCTCACTAAAATAGGATCTCTTTGAGGACATCTGCTGTATGTTCTAAACTTATTTTGCATCCCCTGTAGCATATAGCCCCATGCTTTGCACTAAGTCAGTGCCAACTAGTACATAAGACTGCTTGTTTTATGACAAAACTTCAGAAGTTTTGATCTGGGTATTTGCCATCTCATGAATTTTATTCTCTATTAATCACCATGTGGTTATTTATTAAACTTATTTAGAGTAGGTATATTTCCCCTAGGCTTCTTGGCAGACACATAAAGCATAAATTGCTAATTCAGATTACAATCATCAATTAAAAAACCCTTCAAAAAGAAGTGAAGCCAAGACTGTCTGCAAACACACAAAGGATCCAGCCTGGACTTCTTCAACTCCCACCGCCTCTGCCTTCACAGAGCTGTCCCAGTCCACACCCACCATCAATCAGTCAGATGTTCCCCTCTTGCCCAGCCAGGACTGCATAGATGACAGCTGTCAGCCCCCCTCCACAGGAACCTTATACAGGCCTTCCTCATACTCAGACTTCAGAGAACATCAGCATCACTTGGAGGGCTACCCCCCCCCATCCAGGGTTTCTGATTCAGTACCTTTGGAGCACAGCTTGAGAATCTGCATTCCTAACAGGTTCCTAGCCAGCGCCGATGCTGCGGGCCCACGGATCACACTCGGGGAAACACTGGTGTATATTCCCACTTTCACTTGACTATGTGGCTTTGACCCCTGCCTGGTCCTGACGTTAGTGTCTGAGTTACTCTCCCACTCCAGGCTGCTCGATGTGCACTAGAGCTACCTACATCTCTGGCCATACCTCCTCACCCCACCCCCACTCCCACCTTTCTTTGTTCCAGTCTCAGAGTTTGAGGGTCAATTTGTACCTTTGACCTCAATTTCTTTCTTCATCTTCAAGACCTCCTTCCATCATTCTCTCTCTCTTTCTACACCTTTAGTCCTTCACTGTGCCTTGTTCAAGCATCCTCAACTCCTTCTCACTCATAAATACATAGATAGATATAAAAACATAAGCAAACCTCTCCTTGACACTATAATTCTCTCCAATTATCATCTAATCTCTTGCTTCCCTTTCTAATTCAAAATTCAAAGAGAAATAGTCTCACTTCCCTGTCTCCACCTCCTCCCTTGACATTATTATCCGGCTTCTAGCCACTCCTCCTACTTCCAAATTGCTCTTGCTAGAGTCAACATCAACCACTGAATTGAAAGCAATGAATGTTTTTCTGTCCTTATCTTCCTGGACTATTCAGCTGCATCTAACATTTTTTCTTGCTTTCTTGAAATCTCTTTTCCTAAATTTTACGATGCCTTATTCCCCTGGTTTTTCCTGGTTCCTCTCCAACCAGTCTTCCCATGTCTTCTTCATAGGGTTCTCCCCTCCTCATCTGACAACCCTTCACGTGTAAATGTTCCCCAGGCTTCTGTCTTTAATCACGTGGTCCCGAGCTTCCTGGATCAGTGTGTCAGAACTCGCTGTGACAGGCATTCCAAAGATGTTGACCCTCTCAGGCCTCGGCGGTTGCCTGGCCTGTGTATCTCAGTGTGCCAGACACATTTAATGTTTTCTGTGCACTGTCATGTGACTCTGTTCTCCAAAGCACTCCCAAGGGAGTTCATCCCCTGTCCTGCTTTCATTGTCATCAATGTTATGATGGTGCTGAAACTTACGAGCCCAGAGCAATCCATTGTGGAAACTTGGAAATCACCCTCAAGTCTTCCCTCTCCTTTACTTCCCACATCTAAGTCATTTCCAAATCTGTCGCTCCTTGCCCGCCCTCCTACCGCTATGCAGACCCCATTACTTCACGCCTGATGCAGCTTTGTAATTCTCAAATCCACCCTCCACACAGCTGCCAGAAAAGTCTGTCTGTCTCAAATGCAAATCTAACCACACCACTCCCCTGCTTAAAAGGCTCGAATGGCTCATTGCTGACAGGATGAAGTCCAAACTCCTTTCTATACCAGAAGCATCAGGACTGACCCCTACTCATTTCCCAGCCTCACATTCTACCCCTTCCTCCTTCTGTTCTTGCCACCAGGCCTTTGCCCATGCTGTCCTCCACACCCGGAATGTTCCTGCCCATTTTGCCATCGACACACACCCCCTACCTCCTCTTTTAAGCCCCAGCTCAGGTATCGCGTGATTCCCTCTCCTGCCCCTCAGAGAAGTGGCCCATTCTGGGTTTCTCTAAATATCCTAGGAATATTTCTGTTATTGTACTTAGCGCATTTGCATTGTAAGCATTTTGCAGTATTTCTCTCCCCACTAGAGACCATGTTCTTTTATATCCCCAGCTCTGACACATAGAAAATATTCAATAAATAATGGATGAATAAATGTAGCCTTAGGTTTTCCAAAAAAAATAATGCATCACACACAGGTCTAGAAGCAACATTTAGATTCCTTTGGAATAAACATAAGGTCAGTAAGCTTTAAATTTGAGGCTGATTTGAGAGAAGCACTTCAAACCTCTTTAATTAAAAGATAGATAGGCAAAACCCCGTCAAAATTAGACCCAAAGGAACATTCAAATAACTTTCTTTTGCTAAAATCAGGTTGTATGTGGCTTTACTTGAATTAAATAATACATTGTCTTGGAACCTGGATTTTTTTCCTTCTTTATTTTGTACAGGCGTTTTGTATGAAACTTGCTAGTTTTCAAAGCTTTGTCATGCATATATCTTATTTTTTCCCTATAAACCTCTGAAGACAGCTAAGAAGAAATGATTGTACCATTTTATACATGAAGAAAATGGAGCTGAGAGATTGTGACTTTCCCAAGTCAGTGACTAATGCATGGCTATATAGGCACTGACTCTTAGGCCAGCAAACTCTTTTATTGAATGCATCTGCCTATGGTTGTAGATTTAGTGTCTTTCTTTCTTCCTCCCTTTCGTCCTTTTTGCAATGCATAAATCAAATGTATCCTAGACTATCAAAAAAAATTCAACCAGATTACACAATATTTTTGGTTACATGCCTCATACATATATATGTTAGTATATTCAGCCATACACAGTGATGCCAAATTTTGTACCAGCTGAATTTTCTGGTAAGCCAGCAATGCCTCGATTAAAATGGATTGAAGCCATCCAATCTACTACCAAACGACAAATTCAGAGTTAGGAAACATCTTAAAATCTCTCCAGTTGAACCACTAATTCAGTGCTTAAATACTTTCTAGAATAGTCCAAACAAACTTTCTCCTGTCATTGCTTCACCATTATCAGCACAAGGAGTTCACTGTTCTAGGAGCAATGTTGCCAATTTTAGAACCTTGGAGGAATGTTTTTCTCTATAGTCTGTTATCTCTCTATAATTTCCTCCTGGTGAATTCAGCAAATTTTTCTGTTTGTTAGTGTTACCAACTGACCTAAGTCTGGATCCCAGCTCTCTTGGTTATTAGCAGATATGAGACCTTAGCAGATAACTTAGCCCTGGACCTCAGTTTCCTCATTGGTAAAATGGATCAAATGAAACAATGCATGTAAATTGCCAAGCACGACAATATCTTCAGTAAGTCATTGTAGTAAATGCTCAATAAATATTTGTTAAATAAATGAATGACCCTTCCTTTATCCTTGACCTTGTCTCAAAGCAGCAACTCCTCATATTGAATCTCTGTCTTTGCAGGGAAAAAAACACACTTATCTGGTGCAATAAACAGGTAACAAATGACTTTCTTGTTAGAAACATAATCCTCTTAAGATAGTCCCATTAACCTGCGAATGGTACAAATGTCATGAAGCAGAAATAGTGTCATTCCATAGCCTGAATCATGAAAATCTAACTTTGCCCTCATGGAGTAGGAAGCACTATGTCAAGTTACATCCAATCCTTTATCTTGTGGTTAAAGCATAAATCGTAAATCTTGCTGGAGTAAATCTTGACAAGTGAGAGTATGAAAACTAACGCACTTTGGAGAGCTGTTGTGTAGAAGATGGAGTGTTTCCTTCACTTATGCAGAGCTTGGATGAGTCTCTATCGAGGACCAGAAGAGACAAGGCTCTATTGAAGCCACTCGTTAAAGCCACTTCAAATTCAAGAGTTCTACTATTCTAACAAGGAGAAAACAGCATCATCATTATTGGCCCTTGAGTATACCCCTCAGGAAGTTAACCTAATGACTCCATCCACAACATCTGTTGTGACTATTCCATTTGCTTCAGTCCCAGGAGACTACAGCAAACGCGTGTACCAAGGCGTGAGAGTGAAGCACACAGTCAAAGATCTACTGGCAGAAAAACGATCCAGGCAGACAAGTAACTCAAGATTTAACGTAAGTCCCAATTTAATACATTTCTGAAGTTCTTGGGGGTTCGAGCTCTCTGTTCAGGTTAGTTCTCTCTCCCTTTATCCACACAACAATCCCACACTCCTGGGTCTCATATTCTCAAGAGCAAAGCCCTCCTTTAACTGGCCCGTGCTATAGAATTACTTTTATTTTTCATTTTTCCCCATGATGGGCAATCTTCCTCTGCAGAGCATACCCACATGATATCTCCTGTCTCTCACTCAGTAGTGCCAACATTCACACTATCACCTAAACTCCCCTTTTGTTCTCCTCATCCTAGTCTATTTCACACCAGTTTTCATGTCCTTTCTGAAAGAGTTTTTATATCCTTATTCATCTGCTATTGATTATGTGCCCTTGGAAACAGGATTCGCATTCCCTCATAACTGTATGTCACTTAAATCGCAATCGATAAATGCTGGCTCTCCCTCTGACTGAGGATCCTGGTGGAGTGGAGGAACATGGGCGGAGAGGGAGCCTTGGCCCTGCCAGGAACCAGCACGTGGCCCTGGGAAAGTCACTGTACTTCTCTGGCCTCAACATGAAATGAGTCATTCAAAATGACCTCCAGGGTCCCTTCCAGCTGTAAAAATCTCAGACTATTATTGACCTCATGGCATGTTTGATAGCTGCCAGCAAGTGTTCCAAGAGCTCTGTGATCGTATTGTCTGGCTACTACAGCTAGTGGCAATAAAAAGATGATGTGTCTTTTCATTTCCCCCAGCCATGAATTAACAAGGGCTCAGCTGGCGGGAATAATGCTGATCTTCATCTACATGTTACTCTAAACCCAATAGATAGAGCTTAGGAAAAAAATCCTCTCCATAAGATGCAAAATCAAAATTTAAATATCCTAGTAGGAGATATTTTGAGTCTAAAACCTTTATCTGCCATCCATGTCTTCATAAATAGCTCTACTCTGTGCCTAAAATGTTTAAGTGGTTGCACATAGATCTCCAAAAATAATTCTAGAATGGCAATAGCATTTGGCTATCAAGATCAGTATGTAACCACCTATTCTATTAGGTAAAATATAATGACATGAATGTCAGGCATCTGCTGGCATCTTCCGGGTGCAGGTCATGGGAGCAGATGACCAGGGATAAATGAGGCAGTCACGTGCAGTGCTAGTGCAGGGGCTGACACACAACAGTTACTGATTCTACTCCAGCTTATCTGCTGAGCACGTTGGCCCCACATTCAACGCTGCTCCAAAATCAAACTCCTGGGACATGTTCCAAGTGAACCAACTCCAGATTCAATTTCCTCCCATCCAAAAACACCTTTTGTTGCACATTTTATGCTCTCCTTTCTTTGAAACCACCTCCTCTCTTCTAGTTCAACAAATGGAGCTAAGCTGGTTCAGAGAGATCTGAATAATTGGCTCCTTATCTGCTCCTAAGTCAATGTTTCTCACAGTGCCTGCTCTGAATCATCTGGGGTGTGTGTTAAAAATATCAACACAAACCTAGTCTCTTGGGAGAGAGAGAGAGAAAGCAGAGTCTACTTGCAATGAGCCACAGCTTCAAGTGGAAGTAATGCGGATTGCTTGGCCACAGCCACAGCTACGACTACAGAGGAGAGAGCAACTGAATTTTGAAACTTGATGAATGTTCCGGGCAAACTGTCAATTGGAAAGACAAGAGTCACACAGAAGGATAATTTATACCCATAGTCAAGGAGCAGACATTGTATCTGCCTAGTGTGAACAGGGCTATAATTCACACCTTGGTATCATCATCAGTGCCTATATTCAAATAAGTCACTATCCCAGAGTTATATAAAAGGGCAAGTTACATAAAAGGCATATAGCCCAAGGGGTGGATGTATTTTTTTTCTTTAAAATTTACCTAATAACGACTTCTTGCTCAAGATCTGCGCTTGTCAAGCCACAGATTTTGTTTTTCTCCTTATTTTTTGATGTTTTTACTTTTTAAAAGATAAAACAATGTAAATATAGTTGATAATATTCCATATGATTTGATTTCATTTTAAAATGCAGATCTCTGGGCCTTTCCCAAGTCTGACATAAAGTTATTGGGTTGGAGGTAGGAAATGGTCATTTTGTTATTTTTTTAAAAGCTCCTTTAGTGATTCCTTTGCACGTTACTGTTGGAGAACTTTGCCATGGAGCAAAGAGCAAGTATCTCACACTCTGCAGCCAAGGTTCTTATCTCTCCCAGATAAGAACTTGCTGAGTTATTACTATTGGTGCCGTGACACTGTGTTATAGAGCAAGTGGATACAAGAAACATGTAATGCATAGTGTGTGCCGTTAAACACCAAATAACCCATAGAAAGGAAAAATACTTACACATTTAAAAAATACAAGAGCATATAACCGAGCACTAGACTAGGTGCTAAGAACAAAAGACCAGGTAGCATAGCCATGTGATACGAACACTAATAATATTTATGTAAGGACAATTTAAAGTGTCTTGTGTATTATTTCATTGGATAGATACACTAATCCTGTAAGATCAGTTTCACAGTTTCCCACTTTATAGATGAGTAAGTTGAGAACAATAAAAGGGAAGTAATTGTTTCTAAGTTGCACAGTTAGCAAGTAGCAGGTCTCCCAACTCCTAAATCCATATTCCATATTTAAAGGGAAAAGTCAATGTGGACTAAAAGTAGAATCTCTGAGGCATGCAAACAGAGGAAATTTTTAAAAAGAAAATGTGACATGTAGAAAGAATTTCTAGGACAAGAAAGGGACAAACCAGTTCTAACCATGGTATTTATTCTTAGGCATCAGTGCATGGGTGATATGAACTCACCCTAACTGTGTGTTCCCATCACATTACCCGACATCGCAACGCTAGTATCTTACTCGAATACTCAGTTCAATGACCTTTTACATTCAGGTAATTAAATGCATAAAGTCCCAAAATGTGGTTATTTGGGCTTTAGGCATTTCCATGAGTTGATTTTACTGTCCACGGGCTCATGCTTCATCCTCTCAGATACTCTAAAATATCTTTAATCACAAGAAGGATATCGGATTCGTTAATCATCCACTCTCAAGGGCCTGTTTCTGTCCCTGTTGCGAATACAACCCAGTAAGCAGGAATAACGGAACATCGTGTTACTGGCAGACACCGTGGGGCTCTAATTCCTTGGCTAGTAGGGAGACTACCTCCTCTTTTTCCTACCAGTGCACTGTGAGACAATGAATCCAGTATCTCAGGTAAGTTCTGATAGGGAATCCATCCATTAGACATGTTCAAAACGTGTAGCTGACAGCATGAGCAGTGACCAGTCAGGGATCCTACCACGTGGTTTCACCATAAGCATATTGTACTAGACCAGAAAAAATGGACCCCCGCCCCAGAGATTCCACTTCAAGTCCCTGGCACCTGTGAATGCTGCCTTATGTAGCAAATACGCAATTAAATTAAGGATCTTGAGAGGAGGCGCTTACCCTGCGTTACCTGGGTGGGCACTCAGTGTGCCAGATCCTTGTAAGAGAGAGAAACACACACACACAAAGGGGTGGACACACTCAGAGGAGGGAGTCATGCCACCACTTACACAGAGGTTGCAGTGACAGGGCCGCAAGTCAAAGAACACCAGCAGCCACCAAAAGCTGGAAGAGGCAAAACAGATTCTTCCCTCTCATCCCATAGAAGGCACGACCTCGCTGGCACCTTGATTTTGGACTTCGGGCCTCCAGAACTGTAAGAAAATAAACCTGGATGGCTTTAAATCACCCTGTTTGTGATCATTTGTTACAGCAGTCCTAGAAAATTAATGCATATACATTATGAAAACTCCGTCCCCCTGGGTAAGCATACTTTGGGAAGTATCTAGGTGATGCTCAAATCTCTGCCCTTTCATTTGTGACAAGACTCTGACAAATTTACACAAGACTATGCTGATCCATCTTTACCACAATTTCCCTCGCAAACATCCGTTTTTGATACCATGAAGTGTCTTTCACATCTTTGCAGTAGAAATAAAAAGAAAATCCCTTGTACCGAAAGAGACTTTCACCAAAGACTGGAAATTAAAACCACTTCTATACATTTTAGCCATCATTCTGTGGCTTCACAACTATTATTATGTATCTCTATTTTTAAACAATGGCTTTTCTTTTTTCCTTCTCAAATTTTTCTGTGGCATTCTTCACTACGCTATTAGATCTTCTACCATAAAATATAAATATGAGTCATTTACTAACATCTAGTACCAAAAAATATGCAATTAAACTTCAGATTACTGCATTTTTTTTCGAGTACACTCTTTCAGTTGAGTTCCATTAAGGCAAATCACTGAATTTTTTTAAATAACATCACAAAATTCAATAAAGTGTCCATTCTCTATTTTTTTAAAAAAAGCCATAAATCTAATAGCCACAATGTTTCAGTTTTGTTTTAAAATTCAGCGAATAATTTGCAGGCTATTGAGATTTTTAATCAAGTTTTTCATAAGCTGTCATATATATTCATTTAAAATCGCTGAATATACAACAGCTGACATGGAAGGGAATTGTAAAGTTTGCTGAGTAGGAAATGGAAATCAGTTTGGAATGGAAACTGTGGGAGAACGGGGGAGTGCTGTGCTGAACGGAGAAGAATCACGATGGGCCTAGATATCAGGGCCTGATGTTCAATTTATTTTTTTCATTTGTGGACAGCGTAACAGCCCTGTCGCTGTGCTCATTCATCAAAGTGCTGTATCAGGAACAATAAGGAAATCGATATGAAAGTTCCCTTAGGTTAATCCTACATAAACATGAGGAAAAATAAGTGAAGATGTCTGGTTCTGCTTTTGGAAGGTCTGCACTGAGGAACATGTTGAGGAGAAATATCCCAAATGGGAGATATATTCGGATTACATCGGCCTTGATTTACACATACAGTACAGATACAGACCGAAATTTCACTCTTGCCACATGGCGTGGTTCGCTTTTCAGATCATAACTACTTACAGTTATTTTCTTTTTTTACATTTTCCTAAATGTGTACATTTAAATTAGCTGCTAAATATCTCTACATCAAGGACATGTAGGCTAAGGCCATATTGTCAGCTGGATTTCTTGGTTAATAACCTTTCCTAATTATTTTTGGAAGGAAAATACAAGCAAGGGAAAGAAGTATGACGATAGCAGATATTTCATGGGAAAATGTGGAGGAACAGAAGGGGAATAGGTGCCATTTGGTATCTTTATGGCATGGAGTAATTGAAATGTTTGTTGAGAGGTTGGTGAAGTCTAACCATAAAACAGATGTACATCGTCTGCCTCGGGTCCTAAAACCTGTCTGTCCGTCCTTCGGGACTGCTAGCTGGACGTTTGTTTAGTTACACATCCAGCTGCTGCTTTGCTGCACTAGTCACGTGCACAACTCAGTTACCACTGAGTGTGAATGTCGTGACGTCCAGATCTGCAATTTGCATTTGGATTTCTTGGGAAGTACTAGGGTGAAAAGTACACAATTGGAAGCTGTAAATTATATCACCTGGAAGTTTCTTCGATTTCCCTGGAACTTTGGAAAATACATCTAAGACATCCCTCCTACAGCAATACAACCTGCTCCTTCCTTAATATGTTTGAACCCCTCCTTCGGGCTATGAGTGGTCTCGGACATTCCCTTCTGCTCTCTGGGCCTCAGTGTCCTTGCTGATAGAAGCAGAGAGCTGGGCCATGTCTCTAAGATTCCTCTCATTTCAGGATTCATTTTTTTAAATAAATTTTATTGTGCAGTATATACCTGAGGTTTACAACATGATGTTATGGGATACATATATGTAGGTGTGTATGTGTGTATATATCTATAGATAGTATTAATATATAGATATACTATCTATATATCTATAGATAGTAAAACAGTTACTATAACATAGCAAATCAACATGACCATCATCTCACATAGTTACTTTTTTGTGCAAGAGCAGCTAAAATCTACTTATTTAACAAAAATCCCTAACACAATTTAGTCCTCATGTTGTACATTAGATCTCTAGACCAGTTCATCCTACATATCTGCTACTTTGTATCCTTTGAGCTACATCTCAGTATTCATTTTTAAGACTCAAACTTTAAAAAGTTTATCCCATTCCTTTACTGTCTTCATTTTTGTTATTCATATTTCAAATGTTCCCATCTCACTGTTTAGGATTTAAAGTAGATCTGAATCTCTGAGAATGAGCTCATACCCAATTTGAAGCCTTTTGGGGCTAATGTTTTAGATCATTCTGTCATCTGAGAACCTATAGCACTTAAGTTTCCTGAAATTAATCTTCTAAGACACAGGAAGCGTAGCATGGTGAAGAGTTTGGGCTCTGGATCCATATGACCTGAATTCAAATCCCAGCTCTGTTATTTGCCCACTGTGCTATGACGGTAAAGTTACCGAACCTTGCTGTTTAAAGGAGGATAATATCTGCCTTGTGAGGTTATCATAAGGGTTATATTTCATATTTGCCAAAGGCTTGGCACATGGTAGGTGCTCAATCAATGCTATTGCTATTAAATACCTACTACATGCAAGAAACAATGGAGATTAGAATTCAAAGCAATGCAAGAAAGTCATTGCCCTGAAGAAATGTATAGTTCAGTTGTGGGGGAAGGAATTATATGCTATTAAAAATTTAAAAATGGCTTTGCTCCAAGTGCCGAAAGAGTGATTGTGACCATCTGTGAACATTACAGAGGTTCAGAGGAGGGTGAACGCAGCATGAGGAGGGTGGGTAGAGGAAGACTTCTTGGGGGAAGGTGCATCTTGAGCCAGCTTTGAAGGACGAAGATGACTCAGTTGCCCAGGAAGCAGGTGTAGAGTTCAAGCAGAACACACGGAGGGGCACAGACCTGTGGGAAGGGGGCATTTTGTCTGCAGGGTCGAGAAATGAAAGAGAAGGTTGGGAGGCCGGCCTCGTGCATAGAGCTGGAAAATTCAGTTCTAGTCTTGCCTGTTAAGATCTCGCAGACACTCCCCTCTGCTCCCAGAGCTTCCAGTGTGTTTTTCTGCTAAATTACATATCATATTGCACTATACCTGCTTGTTTTCTTAAATCTCTCCCCCCATTGGCTATGGTCTTGCTATTTCTGTTTGTTCCTTCTGGACCCTCCAGCCCAGGAAGAATGGCAGTGTGGTAGAATGGTCAGCACCTGCATCTCAGCGTCAGACAGACCAAGGCTCTGATTCTAGCGTGTGAAAGTGTTCTCATTTCTCTGGGCCTTAGTTTCCTCCTATGTAATGGGAACAGTGATACCCACCATAGAAGGTGTCATGAGGGTGAAAATAATGTCCTTAAAGCACATGGCATGTTGCAAGTGCTCAGCTAATGGTAGGTGTTATGGTTTTTATAGTATCTGGCACATGGTGGCACTTGACAAATGTCACAGCAAACGTGTGCTGCACTGAGGTAGATACGCACTAGATTATGGGGCACTCCGGATAGCAGCCTTGAGTTAGATACTCTCAATTACTACAAAATCTAATCTAATACAAATAAGTCAAACCATTAGAAAAGCCACTGGGTAACATTTGTGGGTCTGCAAACTTCATTCACTATGAATAAATGAAACAACAAAACAGTAGAAACAACAGTTAGCTGCCTGAATTTTACTCAGCAATGCCACCCCCTGCATTCTGCAGGTCAGGGCGGCTAGAGTTGAATTTCCAACCTGGTGGAATTTATTAAGATCATTTCAATCACTTCCATTCTGCAGTCCTGAATGTCCAAAAACTTAACCAGTCTTGGATAACAAACCAAGAATTACATTTATTCATCATGGACTACTATTTCTTGAAACACCCAGCTTCCAATGACAGGACAAAGAAATAAAAGTCCTAATATTTGGATCAGGCTTTGCTACCAATGCACTGACCTACAAGTGACATGACTTTCTTAAGCCTACATTTCCTCAGTTTAAAAGGATCTTCCGTGTGGTGCAGATGGGAGGGGGTCGGTGTTCAGTGTTCTCAGTGTGTTCCCCCCGCTGGGTGCAGCTGTTTCTCTTCTTGACTCAGTAGATTTTCCCAGCCCTCAGAATATATCCCACCCACTGGCTCCCCTCCCCCCAACCTCCAAGGCCAGGATGAACCCCCTCTTTATTCTGAGAAAGATAAATCAATTCTCTTTTCTCTAGTTCTACTAAAGTTTTGCAAATTGAGTTTTCCAGGAAAACAGGGGACAGAAAAATCACATAAAGCACAAGGACAATTATGTGGCCTACAAATGTTCTGACACCAGGGTTAATATATCTGGATGGACACAGTGGTACCCCAGAGGTGACCTAAAAGTCCATCACATCAGCTCTCTCTTGGATAAGCAAGAATTAATAATAATAATAATAATAGCTATCATTTACTGCTGGGCTCTGAAATAAGGACTTTACAAATATTTTCATTTGTCTACTTTAAAATATGTTTCATTTGTCAACGCAAGCACAACAGCTTTAAGAGGGTAGTACTCGTATCTGTTTTTTTCAGATGGGGAAAATAAGAATCAGGTAGGAAGCAGTAGGGCTTAGATCTGGACCCAGATTTGTGGGACTCCAAAGTCTTTATTTAACCTGGCATACTGCCTTCCTAAGTTCATGTTTCCAGTCCAAGGAAGGCTGAAATTTGGAGTAACCACTTTGCTGCAGGTCCTGCTGCTCAGTCCTCACATCACCCTGCAGATTTCATACATGATGTTGGGCCCCAGGTATGACTGTTATTCCCTCTGGGCCATGTAAGTTTATCTCCCCACCCATCCCTGCAGTGTAGACTGTTCAAGGGATGCCACACCCAGCCCAAACCAAACCCAGGACCTTCCTTTTCTATGGTACTCAGACATCTTAGAAGAAACTAGACCCAAGAAGCTTTTAATTTCCTTCTAGAACTTATCTTAGTTTTGTCCCAGAACCTGCTTCTAGAATATAGTCCCACCTTGTCATTCCTCACTACCCTCCGGTCTCCTGGAACTCTCCAGGGCAGCTGGGCCTCTCTGTATAAAAGGAAAACACTTCCTGAACCAGAGTCAAAGCATGCCATGCTGACCTTGCAGAAGCCTCTTTACTGCTCTCCTAGAGATCTCTCGGGCCTACCTCACACAACCCATTCTCTCCGACCTTTTCTTCTTGCCTTCAGATGACCCCCCTGCTATGCCTTCTGCTGCAGTGGGATTTATTTTCTGAATATTGCCAAGCTGATCTGAGAGGCTGGCATCTCATAACTCACTCCTGGGAATGGACACAGAATGCCACTCCTCCCACTTGAGAAGGAAGAGACCACATCAACTCCCTTCTGAGGGCGGGAAGAGATTGCTGAGCCTGTTGAAACATCAAGTTAACAGCTCAGTTAATCTGGTGACCCACTCCTTCTGTGCTCTCTTAACCCCCAGGGGGTCTGGAATTCTCTCACCATTGTACACACTAAAGTACCTTACACATATTCTTAATAAACATAATAGCCACTAAAGAAGGGATGGGGATTTCCTTATGCCCTTACTTTCTTATGAAAGTGTGGGAAAATATGGGCAAAGGGAGACCACCAATGCTCTCATTTCCTAGGTTTTAGTCCTCCGTGCTAAGGACAGATGGTACTCTTTACTCATGTAGGAATCCAATTTTAATCAAGACATGCACCCCAAAACTTGCTGAAACTTGAACAATTTGTATATTGTGCTACTTCTCTTTGGCATTCTGTTGGAGGTGCTAATCAACAATGAGAAGGCTGAAAGAAGACACAGCAGAATGTAAATAAGTCCACAAACCAATAGCCATACCCTAAAATTAGAGCACTGGCTGTACATAAATTCAAGGAACAAATCACAAGTGCTGCAGCCATCAGCACATTGTCACATCTAAGAACATGGCACATGTATGGTATAATGAATCCACTGTTGGAAGAAGAGTAAGCTTTCGACAGAGGCATCCCAACCTCTGCAGACATACAAGTGCAAAAAAGTTGGCACCATTGCTAGGACAGGAAATGCTCATGCCCTTCTCTGATTTCTTAAAATTGACTCTAGAAATTATTTTTCACCTCTTCAATTCTCATAAACTGAACCTATCCTACAGTGTTTTCTGGCTTTGTAAGATCGTCATACTTGCCTGGGTACAACAGCAAATGGGCATCAGATGGCCTAACGTGTGCCTTCCTGCTTTGCTATTGCTTTATTTTTCTTACCTTTTCTTATTGTTTTAGAAGTACCTGTTGTTCTCTTCGTGGTTGGCTACTAAAGCTCTTGATAAAACTGCAATTTTTGTTTAATAAATACACCTCATTTGTCCTTGCCATGCTTTTATGAATTGCCAGCACATGTAACTTCTGCAAGTTTTGATAAAGGGAATCAGTGTCCATCCCGAGACCATCACCCCCTCACCTTTTGCTTAGTCTCAGTGCTTTGCATGTTGCTTGTTAACATTGCCAGCTAACCCCCTTCATGGCCTAGGATGAATTAAAAAAGAAAAAAACATTTTCTGAGCAGGCAGTGCCTTGTAAAATCAAAATGCCAATGTTTGAATACAGACGTACATACTATATTCTGGGCATTCATTTGAATGCACGTTTTATTTTCTAAGGCTTCTAAATGGCCCATTGTCTGGCTTTAATTAGCCCACTGTCCTGCCCTGTTTAGAGCACTGAACCACATTTCTAGGGCTTTCCATGTTCCCCACCCAACCACCTGCTCCCTCACAATCGCAGAAATTTTAAAAATAATAATAAAGGCGAAACTTTTGCAAGCAACTTATTTTTTCAGCTGTTCTATTGGTTCTGAAGTTTTTTTTTTTAAGTCATGAAATTTAAAATAATTCCTGGTGGTGAATTCTTTCACACAGCTTGCAAAAATAATCAAGTTTTGCAGCGAAACAGCCATAGCAAGTCCATCTGGCAGGACTGGAGTTCTGCAGATTCTTTTCTGGCCAAAGTGCATCCCAGCCACTGCTTTTGTTCTAACTTAGCTACATAAATACAAATAGCTTTCCAAAGGCCCGCCAAGATCCAGGAGGAGAAAATGTGTTTCATTTTGTAACTTAGGCAACAGAAATCACTTTCTCACCGAGACAGCCTGGACATAATTTTGTGCCAAGCAGGAGAGTCTTAACAGTAAAAATTGAAGAAACCGTCAAAAAGTTGGAATTCTGTAACCATGTGAGCTTTCCAAGGTCATAAAATAGTTTATATCCCAGAAATGTAAGACAATTGGAATCACGGTTCTCAAAAGATTTGAAGATTTACAATAAAGATATGAGACCTAAAGTCTATTAATGTTAACTAGTTGCTTTAATTACAAAAGGAATATATTTGTAAGATTTCAAACAAACACAAGAGTATGAGGTGAATAGTAGAAATCTGCTGAAGTCATCCCTGCTCACACTCACCTTGTTCTACAACCAGGAGCCACCCCATTGAGTTTTATGCAAATTCTCTCAGAAAATTTGCTGTGACATTTTATTAGAGAGAAATTAAGTTGTCACACCAACAAGTTAATGAATATTGAAATCTGTTAGATAATCGCATGCATTATTACAAAAATGCATAAATTAATATTTTCATGGTAACTTCCCTTCCCTGAGAGAGAATTTAAACATGGCTTTTAGTCTTCATTTTCCCTCTATTCACTTGAAGGCCTTAGGTAGATCACGTAATCTTTTTACGTCAGTGACAGAGCCCCTCCTGTCACCAGAAGCTGGTGATGATGGAGACAAGGTGCATGAAACCAGGCAAGCTCCTTCTTTGTAAGATAAGTCCTTATAACCTAGGTTTTGTAGACACCAAGGTAAATGTCTTTGAGGATACTTGTTTCAATATTCCCTCCTCAATTAAAAATTCTTATTGGCCCTAGGATTGGACCTACACAATGTACTATTAAATTCAATCACTTAAGAATGTAGGGTTTTTCTTTATAAATAGGGCAGCACCGAGAATGGTGCAGCTCCCAGGACGGGTTGCCACAGTCCGCACACTTATGGGAGAGTTGCAGCCCTTGTTGATGCATCTCTAAAAGGATGTCCAATAGAAGTGGACAAAAATGTCACCCGCTGGCCTCCTGATATCCTGGCCCTACTGAGGGCCCATCAGACCCTCATCACTGGGTCTCTACTCAACCACAACACCCGTACACTCCCTCCACCAACCCTTTCAGACCCAACATTTTAGCACCAGATTCAATTTCCTAGAACACCACTTTCACCTTGCCCACGCTGCAAAGAAACTGCTGAAGGGACACTGCCTGCTACCAGACCAAGTCTAAGTTCCTTAGCATGGCTCAGAAAGCCCTTTCTAACCTGGTTCCAGCTTTTCTTCTTCTTTCCTTTCTTCATATTTCCTGCTTGCATTTCCATGTCTGTGACATGCTGTTCCACAAATTCAAGCCTTTGCTTTTCTCCCTGAAGACAATGTCCCCTGAACTATCTGCTTATTGACTTCCTTTTATCCTTCAAAACCAAACTCAGATATTACCTACGTTATGATGTGTTCAATCACATTCCTCCAAGACAGTAAGTCACCCCCACACCCACCCTGGTCCTTGCCCCATCCTTCTGCCTGCACTAAATCGTGGCTAGAACCCAGGCTACGTCACTTATGAGCTTTGTGACCTTGAACAAGTCCTTCAGAGTATCAGTTTTCCAATCTATAAACTATGGAGAATAATTTATAACAATCTATCTCATTGATTAATGAAAATTAATCAGAATAATGAAAAATTCATACAAATCATTTAACACACTACAGAGTACATAAAGCACACAAATATTAGTTGTCACTAAAAATGATCACACACATAATAACATATGTGAAGTGCCTGACACAGAGTCTGGCAGGAAGTGGGTATCAGGCAACATTCATTCTCTCAGCCTCAATTCTTATTTTTATTATTGCACTAATTACATATATATTTATGCACCTGTTTTCCCTACAGAACTGTGTGCTAAGAATAGAATCCATGTCTTATTCCTCTTTGTATTTCTGGAAATTACCATAGTCCTCATGCCTAGTAGGCATACAATGCATTTTAATATAGTCAATGAAGTGAAAATTCTGCTTCCAACAATTCAACTTGGTTATTATTCCTTGAAGAAGAGCTGTGCATTCCCACTCCTGTTTTTGGTTCCAAAAATTCCTCACCCCTAAGAGCTTCCTTTCTCTTCTCTGCATCCTCTTCGCCCTCTATTCAAATCCTCCGAGCATTGATTTCCCCCTCTTCTGACTAGACCATGCATCCGGAAACCAGGTACAGACTGCTCTGTATCATGAGCTACTCTTTCCTGGGTATGTCCGTATCTGTTACTCATTGCTGTATCAAAAACTACCCAAACCTTAGCAGTTTCAATTACACTGATGTATTATTTCTTGCAGTTTTGTATGTTGGCTGGCAGTTCCTCTGCTGGTTTCCCCAAGGTTTACTCATGCACTTGCATTTATCTGGAGTCTCAGCCAGGCTGGAAGGTGCAGAATGACCTCCCTCATGTGTCTGGGAGTTGGTGCTGCTGCCTGTCAGCAGGGCACTTGCATTCCCTTCCACACAGTCACTCATCCTCCAGGACTAGCTTCCTTATGGGGAGGTCGAAGGGCAGCATTTCAAGCAGGTGAAGGTGAAAGCTGCAAATTCCCTTGAGGCCTAGACACCTCCACCACATTCTATTGGTCAAAGTAAGTCCCAAATTCATCCTAAATTCAGGAAGTGGAAAGACAGACTCCACTTCGTGATGGGAGGAGCTACAAAGAAATTGTGGCTGTATTTAATCTACCACAAATGTCTTGTCTCCCTAAGTAGATCCCGATCTAACCCCTTTGATTTCATTTTTTCTAGAACCTGCAAAATCCAGCACTGTGCCTTGCACATCAGAGGTGCTCAATAAATCTCAGTAGTTTGATTGAGAGACTAGTGCACAGAACTTGCTTAGTATGTCCTTGAAACATTAAGGGAGCATGAGCGTAAATTTGAGAGTCAGACAGTCTTGGGTTTACATCCTAGTTCTGTAATTTACTAAATGGGAGATTTGGGGCACGTTACTTAACTTCTCTAATGCTCAGTGTCCTCTTTTGTAAAACTGAGATGATGGTATCTACCTTATACTAAGATAACATTATATAAAGTACTTGGCGCATAGTGATGTTTATAACTGTAGTTCCTAATCATTATGGGGTATTTTTCTTATTTGGGATTAAATATATAACTCAGATAAGTGGCCCATAAATCAAAACCTCTTTCAAACTTTGCAAAAGTAATAAGATTTATGAGAACATGTTTGGCATAGTTTAGTCAGTGCATAAGATTTCATGCCAATCAAATTGCCCCTGGTTCTGCTATATGCTTTTCACATTAACTAAGGCATGTAATTCCCTATGCCCATTTTTTCCTGGGGGAAGAAGGTGTTCCAGCCTAACACGAGTACTCATTTAAAGGCTGTGTTAACATCTGGTATTAACTGCACATTCATTCCAAAGTTTGACAAAAATTATATGGCCTGTGGTGGATCTAAATTCATATATTAAAATGTGGTGTTAGAATGTTCAATATAATATCATCAGTTCCACCTGCCTCACAACCATAGATATGATAAAAATGAAAACTTAAATGTATAAAATACCGTGAATTCCTTGAACAGAGATACAACCTATTCATAAGTGGCTATGATTATTATTACTTAAGTATTAGTAACAATATGTTCAAGCTTAAAAAGATATTTTCTAAACTGTATTATTTAAATTAAAAAATAAAATTATACAGCAGTGTGAAAAAGGTCATGTTAGTCAGAGATCTCTTCCTTAGTACATTTCAATATATTTCTCCAAATGGGTTGGCACCTAGAAATATTATTATGGGGTCATAAAATGACAATAAATGTACTCAAGGGAAACTCCTAATCTTATCACTTTACTACCTTGGTGACCTATTAGTTCAAATTAACTCATTTTCATGGAGGGGGTTTGGGGGCAGCTGTGGGGCTGCTGTGTTAGCTGCAGGAAGTTGCGACTGGCAAATTTCATTCAAATATAAACCTCTAAATTTGGCTACCTGGCATTGCAGGATCCTGTTGTTTGCAGTATGCAAAATAAAAATTATGTACCATCTCGCTTGGTCAAAAGTTAAGAGCTCTTCAATATTAATTTCAATGTTATTTCTGGTGGATTTGTAGGATGAGAGACAACTGTGTGACTATAATATATTGAACAAGGAAGAATGAAATGTGAGTTTTCCCTTAACATGGGAAACGACAGCAAGTGTGCAAGCTGAAGGCTCCTGGTTTAGGCTGTTGTCTCCCAACCTATGAAATCTGGGAATGAGACAAGGAAACACGTGGCAGCTCTGAAATCTGTCCAGTGAAATCCTTCCCAGTCCCATGGAGGGTCTTTGGAATTCCTTTATGCTCTGGAAGATGAACCGAAGAAGTGCATTATCATTGATTTTTGTATTTATCCCTCAAAATATTTCCCAGGCCACCACACAGCAGGGCAGCATTAGTTATAGCTATAAACCAGTTAATTAGATGGAAACATTTTATATTATGATTGTTATATTATGATTGTGATTGTGAGTCACAGTGTTTGTCAAAATATGTCAAAATTCATCAAATTGTACCCTTGAAATTTGTGAGTTTGATTATATGTAAATTATATATCAATAAGGCTGACCCCTAAAATAGAATATCACTTGAAGGATTAAGGAGATGTATATATCTATCAGACAGGGAAGTACCCAATCCCACCTAATCCTTTTTGTGAGCATTTATATAATTATACGATCCCTCTGGATATCCCTAAGTCTCCTTTACATTAAATTTTTTAAAAAACTATGATACTTTTCTATTTTTGATTTTTGAGTTGTTAGAATGCTTAAAAGGCAGTCTGGTGGGATGATTAAGAAACAGTCTCTGAAATCAGAAAGTACCCTGTTTGATCCCATCCACTGCCGCCACCACCACCGCAACCAACCCCATCCTAGAAAGGAGCTTAGGTTATTCTCTCAATGCTTTGGTTTTCTCGTATGTAAAATGAGAATAATATCACTCATTTTCTGGGGTGGTTGTGAGACTTCAGTGAGATGATACAGATAACATATTTGGCCACAGCAACGCCCGACACTGTGCTTATGAACTTACTACAGGTAAGTGCTTATGAATTACTTCTATTATAATTTAAATCTCTGCTGGAAAACATTGGAAATCATGGAAAAAGCTTTTGTGCTGTTTTAAAAACCAGGAAGGTATCTAAGTCTCGGTTTAATATTTAGAGATTCAATTCTGTTTCAGACAGACTAGATTGGGGGTAAGGAGATCTCTCCCACAACAGAACTGGATCCCGCCTAAGACAAACTTTAATGCATTGTTGATCTAACATGAAATAAGGGAAATCTCCAAAGCTGAGGGTAGGAGGCAGGGGTTGGCATGGGAAGTTAAGGAAAATTAAGACATTGCATGATAAGATGATCATGACCAAAAAACAGGTTCCCTGAGGACAAGTACCCAAATTGGCTGGTCCTTGACTTGTTGCCAAGGTTGGGAAACTGAAACTGAGACTCCAGGCTTCATCTGGGGATCCTGGAAGGCAGCTTATTCCCAAGAAATATAAACATAAATCCCCTGAAGGAAAGTAACCTCAATTTAGTACCACAGATTTTCACAGATTAAGGTCAAAAAGACATGAGTTTCAATCAAAGCTCACCAAAACATAAGAAAACAAACCACTGTGCCTGAGTCAGCATAATCAATAAATAACAAATTTAAATTCCCAGGACTTTCACATATTAAAATTGCCTTATGCAAACTATATAATAACTTAATAAATAATGAGCACTCAACAAGAGACTCTCAAAAATTACCAAGTATATTTTAAAAATCAGATGGAATTTATAGAAATAAAAAATATAAAATCATGATATAAAAAACTGGGTGTGTGAGAAAATTAACTACAGTTGAAGAAAGAATTAGTGAACTGGATACAGATCTGAAGTAATTTATGCCCATCTATAGGAAAATACATTTAATAGAATAATTGACATAGAGAAAATAAGGAGAGCTTAAGAGATATGGAGGATAAAAGTAAAACACCTAACATATATCTAAACAGAGACCCAGAAGGAGAGAATGAATAATAAAGACAATATTTGAAGAGACAATGGTTGAATTTTTTTCAGAATTTATGAAATACATGAATCTCCAGACACATGAAGCACATCCTATACCAAGTTGGATAAATACAAAGAAATCTACCTCTAGATAAAATGAGGTGAGCTTGAAGAACCTTAAAGACAAAGGGATTATATTAAAAGCAGTCAGAAAGAAAGAAAAGATTGTCATGAAGAATAACTGTAAGATTAATTTAATAGCAGACTTCTCAACAGCAATCATGGAAGCCAAAAGACAATGGAATGATACCT
Organism: Lemur catta; assembly: GCF_020740605.2. Taxonomy (NCBI): domain Eukaryota; kingdom Metazoa; phylum Chordata; class Mammalia; order Primates; family Lemuridae; genus Lemur; species Lemur catta. The sequence goes on along the minus strand of NC_059134.1, from coordinate 28,050,152 downwards.
TTAAAGTGCTGAGAAAATAATAATTATAAAGTTAAAATGGTAAACTCAACAATATTATCTTTCAAGTACAAAGTCAAAAGAAATACTATTTTCAAATAAATAAAAAACTGAAACAGTTCACCACCTACATTTAAGAAATGTTCTAAAAAATTATTTTATAAGAAGGAAATGAATCTAGAAAGAAAGTTTAGAAAAAGCACAAGCAAAAAAAAACGGTGGACATGTAAGTAAATCTAACACAGATTTACTTAATAAAATGTTGATAATGATGTCTAATTTGTAGTGGTTTAATAACTAGACATAAGCTAAAATAAAAGAAAATAACATATGCATGTAAATTGGGAGAGGGATGGTAAGAGTTAATGTTCTTGTCTGTCAGTTGGAGGCTTAAGATATTGTTTGTAGGTTTTGTTAAATATGCATGGTAAAATTTTAAGGGTAACCATAAAGAATGGAAATAGATGTATAATTTTCACAGCAGGTAGAGGGCAAAATCATACAAGAGATGATAACACAAGAGACTTCTTTTCATCAAATAATAAATAAAATCAACTAGACTTGTAATTGTGAAATCTCTGTAGAGTCTTCCAGTATTAAAATTGGGTTGGAGAGGGGATGATGCTGGCTGGAAGGAGGAGGAGGAGTCTAAGATGCTGGGGATTTTCGATGGTGGAAGAGAAAGAAAGGAAAACTTTTACAGCAGAGATATCAAAAGGTGAAGGAGCTGTGTCAGCCGCAGGTATGTGGACTTTCTCCATGGCTGGGGCAGAGGCAGGAGGCAGAGCCATTCCAGCTGATGGACAAATGGCTGACTGAGGCTGAGGGCCCAATAGGGCGCTGATACTGATGGTCATCAAATTGGATGTGTGTTCTGTGTCTCCCAGAAGCCTTTATCCTGGCCCCAGCCCTGGCCAGGGCAGCTAAAGGGAAGCAGGCAGGGAGAGAAGGTGAGAGAAGAACAATGGGACATCTCCCCAGGCAGCACCCGGGACAGCTACCACCCTGCCACACCCCACTCAGACTTGAAAGGAGGCTGAGGCAGAAGCCAGAAGCCGTGCGTGTTGGCACAGGCCTTCAAGGAAAGACCCAGGCAGACAGACCTGGAAATTGGAGAGTAACACTAGATAACATGGCCCCAGAAACATGGGAAAATATGCCCAAACACAAGTGCATCTGTGGCTTAACCACTGCCTCCTTTCCTACCCATACAAATGTTAGAGAACCCACTTCTAGGCACTGCATACTCAAGAGTTCCCTTCAGCCACTTAAAAGTGTTAACTTATTAAATAGGAAAACACATAAATCAGGACATGTTTAGAGGGCTATACCATAGATTTGAAGGGACCTAAAAATGTATAATAGAAACAATAGCTAACATATATATACTGCTTACTCTATGGCAGACACGATTCTAAGTGCCTGATATATATGATCTCATTTAATCTTCCTGTGGCCAAGATCCCACAGGCAATGATAGGCAAAGCTGGGATTCAAACAAAGACATTCTGGTTCCAGAGTCTTCACTGTTTAATGCTATGCTGCTTCTGAATGGTTGGAGGATAATTTGCCTGGAGAAGATTGTATTTGAGGTTGGTGCTATGGACTAAATACTTGTGTTCCCCTAAAATTCAAATGTTAAATGCCTAATCCCCAATGTGATGGTATTTGGAAGGAAGGCCTTTGGTAGATAATTAGGTCAGAGGATGGCACCCTCATGAATGGGATTAGTGTCCTTATAAGAGACACAAGAGGCATGATCTCTCTCCACTATGTTAAGTAAGATAGACTTCTGCAAACCAAAAAGAGGGCCTGCACCAAAAACCAAACCATGATCTCAGACTTCCAGCCTCCTGAACTGTGAAAAATAAATTTTTGTTTTTTAAGCACCCGAACTATGGTATTATTATAGCAGCCTGAGCTAAGATAGTTGCAAAATGATCAGTTGTCTTCAAATATTTGAAGAGCTTTATATGGAAGAAAGGTAAAACTTATTCTTTAAGGACCAAAGAGATTAGAACTAGGAAAGTTATTTTTTCAGCCTACTTTGTAATAGAGTTCCCCAGAGAAGAAAGAGGCTTCCACAGAGGGTGCTAAGTTCTCTGTCACTGGAGATAAGATGCACCTGGTGTTAGCAGTATGGAGAGATTTTAAGCATTGAGTGCGTGGTTGAGCCTACAGTCATACCACCACCCTTAATGTGCCCAATCTCATCTGACCTCGGAAGCTAAGCAGGGTCGGGCCTGGTTAGTACTTGGATGGGAGTGTGTGGTTGAATGAGACTCTCTAGAAAATCTCTTCTAACTCTTAAGTCTATAGGACCACAAGGGTCAGGGCTAAAACTCAGATCGAAAGAACCGGATGTTAAGGATTCTTAACTTCCATAGTAGCTACACTCTCCACTTATTTCGCTTCAGCTAGAATTTGCATTTGTATATTTTAAGACTCTACACACCTGGACAGCCTTCCTTCAGAGGTCGGCTTAGGCATCACTTCCTCCAGGATGTGTTCCCCACCTCATGCCTAACCCCCGGCTTAGGTGCCCTCATCAGCCCACCTTTCCCCGACCACTCTACTTCTACTAGAGTGAACTGTCTGTTTTGTCATTGTCACCCGGTATTAGTTTCCTGGGGCTGCAGCAACAAGTTACCACAAATAGGATGGCTTAAAGGAACAGAAATGTATTGCCTGGTGGTTCTCAAGGCTAGAATTTTGAAATCAAGCTGTCAGCAGGGTCCTCCTCCCTCTGGAGCATCAGGGAGGAAATCCTTCCTTACCTCTCGCAGCTCCCGGTGGTGGCTGGCAAGCTTTGGCGTTCCTTGGCTTGAGGTTGTATCACTCAATTTTCTGCCTTTGTCTTCATATGACCTTCTCCCCTCTGTGTCTGTAAATTTGTGTGTCCCTCTCCCCTTCTTATAAGGATGTCAGTCATATGGGATTTAGGACCTACCCTAATTTAGTATGACCTCATCTTAATGTAAGTAATTATGTCTTCAGAAATCCTATTTCCAAATAAGGTTACACTCAAAGGTACCAGGGATTAAGACTTCAATACATATTTTGGGGAGACATAAATTAACCTACCACATCTCCCAACCTCCCACGCTGTGGGTTCTTTGAAGACTCTATCTTCATCTCACATATTTTTGTTGTGTCTATTATGAACTACGCTCTGTTCTGGGCACTGAGGACAAGTTACAGTCTAGGTCCCTACACTTGGTGGAGCTTCTATTCTGCCTGGGGGTAGACAGTAAAAAGTGGCCATTCAGTGTTGAAGCCAAATGCTAAGTGTATATATATGTATGCATATACACATACACCATTGTCCCCCCTTGTCCATGGTTTTGCTTTCCCTGGTTTCAGTTAGTCATAGTTAACCAAGGTCAGAACATATTACATGGAAAATTCCAGAAATAAACAATTACTAAGATTTAGATGGCACTTTGTTCTGAGTAGTGTGATGAAATCTTACACCATCCCACTCTGTGCCGCCGAGGATATAAATCCTCCCTTTGTCTAGGAGATCCACACTGTCTACACCACCCACTCACCTAGTAGCTGTCCTGGTTGTCAGATCAGCTGTCCCAGTATCACAGTGATTTTGTTCAAGTCATGCTTACTTTATTTCATAATGGCCCTAAAGTGCAAGAGTATGATGCTGGAAATTAGGATCTGCCAAAGAGAAACTGTAAAGTGTTACCTTTAAGTGAAAAGGTAAAAGTTCTTGACTTAATAAGGAAAGAAAAAAAATCATACACTGAAGTTGCTAATATCTACAGTAAGAACAAATCTTATATCCATTAAACTGTGAAGAAGGAAAAAGAAATCTATGCTGGTTTTGCTGTCACACCTCAAATTACAAAAGTTACAACCACAGTGCATGATAAGTACTTAGTTAAGATGGAAAAGGCATTAAATTTGTGGGCAGAAGACATGGACAGAAATGTGTTCCTACTGACAGCAATTGAGTCTGGTACTATACGTGGTTTCACGCATCCACTGGGGACCTGGGAATGTATCCCACATGAATAAAGGCGAACAACTGTATATCCATATATAGTGTCACTTAATATATATTTGATGAAGGAGTATTAACTGTAACAGTAAAAACCAGAGGAAAAATGATTCCATTTCATCTAGCCAGTGCTTTCTGTCATGTTTACCAAAATCTTCAAATTTGGATTCTCTGGGTCCCTTGTAAAACTTTGTTCTCTGATACTTGAGTTCTTACTCTAAGTTGACCTCCCCCTGCAACCCAACTCCCCAAATAATATTTCTGAGTATCATAAAATAAAGCTTACAAAATGTATTCCTAATTTTTTTATTAAATTCAAACTTGCAAGTAAAGAAAAATGCATTTGCGTTCTGTTTGCCTTTCAGGGCAGCGTCAGCTCCTCTCAGTCTGCATTTGTCCAGCTGCCAGGTGAGCACTTCAATTCTATGAGCAATTATTCCCTTTCGAGTTTAAATCAAACATTTGGGCTTCCATTCTTTTATAACTGCCTCACAGCATTTTCAAAACTTTTCTCCTTTAAAATAGTTATTTTTACAATACAAGATCAGTGAAGACAAACCTCAATCAGTCATTCTTGAATTTAGAATTTATTCTGTCTTGATGGCAGCCTTTTGATCCCTTGCCTAGCAGAATCTTTTTAGGCAGAAGTAACAGCAATTAGGCCCTTGATACAGTTTTTAAATGTCTAAAGTTCTGACACCATAATCTGATAGAGGATGCACCTGCTTCAAAACGGGAAGAGAAAATGACCTGAGGGTGGATGGGGAAAACTACCATTTACTGGGGGCTTTCTATACAGCAGGTACAGAGTTCAGCATTTTGGATTCATTTCAATACACATGGCTCAAATGGAAAGGGGACATTCTTAATAGTAGTACTGGACACACACACACACACACACACACACACACACACACACACTCTTCCAGATCTCAAATCAGAAGTGGTACAGCCCTTCTCAATAGTTTTCAATAGTTTTATTGCCTTCAGAGCTGGATAAGGGAAGAGAATAAGAGTAGTAGAGGATCCCAAATATATGAACGTCTCCATGTTGTGTTTGCCAAACCATGTTTATGCTCATTGCAATTTGGTTTCATCTTCTGCTCTCTTCTACAGAAGAAAATCTCCAGAGCTTCTCTTTTCATCTAGAATTCTTCTTCTTCTTTTTAAGGAGAAAAAAAAGTGTATGCTTATGAGAGCAGAGGTTTTTATCTTCATTGTTGTCTTTGTTTGGAAATTGGAAATACAGACATGAGAGGCTGGAAGCCTTATTTACATATTCTCAGTCTTAACCATTCCCATGGATATAACTTCATGGTATGAAACAGAACCTTATTTATTGATATTAATTTTCACTTGCGCAGATTTTTTTCCAGAGAGGTATACTTGTATTGAAAACCCTAACTGCAGCCTTCAAATGCATGAGCACATGAGGTTTGGGGTTATAGAATTTAAGATGAAAGTGGAGTGAGAAGAATCATGCTATAAGTTTTGATGGGGAATTTTGATTTCTTCTTCTGAAGGAATAAATTTACATGTCATTGTTAGACACAGCATTATACTACTGGGTTCACAGAAAATATATAAGACTTGAGCTCTGCCACCGTGGAGCTTGCAGGTCTACTGAAGATGGTTGTGATCAGGTGAAAGAGCAATGAGCATAATATAAAGTGCCACATCCTGCAGGACAGACCAGAGTTCTGTGTATACAGAGGCAGAAAATCATAAGTGGTCCACTGTGGCTGGGGGAAGGGAAGAAAGACAAGCACTTGCATCTTCTGCCCAGCTCAGCCCTTTTGTGATCTCAAGGTGTTGGTCTTAGCTAATTAGACCACACTCACCACCAGCTGGAATAATTAAACCCTCAGTTATACAGACCTTGAGTCTCTGCCCCAAAATACATTCTGTGTATTTCCTGCTACAACTGAGCTATGGGGTCAGAGAGTGTTTAACAAACACATATCTTCTCTTCTAGAACCATTTCACTGGCCTTACCTTTAATGAGAGTCTTGTCAGTTTCAGCTTTCCCCGCAACCCCAGTTCCCACCAAAACTGTACCAGTCACACTCTTCCCAAACTGGTAAGCACCCTGGTGAGCAGAGCGAAGGATTCCGTTAGGCCACAAGAGGGCAGCAAATAACAGGAAACGCATCAGCGCCAGCCGTCGCGGTCCTGTGAAATTGCCTCTGTGCCGCCCTATCAGCCCAAAGCAAGTCATTCATTTACGCCTGTTAGGCGTGAGACACGGTGAATTAGGAGACAGCACAACCTACCTCTGATCTGATAACAAGCCCAGAAGCAGCCTCCTGTTAACAGTCCTGTGTATATAGAGATGGAGCTCAGAAGCTGAGAAAAAGATGCTTCATTCATTAAAATGTGAATGCCACGGGATTGTTCTAGTTATCTCTTTAAGCCCAGCCCCTTCCTAGCACAGTGGAAGATACAGAACAAATGTGAGTGAATGACTGAACAGTTGTACTGCCTAAAATGAACTCATCCCTAAGGGCAGAGTGAACTTTAGACACATCAGTTATCTGGGCTGGAACAGTTAAAAGAGCTAATGCAGAAACATTTCACGCTTTTCAAGACATTTATCTCTAGCCCATGTTAGCGCTGGCGGCGGGCACGCGTTAGCAACCTCGTTTCCCAGGCAGAGATGCAGCTGCAACAGCTGCCTCGACCTCCCCGGGGGGACTGTGTTGCCCACGTGCTTTTCATTTGGCGACAGGTTCCCCGGTCACGTCCGGTTACTACGGTGTCAGAAGATCCTTCCTATCAGACTCAGACTTCCACGGCAGCAAACCGTTTCCCAACGACGTGTACTCGCCCAGCGCGGCGAAGCCCTTTCCCTGCGAGCCCGCGGCAGGGCAGGGCCTCGCGGGCCTCCTGGAGCCCTGCTTCCCCGAGCCCTACGGAGACTACCGCGCCCCGGCGCTGCCGCCCAGCGCGGGCTCGCTGTTCAGCGCCCCGGCCCTGCCGCCGCCGCCGCCGCTGCTGCCGCCCTTCCCCGGCGACCCCGCGCACTTCGTGTTTGTGAGTACGCAGCGCTCGGGCTGGGGTCTGGCCCAGCCCCTGTGCCTGGCAACCGGGTTGAAGCCAGGTCTGGCTCGCCCTGGAGCCCCCTGAGGCTGCTTTGCAGCTGCCTGAAGTTGCCAGGACGGGCCGGCTCTGCCAGGACTCCCTCCAGGGAGCCTTGCTCAGGCATCCGTGGTCACCATCCCAGGGAGAGCGTCTATCCACGGCTTGCAACTGGGAGGACGATGAGGCAGGATTTGTGTCCATTTTGTTAATGCTCTACTGGTTTTGCCCGATGTTCTCCCACCCGATTAGTGCAAAGCATCATCATCATCCTTGCAGCCCACGGGGAAAGAGCGCTGGAGTTGGGTCTTAGACATGGTTGGGTGGTCATCTCCCAAGGCAGGTGCACGGGGCCTCCCTTTCTTTCCAAGTCCCCTGCCTCCCCTTCCCACAATATTTCTACCCTATAGAACCTTGTTCTCGCTCAATCCTTCCAAAGAGGTGAGTTCCTAAAGATCTGAAGAATGCTAATACTCTTCTTATAGAAAACTGTAAAAGCCTTCCACCACAAAGGAATGAGTCTCTAAAGAAAGGATTTTAGGCAAAAGGGAGGGGGTGGGAATTAACGTTATTAATCACCTACTCTATGCCAGGAATTTTTATATGTCTTTGTTCATTTAATGCTTGCAAAAACTCAGGCTATATTTGTGAAAGCCCCATTTTACAGATGACCAAAGTGAGGAGCTCAGAGTCAGAAAGGTAATAAATGTCACAGACATGAATGAACCCAGATCTTTCTAGCTCCAAGCCTGTGAGATTCCTACCTCTTTGCTCACTGACGGCAGGGTGGGCTTCCTAGGCCACTCAAAAACCCACCGTGGAGTTGGAGGCTTACTTGCTCCAGGAGTGGGCTAGGCACTGACCTTCCCCACTGTATAAAGGGTATCCTAGGACTGGAGTAATGGGAGGCTCAAAAAGAATGCAAGACATAGAGCATTGTGAACAGTAAAATGCTGTATAGACGTGCATCTTACTATTCTCACATTTCACTCATTTAATGTTGTTTTCTGGGAAAAGAAATCTCTATATATAATCTAATTGCAGAGTAGGAAGGAAATAAAACCTTTCACTGCTGGTGCCTGATAGCTGGAGTTCAGACAGTAGAGGGAGGGCACAAAGGCTACCCTGGAAGCCACAGTCCAGCACAACCCCATGTATCATCAGAGTGTCACTTAATGAATAACCCCAGTAACCTTTCCATTCTCCTCAGAGGGACTCGTGGGAGCAGACGGTGCCTGACAGTCTCAGCCAGCCGGACCCCATGCCTGCCGACACCCTGCAGACCTTGCCACCCAGCACGAGTTGCCTCTCCCAGCTTGAGTCCGGGAGCACCGCCCAACACAGGGGCTCGAGCTGGGGGGCCTCCCTTGCGGGGGCTCAGTCCTACTCGCTGCATGCGCTGGAGGATCTGCACCACACTCCGGGGTACCCCACCCCACCTCCTTACCCCTTCACCCCTTTCATGACGGTGTCAAACGACCTACCACCCAAGGCAGTGCCGCTTTCCCCAGATGAGGAGGCAGACACCTCTTCCTTTCATGACCCTTCATCTTGGACGAAAGAAGATGGGAGCCTTGCTTGGGGGTCATATGATTGCCGCAGAGCTTACTGATGGGCTGGACCAAAGGACTTCTGCGTTTTTCTTTAAGTTGGGTTCTGTATTCCACAGATTGTTTTAGGTGTGTCAGCTCATTCAGAACTGGATTTTCAGGATAAGCCATAATGCCACCTTTTGTTAATGGACGATGGCATTTATTTGTAATCCTCCCCACCATAACCCCACTGAAATAAAACACAATGTTAATTAAATATATCATGGACCGTATTCTAAGGAGACAGCCTTACAGTGTGGTCTTTTGGAACTTTAGTAACCCATTACATTTTGAATCTTCTGTTATCTTTGAAATATCATTTTTGGCACTGATTTTTTCCTTACATTACATTAAAAAGTTATGCAGATGATAACCATACTGATTTTCCTGTCCAATTTTTCTTGGTTATGAACCGTGTGTATTCTTTAGTAAAAGAGAATGTATAGGATATAATACAAGTATGGGCACATAAAACAAAATGTATTTTATACCACGTGACTTTAAAGAGTGAAGTGTTATATACATTTCCCTCATTATAATGACTTGTAAAAGCCCAGTAGAAAAAATGGTACCATCTATAAATAATTTATTTTCCATAAAATAGGATGAAATCAGGAGACTATGACTTCATAAATACATAGCTTTGACTCTGCTCTGAAGCCCAGGATGTCCCCAAATTAGTCCACTACAACAGAGGCCAAAAATTGATCTATGATAGCCTTAATTAAACAAGACATTATCTCTCTGATGGACTAAACCTAAGGTTATTAAAGTGAATGAGTAAAATGGGCATTCTGTAATCAAATAAGAATTCATGCATTTTAAAGAAAATACGGAAAGTAGAACTAAGCTGTGGGGAAGAAATAAACCACAGAATACCAAGAAACAAAAGAGCTTTGGAGAGGGACATATTGCCAGGTGTGAGCCAGTGGCATCACACACAGCATCTCCTGACTATTTGAAGAAAGGCCTGGGTGGCTTATTGGTCAGATACGTACAGCTCTTACTATGTGTAAGACGTCTGAAGCATTAATCTGTCTCATGTAGGTTTGAATGATGTGGGTTCCCTTGCCAATTAGCATAATCCCCACCAATCCGTGTGCCTATCTATAGGCCAAGCCCATCATGAATGCCTCGCACACACTTAGACTTCACACTTGCTTGCGTGAAGGCCCACAGCTTACACTTACTCCCTTGCTCCTAGCTTCCTACCGCCTTCCTTTTACTCCCTTCTCACATGTTTCTGGCCCCTCCTAACCCAATGCCTTTTCCCTCCATCTGCTGGAGGCCAAGGCTCTCATTGGCCACCAGATTGCCCAAAGCCCCTCAGCACAGTCTCCATCACGTCATCTGTCACACCTCCTATACTCACCTCAGCTGGGTAGAAGTCCAGAAATTCAAACGAGGGTACCCATTCACACTTAGAAGTGAATAACTGATATTCCTTCTTCTCTAGTCCTTCAAGGGTATCTTTGGTTAAGCAAACACGCTTCTAATTAGTGGAGTGCCAGCAAGAAGGCTTGGTAGTGAGCCCTCCTTTACCTCACCCGTCAGCCCCCTCCTGGGGGAGCAGACCAAGAGTGAGCGGGTGTGGCCCTCAGCAGCTGGGCAGCACTGCCCGGGCACCCTGCCCTACTCCCCCTTCCCACCTGCTTTTCTGGGCAGCCTGATCTTTACTTTGCTTAGTATTCACTCTTCAGTGAAAAATGTGAAAATTGGCAATGTTGGCTGCGTAAGAGCGGAGATGTTCTTTCTTAAATCCAGCATAACTTGGGACCTCAGACCTGGGTCCCAGTATCATTGGCAGAGCCGTCTGTCTTACGCATACCTGGACAGCAGGCCCCTGCATCAGAAAGAAGAGATTTGGTACCCTTGGTCTATTTAGAGGTCTTCCCAAGGGTCTCAGAGTCATTTTGCTATAAAATGGTATAAACCTGGTAATGATTAGAGTCCTCTACAAATGCTAACCATTTGTTACTAAGTAGCAACAGCGCAATAATGGTTGTGTAAATCATAACTATGTAGCCACAAAACTTTAGCTTTTGTTTGATTGTAACACTGAATATTAGGCATGCTCATATCTCTTCTGTGGCTACGATATTACCTACTCACACATTATGTTCATTTATCTCCTAACAACCTGAAGATGTCTTGGCCCTCAGATAAGGAGAACTCAGCAACCAGACCATGGAATAGAGGGAAATATAGTGAGTGCAATGGTGTCTATGTTCTTCTTAAAGCATCCAATCCCTTTTATAGTGTTTGACTAAATTGATTTATTAAAAAGAGACATCACTGGCCTGTACTGCACATAGTATCTATTTCCATTATCTAGTCTAGAGGAGGTTGGGGCAGTAGGAGTGGTGCTAACACTTTCAAGTGGTAAATGATTTTTAAGAATTCTATTTAGCTTGACAATGCGTTTTTATATCACATATATTTTAATTTGATTTTGTTTTATTGTCTCGGAATACTTTGTTAAAAGGTTAAATCAAGCTACAAAATATGGCAGGGAAATTAATTCTATTTCCCTATCCCATTTCCCCTTCAAGTACTCCCTATTTTCACCACATGTAGGGACTAACCACACCTTAACACAAGAATGCACTACACTGACAACCGGAAAGAATGCACATTCTTCTCTCCCCCCCCCTTCCTTAAACTTACTATTCCCTGACTCACAGCTTTTCTGAGAAAGCCAGAGAAAATTAAAGATCTTGGGTTCAAAACTCCAGCTCTTTCAGGTCCTGCCAGGACGCAGGATAAGATTTAAAGTAAGCAGAGATGGTGATGTCAAGTTCAAGCTACTAAAGAAAGCTGACTAGATGATAATGTCAAAAAAAAGTTCAAAGCAAAATTTGCCCATGCAAAAGCTGCGCTATAGACAATCGTCCCGTGAATCACTGTAAACAGACATAGAACATACTTGAAAAGTATTTGTTTCTCTTACAATGTTATACAAACCCCAAAGAATGAGAGAAGAAAATCACATCTTTGCCTCATTTATTTAATAAATGCTTTTAAATGATCATTACCACTTGCTATAGCTCAGTTAATAACATAATATCATGGTACCATTGTGGTAGGAAAAAAAGACTGAAGTACTCCAAAGAAATTCCACAAAGGGAAAAGGATTACTAACCCCAATAGCAAAATATATATTTATATACATATGTGTATATGTACATATACACACATATACATATATAAGTGTTATAGTATCTTAGTGATCCATTTTTCAAAATGTAAATCTAAATAATACAGTCATAAGAAAAAAAAACATCAAAGTACCAAAACAACAATTGATGTTGTAGATTTAAGTTAGATTACATTACAGTTATTCTACCAACCACACACCAAAATTATACTCTTCACTTTAGGTTCTATCATTGGGTTCTGTCTAAAGTACCCTCTCTATTCAAAACAATATTACACTGTTCATCTTACACACCAGATTCAATAAGCACTGACTCTAGAGAGGTTAAGTGCAAAATCATACACTCTAGACAAAGAGTGATGCTCTAACTACAGAGGCTCAGGGGGAGGGTTCATGACTGTCTCACCTCTCTGTCCCCAGCACCTGGCTCAGCACGTTGTAAGTGCTCAGTAAATCTTTGTTAGACTGAACTAAAACTATACCATAAAGATGAATAACTACTTAGCCCCTGATTCTGTGGATCACAGCTCTCTGAAACCAGTGTTTGAGAAAATTCTCACCATGTTTAGTATTTAACATTAGCCATAACGTCTGCACATTCAGACAGTAAGGTGGATATTGGGCTTTAGTGGTAATATATTTAAGATGATTTGGTATTCTTTAATGTCTTTAAAAAGTAAAATTACTGACCCATAGAAAAATGTTGATGTCTTCCTTTTGTATCTACATGGACTACAATATATTGCTAAGAAATCTTATAAATAAAAGTTATTCAATGTTTGATATTATCTCCAGTGTTATTAAAACAAGTATGATAAATAAATAAGGAACTAGAGTCCTTAAAGATCAAGCCAAATAAATAATAAAGTCTTCTATAGTTATTTGCAAATGATGATACCCTGTTACATTTGATCTTTGATACAGAAGTATCCTCTAATCAGAACCTCTGGTAAATTAGACATGTGGGTTTGCAATATACAATGTCATTGTCAGTACATTATAAGAAAAAAAAGAACAATAAAAAATGTTACAAGTTCCAAGAGGAAAACAATGTGGACCAAATAAATAATATCTAGGAAATTAGCTCTTTTGCATTAGGAAAAATGATAGATGTCCCTTCTAAACCTCTCCCTAACCAAATATCTTGAGTGGAAAAATCCAAATGTTTTAATGCTTAATAAATTAAGTTAGTCTTAAATGCAATATCACTCAACTGTATTATTTCTTAACCTTGGTGATATATTCATAGGTTTTCATCCCAGTTTTCTTCATATGTTTTTGTATGTCTTAAATATTACATAATAAAAATGTTTTAAATAATAAAAGATGAAAACTTTTCAAGCAGCATATGATGGTGTTTTTCTTATTTAAATAATGAATTATCAAATGCTTGCTTCCCATGGAAACCTCTTATGGAAATGTTAAAACTTTGAACATGTCTTATGGGAAGAGACTGACTTAGCACAATTCATTAGGTAACCTTCATATAATAGTCTTCCTGATCATTTCATATGGACCAAATGTTCATTCTAGGCCGCCCAAAAAGTACTTGTTTCCTCCATGTATTCAAGTTTTTGGAACTTGATATTTCCCACAAGGTTTGGTAACAGTGTCCCAAAGTCAAGGTGACAAAAGAACTTTGCATTAATAAAGAGAATTTAGAGCTGTAGTCAAATTTGCAGGGAATAAACTACCCTTCTTCCTTATACTGAAAGTCTTTTAATGTGCATGTGTCTAAGTTTAATAAAATCTCCTGCTTAGGGGGCAAAATATAATGCTCCGCAGTGTCATTTGCATATAAAATAATGCCAAAAGTTTTCAGTTAAAATATTCAGTTTAAAACTTTAGAAAGAAATCTACTCTATTCCTATTATTCTGGGTATCAACTGACTTTAAGAAGGCCAATGACAAACTAAAAGGTTTCTGAGCTCAGTGGCAGGGAAAACCAGAGATCTGAAAAACTGTGCTGTGTGAAGAAACTAGAGAAACTGTGGATGGTGAGGCTCACAGAGAGAAGGCTGGGGGTGAGGGTGGGGTGGGCATGATACCTCCTCCAGGCTTAGCACTGGACCTGGTCAGAGTTGATTACCAGTACATGATTATTGAATGAATATATGAATGAATAAACAAATGAATGAACTAAAAAAACCCATAATACAAAAACAGCAAGCATGGAAGTAGGAGAATAGAGCAGTGCATAGCAGAAACCAAGGTTTATTTATCTTTGTATTCCTGGTGCTTCATACCTAGCCTGGTACACAGTTGGTGTCCAATTAATGCCTAATTGGATTATGGCTCAATCACTGACCATTGTATTTAAAGCTGTGCAAGAGTGTAACAGGCTGCCTTATAAATAGCAAACTCCATTTCCACTACACAGACTCTACTACGGGCCAGGCAGGATCTCAGACAAGCAATGGAGCCAGAGTGGGGACAACCACCAGCACAGATGTTGGAAAAAGACCCTAAGTCCCTCTCAGCATTTCAAAGATCCCTTCCCACACCCAAACATCACGATCCTGTTATATTTTCAAGCAAGTGAGTCTGTTAAAGCCTGTTGAAACCCCCCAATGTTTGTTTCAGTCTTTTATTAAAACCCCAGAGAGATTATCAGGACTTCAGGGCAGAGGCAGAGAGGTGGCAATGCCCCCAGGAAGAGGGAAGAGTTCCCAGTCTGAGAAGCTCAAACTATAATCAGCATAATTAACAGCTCACTCTCAACTTCTAGCCAACCTCTTTCTTCTTCAGGGCTCTAGTGACTCTTAGTCTCTTCACACGTTTGGGGTAAAACATTACCCCAAAATACTTCCGCACGCATGTGCAACGTGTTTGCATATCTTATGGACAGTATTTTTCAATACTACTCACAAGGTCATTAAATTAACTTAGTGGCTCCCAACCAACATATATTTTTCATAAATAAAATGAAATTGAGAGAATGGAATAGAATAGAAAATATCAGAGTGCTTTATATACACAGGTATACATTGTTGCATAATGTTTGTTTTATAAATGTATTGTTACATATATACAAGAACATGTAAAATGAATTTCTTATTGTAGGTTGAAATCCAAAAAGTTTGAAAGCTTCTATTATAAAATATCAGGAAGACAACATCAACACTTAAGAGTAAGGGCTTTGGAGTTAGACTTCAAAGTTTGAATCCCAATTCTACCATTGATGTGCTCAGTAATTCTGCCACACCGCTTATCCTCTGAGCCTGTTTCCTCATCTGTGAAATGGGGATGCTATACAATACAGCACCTGACATCCAATAAATAATAAAGGACAATTTAAATAGTCTTTTAGTATTTTGGAATACCCAATTTTATGGGTACCTGGGGTCTCAGGGTAGACATGGTTGCTCCCGGCCTCACTGTACATGCAAATCTGTAAGGAAGAGTCTCAGGACCCATTTAGAAAGGATTCCCCCTTACCTCCACAAGCATGGCATTTGGCTCTTAAATACCTGTGGGGAGTTTTGTGATTATAAAAACAACAGGAGACAAAACTCCTTAATGTGGGGCTAAAAACCAGGTCTTCTCTCTCAAAACAGGGCTCAGGCCTGGGGAAATTTAGTGTTCTGAAGTTGCTAGCCAGCACGGGCACTGGGGTGTCCATCCCAGCAACAGGAGCCAACACAGAAGCCCCCAAGACTGCTGCCATGGTTCAGGCACAGGCTGCTGGAGAAAGGGACAAAGAGATCGTTGCTGTCCCTGCAGACCTCATGACTTCCAAGGAGGAGCTCCCCTCTCACCCAGGCTTGCCTGCCTTCTCCGCAGGGTAGCCAACCACCAGCATCAACTCCAGTGACGTTGCCAAGGAAACTGAATGGCCTCCTGCCATACCTGTCCATCCCCATGTGAAAGGAGCGATTAAGAAGGGGAAGAAAGGAGACAGCACCCCAGAACAGCGGAAAACAGAGACACGCAAGGAGCCAGGGAGAAAAACAGCAATGCAGACAAGAAAGAGATGAAAGCAGTGACAGGAAGAGAAACAGAGAAAATGA
Organism: Lemur catta; assembly: GCF_020740605.2. Classification (NCBI taxonomy): domain Eukaryota; kingdom Metazoa; phylum Chordata; class Mammalia; order Primates; family Lemuridae; genus Lemur; species Lemur catta. The sequence continues at coordinate 28,034,303 of NC_059134.1, read as the reverse complement.
AACATGGAAAAAAAAATACACAAAAAGGCCCAAAAGACAAAAAGGAAGTAAAGTTTTAAAAAGCAAACCAAAAAATAAGAATAAAACAAAAGGGAGGAAGGCAGAAGAGAAAAGAAGTAATGGAAGAAGCTATGTGGACAAGAGACCATTCCTGACTGCAAACTGCTTTGTTCACTGTTCCTGCACAAGTGGCTGTGCCCAGGTACAGCAGAGGAGGGGACACGAGGTGGGAAGCAGGGGCTTTCTCAACTCCCACTGTCCTTCCCCTCCTCAGACCTGTCTTCCATCGGGGAAACCCCAGGACACAGGCTCAGGGGCCTTTGGAGAAAGAGGCTCCAGCAGCTGAGAGATTCCAGCAGGGCTGGGGACAAACACACCCCATCCTTCCCCCACTGCCAGGTCACCTCAAGTGTCCCCAGCCCTGATCTTCTCCTGCAGAGATGTGGCTTTGGCTGCCAAGCAATTCTTACCCATCAGTCTTGTCATTCTCAGAGATGCCCTTTCCCTGTGCTCTGTATGTCCCACCCTGCATCGGACTCAGTTGAGGGCATTCAGGTCTTTTTCTGGAGGCCTCTGAGGCCAAACTGCACTTTTTGCATTTCAGAGAACTCAGGGAACAAAGAGCAGAGAGCCATAACCATCCCCTTGTCTGGTGTCCTGGGAATATTTTAGTTATTTGCAAAGGGACCCCCACCCTGCCTCTCTGTCTTCTCGTGCAGGGGCTACGAGAGGACTTGGCCTAGCACTGTCTCCCTTTCTGGACCACTCCTGTCTCTTCCACCCTCCAAATCACACCAAAGGGGCAGAGCAAATGCTTGGAGAAGATGACCCAGCACAGTCCCAAGGCATTGGTGAGGGGCTCAGGCCTGGACCAATCAGGCAGCCTGACCTCAAATCCCTTCTACCTCTCACCCCAAAGTGAGAAGGTTTGAACCCAAATCCACATCCTTTCAGCTAAAATGAGCAGGAGCCACCTTGTCACTGTTTCCTAACATGTGCTCCTACAGCAAAAAGGCAGGGTAGCTCTAGAAGGAGAAAAGGGAAGAAAAGGGAACTTCACAGCACAGTGATGAAACACAGGGTCAGAAAATCTCCAGAGGGCAAGGTTCATGGGTATCCCAGCTCCGTGGGGAGGAGCAAAGGGTCTTAGCGGGGAGGCATTCTGTGTGAAACCGCTGTGTGTGCGGCCCAGGAAGAGAGTGGGATGAAAAGGAGGGAAACCCACACTGGGCCAGGCAGGGCCAGAATGAGACAGGCATAGAGCTAAGGCCTCCATGGGCCTCTGGCCTGCAGCCTGGGCCCAGAGTGACTGCTTGTTATGCCACACCCACTGGCTGCCATGTTCACTCCCCAAAACCTGAGATTTCCCCTTAAAATGGAGACTGGGAATGTGGGGATCAGTCTGGCCAGCTAGCCTGGCTCAGGGGGTGCTGGGGAGGCAGCCTACATCCCTCATGGTTCCCGAGCTGCCCTTGAGGCTGAAACACAGAGCATCTTTGAGGACACCTGCTCTGTCTGTGGGAAGGAGGACAAAATGCTCAAAATACAGTAAAAGCAAGGGCCAGGACCCACAGGGGTCTCACTCCCTGTTTCTCTGGACTTTCTGCGGGGTGCTTGTGTGCAGGATTTCTGCAGAAGATAGTCCATTTTGTTAAGCCTTTGAATATTCAAATTGAAAGTATCGCGCAATCATTGATTGTCAAATCATGGGTTTCTAGAGGTTTTAAATACTTGGCATGAGGGGGAAAAAACTCAAACCTATACCCGAAGGTATAAAACATTAATTCTGTTTGTCTCCTGCTCCAGGGACCTGGGTGCAGCCGGATGCTTTGTGAAACTTTAAAAATGTTGCATCTCTGCTTCTCTCCTGGCACAGGAGCCCTCCCAGGCGCTGAGTCCCTGCAGCTGCAGCATCCAGTCACCGACCCGGCTCCTGCTGACCACGATGTCGGGTAACTCAGCTGCTTCTCCAGGGGTCGGGTCACGGGAGCCAGGGGCATTGCAATCCGGGTGTATTTCCACAGCTTTTCCTGCACACAACAGAGAGGCACAAAGTCAGGGCATGCGAGTAAGGGCCGGGGATCCGGAGAGGGCGCAGGCCACGCTGTGGCCGCTCCCACTCGGCACCTGCTCCCGAGGGCAGAGGCCCAGTGGCCGGGCTGGCCGCTCCGGACGTCCGCGTACCCCAGGCCCCTGCCCGCCCTCCCACTTTTCCCTTTGTGTCCTGGCACTTCGCGGCGCGGACCCTGCGCGACCAGAAGCGGCGGCGGGGGGAGCTAGAGGCTCACCGTGAGCCCGGGACGCGAGCAGAGAGCGCCGGCCCCACAGAGCTGAGCAGTGGCGGTCCCCGTGTGGACCCCCGAGGCGCGCCCGCCACCCGCCGAGCCCCAGAGTGGGGGCTTAGGGGGACGACCAGAGCGCGGGGAGGGCGCGGCGCCTGCGCCTGCGGGCGGGGCGCGGGATTCCCCGGGTCCGGGCGAGAAATAGCGCAAGCCCCTTTCCAGGGGAGACCCTAGCTCCCGGGAGCTCGCTAGCCTGGGGGGGGGGGGGTCCCTGCTGTCCAGCTGCGGTCCCCGCAGTGACCAGGCGAGGCGCTGGCACTGTCGCAGGCGCCCAAGCGGAACGCGCGGCCGCCCCCAGCCCCCGCGCCCGGCTCCTCCCCGCGCGATTCCCGGCGCTGTCTCCAGGGTCGAGGTCACGGCCGGCGCCGCGCTGGGCTCTTGCGGCCACCCCCACCTCGAACGCTCGCCGGGCCCGGCTCGGCCTAACAGCCGGTCCCACCTACTCACTGCGCTCTTCGGGGCCCGGGGCCGAGGCTACCCCCGCTCCCGGCGCGCAGGGGTCCCTCCCGCGGACCCCTCCGGCGCGCGCCGGCGGCCCCCGCGAGCCGGCACAGTGCGGCCCGGCCCCGCCAGCCCGGGGCGGCCCCTTCCCGAGGGCCGCGTCCCGCGGAGCGCGCGGCAGTCGGGAGCCCGGGACGGGACGGCTTTCCCCGGAGCTCGCGCTGCGCCGCCGAGAAACGCCTGCACCAGAGAGGAAGGGGGTGGGGAGAGAGGGGGAGAAGGGGAGAGCGGGAGCGGGGGCAAAGGAGGGAGGAGGGAAGGATGGAGCGCGGGAAAGGCGGAGAAAAAGGGCGAGGGAGAGATGGCAGAAGGGAAGACAGAGGGAGGGAGCTCCTCGGGCCTGGCGCCTTTGCTAGGGTCAGTCTGGCAGGTCCCTCACCGGCCCAGGACAGAGCTGGCCAAACCCCGCCGCTTGCCCCAGGCTGGCTTCCAGACCAAGGACACGCAGAGGTCGGAGCCTCCACGGAGGCCACGCCTGGCGTGGTGCACTAGGAAGGGACTCGGACTTCCACACCAGTGGGGACATCACGGTGGGGCGGGCTAGGTCATCTGCTCTAGATGGGAGAGAGCTCCCCTGCTCCAGCCCCTGGTCGCTCCCCAGGTCCAAAATACCCTCCCAGGCCAGCAGGCTGGGCCCAGAACCCCAGGGTCCCCCAACTTGGTGAGCCAAGGTGGTGAGCTCCCCTGCACCGGTCTCCACATTCCTGAGCAGAAACACCTGTGTGCTATCGGTGTAGGACCGGGGCCCAGGCAGGGGTAGATGGTGCCACATATTTCCATAGGTTCTGTTCCCACTGGGGCCCTGAAACCTGCTCAGCCTCTCTTCACTCTTTCACGTTTGAGAAACTAGGTTTTTTTACTGTCTTTTAGAATTCTATTTGTGTTCTCCAAACCTAGAAACTTGGGTTCAGGTGACATAGCCTATAAAGGGCCCCCTGCTAGCCTGACACCCAAACCTTGGACTTGACCGCTGACTCAGTTGCCTTTCCCCAGAAAAACCGAAGGTGTATCAAGGTGTCCGCGTGAAGATCACAGTGAAGGAGCTGTTGCAGCAAAGAAGGGCACACCAGGCAGCCTCGGGGGGAACCGTAAGCATAAACCCTTCAGTCACTCCCAAGCCCAGTCAGGCCTCATCGGTCCTGTGTCTGTGAAAGTGTGGAGGCCACCCCGGGGCCCACCCACTCCCCATGCCCAAACCTGGCCTTCCCGGGCTGTTCTTACAACTTCTGTGCCCAGCTTCATCTCAGTTCACCAGGGGACGCCACAGAGGACAGTAGGGGCATGTTGTGGGGCTCAGGATTTGGGGGAGCCCATCCCCCATGATCAAAGATTAAGTATAAAAGGTTTGTTGGTCCTCTGCAGGGAGAGGAGTAGCCAGCAGGTAAGTGGGTGGTTATTGTGTTAGGAAGACAGTGTATGTACGATCCTCACACACCCATAGAAAATCTCCCCCAGAAATTCTCCTCCTCATTCTTCTGGAACTTAGCCTCTGAGATCACTTACTGTAAATCGCCAGTCATTGAAATTCCCTAGCAGAAAAAGGCCATGTCTCTGCAGACGAGACAGCTTGGAATATAGAACCACTTTCTTAAGATGTAACAAAGCTTTGAGTAGTTCCAGATTATTACAGAATTGAACTGAGCAGGCATAAGGGTTCCCTGATATTTTTACACCTCCCTAAAGCAGATGAGACTGCCAAGGGCACTCAGGAGGTGGCAGTAGCAGAAGAACCAAATAAACCAGGTGGGATTGTCCCCCATGAGAGGGCAGCTCATCCCTGAAAGCCTGTGATGGTACAGTTGCTTGGGGGTTGGTTTGGATATGAATGTAGGATCTGACAGCTAGGGCTTGTATTGCCTATGTCAGGATAGGTCCTTCTCCCCATATCTGCCCCACAACAGTTTCTGTGCCTGGTGCTCTTTGTGTGCCCTGTACAACTTCATGAAATGGGAGGAGGCAAAAGATGTAGGGGTGGTGAACACAATTTCCAGAACCAGATGGACTAGGTTCACATCTCAGCTCCTCCATGGTGTGTATCCTCAAGCAAATTACTCAATCTCTCTTGCCCCTTCCTCATCTTTAAATTGGGGACAATAGGATTTTGTGAGGGTTAATTGAGCTATTGCATATAAAACTTTTAGAATAATGCTTTCCACATAGGGCATGCTCAGTAAATGTCAGCTATCATTGTTTATTATTTGGGAAAACCAATTAAAACAAAATTCCAACCAAGGACTGAGAGCCAGCTATTTAGTAATGTTCATTCACACCCTCACCCTTTGCTCAGAGTTTAGGGTTAGGTGTGAGCTTGCTATGATTTGGCATATACAGCTGAAGAAGTTAGTACCTCCATGTGCAGAATTGCAGGTAACACTAAAACTTCCTTATATTTGTAGAAGGCTTTACAGTGGTTCTTCTTTTAAAGCACTTTTGCACACTTGTTATTTCACTTAGTTCTTATTACCAGCAAAGGTAAGTAGATCAGGAATCTGTATACCTCTATTACAGCTAAAATCAAAGTCTTGTAGTTGCTGATGGTAAAGCTAAAAGTAGGACCAGGATCTTCTTGATCTTACTATAAAAGCCCTTGCCCCCATTGGCTCCCTAAATTCATCTTTGTACAGATCCAACTATACTAAACAGGAATCTGGTAGCTCCAACCCCGTCAGCTGGGACATGGTTATATAATTAATAAAACCAGGTACAAGGGAGCTAGAAAATGCTTCTGGAGGAAAAAAAAATCTTTTAAGGCATTCATACCAAATCCTAATCTTTCATTAAGGAGCTTTGGTCCTTGGTGCACTTCTGCTCCAGCTGCTCCTGGAGAAATTGCATTTGGGCATGGCAATTCTATTGCTGTTGGGCCATTACAGATTGGTTTGGCCACTATTCCCTTGTTAGCTAACTGCAGGAGCTAAAGCAAGGGTAAAGTATTTCATCTGTGTATCTAACTAGGTTCTGTTCCCTAGAGCAGTTTGACTTATCTAAATTTTTCTGAATTCCCTCCTGAGAAATGAAGCAGGACTTCTGAACCAATGCCCTGTAGGTATAGGCAGAGTGGAGCCTGCTCTGTTGTGCTTGCTGGAAGATTGTATCGGCCTATGCCCTTCCAGGCACATAGGAGCAACACCCATAGAATTTAATTCCAGGAGCAAGATGTAAAGTCCCTCACTAGGAGCCGTCAGAAGCATCTGGGATTCTAGGAATGCTGTGACAGTATACTCAGTAGGCAAGGGTGGCAGATACCAAGGGATAATTTATCCCTGCTCCTTAGTATAAATCTTTCTCATTTAAAAGAGATGATCTGCAGTTTGTTCAGTGGTTGAAAGATGCCTCTGGGAAACTTTAAGCCAAAGATAGAGTTAATTATATCAAATATTACAAAGCAGGAAGAAATTCTTAATTTGTCATAAAGTCAGAGTAGTATCCACGATTTGAAATTTGAAGAAGGCAATCATGAGTGGAAGTTACAGACTGAGACAAATATCCAGGTTTCAAGCAGTGCCAGAAGAAACTGTGTGCATGCCAGATTGGAAAATTTGATTTAAAAAAACTTATTTCAGCCAGATCAATTTGCAAGCACACAGAAACACACACAGACACACACACACATTTCTTTTGCCTTTAGGGTAAAGGGAAACTTGAGTCAGTACTTATCAAAAGATGTAATTTACCTTTTTTTAAACCATGAATTTTTTTTAAATAGCCTTGATGTGTTTTTATAAATTGTAGATTGTGGATTTTTGTGCTGTTTGAAATCTAAGAGAGCGGTGCCGTTCTTTGTATTCTTGGAGCACAGCAGAAAGTGAACTCATGACTAGAAAGATAATATCAAGTAGGATATTGTAAACATACTTCAGGGAGATAACATGGGAGGCAGAAAAACAGGCCAGTCGGGGGAGGAATGGGGTTAATGAGAACTCGACAATGAAGCAGATTTTTTAAAACCCACTCCTTCCAAGTCCTTGAGCACAAACTGCAGCCAAATATTTGCATAAAGAGCTGGTAAAGGATTCCAGCTTCCTGGTTCATGACATTACAGCATGGATCATTTTCAAAATTTACACCGCCTCCTGTTTCAGCAGTGGCTGGTTGTACAGCTCTCCCAGTGGCTCAGTGTGCGGGAGTGAGTATCCCCTGCAAACCAACAGAGGTGTGGTGAGCTCGGCTTCCCAGCACAGAATCACAGAGCAACGCTGGTCCCTTTAAACTTTAAAGCCACCACCTGAAATTAAAGTTTAAGAAAAAAATTCTAAATTATTCAGTTAGTATAATTATCAGTTCTACTGGAAAATGCGGGTTGCTTTACTTTAAACAGTTCAAAGGAGCAGTTTTATAAACTGTAAGTATTTAAAGACAGTAGTGAAAAAAGCAACTTTTATAGAAAATAGTAAAAAAACATACAAAGAATTGAAATATTTCCTGACCTTTAATTAGAATGTAGGAAGGCTACAACTCACCAACTACAGCTTTAAGAAACTATTTTCTCTTTTAATATTTCATATATAGTGAGAAGATGTGAATATTTTTAGCTACTCAGGATTAACAAAGTTAGGAATTGTGTTTTGGGGGGGAAACAAATTTCTAAGGCTTAGTAGCCAGATGGTATATGAAAATTTTGAGAAAATAATTGACTAAGTGAGAGTTGGGATTAAATAAATGTTAGTCCTTAATAATTTTAAATTAAATAATTTAATAGAAAGGCTCTTAGGTGAGTTTTCTCAAAGTGTTACATATCTGTAACATAAAAATTATTTACATTAATTTTTATCAAAATTAACAACCTTTAAAATTTAAGTGGGAGAATCTGATAGTAGAGAGAAAAAAATTCCCAAGCAAGCAAACATAAAAATTGAATCTAAATAAAATGTAACATTGGTTGTATTTAATGAAGGCAATTTTTTGAGAAGAAGGAATCCGGCTTACCTTATAGCAGAAAGAAGCACAGTTCCCCACAGAATGTCTTAGCTTTCCCTTTGTAGATCTTTCATTTCACTTTGCTTCATGGTGATATTCTTGATTTGACAGCTGTCCGGAGGCAGCAGTATCCACCTTTCAGACCCAGTTGCACCATCTTCTGCAGGTCAGTACAGCCAGCATTACAATTCCCTCAAAAACTCTTTCAAAAGTCCATCTCGAAAGACTTCCAGTGCTTGATTCAGGGGTTAAGATAGGCACCACCATTTAATTGGAATCCAACCAATCAGAAGGTGAAAAAGGCATAGTCACTCCAGATGCAAGCCCAGCAAGGAAACAAGTGCAAAGTTTTGTCCTCATTTCTGAACTCTCTATTCTCTGTCGTTTATTTTTGTCCCAAGAGTTTGTTCTTCACACTTATTCCAGTTCCCTATCTCAAGTAACTAAACTTAACCAAAAAATCAGAATCGTTCACAGAACCTTATCTTTTTTTAGTGTACTATTAGATGGAACACAAGAACATCCAGAGGCACTAGAATAATGCCTCTGCTCTGTTCCTTTAGCTTCCAGCTGACAGGGGCTTCCCTCCCCTTCCCTCTCTCTTCTCAGAGAGCAGTTCAAACAAGTGTAAGTTTTCTCAGCCCAATACGAATAACTCTATTACATAAACACTCCTACCTATGCTACTCAGCAGCTAAGAGTTTAAGGAGGCTGTACATAAGGAAACCTCTGCTTATGGTAGCTCTCCACCGAATGCGTCATTTTAGCTTAACCTTAAAGGAATCTGAGATTTAAAAAAAAAATCCAGTATCCTGTAGTATTTTTGGCCACACTATAAACCTCTCTTCTTTGAGCATTTAAGAATAATTATCACAAATTGGGCCTATTAATACTAAAATGGAAAAGGGGTAATGTTTTCCAAATTATTCTTATTTGGTATATTTAACAACTTATTTTAATTCCATTATTACATTTACATGTTCACTAAGAAAACATTTTTGCCTATTGCAATTTAGAACAAGTAGTGCTGACTTGATTAGTACCCTATGTTTCCAGTTTCCATGTTTATCATTTGCTTTGCCATTTAGATCACTTTTCAAAACTCTCTCTTTCTCAAAATTTAAGTTTCTGAGTAAGTGTGAAAAGTTTAGGAAAGCAATCGCCCTAAATCAAAAGAATCATTTCCTATAGCATCAAAAGTTTTATTAGAGCCTCAAACAACTTTATCATTTACTTCTGGGAGGTCTCCTTGAACTGCTGGTAGGAGCTAGATGTTGATGTGTTTATATTCCAGGCAAGTGGAGGCTTGAATCATTATTTAACTGTGACATTTGGACACAGGTTAGGTCACCGTTCTTTTATTTTTGCCCTAGCCACATTTCTAGCCAATTTCCACATTATTAACCAGATGCATTCCCCTGGGACTTGAATTAGCTAAGACAACTAAAAAATCCCAATTGCCGTCCTGTTTACTTTTCTGGAACATCTCAAGCCCCCTTTTCCCCTAGGTATAGTAATTATTCAGAAGATAGAACTCCAAATCCCTAAGTGCAATTTTTAAGCAAAAATATGTCTTTTTCCTTTCTCCGCTAGGACTGTATTTTGAGCCTGAACCGATCTCTTCCACGCCCAATTATTTTCATCCCCGAGAATTTTCCAGTTGTGTTTCTCGTGAAGAAAACCCAAGCTGCCTTGACCAGATCTTTGATTCTTACCTTCAGTCAGAGACGCACCCGGAGCTCAATTCCACGCAAAGTGCCCCACACTATTTCCCAGATGGCTCCCAGGCTGCCCCTTTCTGCTTTAACGAGAGCCTGGTAATTTATCTCAGTTCTTTATATAACCTGATTGTCGCAAAATAGAGGGTAGTAATGCTTTGTCGGTGAGTTTGCATCATCTCGTGAGAAATCATACAAACACTGTTAATGAGGAAATCATCTGAGAAAACAAGTAGAGAACCATTCAAAAGTCAACATGTGGAGGTAGCCACACATTGCAGGGCATAAACCTTTGAATACACACATAATTTTTATTTCCCAAGTAGGCCCCTCCCAAGTAAGTTGGTGTATGGCAATAAAAAGAGGTTCCAGGCAATATTCATTTAATGTTTTTTAAACTGTGACGTTAAGACACCTGCTAATTGGAACTCACTGGTTTAAACAGTGGCCCTTGGATTTTTGATGGATTTTTGAGTTCTTGAAAATGGAATTAAGGCTGTGTGTACACAATACCAAACTTCATTCTGATAGAGGGGTTTTTGTTCTGTTTTGTCACTGAACTGGCTCTATTAACTGGTTTTTTTGATCTGCTGTAGGCACAAGAACTCAGCTGGGTCTGAGATGGTTAGTAAAAATGAAGCCCTAATCTTTTAAAGAATTTGGATTGTTTGGTCTTGATGGATCTGAAATATCCAAAAATGTATTATCCTTTAAACTAAAGTAAGGCTTCTATTAGTAGATCCTAGTTATTTTAGATGTCTTCTAGAGACTCACCATTTTTTTAAACCTTAAGATGTAAAATTGTTTTAAGAACTTTTTTGGGATTGTCAAAAGTCTGGGTAGGCTTCAGACTAAATTTTAGAGGGGACAGAGAATTAACTCTGCAGAATATGCGTGTTGTCACGGGGAAAATACTGGGCCACAAAGACCCATTTCCCTTCCAGCCTCTAAGAGAGGCTTTCTCGGTAACCATTGTAGGCTTGCTTAAGAGAAAGCAGACGGCTCCTTCCCCCCAGAGAACTTTAGCAGTGGGAAGAATAGTTACTCGTCTTGGAGTAGCCAGACACTGGGTCCTTAGGGTTCCAAGATCTACCTTTGCATGTTCACCTGGTTCTCCGTGGTGAGTGTGTGGAGAGATAGCCAAGGTGCCACCTGCAGCTTATATTGTGGCACACAGCAGGATTTGCTGCGCAGGTGACTTGAAGCACAATGGGATTTTGTGGTTTAAGAACAAAGCATCCTCTAAAGTATGGTTATAACAAAGGAAGCCAGTGAAGCAAGGCAATTTATTGTTGGGAAAGAAATGGGTAAATATAGAATATGGTGTCATGAAATCATATAGTCAGCAAATAAAATTACTTCTACAGACGTGGGTTGGGTGTTGTTCTGTTTCTACTCCTGATTTTCTTAGTCTGTGCTAATGAATCCACACTGTTCACTTCTTTTGATCCTGTCTAAGTTACCAAGCTCTTTGTTCCTTGGTTTTTGTTTCTCTAGACCCCGGGATCACCTTCGGATTCCTCCACTCTCTCTGGCTCCTTAGACTACAGTTACTCACCAGCTCAGCTGCCTTCATATGCTCCGGAGAATTACACTTCTCCCCCTTCTCTGGACGCCAGAAACTGTGGCTACCCTTCGGAAGACTACTTCTCCCATCACTTGCCCTCGCACGCCCAGTACAACTGCTTCTCCTCGCCCACCGCCTCTGTCTGCTACTGCGCCTCCTGCGAGGCAGAGCACTTGGATGCTCTCCGGGCATCAGAGTACTTTTCCTACCCCGGCACAGACTGTGTGGAACTTGCCCCCTCAGCAGCCGCCACCAGTGATTTCTATAAGAGGGAAACAAACTGTGACATCTGCTATAGTTAATAGAAATCACAGTCGTTTGGAACGTGGCATGGGTATATCTGTTTTTCTACCACATCTAGATGACACTTCAAACTATGCAACCCTTTCACAAATATCACAAGCACCGTTTACATGTCATCATTTTCGATTTTCTGATGCTAACTTAGTCCTCAAACCTGGTCATAGGGTCACTCCTACTTTGTATGCTCACAGTTAAAATTTTTATAGGGAACTTTCAATTGTTTTACTTTTCTGTGTAACGAACAAATTCTCTCTTTTTTTTTTAACCAATAAATAATTTTGTATTACAAAATGTTGGGTTATTTTCTTTTAATTTCCAATAGTAGTTTCTAATGGATTTGAATATTATCAGTTAATTCTGGAAATCAATAATTCATCTTCAGTAGTCTAATCTGATTGATTCATGAATTTAAAATTATTTTGATTTACAATGTGGTGAGATGCCTTGGCACCCATGGGGTGGAGGGTAGACACAGCTGTGATGGTGAAAAGGGAAAATCTGCCTCAGCTCTAAATGAGGGTGTACATCTTGCAGCAACACGAGAAGAAGACATTCATGAGTCGTTAGTTTCTCATATATATATAGCACTAGTCAATTAAATGTTAATATGACCAAAAAGCATGTCTTACCTACAGCAACATTAACTTGTAGACAATTCTTTTTATTGTCTAAAGGATTGCTTTGTAAACTTTCTAAGCAAATACTTGATCTTCTCTCCCTTGAGAGCTGCCATACCATTGAGGCAGGCCAATTTAGAAGTCACTGTTACCACAGATTTCTGAATTTCTGTTGTAGGTCCTTAAATATGCATCACTTGTGTTTACTAATTGATTTATACAACCCACTATGTTGTTCACAACTGAACTTCAGAGTTTACTTCGTCTGATTAATCTATTTGAAGAAGCCCAGCTGTCTTTCAATGTAAAGAGTTACTTAATCTACCTATGCTAGACTATACTGTCAAATCCTGTTTGCTGAGGACATTAGGACACAGGACTGAATCCCTGAAGTGAAGTCTGGGGGAGGAGGGTAGATTTTCCATATCCCAAGTTTGAGCACAATGGCAGCCATATTGATACCATACCACCGGCCACTGCTGCCATTTTCTGACCCTATCCTGTGTGCCTGAATTGTCTAAGGGTTTCTTCCCACATTATCTCATTTAATCTTCACAACAACATTGACAAGAAAATGAGGAGTAAAGTCTCCTGTTCGATACTGCCCAGCCAGTAAGCACCCAAGCTTGGGTCTGAAGGATACCAAAGCCCTGCTCCTTACTCCCCAGTGGTGAAAAGTTTGAGCCACCATTTGTAAAAGACTGTTCAGGAACCTATGGAATCATTAAGCCCCAGCTTCTTAATACTCACAAAGTTGTGCTCCCATCACAACTAAGTCAGACCTCCCCAAAAGGGAGGGACTGTCCACAGGATACAAAGATGCTGAGCACAAGGACTGCCAGACTATAGGTTCTACACTCTGGGGACCCAAGGGAAGAAGCTAACGACCACCACAGTGAGCTTCCTCCTATCAGGAGATGGATATGCTTTCAAAATTACACTGTCTGACTGTCCCCTCCCTGGGGACTCAAGTAAGGCTTGGGCAAATAGGGCAAGTTGCAGCCTGCCCCATGGGATAATTATGCCAGGGAAATAGAACAATTGCTGCTTTTCAGAGAAGCCAATAAAACTAATTTGTAATGGCTTGAAACTGAATTGAAACTGGCCTGTTGCCAACAAGTATCTATTCACACAGACCAGATCCCCTTCACACTCTCCACCCCAGCCCAGCAGCTGTTCCCAAAGGATGAAGAGCAAAGAATCTGAAGATGTCCAGTGTGGTCGGCACCGACATATCCCCTTTCTGGATGCCATTCTTTTTTTTTTAATTCCCCATTCTGATCCTCTGCCTCCTGAATCAATTCTCTTGCAGCTCTAATAGCATTTTCCTACCTCTTTATCTCTTACTCTTTCTTCACGTGCCCCTAGTTTTTGCCTAAATCTGGTATAGAAAAGGACTCATAAAGGAATGTCAGACAAGGGCAAATATAGCTACTGTGCATCACAATGTGTGACTCCAACTCAAAATGGTCTTTAAGAGCTTTCCAGACATTTGGGCCAACAGGTCACCTGATGCATTTCTAAGTGGATAGATGCTGCCCACCCAGTCTTAGTTGCTGCAACTCACACAAGACAGCTCAGGGACCCATAGCGGCAGGGAAAACATCACCAGCAGCACTGGGACAATCTAAAATGCATCAGCATATACCTAGGGTATTGGGTAGAATGCAGATGCCTTAGTAGAAGAAAGCATGATTCGGTAGGTATGGGGTGGAGCCCAGGCACCTGTATGTTTTAAATGTACCTCAGTTGATTCTGATAAAGATGGTTCTCTAAGTACACTTGAAGAACACTGACATGTTCAATGTCTGAATTGTTCCCTTGAAGGACCTAAAAGCACAATAATAATAGCTTGTGTGGACTAAGCTCTCTCTGTGGGCCAGTTCTGTGGGCATTATCACATTTAATGCTCAAGAAACCACACAAGGTATATATTATCGTCCTCATTTTTGTAGATGATGAAACTGAAGCTTGAAGAGATATCATAACTTCCCCGAGGTTATAAAATCAGGGTAAAAGTTCTCCAACTCATGTTATCTGATGTTTCAGTCTGAATCCCCAATACCTGGAAGAATAATCTTTTTTGGAATTTGATTTTTTGTCCTAATAGTCACGTGTATATCTGTAGCCAGTTCCTCATACCACAAAGGCATTGAATAAAATTATAAATGGAAGTTTAAAAGGAGGAATAATTTTGTTATTCAGAACCATTAGAGAGATTAATAAAACAAAATGTTAATACCTGCCTTCAAAATGCAAAATTCATAGTTAAAAGGGGGATGCGATTTTACAAATTTAAAACTCTGAGAATTTCAGGTAAGATGGGCATGGACTGATTTTCAAAGTATTGGGAAACTTAAATTAGGGGTCAACTCTTGAAGGCTGACAGAGATAAGATGAGACAAAGTTGAAGGCAGTAAACATTTAGAAACTATCACCTCAAGCAATGGCCAGAGCGTGACATCTTGGCAGCTGGCCTAAGCCTGCAGGTGAACATGTGGGAGCAAGGTATGGATAGATAAGGACAACTGAGGAGAGGGAGGAGGGAAAGGGAGGCTACCTATTGATAGAAAATGTTTTTAAAAATTATTATTCAGTCTAGAAAAAGGCTAAAAAGAGTTAGGGTTAATGCCAATGAAATTATGAATAAGTAAATTAAAATAAACATGGATTTACATCATTTCCCAGTCCTCAAAGCCTGTATAACTAACCTCCAGGGCAGCCCACTGGTGAGTCTGCTCAGGCTCCCTTCCTCTTACAGATGAGGCGTGGAGATGCCCTGCCTAAAACTGGCATTTGGTCAGTGGGGTATCTCAGAGCCTTGGGGGCTCGATTTTAGTATGGCCAGAGGTCACCATTCAGGACCAAGTGTCTCTGTACTTTGAAGGCAGAGTAACTGGCCTCGTTCCTTATACTCCTATAGGTCTCTTGGAAACAGGTAGGGGCTAGAAGATGAACAAATCTGAGACCATGCAGTTTTGCATGATCATAAACTACTAAACCTATTAAGGACATAAATCTGTGTCCATTAGGTCATACTTTAGAAAACAGTTTCTCTTGCTTAATATGGATAGGGACATACCATCGTTATTTGGGAAATGTGAAAGTGTGTGTGTGTGTGTGTGTGTGTGTGTGTGTGTGTGTGTGCACTCCATGAGCTGCCACCTGGATAATGAGGAGGAAAGAGGAGACCTCTCTGCTCCTTAACCTGTCAGGACTGGACCTGGAATGCCAAAGCTCACCTGGGACTGTCCCACTGAAGCCACCCACTCCCTGGTCCGTTGTGTAATTCTTGGTCGATTAACTCAGATTTTGAGGGGAGTTCTGCTGTGGGTTACTGAAGTCCCAGGATTGCCCTGATGAGGAAAGGGGTGAATCCAAGGGAGGGATCAGTTTGTGGGTAGGCATCACTTTCTCTAAAGGGGGGTGGGGTAAAGCATTGCATCGCGGTTGTGCAAAGAAGGAAGTGTTCTCTTTGGAGGGTGGGGAGCTAGACTAGGAACTAGGGTGCATCCTCAAGTGGGCTTCTTGGGAGTCTGGGACACCACAGAGCTGTGGGTGGAAGTGCAGGGAATGAAGTGAAGAAGCTTTAAAGAGGAGCGTGGCCTGCTCAGTTCACCCCTCTCTCCTGAGACCCGTATGGAACTGGTGGCATCTTATTGCTGGGACTTGTGGTCGTGGGCTCTTAGGAAGGGATTTGCAGCCAGCGAGCGGGGCCGTGGGGAAGGTCAGAGTCCTGAGGAAGGGAGGTTGAGTGGAGAAGCAGTTGCCCCAGGATGCAGCTAGAGCAGCAGTCTCCAACCTTTTTGGCACCAGGGACGGGTTTCATGGAAGACAATTTTTCCACAGACTGGGGGCGGGTAGGGAGTGGTGGTGGAGGGGATGGTTTCAGGATGATTCAGGCGCACTACATTTATTGTGCAGTCAGACCTCTCTGCTAATGATAATCTGTATTTGCAGCTGCTCCCTAGTGCTAGCATCACCACCTCGGCTCCACCTCAGGTCGTCAGGCATTAGATTCTCATAAGGAGCCTGCAACCTAGATCCTTCCCATGCACAGTTACAGTAGGGTTCGCTCTCCTACGAGAATCTAATACTGCGGCTGATCTGACAGGAGGTGGAGCCCAGGCAGTGATGTGAGCCATGGGCAGTGGCTGTAAATACAGATGAAGCTTCCCTGCTGCTGCTCCCCTTCCGCTGTGCCGCCCAGTTCCTAACAGGCCACCAGTCTTTGGCCTGGGGGTTGGGGACCACAGAGCTAGAGGATGACAATGTTTGAGAGTGAAAGAGGCTCAAGCCTGGGTCACTCAAAGAAAGGGTAACTTCAGGACAAATTCAAGAAAGTTTTCATACAGCGGGTAATAAACTTAAAAATGTCTTACTCCTACACGCTGAACATGTAAATAGTTCCAAGAGGGATTTAGATAAATTTGACTGATAATATTCTAGGGTTGGAAAGGGACCTCGAGATCACCTTGTTCAGTGGTTCTCAACCCGGCTGCACATTACAATCACCTGAGGAGGTTTTACAAAACATTGATATCCAAGCCCCAGACCAACGGGGTGGAATTTGGGCATTAGGATTTTTTTTTTATTTCGAGACAGGGTCTTGCTCCGACACCCACGCTGGGGTGTAGTGGTGTGATCATAGTTCACTGTAACCTTGAACTCCTGGGCTCAAGCCATCCTCCCACCTCAGCCTCCCAAGTCTCCGGGATTACAGGTGTGAGCCACTGCACCTGGTTTAGAATTGTTTTAACTCTTTATTTGAAATTACACGAAGTTGTAGAATAATACATACAGTTTTATGTGACTTTCACCAAACTTCCCCCAATGGTGATTATCACCTTAAATAACTATAAGACAATATCAAAATCAGGAAGTCGACATTGGTACAGTGCTATTAAATAGACTATAGATCTTATTCGGTTTTCACCATTTTTACATGTATGCATTTATGGATTGTAGGGGTGGGTGTTTCTATGCAATAAGAATTACCACTTTGTTAAAACTCCCCAGAAAAGCCTAATTCACAGTCAAGGTTGAGAACTAGTGGTCTAGTCCAGCCAATCCTCATTTCACAGGCAAGGAAATTGAGTCCAGAGTGGCAAAGTGACTTACCCAAGGGCATGCTCATTTTTTGGCAGGGAAGGCCGTGGACTGTCTTAGACCAGTGCCCTTTGCCGTACATAAGTTACCTGTGTTCCTTTGTGGGTTACAGGCCAATAATGTGCTACTGATTTCTAGGGACAGGGATAGGAGGTAGAAGGGACACGTGCCTAATTTTTGAGGTCTCCTTAAGGGACAAACACAAAACAACTTTTGGCTGCCCTTCCAACCTCATAAGGTTATTGAAAGACATTTTTAAAAAAAAGTTCATAAAAAACACAGGCCCTGGCCGACAGAGTGAACACCCCTTCTCCCTACCAAGTTCATTATTATTATCAGAGAATTTAGGCCTGGAGGGATCATGGGTCTGGCATCTTGTAGAAATTCTTTTATTCTTTGACTCTCTCTCCTTGTAGCTCCTTTTATTTGCTCCATGTTGCAAAGGGACTTCCAGTGGCTAAGAAGAAATCAGACTTGTTAGTATGACTTCCCGCCATGCTCTCCCGGGAACATTCCTCCCGTCTCCATGGCAGCATTCAGCCAGGCAGGTGGGAGAGTTCACTTACTCTCTGTGGGCTCAGTGTCTTCCTTTCATGTTCTTTCCTAAGTAAGCCACAGAAAGGTTTCTTCCTCCTGCAGTAGCCTGCTCCGCACACCGTGGGCCGTGCGCTGCTCCCTCTGTTGAACAAGGCACATTCGGGAACAGAGCAGGATGGTTCCAGCCCAAGCCCTTCTGAGTCTGAGCATCTCGCCTGTCTTAGCAAATCGTTTTGCACGCCACCTTTTGCCTGAAATCAAAAACCCTCAGTCTGGGCCCAGGAAAGCTGCAGTGGATTGAGGGTGTCCAGAATGGGTGTGGCAGGTTAGAACTTCGGATCTCCTAACCCCAGCTGGCTCTCCTCTGACTTGGCTCCTGGGCCCTACTCTCAGCTCACAAGGCAGCTTCCCTCTGTCAGTCCACCCACTCGCTACAGCCAGTCTGAGTTGCGTTTGAGGAGCAGGACTATTCATGAGCAGCTTGTCCCCGCTGCCGCTGGCTTATTAAGCAGAACTAGACATAGACAGCTAAAGAGGCTCTGGGTGGTTGGCTCCTTTAAATTTCTCTTCCAAGAATTTTAAGCATTCCCTGGCAGCCGAGGTTAAAAAGGCTGAAGTGTCTTCTCTGTCCCCCACACTTCCCAAGGGGGTAAAGGAAGGATCAAAGCTACAAGGGGCTTGGCTGCCTTTGCCTAAGGCTTTGCCTCCTCTCCTGCTGGAATGGCGGAAGAGGACCCCTGCTCCATGAGCAGCCATTTTGCCACCCCTGGTGCTGGCACGCAGCCTCTCCCTGGCTGGGGAGGGGAGCTCAATGCTTACCTGGAGGGGGCCACCTGTGGAGGACGTGGGGAGCCTCCTGGTCTGGTGGGTCATGCGGACCTGAGCCTTGGCATTCACTCCCACTCCCACTGCAGGAGAAGGGTGGGTTCATTCTGCAATTCTCCTCCCGGCAGCAGGAAGAGAGAGTGGGAATCCAACTTCCCGGACACTGACTCCATTTTCACACAAAGCAGTACAGCAAAGACTTAAGAGCTCTGGAGTCAGACAGACCTGGGTTTGCTTCTTGGTTCCTTCACTTTTTTGTTCTGTGACATTGGACATGTGCCTTAACCTCTCTGGACCTCAATTTAGTATGGGAAGCATGCAAATCAACGGACTAAAACCTCCTCATTCAGAAAAGCTCTTCAAAGATGGTTTCATCCCAGGAACAACTTGTGGAATTCTATTTTTCTTGCATTGATCGAAAAGAGGTCATAGTTGGTGTCATCCCAGGGAGTCGGGTCACATTGCACAGCCCAGACCATCTGAGAAGGAATGGGGACTGTGAGAGCACCATCGATGACACAGAAGTCTGAGAAGGGTCCTCTTCATTCCTTTGGAAAAGACTTCCCTGCCTATCTGGTTTCTATGCTGTCCCACACTTTGGGAGAAAATACGTTTTTGCTGACTTCAAGTGATCACCTCTGCAGATGGGGCCACCCAGTTATTTTGTGTCTGCTGTGTACCAGATCCTCTACTACTGCGGTCCCCAATCCCTGGGCAGACTAGTACCAGTCCATGGCCTCTTAGGGACCAGGCTGCAGAGCTACGCCACTGAATTGGAAAGCTCTGCAGAAGTTAGAAAAAGGAGCTAAGATGCTTTGAGCAGACAAATCCTGGCCTCTACAAGAAACTGCTCCAGTGTAGCTCAGTTTCAAATGATGCCTTTCAGCTATTATTTTAAATGCCCTAAAGAAAACTGGAAAGGCTTCTTTAAAGAACATTCTTGGAGAGAGCTTGGATTTGCTAGACTGTTCCACATTTAATAAACATTTATTGTGCCACTACTGTATACAAAACACTGCCTCAAGCACTCTGCTGGTGGAAAGGTGATTAAGTCACAGTCCCTATTGACAAAAACCTCAATTCTCTTTTATAAAGTAAATCAGAAGAGATGCAAGAATTGAAGTACGAAAAAATACAAATACAAGTGCTACTGACTAAGTAGAAGCACTAAAAAGTGGTTGCTATTTTTGTTCTTCTCGCTAATAAGTGTGCACAGGTGGCTACATGCTTTTGTTGAGGTACGTTAAGGACCTCATCCTGTGGAGTGACTCAGAAAGTCTCTAAGTGTTAGACTGAAAACAAATGATGTTCAGTGGATAAGGTACTTTTGAAGTGTGCCCAGGTATTTGGTTTCAGGTAAATGTTACTGTTTTTAAAAAAAATTGTTTTTACTTGCTGTGTTGAACTTGGAAAATTTATTTAATCTCTCCATGCCTTGCTTCCTTTTCTGTAAAATGAGGGTAAGAAGAGTACTTACCCCACCTCACTGGCGTCTTGTGAACATTAAATGAGATAATATGTGGGGGTGAAAGAAGTGTTTTTAAATGATCAGTTCTGATGAATTGGTCATTGTCATGAGTTACATCATGAGTGGTTAAAATGTTTTTTAAATAATAAAAAGTTATTTCCTACAGAAAAAAAGGAGGGACTAAATTGTGAATCATTATCTCTGCTTTCAGTTATTTCTACTCCTGAGAAAAACCCAACTACTCACAGCCACACCCCAAGACTGTGAACACTGCTCACATTCTCACACACACACAGATCACCTAGGGATCTTGTTCAAGCGGAGAATCTGATTCAATGGGTCTGGGGTGGGGCCTGAGACCCTGCATTTCTAACAAGCTCCCAGTTGGTACCGATGTCACTGGTTCTCAACTAAGATGCTTGTTCACCTGGTAACAGCAACACAGATGGTAGTATTGGTGTCCAGAAGTACATAGTATACTTTTGTAGGGCTTGTCTAATGCTGAGGTCCCCAGCCCCTGGGTAGGGGGCTGTGCTCTGCACCCCCACCCCCCACTCCCCCATCCCCCACCCCTACCACCCATTCATGGAAAAATTGTCTTCTGTGAAACCAGTCCCTGGTGCCAAAAATGTTGGGAACCACTGGTCTGATGGACCCAAACATATAAAATGAAGGCAAACATAATAATCTTCTTGTGATGATTTATTAATCTGCAAGCTCAGTTTAGGTTGGAGTGCCTCACTCCAGGAATCCAGGACCTGATTCCTGAAAGCTTTCTAAAACTTCAAAACTATGGGTTTCCTCTTGGAGGTAGCATGATATAAGGGCTAAGAAGAGCATGAGAACCAGTGTGCCTCCCAGGTTTGAATCCCCAGGTATGTAAGCCTGGGTAAACTACTTAGCCTTTCCTAAGCCTCAGTTTTCTCATATAGAAAATGGGCACATAAATAACATCAGCTTGCCTCCTTCAGTTGTTGGAGGACTCAACAAGAATGTACATGAAGCAGTGAGCCCACTGCCCGGCATGTAGCAAGGACACCAAGGGCATCAGCTATTTAACATTGAGGTTTCAATTCAGCCCTTCCATGGAGACTTCTCGTCCCCTACTGTCATGCATCTCGCATGGTGGTCACAACCCATAGTATCAAAAAGCCCTGATTTCAAGCCTAACGCCTGGGTAATTTTATTTGTCTGCAATAATATCCTATGAGTGTAGCTAGCGAATTCGTTTTTGATTTTGTTTGTTTTTGTTCTTTTTTCAGACAGGCTGAATCAGAAACTTAAGGCACAGAGACATATTTGGTTTTTCCAGCCACTAAGAATTCTTGCTGCCAGCAGGGGAATAAAGACATGCAAAGAAGGGGGAGCCCTAGACTCGCCTACTTGCTATCCAAAACCACTTCTTCCCTTTGAAAAAGGGTCTGTACAGCCAAAACAAGCAGTTGTGGATGATAACACTAGGCTGAGAACCAGCCATCCAGGAAAGAGACAAAGCAACCATCACCCACCAGAGCCACCCAGAGAGCAGGCAGCTCAAAGAACGCTCCCCAGGAGGGCTTGGCAGGAAAGGCCAAGGTGCCTTGGTGCCTTGGTGTCCACGGACGGTCACTGGCCAGGAAGGTCAAAACCTCACCGAGAACCATGTGGACAAATGTTCAGGACATGGTCCCTGGCCTCAGGGAGCCCACAGTTTTATTAAGGAGCAAGACTGTGAAGGGTAAGAACGAAAATGGATGTATAAAAAGAAAGAAGAAAAGTTGGGAGGAAGAGAGGAAAGAAGAGAGAAGTCGAGGAGGCTAAAGGAAGGAAGGGAGGGAGACGAAAGAATGAGAATGAGGGAAAGAGAGAGGAAAAGAAAAGAAGTAAGGACTCTATTCCATGAATATATCACGAATGCTGATTAAAAGAGAGGGAGAGAGATCCGTGAGGATGCTAAAGCAGGCACTGGGGAGGTCCCTGACTCCCCAGGAGAGGAAACGACTCACCCCCAAGGCCAGGAGGAGATACGCAGAGAAAGCCGATGGCTTGGGCAGAACTGGTTATGCTGCGGTTTGAATGTGTCCCCTCCACATTCAGGTGCTGCCAATGTGATAGCATTAAAAGGTGGGGCTTTTAAGAGGCGATTAGGGCGTGAGGGCTCCTCCCTTGTGCAGGGGGATTAGGGGCCCTTATAAAGGGGTTTGCCCAGAGCCGTTGACCCTCCCTTGCCCTTCTGCTCTCCACCGTGTGAGGACACAGGGTTGCTCCCCTCTGGAGGCTGCGGCATCAAGGCCCCATCTTGGAAGCAGAGAGCAGCCCTCCCCGGGCAACCAAACCTGCTGGCACCGTGATCTCGGACTTCCCAGCCTCCAGAACTGTGAGAAACGTCCATTCTTTGCAAATTACCCAGTCTTGGGTGTTCTGTTATAGTAAAACAAAAGGACTCAAACAAGTGACATTTTATTAAAGGAAAACTTTGATAAATATTTGTCCTCTATTCCTTTCACCTGTAGCCTATGAAACTGGGGTCCTGGGGGAGGGGGAAGGGCTGAAACTAAGAGGTCAGCCAGCTCCTCCTAAGCCTGAGTCAGAAGTCTCCAAAGCTGCCAGTCAAATCTCCAGCTCTGGACCTGACTCGTGCAACCATTACCTGCCTCTCTTTCTCCAACTTCCTCTCCCCAAACGGAGACTGTGACTATCTGTGTTTAGAGCTAGACAAGTTAAAATTAAGCTGAGGTCCCCGATTACATGCAAACTGACTGGCAGAAGTCTGCTCCTCCTGGCCTAGAGTGCTTCACCATGCAGCCCCTCTTCCTCTTCCTCCCTGGCACCTCATGTCAGTCAGCGTCCATGTGTTCCTGCCAACACGTGCAAGACCACGTGAAGAAAACGCTAAGGATGCATCCACAGAAGCTACAGCATCTCCTCCAGCCACCGTGAGTTTCACCCTCATTTTCGGAGGAAAACAAAATTCCTGTTGGATCCACAGGTCTGCCACCCTTAAGGGTCATGCCACTCTCTGAAACCCAAAGGAGACCCCTGAATTAAGTGTGCTCCACCCTCACACCCAACCCTGCATTGTGGCTGCTGTTGTGATGAGCAAACAAATGCAGATGGCTTCAGCGAGTTGCCCACGACCGCTTGTCCAAGAGACCCAGGGTAAGAACCATGTGTTACGCCAGGATCTAGCCCTGCCTGCTCATCTGACGGGGCCCCAGAGCTGCAGGCTGGGTGGCTCTGTTTTTGAGAATAAAGTTGATTTCAGGCTGAAATGATCAAAATCAAAACTTTGGGCCCATTCTCCAGCGACTTTTCATAAAGCCAGACCTGCCCTGTGAAACAAGGTCTCCATAGAGACACTTTGCAGTTCATTTTAGAGCCTTTTAGCAACAGCTGTCCAGAGAATTTTTACAACCCCCTGAACAGTCAAGCTGCCCCATCTGCTCCATGGCAACAGACCAGTGGTGCCACATAGGATTAGCCAACTTCTCATAAAACGTCAGAATCTTGGCCTGAGATTGTTCTCCGAGATACACTATGCAAATATCCAGTTGGTATCACCAGAGACTAGGAATTTAGTTTGGAAAAACACAGTGACCGAACGTCAGAAAGGGCTCAAGGCCTCAAACTGGATAGCTGGCTCAGAACGCCCCTGTGAGGGTCCCAGGGGGACTGGGCTGAGGTTTTAGCAGGCAGGGCTTGATCCTGGTGCAACACCTTATTCTCACCCTGGGTCTCTTGGACCAGTGACCTTGAGCAAGTCACTTAAGAGATCTGCATTTGTTTGCTCACCTTGATGATAGTCACAATAATGGCAGCCCCCCAGGGCTGTCATGTAGCACATGCCAGAGAAAGAAAAGGTAAAGGGATGCAACCCCCTGACATGAGAAAGGGGACAGAGAGAAGTTAAGGAACTTGCCCAAGTTCATACAGGTGGCAAACTGTGGTTTAAATCCCAGAGTGTCTGACACACACTGTGTTCTCTTTCTACTAAGCCCTGGACATAACAGATGAGAAACGTGCACACATTTGCACATTATGATTTCTACGGTCTCACATCTGGGACACAGCTCCTAACTAGGCAGTACATTTGAAGTAAACGCTCCTCAAGCTCCGTTTCAGCCCAGCAGAGATGTTTTGGGGCAAAGGTTTGTCACAGTCACACACCCCTTTCTGAGCAATCAGGTGAAGCACAGTTGCCACCAGCTCAAACTCAGCTGAAATTCCCTCTGGCAGCTCAGGATGGGAGAGCAGCAAGCAGCCTGGGCAGCACAGCCTCATGCCACCCCCCTACAGCCAGGCCAGACTTTCAAAAATGCAAAACTCGCCAGACAGGCAGCAATGCAAATGCACACACAGCCTGAAGTAGATCTGCCCTGACAGAGGTAACTCAAGTGGCCACTTGACCAAGGAACGTGCCCAGCTAGATAAGAAGGCAAATGCCTGGCACCCTGTGGGGCCAGTGTGGGTATCAGGTTTCATTGCTGGGCTGTGGCAAGGCAAAAGCCATATGTGGTCTTCACCTGCCAGAACTGGCTGGCACTGAGGCCCACAGCCTGTCGGGTGTGACAAGCCCAGCAGTCTGTCCCAAGGGAGACTTCTCTTGCCCCAGGCAGCAATCCTAATATCTTCCCAGTGGGGCACAGTTCCACAGCCCCATAAAGCAAACAAGCCAAGGAACAGGGCTCCCATTTTACCTCTTCTCCTCGCAACCCTACCCTTCTTTCAAGGTCAGCTCAAGCCTGTCCTCCATTGCACAGGTTCAAATGCAAACTCTGGCCAATTCTAGCTGTATGACCTTGGATGACTTATTTCATGTCTCTGAGCCTTAGTGCCCTTTTGTGAATAAAACGGGGGTAAATATGTCCACCTCCCAGAGCTATGGTACACTTTGAAGGGCCCAGCCTGTGAAGCCTGGCCCCCCTCACTTCTCAGAGTGACCCCTCTTCCTTGCATTTCAGTTCCTCTTATCACCTGCCTCATTCAACTTAGCATTTTATTGAACACTGGCTTGGATCTGTTTAGCTCATTTTCTATTCATGTGTAAATCTCCTCTCTCCCAGAGCCCCTTTGGTTGAATATCCCTAATCCAAAAATCTGAAACTTTCTGAGCACCAACACGTTGCTCAAAGGAAATGCTCATTCAGCACTTCGGATTTCAGATTTTCCAATTAGGGATGCTCAAAAAGTAAGTATAATATAATGCAAACATTCCAAAATCTGAAAAAAAATCTGAAATCTGGAACACTTCTTGTCCCAAGCATTTGAATAAGGGACATTCAACCTGTACCCCTACACATTCTATAAGAGAGTTTTTAAGTGTTATGTGCTGTTCTGTGCAATTTACATAATTATGTTTTTTATCCCAGCAAAATGAAGCCAGTGCTGTTTTTATATCCATCTTACAGGTAACCAAGTCTTAGGGTGGTTAAATGAAATGTCTATAGTCACAAGGCAGGAAGTGGAAAAAGTCAAAATTTAAATCCACATTGGTCTGACACTGAAGTTCATGCTTTTACCCATTATCTTACTCTCAGTTATTTAGTCAGGCTCCATTCCCCTGTTGGAACAGAGTGTCCCACAAAAAAGCCCCTGAGGAGGAGTTAGAGAAAAAGGGAAAAATAGACAAGCACCCAAACAAGCCCTGGGGGGAGGCCTGGAGTTGGGGGGCATCTTCCTCTCTGATCTAAGACTGACCCAGGGGCCACCCAAGCCACAGCCCCCAACTCATTCCTGCTAAAGACACACACAAAACAATATGTCGCATTCAAAAGCAGGAAAATTAAGTTTCTTCTTCTTAGAATAGTCTCCTTAAATGTTTCCCTCTTCAACACCACAGCCTAAAAGGACCAGCAGATGGAAGAGACCCAGATGATTTGTGTAGAAAAAAATAATCTTGCTTTTGAGTTACCTGCTTCATGGCAGGTACTACCAAGAAAGTGCTGGCTTCAGAGTGTTAATTCCACCTGTCTGTTACACCTCAAATTAAAACCATTTGCATATTTGCTAGAGGGCTTTGAAATTCAGAAATCCATGTGCTACAACTTGAAAGCCAAAAAAATCAATCAAAGCAAGCCAGGACTCGTCCCGGGAGATATAACTGAAATTTACAAGAATCCACCCCAGTGGTTCCGGGTACTTTCCTTGTACGACTGTCGGCTGTCGTTGCCTTCTGGGTCTCAGCGTCTGGCCTCTCCTCTCGAGGCTACTGGAAGAGGACCTGGCCTGGCTTGGTCGGGTACTCTGGCTCCAAACATGCAGCCTGTCCCCGGGTGCTTTGAGGCCTCCTTGATGCTTCTAGACTTGAAGAAGACGTAGCAGTTAGAGAAATCAGCCTCAGGACCAACGTCTTAATCAGACAAGAAGGGATTCCAAGGAGAGAAACTAAAAGGAGCTCCTGTGCTATGCCAAGCCTGTTGACATATGTGAGCACTTTTACTGAACCACCCACAAGCTCAGAGATCAGTATTATTAATCCCATTTTATAGATGAAGAAACTGAGGCTTACAGAGATAAAGTGACTTGACCAGTGTCATTAAGTTGGTAAATGGAGCCAGAATTTGAGCCCAGGCCTGCTGGCCCCAGGCTTCACTTCTGTACGCTTGGCTGCTTGCCCTCGAAAGCCATCAGAGGCCAGCACACGCTGCATTCAGGCGTGAGCAGGAGCATGGCCTGCACATGCCACAGCCTGGCAGGTAGCTCAATAGCTTCTTCCTGGATCTGAGGTCAGATGGGATGATAACGGGGCCAGAGGGTCAGCTAAGATGGCCTCAGGGATCGCTGTCTGATTGGTTCCATGTCCTCCAGACGGTTCTCGCTATCTGGCAGCAGAGACTGGCTGGGCGCATGCCAGCGCCACAGTCCAGGGCAAAGGGCACTCTCATAAAGGCCCCTGAAGCCACCTGCCCCCTGGCTCCCTGATGGCTGCAGGGACCTGAGCTTTACGGGCCAGCCCCCGCTGCTGTTATCTCTATCCTGGCTCTGAGGCCTATTTAGGGCTGGGTCCCTGCCTGGCCTGGAGACAACTCAGAGGAATGCAGGTGGCCAGCCCTGGCCTCCCTGCCACTACCATCCCCCATCACAAATGCATACAGCACCTGCGCCCTTTGCTAAACTCTATTCCTCAGCAGTGCTTAGGGATCCTGGTCTAATAGTAATAGTAACCAGCACTCTCTGCAGCTACGTGCATGCCCCAGTGTTAATAACAGAAAAGAGGAGGGAGAAGAGAACCAGCGAATATTGAGTGTCTACCCTTTCCCAGTCACCATGCACATAGCAAATCTTTTTATCCTTCCCAAGAACTCAGCAAGCTGGTGGGACTGCAAACTAGTACAACCTCTATGGAAAGTAATATGGAGATACCTCAAAGAGCTAAAAGTAGACCTACCATTTGATCCAGCAATCCCATTACTGGTCATCTACCCAAAGGAACAAAAGACACGCTATAAAAAAGACATCTGTACTAGAATGTTTATTGTAGCACAATTCACAATTGTAAAGATGTGGAAACAACCCAAGTGCCCATCAATCCATGAGTGGATTAAGAAAATGTGGTATATGTATACCATGGAGTTCTACTCAGCCACAAAAAAGCATTGGTGATCTAGCACCTCTCGTATTATCCTGGATGGAACTACAGTCCATTCTTCTAAGCGAAGTGTCACAAGAATGGAAAAACAAGCACTACATGTACTCACCATCAAATTGGTATTAATTGGTCAGCACTTATGTGCACATGTAGCAGTAACTTCATCTGGTGTTGGGAAGATGGAAGGGGGAGGAGGGGACGGATATATACACACCTAATGGATGTGGTATATACACCATTGGGGATGGGTCACTTGAAGCCCTGACTCGGGTGGGGCAAAGACAATATATGTAACCTAAACATTTGTAACCCCATAATATGCTGAAACAAAATAATTGTGTGTGTGTGTGCTCGCGGTGTGAGTTTAAGCACTTTGCTTCTTTTGTAGCAAATAATAAAATAAGATTCTTTGCTAAAAGAGAAAGGGAAAAGCAAATTAATTGGGGTGGAGGTTTGAAGGAGGCTATAAAGGTTTGACAAAATGTGGAATCAACCTAAGTGTCCATTAAAAAATGAATTGAGACTAGGTGCAGTGGCTCACGCCTGTAATCCTAGCACTCTGGGAGGCCCAGGCAGGAGGATCGCTCGAGGTCAGGAGTTCAAGAGCAGCCTGAGCAAGAGCGAGACCCTGTCTCTACTAAAAATAGAAAAAAATGATTTGGACAACTAAAAAAATATATATATGGAAAAAATTAGCCGGGCATGGTGGCGCATGCCTGTAGTTCCAGCTACTCGGGAGGCTGAGGCAGGAGGATTGCTCGAGCCCAGGAGTTTGAGGTTGCTGTGAGCTAGGCTGACACCACGTCACTCTAGCCCAGGCAACAGAGCGAGACTCTGTCTCAAAAAAAAAAAAAAAAAGACAAAGAAAAAATAAAAAAATGAATTGATAAAGAAAATGTGGTCTATTTATGCAATGGAATACTATTCAGCTAAAAAGAAAGAATGAAATCCTGTCATTTGCAGCTACATGGATGAGTCTGGACATTCTGTTAAGTGAAAGAAACCCGGCACAGAAAGATAACTACCACATAATCCCACTCCTGTGTGGAAGCTAGAAAAGTTGATCCATAGAAGTAGAGAGTAAAATAGTGGGTACTAGAGGCTGGGAAGTGGAGAGGGGAGGAGGACACAGGCAGAGGTTGGTCAACAGATACAAAGATGCAGTTAGGTAAGAGAAATGTTTTAGTGTTACGTAGCACAGTAGGGTGACCGTAGTTAACAATAATATATTACACCTTTCAAAATAGCTGAAAGAGTGGCTTTTGAATGTTCTCACCACAAAGAAATGATCAATGTTTGAGGTAATGGTTATGCTAATTACCCTAATTTAATCACTGCACGTTGTATACATGTATTGAAATATCACACTATATTGTACCCCATAAATATGTACAATTATTATGGGTCAATTAAAAATAAAATGAAACTTTTAAAATAAAAGAAAGAACTCAGCAAGATGATAGGTATAGTGATAATAACTCCGTTTTACAAAGGCCATTTCCTATAGTAGTTAGGGGCACGGGCTCTTAAGAAAAGACTGCCTGGGTTCTTACTGCTATGTGACCTCGAGCAAGTTACTTCACTATGCTGTGCCTCAGTTTCCACACGTGTCAGCTCTTCTCTTCCTCATCCTCTCTCTGGCACCAGTCTTAGGCCCGCCCTCCCGGGGCAAGTCTCCAAAACTCTCTACCATCCAAACCTGGTAACCTGTTCCCTCACTGACATTCTCAGAATTCCCATCTTGTCAGAAAACCAGATCTGATGAGCTCCAAGATGCCGAGAGGCTAATATACTATCCCTTCTGGGTAACTTCTGCCCTGGGTTTCGGCAGGGTTTAGAAGCTGGAGGAAGAGGAACCAGGCCTCGGGCAATCCTTTGGCACAGTGGAGCTGGGCATAGGGAAGGATGGATGGGGGTGATTGTGGGTTTAAGGAGCCCGTAAGCATTCAAGAGCCCTGGGTGTCAGATCCCCTCTACATCCAGCGTAATATGCCATGGACAAGCATTACCATGAAGGTTTCCAAGAAGCAGGTCTGGAAGTCATGAGCCCCACTGCTTCCCCGTAAGCCAAGGATTGCCAACAATGGCCTCATCTACAAGGCCCAGGGGAAGGTTACTCCGCGGGAGAGCTGGGCCCAGCCCTGGCGCTTGGAGGCGTCAGTTAATGTTCTCAGGACTGCCTTTGCCTAGGTTTTTGCGAGGACCTTTGCCCTCCTGGCTTCCAGCGCAACCTCAGTCCCACAACCACAGTGGGCCTCAGTGAGGGGCATCCTGCACATGCCTGTCCAGCTCCTGTGGCCTCCCGTCATGGTCAGGGAGGGGCCCCCATGCTGAGAGTCCACGGGCTGTCCTGGAGCCTAGTATATCAGCCCATTAACCTTCTCAATAAAATGTCCTGGGCCACAGGGACACCAGGTCACTTGCCCAGGGCCATGTTCCTAGTAGATTTGAACCCAGATTTGCCTCCAGGGACTACCATCTACTTCTGTTTATTGTGAGCATTAAATTAGATAACAAAATGATGCATATAAAATTATTAATTAGCACCATGTCTGGTACATGTTAAGTGTTCCATAAGCATTAGCTTTTCTCATAGAGATTATTATCATCTAATTTTTACAAAGGACTGAGACTTAGAGAGGTTCCACAGTTTACTCAGGATTACTCACACCAAGTAAAAGTCAAAGCCAAGATTACTATGCCATGCTGATAGCAGGAAAATAAACCACAACAAATGAAAGCATGACTGCTTTACTGGCATTGCCTTAATGGCCTAAAACGCTGCCTACTGACCACACACAATGTTAAAGGAGTTAGGGTTTAAAAGTTAGAATATTGCAAAAACAAAAAAATAAAAGGCATTTTTTGTGAATTTATAATTTTCATAAAAAGGTAATGAATGCCCATGCTGTGTGGACTGTCTCTTCTAGGCTGGGCTGGAGAGAACTCAAGGTCAAGGTCATGGCTTATGGCTTATAGCTCTGCTCTGAAATCAGCTGGAGGTCAATGCTGTGTCATCCCGCCCTCCCTCCAGAGGACAGCACCTGTGTTCAGCCCAGGTGTGGGCTTGCTGTCCCTGAAGATCTTCCAGGAAACACACCTGAGCCTTCCCTGTCCTCATGTCCTTCCCACAGCTAATGCTAACTGTTAGCAAGTGCTTCCTATGCACATGGCCACATGCTATGTGCTGTTCATGTATCATCTCGGTTAATCCTCAGCAGCCCTCTGAGTTACTGAGATTGCGGTCTCCATTTTGCAGGTATGAACACTGAGGCTAGGAGACTTTGTCACCTGTCCAGCTGGAAGGCTATGGAGCCACAGCTCACACCACTTGCTGCCTACTGCCTGCATGAACATCCTCCTGAGCTTTCAGCCCACTTTCTATTACGATGTCCCCCCTGGAGAGATGGTGCTTTTCCCCAACACCTGTCTAACAATCCTTAAAAGGTTATTGATTGGTGCAGCTACTTTGGAGGGTCATTTGTCAGCATCTATTAAAATTTAAAATTTGCATACTCTATCACACAGCAATTCCACTTCTTCCACCCTAGAAAAATACTCACAAAAATATACAAGGAGTTATGTTCAAGGATCTTCACTAACGAATTGTGATAGTGGAAATTTGATAACAACTTAAATGTTCACTGATTGCAGACCGACCAGAAACAGAAAACAGAGAACTATGGTGTATATGCATAACATGAAATTCTGGGCAGTGATAAAAAGGAATCAATGAATCAGCTTAAACTCACATGAAAATAGACATACTGTGAAGTGAAAGAAGTTTCAAATGGTATTTACAAGTATGATTCCATGTATTAAAGAACAGCAAGAGATGCTGATGTTTTCTATGCATACATATACATGTATGTAAATATATAGGAAACGGCCTGAAATGATACAAGTGAGAACAATAACTACCCATTGCATGGGCAAAAGTGACAGAAAACAAATAATGTTAATCAAGGGGGTCCCAGTCTTATCTGAGTAGTTTTAATTTTTCACAAGAATAATGTATTCATGTGTTACTTGTGTGATTATTATAAATTTAAAATAAATTTGTCAACATCATTAGTCATCAGAACTATGCAAATGCAAATCAAAACTACAATGAGACATCATCTCACCCCAGTTAAAATGGCTTTTACCAAAAAGACAGGCAATAATGAATGCTAACGAGGATGTGGAGAGAGGGGAGCCCTCACACACTGTTGGTGGGAATGTAAATTAGTGCAATCGCTATGGACAACCTCATGGAGGTTCCTCAAAAAACTAAAAACAGAACTACCACATGACCCAGCAATCCCACTGCTGGGTATATATCCAAAGGAGGGGAATTCAGTATATCAAAAAGATATCTGTACTCCCAGGTTTATTGCAGCACTATGCACAATAGCCAAGATTTGGAATCAGCCTAAGTGTCCATCAACAGATGAATGGATAAAGAAATTGTGGTACATATTCACAATGGAATATTATATAGCCAAAAACCAATGAAATCCTGCCATTTGCAACAACATGGATGGAACTGGAGGACACTATGTTAAGTGAAATAAGCCAAGCACAGAAAGACAAATCTTGCATGTTCTCACTCATACGTGGGAACTGAATATTAAAAACAATTGATCTCATGGAGACAGAAGAGTAGGATGATGGTTACCAGAGGCTAGGAAGAGTAAGGGGAGGACAGGGGAGGATAAAGTAAGGATGGTTAATGGGCACAAAAATATAGTTGGACAGTTACATAGAATGAGCAATATTGGATAGCACAACAAAGTGACTATAACCCAGAATAAGTTAGGGTATACTTTAAAAGAACTAAAAGAGTGGAATTGGAATGTTCCTAACACAAAGAAACGTTAAATGCCTGAGGTGATGGATACCCCAATTACCCTGATTTGATTAATTCACATTGTATGCCTGTATCAAAACATCTTATGTACTCTATAAAAATATACAACTGTTATATACCCGTAATAATTAAAAATATTTTTTAATAAAATAAATTTGTCTTAATTCTTTACATTAGAGAAATGGTAGCATGTGGTGGTGAAGGATGTAGTGTGGACTCTGACAGATCTTGGCTTCCATCCTAGCTTGACCACTCAATAGCTGTGTGGCCTTATATAAGTTATCTAACCTCTCTGGGTCTCCTTATCCTCGTCCATAAAATGAAGTGTATAATAATACTTCAGAAGATGTAATGAGGAATTAGATGAGGTAATGGATAAAGCACTTAACCCTGTGGCTAACGTATAAGTGATTAATAATTACTGAAGGCTTTTATTGCTCCCAAAGCCCTGTGAGGAGCTGTGATTTGGGCCATGGTGCTGGCAGAGATCTGTCAGGAATACTAAATGTCCCATCACAACGTCAGCATTTCCGTCGGGGCTTATTGAGAGCTCACACCCGCCCATCACCCTACGTGGGCACATATACCCCATGGGAGAAGAAACGGAAGGGCAGGTGACATCCAGGAGGGAAACTGGGTGGGAAGCAAGGGTGATAGTGCTCGTGTGCTGAGATCAGAGGACACGATGGGGCAGGTCTGGGAGGCCAGGACTCAGCCTCAGAGCGTCCACTGTCCTATCCCTGGTGTGACACAGCTCAGGAATCCCTCAGCTCTGAGGGCAGGAGATCACCCCCAGGGAGACCAAATCCCTGGAAAGAGTCATTTGGAAGTAGAAAGGGGCAAATACAAGGACTTGAAGAGTCTTTTTTCCTATGAGGCCCCTGCTTGGCAGATCCTGCCCGGGGCTCCCTGAGCAGAGAAGGTGGACAGAGCAGGGCCTGGGAAGATCTGGCTGGGAAGGCAGGAGGCCTTTCCACGGAGAAGGGGCTGGGGCTCTGCGCTCCGTCTCTCCCAGCCCAGCGCAGACATGCAGCCCCAGCACTGCTATTAAAGATGTTGGGGTCTGCGGGGTGCTATCCAGCACGGCATATTCATCCGTGTGCCTGACTTTTGCACAAGTAACTATGTAATCTTGCTCTTCAAGCACGGGCCAGGGGTCTAATACTTTCCTCGGCACTCCTCCAGAGTGCGCAAACACAGGTCCCAAGTGTTGCCTTTGCAGAGCCGAGTCCCGTGGATCCTGATTCAATATTGACAATAGCTCTACCTGCCTTATCTTGATTCCGTGAGAAGCCGGTCCCTGAGGAGCTGCGTAGGGCAGACTCTACCTCCCACACCACAGCTGTAGACGCTCTCGTGAACCAGCTCAGCAAAGACACTGCTCTAAGACACAGAAAGTCCTTGGCAGAAACAACTTTTATGAACAGTTAGGCCCTAAGATAAAAGTCTCCTTGGGTCATCTGGGTTTTGTGGGGGTGACTAGCAGGAATGTCACGTGTGGGACTTAATAAATCACTTATTAACTTTCCACCAGCAGGTTAACTTGCAGGTGGGGGGAGTGGGGATTGGGAGGGGCAGAGGGCTGGATCCCCAGAGGCTTCCTGGTGCCTTCCAGCCCAGAGGTCAGGGGGCCCTGCCGGGGCTAAGCAAGTCTCAGAGTCCCAGACCTCGGTGAAAAACCCAGCCAGCCCAAAGTGAGCTTATGAAGGGCCAAAGGTCGTCCTCAGCTCCCAGCTCACCCCTTCAAACCCTTTTGTGCCATCCAGGACCCTCACCTCTTCCCTGTATGTTCCCTGGGAACATTCTAGGCCCCTGATCAAGACCCCTGTCCTCCCTTCCACTAAAGGGGCAGGACTGGAATATGATTTTCTCCCTGACGAGGAGTGGGTGAGCCCATGTCCTGGGTTGCCTTGTTAACAGAGGGTGTCAGGGGTCTTCCGCACAAAGAGGGCTTCTAAGGGCAGAGATCCCTACAGAAAAGGAGGGGGAACTATTCAGAAGGGTGGTGAGCGTTGGCCCTTTTAACTCCCTCGGGAGGGGGCCCTGCTCTGCAGGTGTGAGCCGAGGTTTCCGCTCCACCTGGCAGAGAAGTGAACTGGATCCGAAGCACAAATGCACAGAACTGCGTGTTGTTTGCACAGTGTCCTAAGACTCTTCTGGTAGGATCTCTGGTTCAATGCCATCCCTTGCTCCCTTCGGCCCCTCACCAGGCAGCAGATCTCCTGCGGGCCAGGGGATCCTCATGCATGTGGGCCCCCAGGTCACCCCCTGAGGGAGTTCCAGAGTTCAGGGAGAGGGGCCCCATCTCTCTAGCACACTGTGGACAGTCTTCTGCTCAGGGGAGAACATATTGGCCTTAAATCCCACAGGCTCCAGAGAGAAACCCCTAAGAGAGCAGGTTTTCTTCCTCACCATCGTCATAGCCACCAGGCACACAAGACATCGGGTCCTAGGCTGAGTGCTTTGCATACATTATCTCATCTAATCTTCATGGCAATCTTTTAAGGACCAATTTTCTAGATGGAGAAACTGGGGTAGAGGAGCACCAAGCAACTTGCCCTTGGTCACAAGGCTACTAAGTGGTGGAACCGGGATCTGAAATTAGGTCTGTCTGGCCTCATAGGCCGTGCTGGTAGCCAGTCACTGGCCCCCTAGCGGGACCACCGGGGTTCCTACAGGAGGAAATACATTCACATCTGTTATGTACTGACAACAGTGCCTAGCACATAGTAGGCGCTACATGAGTGTTTATTAAATAATAAAAAGCCTTGTGAGACAACAGAAGATGACCTTGCACATCTGTGTGGCTGGAATGAACCTACAAAAAGGAGTGGAATGGGACAAGACTGAAGGGCCCCTCAGCCCTGTGCCCTTACCCCTAACCCTCTCTGGTGAGAAGGAGGTGACAGTCACCTCGAGCATAATTCTCATCCCAGACACAGGAAGTTTTGTCTGGCCCTTTGCTTCCTGGAGACGGGGTTATCTCCCAGCAGGGCTCTCAGGAATGGCTCACCCAGCCCCCTCGGCTTCAAGGTTAATACAGCTGGAGTTCGTTTGCATCGGGATTGCAGGGCACTGCAGCATCCAGGAGATAAGTCTGCATTATGCAAATTACTTGCGCCAGGATTCTCCAGAAATTACCAAGCCACAGGGGAATTGCCTACCTGCTTAACCCTTTCTATTCCACTATAGAGCAGGTACCACTGGTCAATGCAAAGAGTTTTCCCAGGACATCACAACCTGATGAGTGACAGCTTGGGGCTGGTGTGCCAGGCATACATCTCATCCAGATCCAACAGGTTCGTCCTTGCCCCACAGAGTTTGAAGCCCAGTCCCTGCCTATGCATACCTTCTGAAGGGGAGAGAGTTACTTTCTAGGGATCCTTAATGCTCATTGGGGGCGGAGAGGAGAGGGTTTCTTTAATGGGCCTTGGGAACTGGTCATTCACTCTGACCAAATGGGGGTGAGGGGTTCCCAGAGAAGGTGGTGTTTAAACTGGGCATTGGATGTGAATCAACAAGGAGAGACAGGGCATGTCTAAAACACAGGCACAGGTGGTCCACAGCTTATTTTAGGAAGAGCAAGTGGCTGAAGTGAAGGTTATATGGTTGGACTGGGTGGCAAATGAAGGCAAGGAGCATTTTTGGTTAGAAAAATCACTGTAACAAAACTGGGACTATCTAAACAAAATCACAAGTTCATGTCTATGAGTTATAAAACTCACCACTTGAACAAAAAACAAACACACACACAAAAAAACATTACTGTTCAAATTCCCTAGACAGAATCTCTTCTGGTGGGCATTGGAGATTTAAAAACAAGAAGTGAGACTGGCACAAACACTAACTTGTAATTGGTACTTGCATAGCGGACTTCCTGGTCCAACCGGAGCTGCCAAGCCCCAGGAGGACCAACAGCTCCAAATACTTGGAAATTAAACAGAATATATCTAAATAACCCATGAGCCCAAGAAGAAAACAAAAAGAAAATTAGAAAATATTTCTAATTTAATGATAATGAAAATACAGTATATCAAAACTGTGAAATGCAGAAAAGGTAGTGTTAAAGAAAATTTATAAATTTAGATATGTGTATTAGAAAAGAAAAAAGGTACTAAAAGAAAAATCAATGACCTTAGGATATATCTTTAAAACATAAATCAATTATTCTCAATCAGGAGTTATTTTGTCCCCCAGGAACATTTGGCAATGTCTAGAGACATTTTTATTGTCACAACTGGGTGGGGAAGAGCTTTGGCATCTAAAGGGTAGAGGCCAGAGTTGGTGCTAAACAGCCTACAATACACCAGATAGCTCCTCACAAAAATGTCAATAGTGCCAAGGCTGAGAAACCTTGATCCAGTTAAAGAAGAGCGAAGTAAAACCAAACGAAGTAGAAGAAAGCAAATAATAAAGATAAGAGTAGAAATCAATGAAATACAAAATTGAAAAACAATAGAAAACATTTACAAAGACAATATTTACAAAGCCCAACCTAGTTTTTTTTTTTGAAAGATCAAGAAAGATCAAGAAAATTAATAAACCCTAGCTAGATAAGTTGAAGGAAGAAGAAAGAGAGTTCAAGTTACCGCTATCAGGAATGAAGAGGAGATATCACTGCAGGATCTACAGTTGTTAAAAGAATAACAAGAACATATTATGAACAACTTTATGCCAATAAATTTGACGACTTAGATGAAATGGACAAAGTCCTTGAAAAAGAAAACTTACTAAAAATGATACAAGATTAAATTTAAAAAATCTGACTAGTCATTTATCTATTTAAAAAATTGAATTTGTCATCAAAAACATCCCCACAAAGAAAACTTCAGGATAATTTCACTGGTGAACTATATCAAACATTTCAGGGGAAAAGTAACACCAATATTATACAAACTATTAATAGAAAATGGAGAAAGAACACCTCCCAATTCATTTTATGAGGCTCCTGTAACCTGATATCAAAATCTGATAAAGACATTACAAGAAAAGAAAATTACAGACCAATAGTCCTCATAAACATAGGTGAAAAATTTTTACTAGAAAAATAATACATTGTGGCCAAGTGAGATTTATCCCAGGAAGACAAGGTTAATTTAACTTTCAAAAAAAATCTATGGATGTAATTCACCATATTAACAGAATGAAAGAGAAAAACTACATGATTACCTCAATGGATGAAAAAAGTCATGACAAATTCAACACCATTTATAATTTTTTTCAGCAAATCGGAAGTAAAAGTGTACTTCCTCAAGCTGATGAGGGACATCTATAAAAAACTGACAACTATTGGCACACATAATAGCGAAATACTAAGTGCTTTCTCTCTAAGATTGGCAACAAGGCAAGGATGTTGCCTCTCACCACTTCTATTCAGCCTCCTACTGGAGGTCCTAGAAAATACAATAACACGAAAAAAAAAAAGAAAGAAAGAAAGAAAAAGAATACAAATTGGAAATAAAGAAGGAAGTAAAACCTCTGCTCAGACATGAAATATTTACATATAAAATCCTATGGAATCTACAAAAAATAAAGCTACTAGAACCAAGAAGCAAGTCTGGCAAGATTGCAGGATACAAGATCAATCCACAAAAATTAATTGTACTAGCACTCTGGGAGGCCGAGAGGGGTGGATCGTTTGAGCTCAGGAGTTGGAGACCAGCCTGAGCAAGAGCAAGACCCCGTCTCTACTAAAAATAGAAAGAAATTAGCTGAACAACTAAAAATATATAGAAAAAATTAGCTGGGCATGTGGCACATGCCTGTAGTCCCAGCTACTTGGAAGGCTGAGGCAGAAGGATTGCAGGAGCCCAGGAGTTTGAGGTTGCTGTGAGTTAGGCTGATGCCATGGCACTCTAGCCTGGGCAACAGAGTGAGACTCTGTCTCAAAAAAAAAAATTATTAAAAAAAAGTTAGTTTTATTTACACTAGGGTCAATTAGAAAATGAAATTTCAAAAAAATTCTTTTACAATAACATCAAAACCATTAAATACTTAGGAATAAATTTTAAAATCAGGCTAAGGACTTGTGTACTGAAAAACCACAAAACCTTGCTGAGAAAAACTTTAAAAGATCTAAATATATGAAGAGACATACCATGGTTTCATGAGTTGGAAGATATGGTGTTTTAAGATGCCAATTATTTACAAATTGATCTATAGATTTATTGTAATCCCAATCGTAATCTCACCAGCCTTTTTTTTTTTTTGTGGAAATTGACAATCTAATTCTAAAATTTATATGGAAATGCAAAGGACCTAAAATATTCAAAACAATCGAAGTTGGAGTACATACATATTTAATTTCAAAACTTACTATAAAGCTACATTCATTAAAACAGTATGGTACTGACATAGGATAGACAAACAGATCAATAGATCAGAAAAGAGAGTCCAGAAATAGAATCACACTTATATAATTTAATTTTCAACAATAGCATCAGAGCAATCCAATGGAGAAAGGAAAGGCTTTCAACAAATGCTCTAAAAAACTGAATATCCATGCAGAGAAAAAAAAGAAAATCTTGACTCCTACCTCATAGCACACACACACACAAAAATGGATCATAGATTTAAATGTAAAATAGAAAACTACTAATCTTCTAGAAGAAAATAGGATATCTTCACAACTTCGGAGGGGGGCAGGCAAAGATTTCTTAGGAAACAGAAATAAATACCCATTAAAAATGATAAATTGTACTGCATCAAATTTTATAACTTGACAAAAGACACCATTAGAAAAATAAATAGGAAAGCTGTAGGTTGAGAAAAAATATTCACAGAACACATATCTGATAAAGGAATTATATTTAGAATATATAAAGAACTCCTCCAACTCAACAATGAGAAAGTAAATTGCCCTGTTTAAAAATGGTCAAAAGATTCAAACAGACATTTCACAAAAGAAGACAATAAACAACAAATATATATTTGACAAAATGTCGAACATCATTAGTCATCAAAGAAATGCAAATTAAACCAAGTTGAGATACACCAAATATTGTCAAAGATGTGGAATGACCAGAACTCTCTCTCATTTGTTGTTGGTAGAATGTAAAATGACACAACCACTGTGGAATACGTTCTGGAAGTTATCTTATAATACTAAACATATACCTACTATATGACCCAGTAATTTCATTCTTAAATATTTACCCAAGAGAAATGAAAACATATGTCCACACACCAAAAATAAAACCCCAACTTTTATAGGAATGCTCTTAGCAGCTGTATCCATAATAGTAAAAAACTGGAAATAGCCCAGATGTTAATCAATAAATAAGCAACGTATGGTAGATTCATGCAATGGAATACTACTCAGCAATAAAAAGAAACACACTACCTAGACCTGCAACAATATGGATGACTGTAAAAATCATGGTGAGTGAAAGAACAGTTACACAAAAGAGTAGATACTGTATGATGCCATTTGTGCTAATTCCACAACAGACAATGCTAATCTATGGTGGGAAAAAATTGGTGGTTGCCTCTAACGAGTGGAGGCAGAGACTGACTGATAAGGAGCATGAGGGACTATTGGGGTTAATAGTATTGTTTTGTATGTTAATAGAGATTTGGGTTACACACAAATGTACACGTTTCCAAGATTCATTGGATAATACCCTTAAGATGTATGTGTTTTGCTGTATGTGAATTTGACCACACAATAAAAAAGAAAGAACCCTACCCTAATATCAGTATGCATCCTAAGGTATTTAGGGGTGAATGCACTGATGTCTCAACCTACTTTGAAATATGTCTAAACGTAAGATGGATTAACAACAAAATAGAGGGTAGATAGATGGATAGATTTGTGAGAAACTAGAGCTAAGTGTTAGCTGTAGAATCTAGGTGGTGAATACGCAGGCATTCACTGTACAATTTTTTAAATTTTTCATAATAAAATGATGGGTAAAAAATAGTAACACCGATGTGAAATATCAAAACTCTCGATGGTAACCTCAGGGCATAACACTAAGGAATTCAGCCCCCAGTATGTGTGCCTCTACCGCTGTTTCCTAGCCCACCTGTGCCTTGAATGAGCTGTCCAACACCCAGGCTTCTGATAAACCCAGGTTATTGCCTTGAATTTTCCCAGCAGAAGAATACACAGGGTTTTCAGTAAGTCTGTATATACATTCTAATTTTAATAACTGCAGTTACTAGTATGATAAGGTTTATGACAATCACATAATTTAAGTAATTAATACATGATAGAAACTTTTAGCTCAAACCTAAAACTGGTGAAAAATGACTGCTATAAATAAGAAGGTAAATTATTTTCCAGCCAGGAGATTTTATTTCAACATCAGCAGTCTGGTCTGAACTCACCCCCATGTGTTGCTGCTGAGTCTGCAAGGAGCTGGCAGATCTCAAAAGCCCCTTCAGCACGACTAGGCTCTCTCTTCTGCCTCCTAGTCTTCAAGTACACAGACCAGGCGGTCGTTGTTTCTGGGAAGTGAACAAGACCAGATAATGCAACTCTAAATGAAAGTTCTGCCATGTCATTTAGGTATTATTAATGCATCTTTTCCCCAATACCCTGAAACTCTTCATCGGTGTATACGCAAAGAATTATGCTATTTCTCTTCAGTAAGATGGCTTTCAGATTTCAATATAGAAGAGGGGAACATTGATGTGTAAGTCTGAGTCATTTGGAAAGATAAAAGACAATCCCCTTTTAGAATAAAGAGACATACCTATTTAAAATTATCTCTGTAAAAATATATTGATCCCATGTTTCTTTCCTCTAAAAGGCTTTTTTAACTATATGGATTAGGAGACTCTAATGAATAATTTATCAGAACTATATTTTGTGTTGAAATTGACCAAAATATTTAATATATTTAATTTTAGTCTTCATTCTGTGTTGTGTTAAATATGTCAGGAAACAAGGAAGTAAGGCAATAAATTCTTGATTTGTAAAGTTTCCCACCATCTGGCCGGACAGAGTACTTGCTCACTAAGCATTTGTTGAATGGGTGAATAATATGTCAAAAAAAGGGGGGCCAAAAAGGAGCATAATGAAAATAAAGCTACTATAATCACACCCCTCAATTTTATAAAGCACCCATCTTGCATCTAGTGCTTTTGCAGATACAATCTACTAATCCTCAAAATGCCTCACTCTAGGAAATGGGCAAACAATACTCCCTTTGACTGATGGAGAAAAATAATCTGGACCCATGGGTGGCTTAGCAAACTCAGAATCTTAATGGCAACTTTTTAGGATCAGAGCAGCTGGAAAACATCCTCTGCACACAGTCATGCTATTGCCTCTGCCGACTCTTACATTGGCTTTCAGTCTATACCACGAAAGTTCAGAAAGGTCAGAGGACTGGCTGAAATCTGTGTACATCCATTAAATATCTCTATTTATGCAGGTGTATATTCATTCGTCTATCTATGTATCTATTGTATGTATAGTGCACGTCCAAAGTGATATTCATTTGGTAGCAACAACTATACAATTTGGAAATTAATATTATACATAATCAGCACCATAAGGTGAAAGTTTAGGATACCATTAGGCTGCTAGAGAGCATATATGACTTTGAAGAGAAGCACTACTAACCATCTAGATTCTAGATCACAGGGTCGTAGAGCAGCCAGCATGCTGGCCTAAAATGTCGCCCTTCTCTCTGCACATCCACTCTGGATGCAGAGCTGGCTGGATGTCCCAGAGGACAAGCATAAAACTTTCATGTCCACGTCTCCCTCTCTGCTCCCTTTGGCATGGATTCCTTCAATATATAGACCCCTGAGCTACCACGATCTGAAACACTCCAGGTAGGGACATTCCAACCATCCAGTTCTCTTCATCCGTAGTGTCTGCCACAGGATAGACACTCAATAAACACTTGCTTTCCGAATTGATGTGAGCTAGAGTGAAGCCTTGATAAAAATAGTAATTATCCAGATGTTCACCAATAACATTGGCAGCTGTATGGCTACAGGATTAAAAGAATGAACACTGCACATGCTGGATTTGAAAACCAGCACTGCCATTTACCGACTATGTGAACTTGGACAGTGACTTAACCTCTTTTTTTTTTTTTTAGGTGAAAAATGTTTTATTGCAAAATTAACACATTTTTGTAGAAATTTTTGGAAAACATACATAAGCGAAAGGAAAAAGATAAAAATCATCTGTAATCCCACATGGAGAGAAAAATCACTGGTAACATTTTGGTACATATACTTCTAGCATTTTTTATGCAAATATACATAAAATAGGATCATATATGGTCTACTTTAAAACTTATTCAGACCTATTTAAAACTTGGAGATTGTTTCATGTCATATCATTATATTTTCTTCTGCATTATAAGTTAATGACTGACTGGACATGGTGGCTCACACCTGTAATCCCAGCACTTTGGGTGGCTGTGGCAGGGGGATCACTTGAGGCCAGGAGTTCAAGACCAGCCTGGGCAATGTAGCCAGACCCCTTAAGACTTAACCTCTTTAAGCCTGTTTCTTCCACCTGTTATTGGGAATTTAAATGGTACATTCCCTATTTGCTTTCTGTGAGGATTAAATGAGGTAGTGGTAACATCTTCATTAGCAACTGTGAGATATCTATAGCCTCTGTGTTCGTATCTACTCTACTTGTTTTACTATATTGCAACCTTCTACTTGCCCCACTAACACTGAGATTCTTGTGGTCAGAAGGTGGTGACAAAGTTCCTCAGGCTTCTAGCTCCCACATCCTCCAAGCTCTCTCAGGCCCTCCTGAGCCACTGCAGGCACCAAAATCTTTCTCCACTGAAATAGGCAGAATCTAAGATAGCAAATAGGAACATTGGTCATGGCTTAGTTATACCCTATAACTAGGAAAAGCATATTTCTCAGTCTTGTATGGTTCATTCTTTAAAGTTTAATTTGCCTTGAATGTCATAAAGCCCTCTCTGCCAAGGGAGGCCCTGAGTTGAGCACAAGCAAAGGCTTCGATGTGAGATTCTTCCATAGCTGCTGTCTCCATCACCTTTTCAGTTGGCCCAACTCGCTCCATATTTGAATTCATCCATCCATTACTAAGGTTTAAAAGTATACAGGTGAGACAGGGGGAGATGGCTCTAACATCCTGCCATTTTTTTTATGTTTCATTCTTGTATTTGGGTCTATGCACATTAAAAGGAAAGCCTCACACTTCAGATAGAAGATATTTAAAATGACTATAGCTGGTGTCTCTCTCCTGAGTCAGTCTACTCTAGAGGCCTCCTACAGTGATCACTAAGATAACTGGGCTTTCCCTCTCTAATGGAGAGATAGTGAAATACTATAACCCTGCCTGGTTTGGCAGGAAAACAACCCTAATTAAACAGGACAGAATCAATGCTTCATGCCACACACAGTTGCATCTGAGATCTCTTTTTCAGCATTCAGACTCAACAACAATCCCAACCCCACTGGAGGGGGGAAGGTGGGTGAGTGGTCGTTCTCAGCTTTCGCTGTCCATTGGAATCACCTGGAGAGCTTTAACAGCTGATGCCTGCATCCCACCCACAACAAGTCCATTTTAATCGGTCTAAGGCACTCCCAGGTGATTCTAGTGTGCAGTTAAGGTTGAGAACTATAATAGTTTTCCACCTAATTGGCTTGGATGGGGAGAAGATGGCACCTCGACCTTATGAAAAAATGTGTTTGCTTCCTCTTAAGATTTTCCCAGATGAGTTGACATTATCATATTAATATGGTGTCACTTTAGGATCAGGTTAAATAAAGAAAACCTTATGTGAGAACCAGATTTAAGTTTTAGGAGAACTTGTAATAACTGTGTATCCCATGCAACTGCCACTCCCTGACAAACACCCTGGCAGAACCACTGACGTTCCTGGACCTAGTACTGTCTTAGAACACGTCATGGCAGGGTTCTTCAGGCCGGAGCCAGCCTCATTCATGTGGTCCCCCGAGGCGATTTTAGTGAGCAATCCAGCAAGCAAGGATCCCTATTATAAGCTCCAAAGTGTCCAAAGTGAGGCACATGTGTCTTAGGAGCACATGAGACAATCCACTGGAGTGTAGAAAGAAACTAGTTTATTTAAAAAAAAAAAAGAATAAGAAGAAAGAAAACAAAGTAAAAGAAAAAATGTCAAATGAAAAAGAAATTAAGAATTACTTATATCCGTGGACAGGGGTGACTAAATGTCCAGGTTTGCCCCAGACTGAAGGATTTCCTGGAAGGCAGGGCTTTCAATGCTAAAGTCCCCAAAGTCCCAGGCTAGCCAAGATGACTCAGTCACCCTAATGCTGGTGCTGTCCCCATTTGATCATATGTGACCCATATTTCTGAGAGTGTCCTCAAAGACAAGAGGAAGTTATGCCCAGGAATGGGGGGATGGGGGTGCCCTCAGTTAATTCACTTTCATCATATTGCAACATTAGAGTGGCTAATTTTATAGACACAGTATCTCTAAATGGTACAATCTTTATAATGGAGAGACTCTTTTATACCACAAAAAGAATGATTATCTCAT
This sequence comes from Lemur catta, assembly GCF_020740605.2. Classification (NCBI taxonomy): domain Eukaryota; kingdom Metazoa; phylum Chordata; class Mammalia; order Primates; family Lemuridae; genus Lemur; species Lemur catta. Next base: position 27,989,501 of record NC_059134.1, on the reverse strand, counting down.
GACCAAAGACCTCAAAGAACAAACTTAAAAATGAATTATATATTTTTTAAAAATACAAGTATACTAAGTTTCCTGATCTTTTTGGGTTGATAAGTTGACTGTCCAAAATATGCTACCTGCAGATATTTTTTAAATAATAAACATACTTTTCATTTAATCCAGCCCATCAAGATAAAGATGACATTTTATTTTGTTTGGGGTTTTTTGTGTGTTAATGTTTATATTTTTCAGTTTCATTTATTCTTTGCACATGTCACTTTACGTGTTTCCATATTTAAAAAGTAAAGTGAAAAGTCACCTTCCCACCACTGAATTCATGCAATGGGAAGAACAATTAGAAAGCAGTTTAGTAGATATTTAGGAAAGTTTCCATCATGTGATATTGTTGCCAACAATATAGGTGGTTGTCACCCACAAAAACTCTCATATCATCAGTCTTTAAAAAAAAAGTGGAAGCAGAATTCTTTAGATTGTTTAAAATGTTTCCAAATAAACACTTTGGATGGTTTTAACTCAAGGGGCTAAAAATATAAAAAGGCAACACCTTCAATGAGTTTGTAAAACCAGTTGACATCAGCTAAGGTGGAAATTTACTAACCAAATTTTAAAATAACACCTTTGTATAATTGATGGAAGGAATGTTTTAATGATTTTTGTAATTTATTTAGCACAGCCAATCATATACTATTTTTATTTGGATCCAAATATCTTTGTGTGGGATCTTTTTCAGATATGATATTCATTCAAACAAAGTACTGATATCAATTGAAGTTAAACCCAGATCTTCAAATCAGTATATCACAAAGATTCTCCTTCTAAATATTATTTATAGTTAATGAGGTCAAATGGGTTTTTATATAGTTAATAAATGAAATAACTAGTTAAAATATTTATTTTATATTTACCTCATCATTCAAAATTCCTATTACTGTGAATGTTTTCTAATGGATATTATATTCATAGAGTAGTTCAAGAATACAATTTGTAAATACTAAGTATACATATATAAGAATGGATACTAATACTGAAAAGAGCTAGAAAACTATTTCAAAGCAGACATCAACAATAATCCATGATGCCTGCGTAGCCCAGAGTTAGCACTCAATAAAACTTGTTGATGGCCCACAGATATATGAAAAAATGCTCCATATCACTAATAATTAGGGTAAAGCAAATAAAAACCACAATGAGATATCATCTCACACCTGTCAGAATAGCTATTATCAAAAAGACAAAAGATGGCAAGGATGTGAAGAAAAGGGAACCCTTGTACACTGTTGGTGGGAATGTAAATCAGTATAGCCATTATGGAAAACTGGATGGACGTTCCTCCAAAAGCTAAAAAGAGAATTACCATATGATCCAGCAATCCCACTTCTGGGTACTTACCCCAAAGATTTTAAATCAGTTTGTCAAAGAGATGTCTGCATTCCAATGTTCGTTGCAGCACTACTCACAATAGTAAAGTTATGGAATCATCTCTAAGTGTCCCCCAAGGGATGAATGGATAAAGAAAATGTGGTGTATACACAATGGAACATTCAACCTTTTAAAAAGAAGGCCAGCATTTGCAATGACATGGATGGAATTGGAGAACATCATGCTAAGTGAAATAAGCCAGGTACAGAAAGACAAATAGTGCATGTCTTCTTTTATATGTAGAATCTAAAACAATCGAACTCATAGGAGCAACGAGCAGAATGTTGGTTACAGGGGCTGGAGGTGGGGAAGTGGGGAGATGGTCAAAGGATACAAAGTCTCACACAGGAGGAACAGGTGGTTTGTTTTTTAGATCTATTGTACAACATGGTGAATATAGTTAATATTAGTGTATTGTGTATTTCAAAATTGCTAAAAGAGTAAATTTCAAATGCTCCCACCACAAAAAGGATAAGTATTTGAGGTGATAGATATGTTAATTTTAATTTAATTATTCCACATTGTAGTCATAAGTCATAACATAACTACATAAATTATACCCCATAATATATTGTATTATATTTATATAATTATAGTTATTATATATTATTATATCATATATTTATCAGTATATAATTATAAATTGTCAATTTATAATAAAATTAAAATTTTTAAAAATATGTATTGAATAAATGAATGAAACCCCTCCCATAGCCATAGCCAAAGAAGAACTCATAAATAGATTAAGGACAGTGGCTTATGAATGTTTCTACCCAAGCATTCAGAAAAAACATCTGAGAAGCATCATGTGTCTGTAAGTCTAACAAAGGAGACTGTATTATAATCAACTTGCAGTCATGCACATCAATATTTAGGAGCAGTGGATAGGGAATCTCTCAAGTTAATTCAATTCAAAAAGAAATTACTGAGTGCCTCAAACTTGACACTCAGATGAAGTAAGTATGTAAAATAAGCTATCTAAGACTTCCGATGTCAAGAAATTCATGTTTAGCTTTAGAACATGTCTTCAAACTTCTACTCGGAGATGGGTGCAGCCTGATGTTCAGGGAATTTGAGCCAGTTGGTCGTGTGAGTTTGTTATTTTCTAGATGTCTAGCTTCTTCATCTTACCACATGCTCATCTCCTCCTTGCTCCCCTGTTTCATGCTAGAAGTGGACAGCCTCGAGGATCAAAATCTTGGAAAGCGGTAGTCTACATTGCACTGGCCGCTCTCTTCATATGCAGATCGGGTTGTTCATACTGTTACCTCAAAAAAAGTAGGTAAGGCAAACACATTTTTGGCAGGTCTTCCCTTTCTGTTGAGCCTCACTAAAGCTGGAGAAACAACCTCAAGTCCCTTTCCTCCCTTCTTTTTTCTAGGTTATGATCTTCATGGAGAATAAGCCAAGAGGATAATGGTGCTTGTAATTTAGAGTGAGCTAAATAACTAGAAGTGCTCTTGTCCCCCAAAATCCGGAAATAAGACATACGGAAGAATAATGTGGCTAATTTTAAAAAAATTTACTCTAATAAAGATTAACAATGAAGGCAGAGAGCACAAAGGCACTTGGTAACTCAGAAAATCACCAGGAAAATGAGACCCCTCCAAACTGTTGCTCACTCCAAGGAGTCATCTGGAAGAGGATTGATTTGCTTCTTGAATTTCCATTTCGTTGTGATTCTGGCCCTACAAGATGGCTTGCTTTGGGCGTCGCGTGGCTCCTGCATGTCTCATGTTCCTGGGTCCTGACTGATTGATTTGCAGAGCCTGCTGTGGAAATGCCAGTGGCAGAACTTATCCCTGGACACCCAGCATCATGAGAAGTTACTCATATAGCATGAGTAACAGGAAGAGCAAGCGGGTTAAAAAGATTTCCTTCCTCTCCTGAGATCCCCGCTCTCCTGGAGACCAAGCCCACTGGCTACATGAATCTTCTGCTTGGGAGAACTAGTCTGCAGGCACAGTGGGGATGGTTTTATCTCCTGCAACAGATCAATTTGCAAAATCACCAAGACTAGTGTAAGCTCCTTCCTCTAATGACACTGTCTGACATGAGGCTGAAAGCTAAGGGGGATCAATATGATAAGAAATGAAACACTTCAGCGTGGAAAAGTCTCTATAAATCTTTATTGAAAATGTTTCCATCTTAGCAGAAAAACCCAGGAAAAAGACCTCAAGATAAAAAAAAAAAAAAAAAGGATACCATTTAAATCTTAGCAAATACGTGACATACTTTATTTCTTTGCTAGGTTTTGCCGACTTTAACTCCTTTTTTGGAGGTTGCTTCTGCATCCTCTCTAATCCTCAAACAGTAAGCTGGAAAATCTTGCATAGTGTTTTTTATGGGAAATCAGGCCTTTCAATTGAACAGGACTGAGACACCCTCCCCACTCCCTTGCTTACTCACCGTCACTACCAACAAAGATGAAAAATTTATCATCTCAAATGCTGTCTTAAGCTTTTGAATCTAAAAATTAAGTCTGAATAAAAATAAGTCAAGATAGGTGTGCTGGTATTTTAGGCAGATACTGAAATTTGGGTCAAAATAACCCCAAAGCAGGAAAAAAATCCAAAACAAGGTTTTTTATTTAAAATTGGCAAAGAAACCATCATTTCCCAGAGAAGTCCATGACATCTACATGGATTCTACAAACTGAAGTGTGTGCTTAATGGTGACAATGGTGTCACTGGCAGATGGATGTGCCAGTTCCCAAGGCACACCCACTACCAGGAGCTAAGCACCCCTGGTGACAACTGCACTCAGCCCCCTACAAATCTGAAATTTCTCCATCATAAAAATAAAAACTGAAATGAAACCTAGCAGTACTTCTTGCTGGGAGCCCCCAGGAGGGATGGTGTTTGGATGGAGGCCTCGGCTCCACAGAATGGTGGATTATGGATGCTTGAAATACATTCAAGAAGCCACATGAATAGCACTAAGCAAGGACCCCATCACCATTAGACTTCAGGGGGTCTTGGCACACACAGTATCAGCAGAGGGTCTGGAGGTGGGACAGAAATGGCCAAACACATCCTTCATCCTGTTTACAACAGCTCAGCTTTCCCTGCAAGTATCCTCAAGGAGAGCAGCAAAACCACCTATTGAAGCAATGTTTTTAAGTTTATTGTCCTTAATAACCAAGTAATCTGGACCTAAATCATTCCTCAGCCTTCCTCCTCTCCCCACAAAACCCAAGCTTCCCCCCAAAACCCCTTTCTGACCATAGACACTCAGCGTGTCCCCACCCCTCCTCTGCCCCCCTCTGCTGTCACTGGCCTGAGCTACCCACCCGGAAGCTCCTCTCTACCCCATCCCCCACCTATCACCAGGCTGAGCCCCAGGCCTTGGGCTTTTGCTGCCTAGACCGGTGTCTGTGGCCAATGCTGAGAACAGCAAACAAAGGAGCCACTGTGGGACTGACAGCTCAAGGACTCTGGCATCGGGTCTGCCCTTGGCTGCGGCTCCCAGGAGGTGCTGGCCGGGCTGCTCTTCCCGCAGGCCATCCCATACATCTCAAAATGACAGAGGGTGTGACTGGCCCTAAGACAGCTCAGCAGGCACTGGAGAGAAGGGGCCTTCTCTGAGGAACAAAACAGAAATGAAGCCCCCAGGCCACAGGCTTGGCAGCACTTGGCATAAAATATTATGCCTAAAATCCTTATAAGGAACAGAACTGGAAAAAGAAATAAGAAAGAAAAAGGGAGCAAGGAAGGAAGGTAAGAGGGAGGGAGGGAAGGGGAGAAGGAGGGAAGGGGAGAAGGAAGGAAGGAGAAAAGAAGGAAGGAAGGTCTACAATTCTAGTTTGGGTAGAAGATGTAGTTATGAAATCGCTACTCCGTACAGATGTGAACCTGGGGCTCAATTCCAGGCTCATTTTTAAATCCCAGTTTCGGGGAACAGGACTGTCAGGTGGAGCCAGCCCTAAAAGCCTTCCACGGAGAGAGTGTGGTTGAGCGCATAGGCATCGCTATCCTCTTCCTCCAAAAGCAGCTTGTCGATGGTCAGGGAACCGACGGCTCTCCTGGGGTCTTCCATGTCCTGAAGGACTGGCTCAGGGATGGAGATGGGGAGCTGGACAAACTGGGGCCCAGGCACGGCTGGGGCCGGAGGCTGGTACTGCAGGGTGGAGGTGGGCAGCGTGGAAAGGGGCTGAGGCCACGGGAAGTAGGTGAGGGGTGCCTGGTGCTCCGGGCCCTCCAGCGGGGGCCCCACCGTGGGCGTGCCGGAGCTCCTCGTCTGCAATGGGGAAACACGGGACTGAGGGTTAGCAGCCCCGGCATCCCACCCACCTATCCTTACCCCCAGAGGGGTCTCCATTTCCGCCTTCAACTCTGCCTTTGCTGGCTTCTCACTTCAGGGGGCTCCACATGCTCCTGCTCTAAGTTTCCCCCAAGGGAGAAGCCAAGCAAACTTCACCTGCAGCCCTCTCTGTCACTTACTGGCTACCTGCTCTTGCTCGTGAAACTTCCCACTCCGAAGCCTCATTTTCTCATCTATAAAATAGGGCAAACAGCAACGAAGTTACAGGGCTGAGCGAATTAGAAGGTCTTTCTAGGTTTCACCGAATGAGAGATCTTAAAACACGGAAAATGTATGCATCTTAAAATCTGTGACAATACAACATATCAAACAATAGCCTAGCAGCTGTATCTGGAAGGCGGCTGCTATCCTGCCCAGACACAAAGACAGCCCTGGCTGCCCACCGCAGCCGTGGTATCCTGAGGTCCTCATGGGCCAACCCAGCTCTGTCAGCTCCCACCCCTCTGGTGGTGACCAGCATGGTGACACTCATGCCCAGTTGGGGGAAGCAGGAACGTGGCCTTCCTGCTGCTGTGTGGTGCCTGCCACATCCTCATCCTCCTCTGTCTCTGAGCTGTCCCCACCATGGCCACCGGCCACCCCCAGGGTCTGCATGACCCTCCAAAGGTCAGGGCCATTGCATGACCCTCCAAAGGTCAGGGCCATTTTCTCACATGCTCTGCAAACCACACGTCTCCCCTGCACAGGGACCACCCTCACAAACCTCAGGCCAAGCCTGTGAGAGAGGCAGGGCCTGGATTCTCACTGTTCAGAGCAAGTGGAAGAGGATGTTCTCTGCATGGACTGATGTGAAAGTGACCAAAATCTCCCCCTACCACCACTAGTCCCCTGTCACATCTCTCTCCGGTTGCCACTGTGTCTTGAGAGTAAACTGGGGGTCTTGTTACAGTGGGGATTCAGGCACAGGAGGTCTGGGGTGGAGCCTGGGATTCTGCTTGTCTAATCAGATCTCAGGGGGCCGCGGTTGGGTAGCAAGGCTCTAGGGTGTTTTCCATGCAATGATGGAGCCGGCGGAGTCTCAGCAGTCCGGGCTCATGAGTACGTTCCACTCCGCTACGGTACACCCACTTCCTCTCCTTTGACTTAAGCCAGCCGTCCCCAACCCAGCGTCCTGAAACCAGACAGAATCTGGGAAAGCCTGACTGTTTCCAGCTTTTCAAAAATCCAAATTGAAATCCCGTATTGTCGAGCCATAAACCTGTACAGGTCAACTGCAAGTGCAGGTTTTCTTTGCTCACGGGTAGAATTACATCAACCCAGCGCCCTAGCAGGTCTTATCTCTGCTGATCGGGAGTGCTGACTTGTAGCTCCAGCCAGCTTTGATGAATTAATTTACAAAATGGCAAAACAAATAAACCACTTCTTAATAAATACAGTTTGTTTGATACACAGAACCTTGCAAAGCAGAAGGTGGGGATGATGAAAGGGGATAACGAAAAGAATCCTTAGTCATGGAATGGCTGGGAACCATCATGTCCTGCACCCCCACCCCTGCCTCAGGCCCCCTGATATGGAAATGAGTTGCCTGGGAGAGGTGGTGAATTAACTCCTTCCTATCCGCCATCACTCAGGCCCCACAGTTGGTTTTCGGGGAGCCCTGGGGGCCTGGGGAGGGAGGCTCCTGCAGGCCTTTCCTACAAGGTGCTTTAAGGCAGGGAGCAGGTGCATTAGGATGACACCGGACCCTGGAGGGATTTGGGGGGAACGTGGGAAACCAAAACAAGCTCCACCACTGGGGGTGGGCTCTGTGACCATTCGAGGGCCAGCTCTGCTTCCCACAGTTTCCCTGGGCTGGAGCTGGATACAACTGTAGCCACAGGCCTTTCCCCCCAGAACACTTGAGGGGTTCCCATTCCTTTGGTCAAACAGACACCACTAACCTAACACTATTTCTCTTCCCTCGTCCATTGCTGGGGGAGGAGGCCCTTTCTTTCCCATCTGGCACTTGAAGGTGGTCCTTGGTTAATGTTGTTGGCAGACTTTGATACGATAATAATAACTAACATTAATTAAGTGCTTTCTGTGTGCTAGAAACTACGCTAAGACCTCCACATGCATCATCTCACTCCATCCTGACAATGACACTCTTGTTAGTATTCCCGTTTAACAGATGAGGACAGAGGCACAGAGAGGTTAAGTCACTAAGCCCAGGGTCACATAGCAAGTGAAGAGGCGGGGATTTGAACACAGGCAATCTGGACTAGCGACAGAACTCAAAAACTTGCCCTACGGGTGTGCCTGACTCCATCAAAAATACAGTTTTCTGAAAAGTTGTACTACCTGTTGCTCAGCCTAGAAATCTTCTGTTAAATCCCATTCTTAAGTGAAGGATCACTCCCTAAGTTATCTAAATATTAATAGAAAGGAACTGCTGGCTCTGGCACAAGAGCCCATGCAGATCTCAGTACCTCACTCACTAAAAACTTCAACTGGTAACCAAGACTCACTGCTTGCAGGGCAGCTGGGGAGACTGAGGACAGAGAAGCAGGGAAAGACCCTCCCAGCCATGAGGAGCACAAGGCATGAGCAGAGAGGCTGTGAGACTTCTTTGTGGAAGATATTTTAGGTCACTGGGAGTAAGGGACAGCCTCCCTGGAGGACAGGGTGGGCTTAGATGACCCAGTTATCCTGGACATCAATAGCAAGGAAGGTCAGGGTCGGGAAGTCAGCCCTGGTTCTACAACTGTGTGCTCAGCTGGCTTTGTGTGACATACCGTGACATTGGTGATGAGTGGCGGGGAGGCGTACGTCAGCACCGAAGAGGGCCCCACAACCGTGTAGCTGGGGCACACGGGCTGCACATACATGTCAGCTGAGTAGGGGCAGCTGACAGCTTCATGGGACACATACTCAGTGTAGGGCGTCCATGGGGCCAGGGGCTGGAGGGTGGCCGGGGCGGGCTGGGAGAGCCAGCCGGCACACAGGGCTCCCTCCTCCGCCACTGCGGAAGCAGAGACCTCCATGTCCAGGCAGGAAGGACCTGTGGGAAGAAGGAAATTACAAAACTGCAGGCACCACCCAGATGAGGGACCTGGCGGGGACCAGGGCTGCGGGGAGCTCTTACCCACTGCGGTGTAGGTCGCCAGGGGCTGATGGGGCAGCACCACCTAGAGGGGAGAGGAGACCAGAGTTGGTGTTTAGCCGTCTGCAACTAGCCCCAGGCAGGGAACTCCCCGAAGGCTCCAAGAGTATAGGGCAGGAATCTCCTTGTTAGGACAAACCACCCCACCGGTATCCCAACCATCACCACCTACGCTTTTGACGGATTTGTGTTCCCTGCTAGCAAGAAGGCTGTGCACTTAGGGAATCGGTATCTCCCTCCTCCCAGGAGAAGCCCCAACCCACACCACAATGCGTGAGTCATTCGCTCACTCAGGCCTTGACAATGGCTTTGTTCAGTGGGCCCAGAGAGCCAGCCCCCCATCCCTCGTCCCCATTAAGGAATCACCGACTTGTTCCACCCTAGCTCTGACTCTGGCAGCCATCGCCACGCAACGTGCTGCCTTCGCGCCCGCGTGAGTATCCCTTGGGGCAAGGAAGTACAGTCCTGCCTGACCCTTTTGGTAACCCACTCCCACACACACACACACACACACACACACACACACACACTCCCACACATACACTCCCATACATACACACACTCTCACACATACACTCACACACTCCCACACACACACTCTCTCACACACACTCTCACACACACTCACATTCTCACACACTCTCACACACTCACACACACCCACACACGCTCACACGCACATACTCTCACACACACTCTCACACACTCACACACACCCACACACGCTCACACGCACATACACACACTCTCACACACTCACATTCACATACACACACATACACACACACTCATACTCACACACTCTGACACTTGCACATGCACACTCACACACAGACTCTCACACTCACTGACACACTCACACTTTCACATACTTATACTCACATTAGCACATGCACACTCACATACACTCACACACTCACATACACTCTCACACTCACACACTTATACTTGCACATGCACACTCACACACACTCACACATGCACTCACACTCACATGCTAACACTCACACTCTCTCACACACACGGGCCAGAGCAGCCCCCTCACCGCGGTAGGTGCAACCGCCGCCCCGCTGCTGGCATGGCCTCTCTTCCTCCTCAGCAGCTCCTTCACCGGCTCCTTCACGCGGACGCCCTGGTATGGCCGTGGCGGGGCCGAGGCTTGTTCTGAAGCTGTGGCTGTGAAAAGCAATGTCGCTGAAACCCACCGTCCTTCTCAGACAAGCCCCCGCCCCAAAGGCCTATTTCCCCACAGACCTGCCTGCTCCCTTAAGTTGTGCTGGAACAAGGAAGACCTGAGACTACCTAGAATATTTCTCCCGGTACCGTCACCCCTGCTCCCAAACCTTCTATGGCTCCCCTGCACTCAGACAATTAAGGCCCAGCTCCTTAGTGTAGAATTGAACAGACTTCACAATGAGGTCCAAACCCATTTCCCCAACCACACTGCATACTCTCTGCTACATAAATCCTGACTCCGACCAGGAGGTTTATACGTCTCTACACCTGTGGGTCTCCCCGCCTCATTTGAGGCTTGCCGTGCTCAGAACCCCCCTCACTTCTCTCAACCTCTTGATTCTTCCTGACCCGAGACTAGTGCAGCCCTCCTGGCTGAGCAGCCTGTGGAATTTCTACACCCTCGAACTGCCAGAAGCTTGCAGATGTGATTCGTATTCATCGCAGGTGGCAGCGACAGCAGAGACTGAGTCAGATGGCACAGGCCGCAAATCCTGCCCCTGCCACAGTCTAGCTGTACAATCCTGGGCAAGTTACTAAACCTCTCTGTGCCTCTTAATCTGAAATTTCTTTATTGAAGGAACATCGCCAGGTGTTGCCTGACATAGCAAACGAGAAGTACAGTATATGCTTCATACAAAGTCAGGTGCAGAGAAAAGTATTCAAAAAAATTTTAGTCAGTCTGCTAGGTAAGAATTAGTTATCTTTTGGGGGGTAAATCTCTTATGCCCCCAACTAGATTATAAACTTCTCAAGGTGAGATACTGCGTCTTATTTCTCTACATCTCCCCAGTGGCACGTCCACAGCAAGCTCAGTTGTTGCGGGTTGATTGACCGATTGGGTGACTAAGACGTGCTGCCAATTGTCTTCCCTTCTTCTCTCTGGACCTTCAGAATGAATGGGCTGAAGCGAGTGGCTCCCAGGCTCTCGGTGACTCCCAGGACATGGGGCAAATGCCCAATGGTGATCCATGGGCCCTGGGGCCAGAGGGTGTCCACCTTACTACTGAGAAAAAGTTTCCTTTCCCTCTTGTCATCAAGGCCAGCAAACCAAAGCACCGACCCAAATATCAGCTGGGGCATCTAGCCTGGGAGAGCAAGCCAAAAGCAGCCATGGCCAGGCACTGAAAATCTGCCCAGCTAGACAGCTGTGGCTCAGGGGCCCTGGGCCCTTGAAGGGCAGGCCTGGGTCAGCCACAAGTGGTGAGAAGAACTGGCCCTCAGGACTCACATGAGGAGCCCATTATCATCCACTGATAAGGGCCCCAGGGACCCGGGTTCTGAATCAAAAGCCCGGAAGCCTGGGTATCTGTTAAACCCGGATCTGCAGTGCTGTCTTGGCTGAACTTTGCTCAGTAAATACTCAGCTGATAAAGTACCATGCCCGACTCGGCACCAGACCTCTCTTCAGGCTCCAAGCACAAGCGCGGTCCAGGCTCAAAGCCCAGCAGGCAGAGAGAAGCTTGAGCACAGGCAGCAGGAAGAGGGAAGTGAGCCCTGGGGGTAGAGGATGTGGTATCAGGAATCCTAGCATCTCAGGCCAGACCTTAGACCCATCCTCTGGGGTCCCTCACCTGGCCAGGTAGCAAATCACACAAGGAGTGATGCGAAATACAGATACCCAGGTCCTGTCCCAGAGAGTCTGATTCCAGGGATCCGATGTGGGCCTAGGAATCTACCTGTATAACAATCCCCCAAGCAAGAGCTACTGGGATTAGAACCACTGATAATTCATCCCTGGTTTAACACAAGACTCTCCGTATAACATCCCAACAGGAAATTAATTATCCTTATTTGAACTTCCCATCAGAATGAGGGATCTCTACTGGTATTCATTCATTCTTTCTAATACTCCCAGGCACTACAAACACAGCACTGAGCAAGACAGATGCAGCCCTGCCCAGGGGCATCTTGCCGTCAGTGGGGAAGACAAGCAGCAGAGCAGTGACCAGTGGGATGAACGTCACGGCCTGTGAGATTCAGGTTGATACAGGAGTGCACAGCAGGGTGCCCACCTGGTATCTGTGCCCCGGGACCACCTGTGCACCTTCACCTTTGTCTAAATAGCAGCAACAGTGGACTTGAGGCCCAAAAATACCTGTATTCAAATCTAGACTGTCACTTACTGGTAGCAAGTTCTTAGATTTATTTAACATCTCTGGGCTTCAATTTCCTCATCTGTAAAATGGGAGTAGTAATTCCTCTCTCACACAATTATTGTGAGGATTAACTGAAATAGTGCATGGGAGCTCCCAAGGCCATGTCTGGCATATGGCAGATGCTCAATACATGTTATTTTTCTTCCCTTCCCTCCACCCACTTCCACCTTCCTTTGGAGAGCTATAATGTCAGGAAGCTCTACCTAACCTGCCTCCTGTTAACAAGCACCATTATTTCCTTGCATTGTCTTCTAATGAAACCCCCAATTCCCAATCCATCTACAGCCTTCTCATCTGTAAAATGAGGATCATCGTGGCATGTATGCCGTAGGGTAATTTGAAAATGACATCTGAAGTACTTAGAGTAGAGCTTGGCACAGAGCACTTAATACGTGTAAGCTAATATTACCACTAGTAGTAGTAGTGGTGTTCCCTTCAGCATCTGAAGACATATACCAAGTGCCCCGTAGATCTGAAGGAACATCCCATTCCTTCAGCTGTTTCTCAATAACGTGTTTTAACCCCCCCAACCTGCCTCCTGGGTGCTTCACTCCTGCACAAGTTCCATTTGCTGCTTCCCTTTCTGCTGGGTGATGCCCAGTGCTGGCTGCAGCCCCCTGGTGTGGTCCAGTGTGGCAGAGAACAGGGGCACCTGCCCCTCCCACACTCTGCCCTGCTCACTGTTCTCAGGGTCACCCAAGGCCACGTCAGCTGTGCTCACAGCCATATCACTCAACCAACATTTGTCTCTAGGTGGGTTTTTAGCTATTCCTTGGGCATAAATGCATTCTGAGGATCGTGCACTCAGGAGAAATTTGGGGGATGGAATTATTGAGGGTCCAAGCACTGTGATCACCCTCTTAATTTCCCTGGACATGAAGAAAGGCTCAAGCCCATGTGCACACATCTCAGACCAATTCGAAGATAGGTATATGTAGGCTCACCCACCTCTTGTTTGCATGTAGACTTCTGGGGAAGGGCCCAGAGGCTTCCTGGTCCCACTCCCTCCCAGTAAGTGGACACACCACACACTTAGCTGGAAAGGGACCATCTGAGCACCTTTAGGATCTTGTCAAGTGAGGACTTCGTGTCTCCTGTTGTTTTTAAACCAATGAACAAAAAGGACTTGGGGCAGGTGCTGTGAGCAGAGAGTATCACCCTCTAATGCCTGGACTTTCTTGGAACTCACAGTGTCAACAGGTGTGCCCTAGCACAGCAGACCATATGTGGAGCAATTTCTAAGTTCCTGCCTCTTCCTATTGCAGTCCCCAAACTCCCACAGCTCCCAAGGGTCTCCTGAATGCCCCTCCACGTGTCCACAGCCAGCTGCCAAGGAATCCTGTAACTGACTCCACCCCAGCAGGAGGGGGTGCTTCTGATGGTTTCTTTGCAAAGTGCCCATGAAATACCAGAATCCAAAGCCTCAGGACAATCCCCAAAGGAGCCCAGTAGCCAAGTGTATTTGCAAATTGAAACTTGCAGTTGGTACCTTTCACACCAACCTATGTGCAGCAACAATAAACATTTTTAATTTCACAGTCAACACTGTGCTCCCTACTGCCATCAGATAAGAACTGAGCCCACAAATACAAATTTGGGAGAGGAAAAGAAATTTGTCTGAAATCATGATTGCCTCACTTTGGGGCCTCTGGTCTTGAATTGAGCTAACTTCAAAACAACTAAACTGAAATAGTTAAAAGAAAGTTTTAAAAAATTTAGAGTAATTTCTTAAAATAATGATAAAAGAGAAAAAATATCCAAAGAAAACAAAATGGGAGATCGAAATAAGAATATACCAGGAGAGAAGATGGAAGCCCCTGTACCCAAAGTAGAGTTGACCAGAGATTTTAATAATCCCTGATCAAATTGCAGCTCCAGGAAGCATGCCCTCAAAGCTTGAAGCTTTCTCACCATTTTTCCTGTGGTCTGAGAGCCCTCCAAGTCTCCTGTGGGAATCCAAGAAGTTTCTCACCATTCATCCTGTGATCTGAGACCCCTTTAATTCTGCTGTGGGCATGCAAGTGTCCATCACTTAGAAAAATCTTTCCATCTGGACATGAGTCCCTTGGCCCTCATTGAGAATCTCCTTTTTTAGGCTGAGAAGTTCACCATATTGTCTTTCCATACCATTGGAAGGCAGTCACCGATGGGGTTTGAGGGGAAAAAAAAATTCATTTACAGAAAAACCCATGAATTTGGCCTCAGTGAGGGCTTCCCTTTTCCAAAATGAGCATTGAAAAAAAATCTGTAGGTATAAAAAATCAGCAGAAGATATTTCGGTTCCCCCTGCCACACACCCTGACATGCTCCACATCACAAAAATAAGAGTCCTGCAGCTGCTGTTCCGCTGAAAAGGGCTGAGCATGACAGAGTCAAGCCAACTGGTCAGTCACCTCAGACAGCACCTGGCTGCATGTGGGCATCTATGCTTGCTTTGCACCAAGCTAAGGACATATGCATTTCACGGATTTAAATAAGCATGGTGTTCCAGCTTCTTGATAAAGGTATAATAAAATATCACCAAGGAAATATGCAAAATTGTCAGCACTTGTTTATTGAATGACACTTTATGAACCACATTCACGCCACAGTGTAGAAGCTACTCAGCGAAGGAGGCAGGTTCCTCCTAACGGCTCTGAGCAGAGCTGACACCTTGGCACTGGTCACTTCCCTTACAAGGCGACTTTAAAAGAGCCCATGTCAGAGGGCATTCATTCCCTAGAACAGCCTCCAAGGCACTCTTGAGAGAAGAACCTTCTCCCAGCCATTGTCCTCTTGTGATTTCCCACGAGCCACCAGGGCCAGGCAGCAGATTGGACAACAATTAAGAGAGTTGCTGTAAGGGCGAGGTGGGCTCCAGGATAACATGCATTTCCAGCACCAGGAACCAGGGAAGAGGAACCCACCTCAACCACCCAGAGCTCTTTCCATTCACAGCTGACTGCTTGAACCTCGAGGCTGCAGTCACACACTAGGTCATTTGAGAAATGTTTCCTAGCCTAGAAGAACATGTGACACACTATTGATTCTGACATTCTATTGATCACTCCAGGTGACTGCTATAAATATTATCTTTTGCTGCTGAATCTTCAGTATCGTTTTTTGTTTTTGTTTTTTTTTTCAAAAAAAAAAAAAGAAGAAAGAAACAATTTTCTCTTGTGGCAAAAACAAATAATTGAACAATAGGAATTCAAGCCTAGGGCTAACAAATTGGCTCTGGCTTATAAATGAAAACAAAGTCACAAAAGTTGTTAAAATTGTTTCACTTTAATATAAAGAATCTTTTTTGTGTTTGTAGCCTAAGATAGCTGAGGACTTCTAGAAAATGTTAGCTCAAGTTGGCTAAAGGATTATTCACAATCTTAATTGAAACCCTAATGCCGGTGCTCTTCTTAAAATAAAGGTGTGAGTCAAAGCTTTTCACTCATGGACAATGGCTGATTTTTTTCCAAACAGGAAGAAAGAACTTGGGCTTTTGCCAAAGGTTGGACTTGACACGCTATAGAAAGGTTTTCCTGCCCAATTTACACTAGATTGCAGTTTACTTTTTCTTTTTTCAATGTAGGCCAACAAAGAAATCCCATATGCGTGTAAATATGAACTTTCCATTCAATAATATTTGAACTGAGGGGACCCTGCAGCCAGGAAATATAAACGTATCACTCATATATTCTAGCAATCTGGATAACACCCAGAGCAGAGGAGGAAAAGAAAGCTTGGGGGGAAAGGTGGCTTTAGAGAAGGTGTTGGGAAGATACGAGAGAAAGTAGAACCTCGACTGAATTAGGATTTGATGTTTCTTGTAAAGTTACCAGAGTGCCAAGGAGTAAGTCTAGACGTCCTGCCCAGGAGGCTGGGATGTCTCTATCAGGAGATCACAAAGATGGTGGCTGACCCCATGTTCTCTGATCTGGGCAGAGAAGGGAAGGGAAGAGCTGGTGGCATTTCCCTTCCTGTGCCCCCATTCTAAGAGACATACTGTTCCCATCAACCATAGGCAGGTCCACTGGGAAAGGCTCAGAGAGGACCATGGTCACTTAGAATCTCCCCAGACTTAGGGGATAAGGGTGGCTGTGAATGGACAGCCAGGGCAATCACACAGGGATTCCTCTTAAGTTATGTCAGGCTGACGTAGACAGCCCGTTTAACCACAGCTCACCCTTATCCACCAAGCTCACGCCTGAGGTGTTCCCACTCTAAGGGCTCAGGATTGCCTGGATTATCCCAAAAGTTCTGGACGTCCCAGCCCATGACCGCAGCAAAGGCCTCAAGTGCAAGAGGCTCCCATGTGGCTGAGGTCCTCTGACTGTGCCCTCACGAGCACGCTGCCCACGCATCCTTCCCCCCAGGTGCCCTCCACACCTTCCACACCACGCTTACCTCCCTCCAAGCCCCAGAACAGGCTGAGCACGGAAGGCGGTTTGACCCTGCTCTCTGCTCCCGGAGATGGTTTCAATATTATGCCTTCTGTTTTACGTAGATCCGGGCATGGTGAATGGATGAGTGGCAAAGGTCTATGTGTGTCCCGGTCACAGTCATAACTTCCAGGATCTCTGAAATAACCACACTCACATTTGCATGACATTCTGTGGCTCACAGAGCCTCTGACACAAATGATTTCATGTGAGGCCTCACTGTGACCTCTGAAATAACTAGAAGATATGTTTCTCTCCCCTCTTTTCTTTTACTGATGAGGGAAGTGATGCTCGGAGATATTCTGTGACCTGCCCAAGGACTACACTAGTAAGTGACAATACCGTCAACCAAACCCAGGACCTCTGATTGCAAGAGTAGCTCACTTCTGCCTCACTGCCTGCTTTCTCCCTGCCCAAGTAAGTCTCATTTATTTCTCTGGGTGACACCGGGGGTCAGTCATCAAAGGGTCCCCAGCCCAGTCCTAACCCTGGCTTGGACCACCCTGATCCAGTCTCCCTCCATTGCCAATTCCCCCAAGAAATGTTTTTTCCCAGCTGAGGGAGGAGAGAGCAGTACACGAGAAACTTGCCAGCAGTCAGCTCACAGGAGGTGTGATGAGAACTGAGAGACCTAAACAATTCCCCACAAGGTTTTATTTTTGGTATTTTTCGACTGAAATGACAGCGGACAGGTCCACCTGTGAAACCAGCTGCATCTGCCCGCCTTTTACAGAAACTGGGGTCACCAGAGCAGAAAGGGTTCCCATCTCAGACACACCATGTCCCATGGTAGGGGACAAGACAAGGAGACCCCTGGCAGAGCATTTATTGAACAAGTACTTGCTGAGCAGAGTAGACTAGGTCCCTGCCCTCATGGAGCTTACGGTCTACTCTAGTGGGGTATACAGATTTGAATCAAATAATCACACAAGCAAATCTAGAATTAAAAACTGTGACAGAGCGGCGTCTTCTTCAGAATTGAAGTGGTTCTGGCTTGTTCAGCTGGTTTCCACCTCCACTTGATCAGTTAGGCTTGAATGAGCAGCAAACTGGGGGCCCCCATCTGCAGGAACCACACAAAGGGAGAGGGCCGGGAGGCATGACTGTTCTGTCTCTAATGCAGAGAGACTGGTCTGAGGTCAGAGGCCCAGGCCACACCATGCATGGAGCTGTGTCCAAGACACTCTAAGTGGCAGGCCCTGGGTGAACCCAAAGGGTATTTCACCAGCTGGCCTTATCCCATTGTGGCTGATCAGCCCACCAGGAGAAGATCAGCCCCAGGAACTTGGATTCTGAGATGGAAATCAGCTGGAATCAGAAGTGTTCTACTGAGTCTCAAGTGTGACTTCCTGAGATTCAAATTTGAAGTGGCTTTTGAGCCAGGCTAGAGCTACCTCCAATGAAATCATAACCTGCAGCCATCTAAGAATAGACCGATTTCAATTGGGAGGGGAAGAAGGACCCTGTCCTCGACATGAAAAGCAATACAGTATAGTTTGAGATTTAGCAGACCCAGGTGGTAAGCCTGCTACATTGCTTATCACCTGTGTGACCCTTGGCCAATCACTTAACCTATGTGTGCCTCAGTTTCCCCATCTGCAAAATAAAATAATAATATCCATCCCAAGAGATTATGAGAATTATATAAGATTAACACAGTTAAACACCCCATGCAAAATATGTGCCTAGAGGAGATCCTTTGCTCTCAGCCAACAATCCATGACCCATCTGTCATCAGAGAAGTAGCCTTGGTATGGTGACCCTAAGTTGCCCCCATCCTGCTGCATCCCGATACTGAATGTCTCTGTCTTCAACATACCCAGAGCATTCTGCTCCCCACAAGGCCTGGCTCAAGCTGCCTTCATCATTCTTCTGAAAGTCATCCCTCAGATGCCTGGGCCTGACAGCCCCAAGCAGCAGGACAGCCCTGTTCAGGAAACAGGGAGGCCAATGATTCTGCAGAGGGACTGGTCAAAGATCTCAGCTGCAGACAACAATCCTAGACAGGAGAGACATCAAAACCCTGGCATTGGCCCTTGGCTAAGATACCATGAGCTGAGGAGAAGACTTCTTTCTTCAGAAGCCACCAGAGAATTAGTTTTGTGGCAGATTTGAGTTTTTAAAGAATAACTCCGGAAATGAATGCCCTGGATATTTTTGAGTGGCAGCAATGAGGTGGCAGACAGAGTAAGATGGCATTCCTTTGTCCTGACTTCAGATGCAGCCTCATAAGGAACATGTACATATCCCCAAAAGGACAGGGACACAGCCATGGCCAAGGCTGTGTTGTAGATACACCTTCAAGGTGGCTAGAAACGTAGGAGCACATATCACATGTGGGATAGAAACATGCAATGTATAAGGAAGGGCTTGTCAGTGCCCAAAGCGTGAGTTTCATCACCTGCTAGAATTCCTGGCTGACATATTGGGCATTGCCCCAGGTTTATTGAGAGCACCAGGCATCCAAAGGGCAGAGCAAGGGCCTAAGCAGAGCTCACAAGCAACAGTCTCATATCAGGGAGTGAATGAGAAGAGTCTACCCACCCCAGGAGCCCACCCAAATTTGATAGCAAAGCAGCAGCATAGTGCGGGATGATGAAGAGGATATGGATACATCTTTCCTTATTAGAGCCAGGTCTGAATCTAGCATTGCTAGTCTGATCTAGGATGAGAATACCCTGTGGTTAGGCAGTTGGAGGAGGCAGCTGGAAATCCAGCTGTGTGTTCCTTGATTTAAGACATATCTAATTTTGGATTTTCAAGACCAAAAAGAGTATCATGAAGGAAATAAACTTTTCCTGAGACCCTTGGGTAAGGACTAGTTCCTTGGAGGATGGACTTTCCAGACTCTGGCCATCAGTTGCATATTTTGGGGTCAGATCCAACTGCCCAAGTCCCAGGGCTCATGGCGGTCTGGGGTACAGCCTACACGAGTGAAAGTAACCCTAACAAGGCATTCATGACACACATGACTGCCAGTCAAGACGCGCTTTCTGGATAATTCTTGGGTTTACTAAGCAGTGGCCCTTGTGATGTGGGGAATTCCTTTATGAAGGACACTGGAGAAGAGGGGTGGTTGTTAGAATACCAAGCTTGGGAAAGAGGTCACTTGGTCAAGTTTTGGGGAATATACAAAAACTGAAAATATGACCTTCACAGCTTCAAAGCTTCATGAAGACCAAAAAAACATGTTTCAAAGCCATGCACTCTGTGTAAACCAAGAACCAGTGATCTGCTGGCAGGGATCTTGCTGAAAGGAGGGAAGGATGGGTCCAGGTCAGCGGTGCCCAGCTGTGATCTGAAGAACCCTGGAAGATAGTTATGATGTCTGCAGGCACCAACAGAGTGAAGGAGGCAGGAAAACCTGGGGGTGAATGTGCCATCAGAGCTCTGGGTAGCCCCCCAAAAACTGCTCCATTTTTATTTTGGAGGCTTGTACAGTAGATTTTGTATGAATAAAGGAATTTGTTAGAAAATATTGTAGACCTCAACCTAGATGTCCTTGGATTTTCTTCCCAATGCTAACATTTTATACCTAAGATGCCCCAGCATCTAAGCAAGAAGTCTGATCATCATCTGTTCTTCAGGGTCCATATCCAATGCTGTATGTTCCATGACACCTTCCCTGATTCCATCTTGCCCCCCCTTCTACGGAAGATAATTTATCTCATTGGTTGATTTCTCTAGCTGGAAATAATCCCATTATTGGATGGGTGCATAGATGGATGCATGCGTGGGATGATGAATAGATGGTTGGTTTTCCTTCTACACCTTTCCTGAATTGGCAGGCTTTTGTCCAACATTAAGACTTGCTCCTATTTTCAACTTTCTTGCTTCTCTTCTTTCCCTTCTTTTCTCTCTCCTGAGCATTCTTTAGTGCTGGAAAGTTTTGGCAATCTTTGTACTCATGCTCTTTTCCAATTAAATTTATGATTCTCCATTAAATGTATGGATTAAAAAGTAATTCAGCTTTTCTTAAGAGTGGTCAAATCCTTTTTGGTCCCCACACCTGGTCTGAGACTGATTCTGGTTTATAATTCTTTGGTGACCAGCTCTTCCCAGAAAGTGGTACTAATGAAACTGTTACTAACAATAGGAGGCAGCACATTGTTGTTTCAGTTTTCGGTATCATTAGTGCTATTTCTTGCATATCTCAAGTGTCATTCTCCTCACAACTAGATTATAAACACTTCAGTACAACCTTTTGAATTAAAAAAACAAACACAAGTTTGCCAGCCACTACAAGCCTCTCAGCCATCCTACCTTATAAAGTTGGTAGGAAAACTGTAGCCCAAGTTCCAATTTTGGTCACAAAATGCTCAGATTAACCATCAGTATTAACCCTGATCACTAACCCCATCATGGGTTACAAGACTAAAAATATGTGCCTTGCCATTTCACAAGAAAGGCAGAACTCAGAGGCTGTACAAAGTATAAGCTAGAATTAGCATAACCTTTGTCCTTAGAGGTAGAGTGTGAGAGAATGAGAAAATAATAATAGTAACTAATATTTCTTGCGTGTTTACTTAATGCCAAGCACAGTAGTAAAACCCCTTCCACAACCCCATGAGGAAAGAACCACATCGTTGGTGTGTATACATAAGGATAGAGCAGCAGAAAGAGGCAAAGGACTTGCCGGCATTGCACAACCAGTGAGGCATAAATCTAAGACTCAAACTCAGATCCACCTGCCCCAGAAGCTAAGCTTTAAATTACTGGAGGCAAAGAAAGAATAGAAATGTCACTCTGTAACTCAGGATAAAACCCTCCTCTGTATGTCTTGCTCTCCACACCCCACCTACACACACACACACACACACACACACACACACACAAAGATGTGAAGGGATAGCCTGACTTTTCCAAGGTCTAGAAAGTTCAGAATGGAAGAAATGTTCAAGAGGCAGAAGCCTTGGCTCCCAGCAAAGGCTGCCACACAGGACTGTCTGTTATAGCTGCCCAGAAAACAGACAGGCTGGGTTATTCGGGAGCAGACTCTAGGTCCGTTTTTGAGCCTTCCATTGTAGCTCAGATGTCTGCAACGGGACCAGTGGAAGAAGCACAGCAGCCAACAAAGAACTTATTTTCTTCAACAAGTAAGCTGAAGCACGAATTAAATACATCAAAAATAAGTTCTCAAGGTCTGAACAGCCATCTGGGGGCTGGTGCACTTCATTTTGCCATTGGTCCCTTACCTGACGTGGAAGGCCTGTGCTTTTACCAAGAGCACCTCCTAAGCCCTGTGAGGGTGACAGGCACCGTGGTAGAGAGACAGGACAGTTTAGCAGCTCAATACTTGGGGTCTGTTCAGATGAATTTCACCGAATGGGTAAGTTACTAACCTAATTTTTAAGTTTGTTTCCTCATCTACAAAATGGATCTTGAACAGAACCTACCTCTTGGAGCTTTTATGAGGATTAAATGAGATGATATATTCAAAGCATGGCAAAGACCAGCAGTTGCCACACCCAACATCTGCCTTCCCCTTCCCTTCTAACCACCCCTGCATTGTGGAGGGTGGCAATGTGCCCAGCTAAACAATGATGGTTGTCTCCTCTGTGGGTAGGGGTGGCCATTAGATGTCAGCAGAAGTTGAATACTGGGGGGAAGGGGCAGTGATAGTGAGGCAGGACCTTCTCTTTTCTTCTTCGTTGTCTGAAGATGTGATGAAGACCACAGATGTGATGGCTGGAATTACAGTAACAGCTATGAAGAAATCTTGAGGACAAAAGCCACAGGCCAAGGACAGCAGACTAGAAAGACAGAAGGAGCCTGGGACATTGTTGGCACTGTGGCAACTCCATACGATCCTTCACGGCTTAATATGTACTTCTTTTATATGAGAAAACGTACCCCACTGTCTTATTTAAATCTATGTTATTTCAGATCTCTTCATTAGCAAGGCAATGTAATCTGAAGTGAGCCAACAGAGTATTTGATATACTCCATGGCACCAAATAAGTTCTCAATACCCCATAGCTCTTATTTATCACTATTAAAAGGATTTGAGTACATGTGCTATGTTCTTGCAGTAATGTCCAAAGGTATATTGGAAGCCATCAATTTCAACCTCTAGGTCAGCGGTTCTCAACCTTGACTGCATATTAAAATAGCTTGGGAAGCATATGAAAACCCCCATGCCCAGGGCAATTTAAGCAGAAGGTCTGGACTGGCACCCAGGCATCAGTGTTTCTTAAATCTCTCCAGAGTATTTCAGTGTATAGCCAAGGTTGAAAAACACTGCTCTAAGCAGATGCAAGAATCTCTTCTATTAAATTAAGGACTCATGGTTGAAAACATTTATTTTTTATAAGTACTCTGGAAAACTCAGTAAATAGAGCTGGAAAAGAACCTCAATCAAGTTCGGTCTCCTTGCCCTTATCCAGGAAAAGGCAAGTTCCATTTCACAACTTGAACATTTGAGACCCAAAGTGGTTAGGTGGCTTGCCGAAGGCCGCACACCTGATTATCTGTAGATTGGAGACTAGACTCCGTGACTCCTGCCTGCAAGGACAATGCTTTGTCCACATCATCACACAACCAGGACAAGAAGGTTTCAAAGAAGGCCTCTCCATCCCAGGCAGGCCCACTCTTATCAAGCAGTTGTTCTACAAAAATTAGAAAACTAGAGTGTTGCTGGGTTTTTCATAAAGGTAAAATTTTAATGATCACAACAAATCAGCCAACTTTGGTTTGGTTGGCTTAGAATGAGAAATTGGTGGACAACTTCATTTAGTGGAAAAATAAACTACTTCAGAAAGATGTCAAAGCAGGGGGGAAAACCTGATGCACTTACTTTGTAATGGGAAAGTTAAAAGCAAACATTTACAGGACTTCTTATAAAATTGAATGTCCACACATTTAATGAAAAGTGTAGACAACCTCAGTTCTTTTTTGTTCCTTACAAAAGAACAGATTTGCACATGTGAATTGGGAGACAGCTTTCAGAATGTCTGACTCAGTAACTTTTTGGGTGTAGAGGGGAACAAATTTGGCATTTTTCTTTAGTAAATATAGGGAGAAGGAAGTAAATCATCCACCATGAAAATCATCTGCTCTTTTACCAATTAATCTGTGTGCTTGGTAGACGTGTGCCCCTCACTTCACCTCTAAAAGGTATATGTAAATTTCTGTCTCTCTTTGGGATTCTGCTTGTCCTTAACAGCAAGTACTACTGAATCAATGGATAAACTTGCTAAGAAAGAAAGGCACTTATTAGGCTCATTAAATAAGCAAAGGTCGAAACACAAAATAGAAATATTAGAGGTTGCCCACGGACCTAAATTATTTCTTGTTATAAATGGGCCTGAATGTATGCAGGAGATAGAGTTCCAAAAATTAAATACATATTACACATTTTCCTTATCTTTAACTGCCCTAAAAAATGTTGGCTATTTAGTGGAACCCTAGAGTAAATGCTAAGAGCAGAATTTTGTGTCAATGAGAATTGTGAGACCCTAATGTATCCATTTGCTAAACCTCTGCTCCGGTCAAGCTGTCTAAAAGCAAAGGCATGTCCATGTCATGATAATTTGATAACTATTTCCTGTTCCTAAGATGTTTCTTTGAGCACTATAGTAAAGACACAACAAAGCCTAGTCCAAGACAACCAGCCAATTTAAAGCAAATCAGTCAAGCCTACCTTTCGTTATCATGTAGATCTTTCCCTAATAGAAACAGCAACAATAAAAAACAAGTGTCCAATTTATTCAAACAATATTGATTTTATTATACAGTTTCATTGGTTTTAAGGAATAAGTTCAATCAAATCAATTTTGGACGTTGTACAAATTATTTAATGAATTGGCTGCCAGGTTTATCTACCATTGGTGTTGGCATTGTGTGACCCCAGGATACTGAGTAATCTGAAGAAATGAATGCCTAAATAAGCAGCCAAATCATCTTAGGCCAGAGGTTGGCAAACATTTTCTATAATGGGCCAGACAGTAAACATTTCAGGCTTTTTGTGCCATACAGTGTCTGTCACAACCACTTGACTCTTGCCATTACGGCAAAAGCAGCCCTAGACGATACATAAATGAACAGACATGGCTGTGTTTCAATAAAACTTTATTTACAAAAGCAGGCAGCAGGTCTGATTTGGCACATGGGCCAGAGTTCACAGACCCCTGTTTTAGGCCCTTGTAAAACTTTGCAATATTCTATCAACCAAGACTATTTTGATCGTGGATTTACAAATATTTTAATCAAAGTGTGGAAAAGGATGTACACGAGGGAATTTGGCATAACCCTGATCACTCAAGATGGATGATGACAGGAGGTGTCCAGGAGGGATGGTACTAACTGACCTCTACTACTGCTTGTCAGGAAACTTGATATCACCTTACCTACATTCTTTAGTTAATTCTCACAGAAACCTTGTGAGGCAAGCATTAGAATCCCCATTTTCCAGATTTTTAAGAGTGAGAAAAGATGAAGTAACTAAGTGGCAGAGCCAACTTTCAAACCAGGCCTGTCTTGCTCCAGTGCTCACGCTGGTTCTACCGCAGTTACTGTAATAGTTGGGGTGGAGGTTAAGTCTTCCATCTACCACAGGACCAAGTGCAGAATCAGGGAGAGATTCTGCAGCTGGAGTGATTTGTTTATCCAATTGGCCCATCAAGAAAATCTCAAATCCTTGATTAGGGCTGAAGATATCCACTTCTGTGCCAGCAGTTCTGAATTTTGTCACGCTATTCTCTCATTTTAACCAAAAGCCCATGTTCACATATAGTCCACAAATGAGGGGCATGGGCCAGGTAGGGAGGAGGCAACATTCACAAAGTGAATGTTTTCTTAACCCTTTCCAGAACCCCATAGTACAGTCATTTCAGCTCATGCCTCGAGGGTGTTTTCTGAAAAAAGAAAGTGCCTTTTCAGCACTCTTGGTATCTGATTTCAAACCCTGCCCTTCCACTGGGTGATTCTAAGTGGGTTGTTGATGTTGCCCTGTTTTTACTAGTTTTCCCACAGGGCTTAGTCACCCAGGTGCTCTCAGTCCTACATACTTAGGTCCAGGGTAAGGGGATGGGTCCAGTGCCCAGAGCGCCTCTCCTAATTTCCCTTAAGGCTCCAAAGGACAATGAAAGAAAATTTTTATTTGTGTTCCTATGAACATGTGGAAACATTCACCCCAGTTATTCACTGATGAGCTTACAAGGTGGTCTCCCTTATGACAGAGCTTTGCTGCACCTGGCTGGTCTCCAGGGTGTGAGCAGAAAGCATGCCCTCCAGCATCCTCTTTAACAAAGACTGTTCAACACTTAGGAGGCATCAAAGAAGAAAAAAATGTAGTGCATAACCAAGAGGGGAGAATACGGCAGCTTGTGCATGCTGAGAAGCAACCGTATCTCAGATGCTGATGCAGAACTGGAGCAATGAATGCCATTTTGGCGGCACCTTACTTACTAAGGGTAGATCTGTGGGATGGGAATTATTTTTTACTCCCATTTTACATCTAAGAAACCTAAGAATTGGAAAAAAGGACAGTGATTTGCTCATAAAAGGTAGGAGCTGAGGCAAAACTCCCTTCAGGGACTCACACAAAACCTAAATGGTCCATCTCTAAGTGAAAGGGCATATGGATATTTAGGAGCTCCCGGTAAAGAAATTAATTCCCACCTGCCCTCACCCACATAGCACGCACAGCGGAGTTGGCTGCCATGGCTCCATCCGCCACCTGGAAGGAGTTGCATGCCACCCGTGCTAGAACATTCCTAACTATCTTGGAAGGAGTCCGTAACTCTCAAACCCAAATTAAAATTCATTTCTTTTTATTTTTTTAAATGCATCTATTGATATCAAACAATCATGGGACTTCCATAATAGAAGAAATTTGGAAATCACTCTTCTGTATTACACACTAACAAACTCAATTGCAGAGAATTTACATAAGAAATAAAGGAAACGATGAAATAGTGATAAAGTGACTGTAAGTCACATTTTAAATCAATGAAGTTATGCTTTCAGAACTTTAAGGGATCCAACAGAATATCTTTTTGTAGAATATCTTTTTGTAAAATAAGAATACTTCCTAATTTATCTTTTTCAGTAAATCGAGACTCTCTTATATTAAGCTAGCTTGAGGTAGGGTGTACCTGAATTAATCAAAAGGCATTTTAAAGAACTACAAACCTCTAAAAGAAAGAGCAATTTTTTGGTAATACTTCTCGCTTGAGGAAGTACAGAACTGAGGCCCAGTTAAGTTCAACTCTCATGAGGCCACTGAGTTGACTTTGTTTACCTCGTGAAAGGAACATTGTAAATAATCTCTGTAGGATTTCAATTAGTAATACGGTCTCTGTTCAGCCCACATGAAGGAAAATAAAGTTCACAGTCGTTCCACCCAACTCCACGGAGAAAAATCAAGGTCAAATATAAACCCGCTGCCCCCTCGCAGTGGGACGCACAGGCCTTGCCACAGAATGGGAAAGACAATGACAACGGGCGAGACGGCGAAGCGGGCGAAGACACGCTCCCCCAAACCAGGTCTCCGCCTTGTCCCGATGCATCCACGGAAACAAATCACGGCTCTGGCCGAAAGCTAAGTCACCCCGCTAGACACAGGCCCATGGAAGCCAAGCACAGGCTAACCAGTAGCTGCTTACAAAAATAAAGCCCCTCGGGTACAGAACGGCGCAGCTTCCCCTCCCACCCCAAAGCCCTATCTCATCTGGCTTTTGCTCTGTGAATCATAAGCTGCCCTTTCTTCACCACGGTGATTCATGCACAGGAGCGGAGCTGCTATGAGCTGTCCCACCTTGGAACACTAGTTCGTTCCCCTCCCGCCTGGAAAATCAGCATCACGCGGACAGGCTGGTTTCTCGGGCGGGCTCCCCCCCCCCGCCCCCTCCGCGGGCCTGGAACCCACGCCCCGTCCCCGCGCCCAGCGCCGCCGGCCCCGCTCCGGGGCCAAGCGCCATCTCCCGGGCCCTGCCCGTGCGACCTCGGCTCCGACAGCACGCAGCCAAACCACTTACGTTTCTGCCAGAGCATGGCCTGTGACAGGATGTTGCCTTTTCTCTTTGAAGCAGACAGTTTGGCTTCTTTAATGTGCTTTGGGGTGTGCTTTCCTCCAGTGGAGCCACCGCTTGTGCTGAGGCTGTTTCCTGGGCTTTTTAAAGGCCCGAGTTCCCGCTGCGTGGGGCGCGTCATCACATCCTCCCACCGCAGCCACCCGGGCGCGTTTCTTCAGCGAGGCCGCCTGTCACCCCACTACGCGCGCCGCAGAGGGCCACCAGCTGCGAGGCGCTTCGTGCACAGAGCCAGCCAGCTGGGACCAAACAACAATGCAGCACAGGCAGCCATGGCCACGGACACCCGGCCTCGCAGCAGGACGTGCTGTGTGTGCGGGCACGAAGGCATATGTGGGGACCAGCTGTGCGGGGCCCATGTCAAGCCCTGGACCTCCCCACACCAATGAGGAGCCCCAGAGCCCCTCTGCTGCGCCCATTCAGGCCTCCACACCACCAGGACATTGGCAGGACTCAGCCCGCCATGGGCCCCGCTCAGCGGGAACTGCGAATCCCAGGGGTCACTGGTTCTCAACACAGAGGAAACACCTGTCGCCTCTTCAAGCCTCACTAAACAACCTCCTCGTTCTTTTAATATTGCTTTTCTGTTTATTTCATTTTGAAACACAACAGTCCCTCCCCTTGCCCCCAGCCACCACCCAAACGGCAAGCCTTAATCATGCTTAAATATGGGGACGCTGGTTTTGATGGTTGATGTGCCCCTGGCAAAAGAGGCCAGCTCACCCGGGGAGAAAAAGAGAAGGGGCCGTGCTCTTTAACAGGAGCGCATCACTCAAGGAGGGCCTTGCGGGCACAGTGCGAGCACGGCCTCTCTGCTAGCGCCCAGCCACCTCACAACAGGAAGCTTCTCAAAGTAAAAGTCATGGGGGTCACCACCTGGCAGTGTGGGGGGTGTTAAGCTACAGGCTCCTTCCCAGTTTGGAAGCCCCCACCGCTGTGCATCTGACATCCACAAGCTCAGGCCCCAGGGACGGTTCAGTTTAGGGGCAAGACCACTTGGCTAGGGCCACCCAGGGCAGGTCTGGGGCCTTGCTGTTTTGCCTTCCGTATTGCCTCAGCGCAACGTTGCATGCTCCAGATCTGATCATGCTATTGTCCAGCTTAAAAGCTTTCACCTTCTCCCTTCGGCCACAGAGCTGGAGGCAGGAAAAGCCCCCACGATCTAGCCCTTGCCTTCCTTTCCAGCTCTTTGCCCACTGCCCTCCTGCCCCTGCTCCCCAGGGCCTTCTGAGCATCACTGAACGTCTGTGCAATTCCCTGCCCTTGACCTTGCCGGCTTCTCTTGCTGGGTTCCTCTCCCAACTTCCCCACCTGAAAATCACTTCTCCGTTTTTCAAGATCCAGCTCAAATTGCACCTTTGTTGATGAAAACATGTTCTGACCCACCAAACCTCCTAGCCCAGAAAATACTTGTCCCTCTTTTCTCAGCTCTTGGAGCCCTTGGCCTGTTCATTACATGACAGTAAATTGTTGCCTGACTCCGTAGGCTTCTCAAGAAGGTTTCGTTTGTCTCTCTGGTGCCTCACACACACAGGAGCTGGAGCATTCTCACCCCCAAGAAAAACTCATTTGATGAAGTTATGAATTACTATCTCCAATAGGTTATTGGTTTGAGGGAAGGTCTTGAGGAGAAGTGTTGTCCACATAGACAGCTCACTCACAAGACAGAGGAGGCCGCCGTCTCCTGGTTCTGAGCTCTCACCCAAAGCCTCTGAATTTCAGGGCAGTGACAGGCCCCGTGGTGTGGTGGCAGCACCACAGCCCGGCCTGGCGGGGAGCAGCACCACAGGTCCTTGGGCCTCACTGAGAAGCTTCCACTGGACACAGTGGCACATTCCTCAGGCCTGGCTCAGGCTCAGGACACAGGATTTCCATCAAAGCTATGATACTCACTCACTGTGTCCCCTTACATAAGTGACATAACTCTTCTAGTCTCAGTTTCCTTGTTTATGAAATGAAGAAGCAGTTCTCTGAATGTCTCACAGGTTCTTAGGAGGATACGTGACTCCGCAGGCCCTGTCTCACATCACTCTGTATTTTGGTTACCTGCCTTACTCTCTCCAAGTCTGTGAAATCAAGAACTTTTGCTTATTCTTCTCTGTTTCTCCCCACAGGACTAGTGTAATGATTCCCATAAAGTAATAATAATAACTGCTTACAGTGCACCAGGCTCCATGTTAAGCCTTAAACACATTATCTAATCTAGTCACCACCACACCGCTGTGAGGAAACTATCTATATTGTTCAGAGAAACAAACAAATGATTGGGAAATTTAATTTGCCTAATGTCACCAAGCTATCAGATGATAGGCTGAGTGTCAGACCCAAGTTCATCTGACAAGGGCTGGAGCCCTCAATAATTACACTAATTGATATTCATTAAGTTGAAATCAGTGAAAGCCAAATATCAACCATGTTTATTAGTAGTGATATATTAGTAGGGTCACTATCATTAAAACCTGGAGCTAATCAATAGAAGCTTATATCACCTGGGATAAATCCCTGTCCTCTGGAAGGAGGGGAAGAAGAGGAAAAACCTAGAGGTGCTCTGACAAATCAGATCCTGTACAGTGAGCAAGCCCATCGTCATGGCCAGTGACAAACCCTACTACCTCTGATGGCCTCAAAGCTTGCGAGGCAGATTCCAGCCCAGCGCTTCCAACAAAGACCCTGCATATCAATGACCACATACTGGCAGGCGTTTTGGAACTAAACTTGATCAAAACAGCAAATACTGGCCTGGTGTGGTGGCTCACACCTGTAATCCTAGCACTCTGGGAGGCCAAGGCGGGCGGATGGTTTGAGCTCAGGAGTTTGAGACTAGCCTGAGCAAGAGCGAGACCCTGTCTCTACTAAACATAGAAAGAAAGTATACGGACAGCTAAAAATATATATAGAAAAATTAGCCGGGCATGGTGGCACATGCCTGTAGTCCCCGCTACTCGGGAGGCTGAGGCAGGAGGATTGCCTGAGCCCAGGAGTTTGAGGTTGCTGTGAGCAAGGCTGACGCCACAGCACTCTAGCCTGGGCAACAGAGTAAGACTCTATCTCAAAAAAAAAAAAAAAAAAAAAAAACAGCAAATATTTGCGAGGAAAACCTTTTCTGTGACTCAGAATCAAAAGTCAAACTGCATGACATAGTTCAGAAGAGGTGGCCACATTCATGCAGTATCTCAAGAAGTGGAAGAAAAGAAAAAAATTCTATTGACATGGCCCAGATGTCTCCAAATACAGATGCACTCACATTTATAAAGAATTTGATATTCCAAAATCAAAACTTCTAAAATAATTAGTTAAAGAGCACTGATTCATATTGCAAAAGGAATTTTAGCCTTGCGAAAAGATTCACCACAGACTTCATTTCTTCCTTCATTTAACAAATATTTATGAAATGTTCATTATGTGCCATCTGCTAGGCTTTTAATTTTTCTTTTCATCTGGACTTTAATCATCTTCTTGATCCATGGCACTTCACCATCATTTATCCATGAAAGGCCCCTTTCTCATTCATTTGTTCAATAATTCATTTATTCATTCATCCACGTCCCCCTCTTTTCCATGCCTATTCTTTTTCCTATCCCTTCTCACCCCCTTCACACCACCATCATTCCAATCAAGGCGATTATTTTCACTGGTTGATGTAAACTGATCCTTTTCTTTGTAGACATTTGTACCTGTTCTTACAAAATATGTATTGTTTTGCATGTATACATTTTTCATTCATGCAGGTAATGTTGTATTATAGAACTCACCCTGCTTCTGTTTTTTTTTTGAAATTTCTCAAGTATTTATTTAATTTTTGTTCATTTCATCAGGTTAAGAGGAAAAAGTAGATTTATGTTTTTATGACTTTTACATATTTAAAAATGGAAACAAATGCAATCATTCAAAGCAATTTATCTAAAATAATTTAAGTTGTTCCATAAAATAATTATCATATTTATTATGTTATACCAAAGAGCAGGCAGCAAGCTATTTATTTCTTTTGCTAAGGAACCCATATCTAAAAACTTTAGAACAGGTTTTTCATCATTTAATTTTTAAGTTTATTTAATGCCTCCATTTTAAGAGCTTTTAGCATAATAAGCCATTGCCTCCCCATTTACCTTCCCTGTCTTCATGAAGAAGATAATTCATTATTTTTTGACCTTGTATTAGTGAGCATACAGACCCCTCTAAAATCCAGCTTATTCAATGTTTAAGAAATCCTATTACGGTAGTATTTGTGTCTTCTTTGTAACGGCTGCTAGCTGTATCACCAGATCCGTTATTTCATTATGTAAAACGCAGTGACATTGTTATTTACCTCAATCCAGTTAAAAATGGACACGGACCATACTATTTCCAGTAGCACCAAAGAAACTAGATGTGAGAGTTTTAGATTCACCTCGTCATGATTTTTGAGACAGTTCAATGATCATGCTGCTTCTTATTTTTTTAAGTCAGCACAGTGTTGTAAGATCTATCCACATTGCTCTGTAGACATTCCCCATGTTACTTCTACCATCTGCAAAGTATTCTATGGTGTTCAAACACTGCATTTTACTTAACCCGATTGTCTCCAATTTCCTCCTCCACAAACAAAGCACCAGTGAATATTCTTATAAATGTTATAAGAATGCGTTCTTATAAATGCATCCTTATAAATGTTAAAAGAATGTATTCTTATAAATGCATCCTTTTACAGAGGCATGTGAAAATTTCCTTGAAATTATATGTCCAAAAGTAGAAAATTACTGGGTCAAAGATTATGCATATATTTAATTTGACCAAATATAACCAGATTGCTGTTCAAGACTTCCACCAGAAGTTCATGAGGCTTCACACATTTCCATTTTACCACCAAACTTGGCTTTATCCAGCTGTCTAATTTTTGCCAATCTAGTATATGTAGTGATAGTTCATTGTGGTTTATTTTACAGTACTAGTACTAATAAATTTAAACATCTCTTCATATGCATGTTACCTTGTGGAGTTTCTCTTCTCTAAAATGCCTGTTCATTTCCTTGCCAACTTCACTACTGGGGTTGCCCTTTTTTCTTACTGATGAGCAGTAGTTCTTTGTATATTCTAGATGTAGAATTATAGATATTATCAGTTTAATTTCACTCAATATAAATTTCTTCTTCTACTCTGTCATCTGCTAACTTTATTCATAGTGTCCTATTTTTAAATAGAAATGCTTAATATATATACATGGACCTGTCTATTTTAATTTTAGTGATCTCATGATCTCTTGAACTTTAGTTTTCATTATTATTTGTTGTAGTACATCTCAAAATTTTCAAATAAGTTTATCGAGTTCCTCCAAAAAAAGTCGAGCTGGAATTTCGATTGGCTTTTATTGAATTTATAATTACTTTAAGATGGATTGATATCATTATAAGATTAATTTTGTCCAGCTAAGTAAGCATGGGCTAGCTCTCCATCTCTTCAGATCATATTCCATGTTCTTTATTATCAGAGTTTTAAAATTTTCCCAATGAAAGTCTAGTATATTCTCAGATAACTTCTCAATTATGTTATAGTTTCTATTGACATTGTGAATGGCGTCTTATTTTTTATAATATTTTTTAGTCAGTTATGGATCCTACAGAAAAATTCTAATATTTGTGCATTTCTCTTATTTCTAGCAACTTTGCTGAACTCCTTTATTCACTCTAATAGTTTCTCTATTGATTATGATGGTCTTTCTAGGTAAACGGTCATCTCTTCTGAAAGCAATGGCAATTTTACTTTTTCCTTTCCAATTCTTGCACCTCTTATTTCTTTCCTTTCCTTATAGTATTGGCCAGTACCATGACAAACAGCAATGGTATTAGCAGTTATTCTTGTCTTATCCGTGTATTAAAGATATGATAAAGATAAAACCTAAAATTTTTTTTAAAAGTTCAAAAATCTCTGATTGAAAGGGCTCATGGACAATAAAGGTAAGATAAAACCAACATTTGGATACATTATAATGAAATTTTAAAACAACTAATACAAAGAGGAAATTCTAAAAGCTTACTGAGAAAAGAAATACATTAACAACTAAGGAGCAAAAATCAAATTGCCAGGATATTTCTCCATGGCAAAACTAGATGCAAACAGACAATGAAGAAATATTTTAAAGTATTGAATAAAAAAAATGAACCTATAATTTTAAATCCAGCCAAATTGTCGTTCAAATATTGTAGCATAACAAAAATATCTTCAGACCTACAAGTCCTCACATTAAACTTGCTCTCGGAGGAAGCATTCAAATGAAAAAGGTTACCCAGGAGGATGTTGCCAGAAATATCAGAGCAAAGAGTGATCAAATACCTGGGTAAAGTTTATTATAAGAATTTTCTTAAATCTGGAAAAAAGAGAAAGCTCATCCATGACAACCCAAAACAAAATGTCTAAAAAATACCAACATGATTGTACAAGTTCCGAGAATACCATTCATATTATTTTCTATTTCATCTTGTAGTATGTGGCCCTAGAGGAGACCAAAGGGAAATTAAAATGCACTAATGTTTTTGTTTATAGCCATCAATAAATTTAAGAAATAGGGGGAAATAAACATAAGTGTGGATCTGAGGTAAAGGGCAACAGTTACTTTTGTTCTTACTATAAAAACGTAAATAAGATGTTTAATTTTTAAACTATCTGAAGAAAATTGGGTCTTTCTATGGAAAACAGGAAGGGGGTATTAAAAAATACAGTGAATGGGGGGGAGGGGATGGGTGTATGCCTACATGATGAGTGCATTGTACACCCTCTGGGGAATGGTCATGCTTGAAGGTGCTGACTTGGGGAGGTGGGGGGTGGGGAAAGGGGATGGAGGTATGACTACATGGTGAGTGCCAGGCGCACTGTCTGGGGAATGGACACGCTTGAGGCTCCGACTCAGGGGGATGGGCGGGACATGGGCAATATATATAACCTGAGCTTTTGTACCCCTATAATAAGCTGAAATAAAAAAAAATACAGTGAATGAAAAATAGAAATAAGATGACAGCATAAGTTCTAATAGTACAGGAAATATAATGAATATAAAAAGATTAAAATCATCAATTAGAAGGTGCCAATTCCTAAATTGATCTTAAATTTTTTAAAAGATCCAATAATATGTTGCTATAGTGAAAAAAGATCACAGGAAGTTTGTAAATAAAAGACTGATGCAATCTTTTTCTTTTTCTTTTTTTTTTTTTTTTGAGACAGAGTCTCGCTCTGTTGCCCTGTCTAGAGTGAGTGCCGTGGCATCAGCCTAGCTCACAGCAACCTCAAACTCCTGGGCTTAAGCGATCCTACTGCCTCAGCCTCCAGAGTAGCTGGGACTACAGGCATGCGCCACCATGCCCCGCTAATTTTTTCTATATATATTTTTTAGTTGGCCAGATAATTTCTTTCTATTTTTAGTAGAGACGGGGTCTCGCTCTTGCTCAGGCTGGTCTCGAACTCCTGAGCTCAAGTGATCCACCTATCTCAGCCTCCCAGAGTGCTAGGATTACAGGCGTGAGCCACCGCCCCCGGCCTCTGATGCAATCTTGATTCTAAAACTACATAAGGTCAATACAAGAAAATTATAGGCTATTTCATTTGTGAACATAGATACAAAAATTTTAAATATTAGTTTTCTGAATTAAGTAGTATATTAAGGAATAATACAACATGATATAATAATAATATCATAATATGTAAGATTTATCCCAGGAATGCAAAGATAGTTTATTCTTAGAAAACCTACCAATTCACCACATTTATAAACTGTAGGAAAAAATTATGAAATCAATGTTTAACACATTGACTGCCATGTGAGTTACATTTAACTCAAGCTCATTTTGAGCCCAGGGCCTCATGAAGCAAAACCCTGAAATTGGTTCATGAAAATCTTGTTGATGTCCTTATTATTACAATTAATGTTGACAATTTAATTCTAAAAACGTGGATTACATTGCCTATAACTCACACACAGAAAACAATAAAAAATAACAAGTTAGAAAGGATCCTTTTGTTTTCATAAAACACCATGGTCCCAGAGAAAATTTTTTTTCTAGTGTGGCAGTCAATGTGTTAAATATTTGATAAAGTCCAACATTTTATTAAACATTGTGGGTTTAATAAAAATAACTCTTGGAAAATTAGGTCTAGAAGGAAACTTCCTTAGCTTGATAAAGTTTTATAAGCCAAAAATCTACAGTGATATTATACATAATGGAGAAATTACAGGCAAATTCTCTTTAAGAACAAGTTGTCCTATTGCATTTATGTGAGTAATTTCCAAACATTTTGACACACAATTTTAGGAAACACATATGTTAAACATAAAAAACGAAACATTAGTTACATCATGTAATTGTGCCAAATACTATTCTAGGCTTTAGGGATACAGCAACAAACAAATCAGAAATTGTTGGCATCATACAGCCATATGTTTGGTGTTGGACAGACAGAAAATTCATATGAACTTTCAGTAAATGATTTGTCATCAATGCAGATATGTAGAGACTAACACAGAAAAATTGACAGCCCACAGGTTTAACCACCTCTAGACTATGAAGATTGTCTGTGGCTCAGAAATTCAGAGCAATTTGTAAAGTGAGATCTATAGGGAAGGATTTCTTGACCTTAGAGGTGGGAATGGAGGGGAAGACCAGGGTGATTTTAAAGGGCGCCCGTGAATCCTGTGTGTATATACGTATTTTCTTTGGGAGACAGTTCATAGAGTTCATGACAGTCCCAAGGTTAAGAAGCACTGTTTATTATAGAGAGATACTATGATACTGAATTTTTAAATATATTAAAGATCAATTGCTTAAGTCCAGCTAGAATAATAAGGGGCTCCAAGGTAAAATGTGTAATCCACAGGTAAAAAGTGCATTGCTGCCTACAGGCCCCCACCTTTCCTTTACATACAGAGTCAGCTAAGCCCATTTCTCCTTTCTCTGGCAAATGTATATCATTTTATTCTTCTGCATAATTTCTCACTGGGAGAGGCAGCAGGGCATAGTGAAGAGAGCCTGGTTAGAATCCTGCTGCACTGCTAGCAGTGTGGCCTTGGGTAAGTTGTTTAAACTCTCCTACCTTTAGTTTCCTCCTCTTCCAAATTGAAATAAAAATAATAATTGTTGCAATGATTAAATGCAATAGCCTGGTATAGAATTTTCTACATACACTAATTTATTGTTTCATTAAGATCAAGAGACTACATAACTGAATTCCCTTTCATGTTTTGGTTCTCAAAATTCATGCATACTAGGGAGCCCTTCAAGCTCTGCTAATTTCTACTTTCCCAAAAGAACAGCAAGTTCTGCTACCCTTGCTGAAGAAGTGGCAAGACTCAGACCACATCTCATACTCTCAAGTTCCCAGCCACCATCTGCAAACATGGCTGACAGCTGTGTGACAGGTCCTTATCTTGGAATGGCCCTAGTGGTTGGAATTTCCAGTTTTATTGCACCATAAATTATTAGATATTATGACTAGGCACAATGAAAAGGAAATCACATCAAATAAAGATTGCATCAACCCAAATGGTGCCTGAATGGGTACCAGAGTTCATAAGCCAGGTTTTATTGTATGTGACAGGCTGGCCTCCATGGCAGGCTAGAAGTTGCCCAACTCTCTTTATGGCCATTCCTGAACACCCTCTGGTGCTAGACAGATGGCCTCTGGTCACCCTGACAACCTCCCATCAACACAGGCAGCTGGCAACTGTCCATGCCCCATTTTTCAGTTGAAAAAACCAAGGACCAGGTGGCCTTAATTATTATCTATGGCCCAAGACTACCATAAATGATCTTGGAAAATAATCAAGAAAGCCTGATAGTTTGTTACCTTTGATGCTTTTATTACCATGGAGTTTTGGAAAATAGTCTTTGCAAAAGAAAATGTCTCCAGGCTACCATTCTACTCACCAGGTGGTCTTTCCAAGGAAGTTTTTTTTTTTTTTTTGCTTGACCATTACTACTTGGCACCACACACTGAACAATAGGCTTTATTTGATAGATTTGCTACCAACAGCATTTTCCCCAATTTCCTGCACAGTCAATGCCCACTTTGAGAAATGTCTTTCATGACACTTCTACAAATGCTTATTGAGCACAAACTCTGTGCTGGGAATTGTGCTATGTACCAGGGATATCAAAGTAAGGAAAACGCAGTCCCTGTGCTCAAGTGAGTTATTGCTAGTGTGAAAAACTAGATTCTTGTTTTGTTTGGTTTTGTTTTTTACAATTGAAAGTCCCAAAAGAATTCCTAGAGAATGGTTTCCATCTAAATTACATGTGATACTTATTATAAAGAACATTCACTGGGCCCCACCCCCAAAGAACCTGACTCAGTAGGTCTGGAGTGGTCCGTGACTCTGTGTATTTGCTTTTTTAAATAAACTTTTCAGGCAATATTGCTCTGGGACTTACAAAGCACTAACCTAGGCAACAAAAACAAGTTCTTCCTTTTTTCTCAAGATCCCCTTTTCTACCTGTCCCCTTTGGAGTCTTCATTGGAATGCCCCTGGAACACCCTGATTACAAAGAAAACCAAAAGCCTCCAGCTTAAGTGTAGCGTGGAACATTCTTTGTCTGACTAAACGCGTAACCATCATTTCCCACACACAGGAGGGAGCTTGGCACCGTGAACACTCTGCACCTAGAGACAATCCCATGCCTGTAGTTCCCCCTAGGAATGGTGACCTAGTAACCCTATGGCCTGGCACTCACTCTGCCTGTCCAGGACTCAAACCTCTCAGACTCACTGCTTCTCTGGGTAGCATTAAAAGACCCCCAAGTGGCCAGAGCCCCAGCAAAAAACAGACACCAGCAATGCAGTTGGCCTGACCAGCTACTGATCAATGCCCTGTTCCCCTTAAGCTAAAGGTTCAAAGGAGTAAAGTGAAAGGAGTCTGTCTAGTGATCAAGGTGTTGCTTGTCAATCATCGTTCCTTCTGAATATGCAACAAAGGAACCTCTTCCTCTTCCTCTTCCTGAAACACCAAGCCCTCCAGTGACTCAGCATTTTCACCAGGTGTATTTCATGATTTGTGCCCAAACACTATGGAAATAGGAATTACAATAAAGCCAAAGTCCATTTCCTTATGAATCAAAGGTATATAGTTTACTACAAAAAGGAAAAGGCTCCAACATGTGAAGACAAGTCTATTTGCATGGGTGCCGGGCTCCTGGGCAGCTTCCCGTCACAGGTGGAGCTGTAGGGCTGGCAGCTGTGCTGCTGTTTTTGAACCACCACTTCTCTAATTTGGTGGGAAAGCAGCTTGAATAAATGCAGGAAGGCAGGAAGGAAGGAAGGAAGGATGGAGAAGGTGAAAAGGAGATAGAAATAGAATGTAAGTGGAGAAAGAATAAAAAGAGGAAAAGGGTGAGAAAGAGATATTGACAACTCAAAATTTTAGACATCTTGAAGGTCCAAAGGGGGAAAAAAAAAATCTGTCTCCAAAAATAGAGCAGTTAATCTAAGTAAGCAGTAACTCTACATTAGGTGTTTGTTGGCCACAGTTAACACGAAAGTGAGATGAATGAATAAAGTAAGCTAAGCCTGGCCTCAGTGAACCAAAGACAAAGTCAGATACTGACATTCAATCAATACTTGGGTATCCATGACCTCCTGGTCCAAGCAATTCCTCAGCCACCAGAGTGCACAATGCCCAGCACATAGAAAAGACTCCGTAAATGGTAGCCAACACTGTTGTTCCTGTTATATTCATTAATAACAAAAACCAAAGCTTTTGACTTGAGCCACTATCTCTACCACTCTCTATGGGAGAAAATTAAAAAAAAAAAAGAGGTAGTAAATGTAAGAGGCACACAATAAATATAAATTGATTGGCATGAGGACTTAAAAAAAAAAAAAAAGATCTCGCTTACTTAATGTGTCCCACAAATAGACACAATCACGCCCTAAAAAAATAGTGGAGGGAACAAGATGAAGATAAAATAACTCCAGGAGCCGCATGTGTATCTTCCAGCTCACAAAGCCGGTGCACTTACTATACACTAGGAACTGTCCTAAATACTTTGCACGTATTAGTTCATATAATCCTCACAACAATGCTTTGAAGTATTAACTTCATTTTACATATGAAGAAACAGACACAATGAAGTTAAGAAACTTGGCTAAAGCATGCAGTTCATAAGGAAAAGGGATCTAACCCAGGCAATCTGACTCCACAGCTCTTAAACACCACATCACACTACCTGCTACACACACACACACACACACACACACACGAGAGAGAGAGAGAGAGAGAGAGAGAGAGAGAGAGAGAGAATTAAGTCCCAGATAGTTGATCATTCATTCATTCATTTATTCATCCATTCAGCAAATATTTGTTGAATATCATCCTACTGTCACCAAGTCTGTATTTGGCACTGAGGACATAGAAGTGAACGAGGAAAGTAAGGCCCCTGACTTCTTAGAGTTTCCATTCTAATGGACGGGGAGAAGTAGAGTTAGAGGCAGCCAGGTAAGTATCTTCCCATCAGGACAAGGAAAGCAGTGGATCAGAAAATGTGTCTCCAAATAAACATCTTCGGCGCATTCAGAAAAGGATTTCTCAAAACAAGAGGTACAGATAAAACCATCAATAGTATCAAACCCAGATATTCTACATTCAACAAGTTCAACAAACATCAGTTGAGCACCAGCCACTGCTCCCACAGTGACAAAATAGAAACTGAGCTCAGAGAGGCCCAAGGTCAGTTGAATTGTGAGAAGTGGGGACTAAGGGTCTGGCTGGCTTTCTCCTCTGCCATGGATGTTTCTGGAGGGTTTTCACAAGGTGGCTGAGCCCAGAAGCTAGGAGTGTAATAGGACTCTGAATATCCTTGCTCTCCTTCCTTCTTTAAAGGTTTCCAGTCCCACCTGGGCAGCCTAGGATGCAACTCAGACCACTTATGTCCCTGAAACAAGGCAACCATTTCACACCAGTGAGGTGGACTTCACAGACAGATGCACAGACTCCAGACAGATTGCTAAGTAGGCTCAGACCCTCCTCAGATGGAGTTTGGATCGCCCAATTTATAAAATGATGCCAAGCCCTGTATTGCAGAAACCTTGGCAGACTACCTCTCCCGGTACAAAGAAGTGTGAGTTCCTTAGGGAAGCATCTCAGGTTTCTTTTGTAACCAGAAACTTTGACACAATGATAGTAGTAGAGTATGTGCTCGATAAAGTCTCATTGATTAATTGATAACTGATCCTTTACTCTTTTTCAGGGGAGACAACCACGTAGACATCAGTAGCCACACCTGAAGTTGGAGAGCAAGTTTCCCAGTCCATGTAGGTTACCTGCAGTTGCCAAGTCTGGGGACCCCATTCAGGATACTGATTAATGAGTATAGTGGCCCTAGTTGTCACAATAGACTCAATTTGTGCTGTCATGAGTCTTGGGTCTTGAGCCAACATACCCATTTTCTGTTGTTCCAACTTTTTTGTAGATTTTGAAATAAAAGCCGGAAATTTAACTGGGTCTGTCTGGGGAAAATGTCACGTGAGCACCAAGGAAGTGCAGAGTTTTGCCAAATTTGCAAAAGCCTTTCTTTTCTTTTTTCAGCCACTAGATTCAGGTTCTGTAGAACCTAGAACCTCTGCTGGCCAGGATTTCTTCCTCTCCGCGGCCCTACAGGCCTGTGTGTTATAAGCAGAGCTGTGTCTGAGGCCTCTGACATTTCCAAGGATCACAAGCAGCCTGGCCCTTCATTATGCTCTGTCTGGAAAGCATGGACAATAGGGAGCCATTGAAGGTTTATAACTGAGGAACACAGGGTCAGAGTCATGCTTCTTTTAAAAGTGGCTTTGGCAAAAGTACAGAGACGTGTTGGAGTTAGGAGAAAGGGGAGGTAGAGAGAGAATCTTTCTAATGATTGTTCCAGAAAGAATTAACTAGGGTTGAACCTAGAGTGGTAACCACAGATGATCCCAAGCCTGCTGGCTGTCATTGTGTACCCTTTTGAAGGCGTTGTGTCTTTGTAGTCTCAGAATCAGTCACATGAATCTAGAATGAGCCCTTCGTTTTTAAGATGAAGAAAGCAGGATCAGAGAAATGAAATTACCTGCACGTGGTCACCTAGCTAGGCAAGGGCAGACATGGGCTTAGACCCTTACTCCCCTTTCTGGTGATTTTCAAACTTCATCATACGTTAGAACCCTTCCCCTAGTTTCAGATTTGGTAGGTCCAGGTTGGGCCTGGAGAATTTGCATTTCTAACAAGTTCCCAGGTAATGCTGACGTTGCTGGTCCAGGGATCGCCGCTGAGAACCACTCTCTCATCTGGTTGTCCCTCTGTAACACCTAAGACATCTTTCCCAGGAAGCAAGGCCTCACCTGGCTCTTTCATCCTTCACTGCTTGGCACTGAGCTTTTGGGAGAATCGGCATTCCAGCCTGCGCAGTGGTGGTATAGCTTAGTTGAGAGCCCAGACCCTTGAGTCAAGTGCCTGGGTGTCATCCTCCCTCCACCAACCTCATCTCCTCCAGGCACGTATATTATAAAATTCTTGTAAGGATTAGATTATTTAATGTATGTAAAACAGTACAATCGTGCCTGGCAGTAGTAAGCATATAAAGGAGGTAATATTATTATTACAGTCCCATGGATAGGCTTGAGCCTAAGCCCCAAGGGCAGTCCCGTGGCACTGCCTGGACCACAGAGAGGTATGAGAATATGCAAAAGTGAAGATAGATTATACCATATAGTCACCTAGACTCATAAACATACATACCAACAACGAGTACAGAGATTGCTAGGAGAGGTGTCGCTATGGGCTGATGTTGTTGGGATCTTCCCAAGGCCTCCTCCAAGTCCCCTCTTATCGTGGAACTCTCCTGTTATCATTGTGGCTTGAGGAACCAGATTGCTAAAGCACAGTTTATAAATAACAATGAGTCACATAATATAATCTAGGCAGCCATATGCTCCCACCTATCAGAGGCTGTGATGTCAGCTTGGGCGATTGGATCAACCAGAGTGAATGGCAGGCGCTGGAATACCTGCTCCTGTGCAGCCCCCCACAGCCCTGGGCAGCAGTGGCAGCTGACTGTGGAGCACAGTCGCCATGGCTCCCTGAGAAGCACATGCTGAGACCAGGCGGTAGCTGAGTGCGGGTCTCCAGGATGCTGGCTACCCAGAGAACTGGAGAGTTGGAAATCTTCCATTTTAGTCCTAAATGCAGGAGGCACCATCAGGATCCTAAGAGAATTTCCTCCTTGGCCACTCCTAGCTTTGGGGCGTGGCTGGGAAGAGGTTGCAGAGAGAAGCCACAAGGGAAAGCTCCCCAGTTACTAAAGCAAAACCTGAGTGTCTAAGGCCTGGCATGGGAAGGAGAGGGAGACACTCCAGGAGGGAAGGAGGACTGACCAAGTGACATCACCTGTCCCCAGGCTCCACCTCATGCTGCAACTCTGGGAGCTCCGCCACCCTGTGAGGAGCTTCACATAAATATGAACTTGAACCCTCCTCAGAATAACAGCACAGTCGAAACAGGCAGGTACTGTCTCTAAGACCCTATATCAAAAAGCAGTTAAAAATTTGATCTCTGGAATCAGATAGACCTGGGTTCAAATCTCAGCTCTACCACGTCAAACTGCTTAACCTTGAGCAAAGACCCTCTGTGTCTCAATTTCACCATCTGGGAAATACAGATAGAATAATTTCTCAGCAGGCTGCTGGGAGGATCCACTCCAATACTGCATGAAGAGACCTACCACAAAGCCTAGCAATAGCAGATGCCCAGTAAATGCTGGCCATGGTGTTACTAAACACTGAGCAAGAGACACTACACTGGAACGAGCCCAGGGCACACCAGGCATGAGGACGGGACAAAGTCACGCTGACAAAGTCCAGCTTTCTGAACTTGCTTATTCCTATGGCTCGAAGGTGCTGCCTTTTCCATACCTGGCATTAAAATGAATGCCAGGTGTCTGGCCCCCTCCACAGCCTCCTCATTTCTATTGTTTATCTCCACATGGGCCCACCCTGACATCCTCCTCACACACGTGCCCAGCCCTGTGCCTGGTCTGAGAGACAGACCTTGTCCCCGAGTGACTGACACCAGAAAGGCATCATCCTGCGATAAAACTACTCCCACCCAGCAAGATGTGGTTATACCTTTGTTAGCCCAACAGTCTTACTACAGCAGAAAAGCCCTAGACGCTCATAAAATCATTCATTCTGCCTATATAGATAGAGAACCTGTGAAGTGTCCTGTCCACCAGGCCTTTCTCCCTCAGAAGTTGTTTCAGTAGAACTTAGTCCGCCTGGTTCAGGGAACCTGGCTCTCAGACAGCGAGTCCACAAGGTGACTACGGGAGAAGGTGAGTGGCCTGAGTACAGTGGAGAATCGTTCCTGGAGCTGAGAGGACAGTCCTCAACCGCAGCCAGGGAATAAGGAAGAAATCGGCCTGGGCCAGGTGGGCTGGGCTTGGGCGTCCGGCAACAGCTCCTCCATCCTCGAGGTGCCCAGGGGTTCTGCTGCAGGTGCGGTCAGGAGCTGTGCCAGGGGAGGCTGGCTCTGGGTCCCATGTGGCTTCCTGCCTGGACAAACACGCCTTCGCAGGCCCGGTGGACTGTCACCTTCGCAGGGCCCCTCGGGCAGCACTCACACTGGCCCATTGTTCTTCCTCCTGCTGGCAGCTCACTGGCGCCTGCTCCCCATCCCTGCCCTCCACGACCCCAGCAGAGCCTTGCCTGGTCTGTACACACCAAGCAGGTCGTTGGCTCAGCACTGTCACCCCTGTGGGAGTCACGGAGCTGGGGACCTTCCCTATTTCAGGGACATGCCTTCAAGACCGTTAGCAAGGACCAAAGGAGTGTGTTGTGA
Organism: Lemur catta; assembly: GCF_020740605.2. Taxonomy (NCBI): domain Eukaryota; kingdom Metazoa; phylum Chordata; class Mammalia; order Primates; family Lemuridae; genus Lemur; species Lemur catta. The sequence goes on along the minus strand of NC_059134.1, from coordinate 27,945,033 downwards.
AAAGGCCATTCGATTGGCAAAGATTTTCCATTGGTTTCTATCATCAGCATCCTTCTTTTTTCAAATGAGTTATTAAGCAGTTCCCCAAAATATAAAACAGATAGAAGAGGTCCAACTTCAGTGCAAAGGGAGCAGGTGGGCTCCATGGGCTGTCTTTGGGGTATCCCCACTCCGAGGCTTTCCCACCCTCAGTCCCAGCAACCCCACAAGCATCTTCAGAGAACACACGCAGAGATGCTCTGCCCTACGCCATGCCCCTGTGAGCTCTCCCTGCAGACTAATGTCTTCCAGCCAGACTTTGAGACAAGCTCCCGGCATCACCTCCATCTCCTTGCATGGCCCCTCAGCCTGGTCCACTGGCCGGTGCAGGTATCTCCCAGAAGCTGCCCAGAAACAGGCCTGCCTCTCTGAGGCTCAGCCCAGATATGACCTGCTGTCACAGGACACAGTTTCAGTCCCCATGCCCTTCAACCTTCTTCCCAGCCCCTGCCTGTGGTGGTGACAGGTGGCCATAAAGTAGCAACTTGTACCTGAGACTTGAGCCAGTGTACACTTCAGAACAGCCAAACTCCAGCATAAGAGCAGATTGTCTCCACACTAAGGGGCTTCTGGGGATGGACTTTTAGAATAGCGCCTTCTGTTATATGTAATTTCTAAACTGCCTTGGCACTAGGTAATGTTCTAGAAACCAACCACCTTGGTTTCTCGGGTAACCAGCCTGAGTGATGGAAGGCCCACTGCATGCCCCCAAGGCAGTTCCTCAGGCCCCTCTGCTCCCTGGCCTCTTCCAAGTCGGCCCACATGCCTTTCCAGCCAGGTCCACCCACATGCCTGTTCCACCAGGTGTGACAGCAAAGTGACCACTAGTTATGATGGGATCATTCACTTCTCTCTTATTGTTTGCCAAAACCAGTGTGCATTTCTATTAGGTCTGAGGTTCAGTCAACTTTCCCTGAAAATTAAGACAAATGAGACCCCAGATTTGGATGCCACCACAATGCCCACCGCTAACACTACTCCCTGCCTGCCGTGTACTCCCATGTATGCAGGTCCACCCACTGCCCAGCATCCTTCAAAGCCTTGCCCAAGACCTGCACTTCCATGAAACCATTTCTAACCCTTCTTTTAGGGTGTTTATGATTCCATTCTTACTTTTTGATAATTAGCACATGGAATCTTTGATGACCATTTAAGTGATCTTGTTTATTTCCATCATTCAGTTGTTAGTTTTTTGTGGGCAAGGACCAAGCCCTCCTAGAATCCCCCATGGTGTCCAGCACTGTGTTTTATATGGTGGTTTGCATGCAGCAGATGTTCAATTAGTGTTTGTTGATTTACTCACACCACTGGCTAGGTACTCCATATGTCAAGTACATACACGCTCTAAAGAGAGCTGTCATAGATCTATTTCATCCAAAGACACAAAACCAGGGCTGAAAAAGAACATGAGATGAAGCACATATTTTAACCTCCCAGTTTCTTAGTTCATTTCATATTTTCCCTAAGCAAACATTCGTAAATTTAATCTGTATGACACCCATCTCCTAACTGTCTCCCAATATCCACAATTCCTCCTCCAATCCACTTTCCAAAATGCAGCCAAGAGAATTATTTTTCATGCAAATCTGTCATCTTCTTCCACTGCTTTTAATCCTTTAGTGGCTTCCAACTGCCCTTAGGCCTTAGTCCAAATCCTTCATCTAACTTCCTAGGCCCTCCGGGATCTGGACTTGCTGCCTTCCTAATCTCCTCCCCTATCATCACCTTCCCCTATACTTTCTAGGATCCAGCATATTCCGTTTGCAGTTCTTAAAACTTCCATACCAGGCTCTCACTCTACTCTAAGCCTTCACACAAGCTCTTGTCTCTGTCTCAAATGTTCTTCTCCCCTCCACTTCCTTCCCTCTCCTGCATCCCTTCACCTGGCTGATTCCTGTTCAACCTTCGGTTTTCAGACTAAATATCACTTACTCAGGGAGGACTTAACCAGAGTCCAAGAAATAAGACCAAGCCAACTGCTAAATGCTCGTGCAGCACTCTATGTCTCCTCTTCATTAGGGGTCTTCTGACTTGTTTCACCCTCCTAGATCCTGAGGTTACAGCCACAGTGTCCTTGTTCATCAGTGCAGCCCAGTACCAAGAAAAGTGCTAGTTGAATAGAATTTAAATGTCAGCACATTCCAGCCAAATTTTCGGAAACCTTTCCTATTTATGATGCTTCCAGGCCATAGAGACACCGTGCTTCAAGTGAGTGTTTTGGGATCACTGTTTTTGAGATAAAATTCACAATTAAAGAAATACTATGCACAGGAGTTCCATGGTCTCTAATTCAGTGCCATTCATCTTAAATAAGATCATTTACTTCCCCCGCCAGGACCTTATCTTCCACCTCCGCCTTGCCCATCACCCTCACTTGTGGTCTTGACCCAAATGTCCCACTGTGACCTTGGTCTTTTAGCTCAAAGCAATGGTTTTCAAATTTTAGCATCCATCAGAATCACGTGAGGTACTTAATGAAACACATATTGCCAGGCCCCACCCCCAGAGTTTCTCATTCAGGCCTAACAATTTGCATTTCTAAGTTCCCAGGTGACGCTGCTACGGCTGGTCTGGGAATCACACAGAGAGATCCTCTCACTTAAACTAGGGATGGTTTTCAGCCCTGACTGTGAATGAGATTCACCTGTGGAGCTTTTTTGACATTAGCAAGTTTGAGTGGGGCCCAGGCTTGCGTATTTTATAAATATACCTCAAGGGATGTTGATGCATGGCCAAGGCTGAGAAGCACGTCTCAGTGTTTATCCGTCTTTAAAAGCAACAGTCCCTGTAAAGGTCTAACACCTCCAAGTGGAGCCAGTGATGTACATGCTGGCATGAAGGAGTTCCTCAGCTTTCCTGAGATGTTGTAATGCAGGGAAGGGTGTGAACACTGAAGATCCTAGACCCAGAGGGATGTGTGGATGAGGCACACCCAGGGGAGGGAAACTGAGGCAGCCAAAAATCATCTTTACTCACGTCACCAAGTGGGTTGCCCAGACTGGGGAAGCCCTTTACAGGACATGCCCTTGCTGCTACACCCGTAGCCACGTCCTTGGAGGTTCGTGTCACCTTTGGCTCTGCTTCTTGTGGGTTCCCTAGCTGCGGCCAAGGCTGTCAAAATGGTCAACGTGAAAAATCCTTTCACCGGCAGAAATGACATATCTCACGACCAGGGCAAATTCAGCCAGATGTTCACCTCTTTGCTTTCTAGCCCCAGCTGAAGTGGGTGGAAGGGGGAAGGGGTTATGTTTTTCCAGTTTTTTCTCCCAAATGCCAGCTTGGAGTCTCACTGCATCTGGAAAAGGTAAGACCTCTTTGCTGAGTCCTTTCATCACTTTTGCTGGCTCAGTCTTTTACGGGAATTTCTCTCATTGTACCTGGGACAGCAGTTTCTGAGCGTGCACTCCAAATTTAACAGAGAGCTTCCACTTTCAAACTACAGTATCCCCATCCAGGAGCAGAGCCTGGCTAGAAGGGGAATGAGACTTCCAGGCCACAGCTGGGGTTGGTGGGATGGGATGCGGGGGAGTGGCTGGAGGGTGAGGGGTCCTCCTGCCCCCAGGGTGGCAGATGTGAGTTGTGTAGGGCATGAGGGTGTTTGCAAACTACATTTCCCTTAATCCTAATTATGCCCTAAATATCGCCCTTATCCCTGATCTACAGAAAGGAATGGGAAGCCCTAGAAGGAGCTGGGATGGAGGGAGGGTGTGGCGAGGGGAGATGGTATAAATTCCCTCCTTTGCTGGGGATGCAGATGGAGGAGTTACAGGAAAGGAGCCCTGGACAGCAGAGGCCCAGGCTCTGTCTCACCGGCTGAGCAGCCTCAGAAAGCCATGCCTCCTCTTTGGGTCACAATTTTCTCATCTGTAAAGTGAGGAGACTGGACTAAATGATTCTGAAAGCTGCCCAAGCCCAATATTCTATGATTCCACAGTTGTGTGAATTGAATGACTATTGAGTCACTTACCTTAAAATACAAGAACCAATTGCTAAAACTGCAGTAAACTGAGGAAAAGTCATTTCATCTGCCGTATGGAGTTAATTTACAAGTAACAAGAACTTCAGAACCCTCTGAATGAAAATCAATCTTTCTCCCTCTCTTTCTCTCTCTCATAAAAGCTCATGTTAAATGATGAAAGACTTTCTAAACAAGGCACTGTACACACATTAGATATATGAATTTTAGCAGAGCATAGCTTTAATATCACTTCAAGGGGAAATACTGTTGTGATCCCTAAAGCCTTATGCACAAAGACAGGACATATCAGTGAAGAAATCTCAAAAGAAAAGAACCCTTCCTCCAAGAGGTAGAGTTTAACTTCCTTCACCTTTAGTGTGGGCTGGTTAGTGACTAGCTTCTAACACATAGAGCATATAAATGTAAAAAGTAGTTTTATAGTGGAGAAAGCCAGCAGATGCTACATCAACCAAGTGACCAAAGTTAATGTCACTAGCGACAAGTCATATTGATAGCACAACATGATACATCCTCGGTAGGCTGTAGTGAGAAGGCTACTTCACACCTATAGTATTCTTCCTAAAAACTCATAGCTCCAGTCTAATCTCATCAGAAAATACCAGACAAACCCAAACCGAGGGACCTTCTACAAAATACCTGACCAGGTCTCTTCAAAACTGTCAAAGACTTAGAAACTATCAGAGATCAGAGGACATTAAAGAGACATGATGACTAACCTAACAGAGTGTTCTGGATTGGAACCTAGAACAGTAAAAAGACATTAATGAGAAAACTAGTACAATACAAATAAAGTCTGTAAACTAGTTAAATGATATTATACCAATGTCAATCCCTTAGTTTTGCTAAATGTACCACAGTTGTGTAAGCTGTTAACCTTAAAGGAAGCTGAATGAAGGGTACACAGGAAATCTCTGTGCTTTACTTTTGCAACTCTTCTGTAAAGCTAAAATTATTTCAAAATAAAAAGTCTAAAAAAAAAACATGAGGCGGGCAAAGTTATTATTCATGCTAAAAATGTGTCAACTAGCAATGAATATGGTGTTATTCTTTGGATGGAAGACATTATCTTTTCAGATGTAAGGTTTAAGATGTGTACCTCATTAAACTCAGCTGTCAAAAACACCACAGCATCCCTGTTTTTGTTTTCCTATTTACTAAATTAGACCACAATCTCTGCAAGAGTTTTCTGCACATCACCATAACTCCATCACCTAACTCAAAGCAGGCATTCAGAAAGTATGCGTTGACAGTATGCGTTGACAGAATGAATGAATGAATGAATGATGCTCTTCTGGGTGTTGAACAAAGATAATTGGATAAGCCCAACCCCTCCCTTCTTGGAACATACAATCCAAGAAGATATAATTATATTTTTTGGTACATATTATTTATATGTGACTATATTTTATTATATATTGTTTATATATAAATCTGAGTAAGATTTACATATAAAATCTAAGAAGATACATTTAATATTTATAACACACACACACAATTAGAGAGAGCAAGAGACCAGTATTAGGCCAACGTGAGGAAAGAGAATTCTAAATCAGGAAGGATCGTTGCTTCTTTTTGTTCACTGCTGTATCCTCAGCACTGGCAGCCACTCAACAAATATTTGCTCAATGGATGAATGAATCAAGCCTCCCATACAAGCCAACGGGATGTGCCTTCCAGATCCTTTCAGGGTTAATGTGTAGGAAGAGTGGGGTTGCTGCAGAGAAACCCTCAGCCTTGCCAGGCTGGAGGCAAGTTGGCACGTGCTGTGTTTGTGCTCAATGTTCCCCTGAGATGCCTTAAAGATTCTCCTACTCGGCCTTCAGTGGCCTTTTAGAATTCACATTCTGCACAAAAGTCTGACTGTGTTTTCAGCCAAAGGCAAAAAAAAAGTAATACCACATTGGAAATGTCTCCAAACACTCATCACTCATTTCCACATTGCAATTTGTGTTGACTCGGTGAGGAAATTCAGCGGAACTGAACACCCCTTTGCAGAATGGGACTTTAAATGAAAGCCCGCAAGCAAAAATTTTAGAATGAGTCCCTTTACCATTCTGAATTACCAAATCAATCTCTCTCCAGAGAAGGACTTCTCTTGTGGGGGCCCCAAGAGGTGCGGAGTGGTATTTATGTCCATCTGCCCAGGAACTCTTAACTCAAGCAAGACTCTGGACAGAGCATGGATAATTTCTCTACTTGAGAAACCCTCAAAGTGTAGCCGCAAGTTACAAAGGTGAAACACAACTGTGTACATAGAAATCTGTCTGAGAAGACAAAGGTAATTAACTTGTGCTTTTTATGCTTCAGAATCCCAACGTCAAACATTTCTGTTGTTCTCCTCTGGGCACTGCCATCATGTACGACTAAAATTGAAATGAAGAGTCTTCTCTTCACCATGATGCTGTAAGTAATGGGGGAAAAGCGAAATGATTTTAGTGGGCTAAGGTCTCCTTCACCTGCATTACAAGAAAATGGAGAGAACCCAGTGAAGCAGTTGATCTCTGGGAAAGACCTAACAGCTGCAGAGGAGAGAGAGTTTGAAGAGCACCCAAAAGTCCACTCAACCAAAACCAGCTTCCTTTCTCTCCCACCACAGGGCCTAAAATTGTCAGCATTAATTTTCAGCAAGTCACTCCCTTGCTCCCTGAAAACTGCAATAAAGATATTACCTTAGTGGGGTGACAAATTAAGTCATTGTCACACAGTGGAAGCTTATCAGATTAACTAGCAAAGCCATTTTAAAAGGTCCTAAGGAAATGGGACATGGGATGTACTGGTTAGACAATGGTGGTGATGATGGTATTGATGATGATAGCAATGATATCGGCGACATTGATGGTGATGATGACGGTGATGATGGTGATGGTTGTGTCAACAATGTGGGGATATTGGTAGTAGAGCTAATAACAGAAAAATATCATTCCAGAGAAATGTATTACATACCATCCACAATGGTAAGCACTCTGCATTGATTATTTCAGCTTGTCCTCACATCCTCCTTTATACATCAGTTTCATAAATGAGAAAAACTAAAACTCAAAGATATTAAGCAATTTACCCAAAATCACCCAGTTAGGAGAGAAAGAGCTGAAGTCTATCAAAGAGTTAAGATGGCGTCCTACCTGAACTCCCACCCCCACCCCGAGCATCTAGGGTTAGGAAGCAGCTTCTAGGTCCCTGGAGAGGTAGGAGCACACCGTGAGAGGAGCAGAGGGCGGGGAATCTTCTGACTTAACAACTTTACCCAAGTCTCCTCTGCTCACCTCACTCTTTCAGTTATTACTCGAGGAGTAACAGATCTCAAATCAACTTCTCTACCACCTCTGATGAAAAAATTCATAGAAAAGGACACAGACACATCTCAGTGAATGTGGCAGGAACTGCTAGTCCTAGCTACTTAGGAGGCTGAGACAGGAGGATGGTTTGGGCCCAGGAGTTTAGAGAGCCCCATCCCAAAAAAAAAGACATTAGTTAGCAAAATGAGCATATCATTGTTGACTGTCAGCAAGTCAGTTATGTCTTCTGATCTTAAATTTCCTCTTCTAAAGTATGGATAATAATAAAACCTGCTTCACAGGTTTGTTGGGAGAAAGTAAAACATCATACATTGCAAAGAGTGGTAAAGATACCTTATATCTGCAGAATGCTTTAATAATAATAGTAAATAAGGATGATAGTAATGTTAATAATAATATCTAACCTATGAACAGCACTTGCTATATGCTAGGAGAATTTCTAAATGTTTTATATATATATATATATATATTTAATCTTCACAACAATCTTATGGAATAAATAGTATTATTATATTCATTTTGAAAATGAAAAAAATTAAGGCACAGAGCATTTCAGTAAGTTGTTCAACATCACACAGCTAGCAAGTGGCACAGTTGGCATTTAAACCCAGGCAATCTGCCTTCAAGTCTATGCTCTTAACAGCCATGCTACACTTCCTCTCTGTGATGAATACGAGCATGTGCATTTACAAAACATGATCTCAGGTAACCCTCCCTTCTCCCTGAACAGGGAAACTCCTTGGCACAGGGATCATTGGGCCATTCTTCATATGGAGGAGAATCTACCTCTTGAAGAAGTATCTTAAGTCTGCTACAGATCCCAAACCTTGCCTGATATTGCAGAAAACTGTCAACAGGGTCAGCTTTGTTCTTATAGTGGAGACCAGATAACCTCTGCAAACTCTCTGGCTTCTCGTGGTTCTGACATCTCACTGTCCATTAGAGCTCCCAGTACCTGACCCTGACTGCAGTGGCAGTGACTCAATAAATCAGACTGCAAATAAAAATTCATTAGGCACCTACACTATGCTCAGCAGGGAACAGGGAGGCAGGGAATGATCTATAAAAAGCAGGATTATGGTCTCTATCCACAAAGAGTTAGCAATCCAGTTGGAAAGATCCAACAGATTAAATCACAGAATAAGATAAAAAGGTAATAACATTAAGTGATAGTGTGATAACACATGAAATTGTTGAAAATTGACAGTGAGACTAGGAGAGATAAATGGAACACGCTGCTAATTGTACCAAATTCATCTCCTTTTTCTCAAAGCTCTAAGTTTTCTTGGGGACACTGTACCCAGCATGAGTGACCTGTTCTTTCTTCCCGAGGAAACAATTCCAATTCCAAGTGGCCCACATAGACTGTTTTCTGGAAAGTATCCTGAGAACGATCTCTCTTTATCAGCCGACTGCCACATGGTCAAGTCCATACTTGTGCCCAATGTCTTACCTCTGCTCACTCCTCAAGTACAATCCCTAGGTGCAAGATGAGCCTCTGTTTTGCTTATTCTAATTAGCTTAGTGATCATTGTTTCCCATCACAGTATGCTCTGTACACTATAGGCACTTTTTCCTGGGGGAAAAAAATTCTCTTGTCTGCTGCCAGACTCAGATACAGCCTATTTAGTTGGACCAGAAATGAGGAGGAGGCCGGGGCTTTGGGAACTGGGCATGGGAGGCTGGCATCCTCCCCCCTAGGGCTATTAGCTACTGACGAGCTGGTATGTTTCGCTGAGGCTGTCTTCTTTGTGCAGGCATCCCACAGACAACTGCAGACCTGGAGCAAGGCACTGGGAGGTTACAGGGATGGATCAGACACAGGCAGCAAACTCACAGAACTCATGGCCCAGGGATGGGTGACAAAGCCCAGGTACAACAAACTCTAACACGGAGCCAGTCTACCTCATATCAAGTCCTACTCTCCTTCTCACTACATGTCATTAGGCAAGTGATTCACTTCCCTGGGCCTCAGGTTCTCATCTGTAAAACCTGAAGATTAATCATACCTACCTTGGGAGAATTAGGTGAATTAATACATATATAGCTCATAAAACAATCCCTGCCACATGGTAAGCATTTACAAAATTTATTATTATTATTATCAGACACTATATGTTATTGTATACTATTAAATATTTACTATATACCACAAATACTGTATGTATATGTACTATGTATAGTTATATAATAGCATATAAGGATATGGTATGCATATGCTATAGAGTATATATAGCACATAGCCTATATATAGCATAGTACTATATATACTATTATTAAAATGGTTAAATCTTATTATTACAATGTTCTGTAGTAACACTAAGAAAAGGGTGATTATTTCTGACAAGGTGGGTTGGAGAAAGATATAGTTATAAAAGAACATAATAATCACTATTTGCTGAGAGGATTATCTAATTGTCATCCTCCCAAAGCCCATGAGTGGATAATATTTGCCACTCTTGGCTGGGAAAACGAATCCCCAGAGAGGATAAGTATTAATAACTTGCACAGCAGCCCATGGTGGAGCCGGGGTTTGCACCCGGGTCGGACTGTCTCCAGAGTGCAAGTTCTTAGCCACTGAGCCTTACTCCTCAAGATGTGTGACTTTTAATGCAAATCGGTAGGAGAGGAGAAGTACAGAGTGTGGGAATTAGGGTGGGGAAGGGCACAGAGGCCACCACAGCCAGGGACCAGAGCCAGGGCAAAGGGACTCCGTCAGCACAACTGAGAGAATGCTAAGACCCATCCACTCTGCACAGGCTCACCTAGGTGGGTGCCAGGCCCACCTTAGCCTCCCCTGTCCTGAGGGTAACACTTAGCCTTCCCTGTCCTAAGCCTCCAAGCTCATATTGTAAGCAGAGGACAATTGGAGGTCTTGTCACTGGAGCTGAGGCCATACTTGATGGAGTGGGAGGGGACAGGAAGCCGTCCCACTCCTCATCTCTTTCTTTTACCTTCCCCCCCCCACTTCCTTTTGTCTCTGGTTGGTGAGACACCAATTACCATGACCTGCTCAGAGTCCCACGAGCCTGACTCACTGCCCTGTGGAAGAGATGGAGGGGACATCAGGGAAGGAAGCTGAGGCTGCTCAGGAATGTGTGGGGCAGCAGGCTCACGGCTGGGAGGACCAGGAGCTTATAGCTATTGGCCAGGACAAACCTGCCTCCTCCAGTAGCCAAACCTTACATCAGCGTCCTCACCTCCACCATCCAAGAGAGGATTTCAAACAAACAGGGGACGCAGTGCACAGCTGAGGCAAAGTATCAAACAGAGCACCTCTGCTTTCATTCATTTCCACCTGAGGGTGGCAGGTGCAAAGAGAGAGCCTGGGTGACCTGAAGACTCTTCCTCACCAGGAAATGCAGACCCACAAGAGATGATAACACAGAAGCTAATGGAGTCATCTTCAGGCAACCCAGGTGGGGATGATGCATGCATTTGTCTATCCAAAACACATTTACTGAGAACATACTATGTGCCAGGCACCATAGATAGAAAGATAAATAGAATCCCTACCTTCTAATCAGGGAGACTTCCAAGTAAGCAAATACTATAAGACTGTGGGATTCATGCCATGATAGAGGGGGTATGGGGGGGCTATGACAGAGCAGAGGAGGGGCATCCAACCAGCTAATGCAGGTGGGATGCAGTGGCCTCTGAGCTGAGTTGTGCAGAGCAAGTGGGAATTGAAGTTAACCAAGGAAAAGAGTGAGATGATGCCATTTCCCAAGGAAAAGATGGAAATTGATGTATATGCAAATGTTTTCGGTAATGAGAAATTGAAGGAGCTCCCATCCAACTGCCTATATTTTCTCTGAGAAGGATGGAAGAGGTGGCAGAGGAGAGAATATTTTTAAATTACCCCTTTAGGAGATGAGGGGAGCTAGAAAAAGAGCTGCCTAGGTGCTGTGGTTTGGATGTGGTTTATTTGTCCCCACTAAGTCTCATATTGACATTTGATCCCCAGTGTGGTGGTGCTGGGAGATGGGGCCTAGTGGGAGGTGTTTGAGTGAATGGCTTGGTGCCCTTCTGGAGGTGGTGAGTGAGTTCTCCTCCCAAGTCAGATTGGTTCTGGAGGAATGGATTAGTTCCCATGAGAGTGGGCTGTTATAAAGCCAGGACCCCCCCCTTGGGTTTTGTCCCCCCTGGCACGTGCCTGCTTCCCCTCTGACCCTCCCCACCATGTTTTGGAGCAGCACAAAATCTCTCACCACAAGCCAAGTGGATGCTGGCACTGTGCTTCATGCACAGCCTGCAGAACTGTAAGCTAAATACATATCTTTTCTTTATAAACTGCCCAGTCTTGGATATTCCTTTATAGCAACACCAACAGACTAGGACACTGGAGATATAAGTCACTCTCTAAGTCAGTGTCCTCTTCCTAATCCGGGATTCAGTCTGGATCCTGATTATTTCATCTCTTTTGGGTGGTTTTGGCATAATGAATAATGTGTGTTATTGTAGGAAAGAAAGTAGTTTCCTAAAACATTTCATGTGAGTTATCTCATTTGCTCAACCCCACATTACAAAAGGAGAAGCTAATGTGTGGGAGGGACGAATGACGCACACAGTGTCACACACCTGGGGAAATGAAAACCTAAAGAAGATGAAGGACTCGTTCCTCCTGCTTCAGGCTAATGGAAATGATGGGAGTCGAACACAGATCTTCCAATTCCAAAACCTGAGTTTTGCACAGTGCATCAGAAAGCCCAGTTCTGGTCTCAGGTGTGTTATTAACCTGCAGTGGGATCTCAAACTAGTCACTTCTCTAGGCCTCAATTCCCTCATTAGTAAAATGAATCGATGAGTCTCTCTGAAACCCTTTCTTTTTTTTTTTTTTTTTTTTTTTTTGAGACAGAGTCTCGCTCTGTTGCCCGGGCTAGAGTGAATGCCGTGGCGTCAGCCTAGCTCACAGCAACCTCAAATTCCTGGGCTTAAGCGATCCCACTGCCTCAGCCTCCCGAGTAGCTGGGACTACAGGCATGTGCCACCATGCCTGGCTAATTTTTTCTATATATATTTTTAGTTTGCCAGATAATTTCTTTCTATTTTTAGTAGAGATGGGGTCTCACTCTTGCTGAGGCTGGTCTCAAACTCCTGACCTCAAGCGATCCTCCCGCCTTGGCCTCCCAGAGTGCTAGGATTACAGGCGTGAGCCACCGCGCCCGGCCTGAAACCCTTTCTTAATTCCACTTTGCACAGAGCCCTCTGCCAGTGTCTTAGAAAGAAATTCCACAGTCACTATATTTCTCCGCTACGTGTTCCTTGTTTAGGGCAGACATGACTAGAGAGTCAAAATTGCCACCTGGGACCCAAACCATGACCCCTCTGACCCAAGTACTAGGTTTTGACAAGAAATATCAGAGAGGGCTTTTTCTACATTTCCACAACCCCTTAAGGTTAGGGAATTCTTTTAAATAAACAAACTTACCTTAATAACTTGTTGACCTAGAAACCATTCAAGGCCAGATGTCATGCAATGAGTTTAAAAGACCCAAAAATAAGCTCTATGACCAACTAATTGTGTGCCTTTGGTCAAGGCCTCCTCGCCTCACTCAGACTCAGTCTATCCAGCTGTGAAATGGTATCATCAGAATAGATGATCCTTAAAGTCCATCCGACTTTAAGTGTCTCCCACAGACCTTAACTAAAATAAGCAACTGCCCCTTCAACCTGTCTACTTGATTTTCCAGAAAGCAGTTCTAACTTAACATGTCTAAAACAAAATCCTCAGTTGTCCCCGTGAAACCTGCAAATGGCAATGATATCTTAGTTTCTCAGACAAAAACCTTGAAGTCATCCTCGACTCCTCTCCTTTTCTCATCTTCTGCACCCAACCCATCAGAAAATCCCATTAATTTTACCTTCAAAATGTGTCTAACCTCCAGCTACTTCTCAGCACCCCCACTACCCAAATGGCCATCATTTCTCCTCTGGATTAATGCAACCACCTTCTACCCAGTCTCCCCGCCTTCTCCCTTGTCCTGCCACAGTCACAGCACCAAGAGTGTTGCTTTTAAAGCATAAGTGTGCCCTTGCTTTATTCAAAACCCTCCAATGGCTTCCCATCTCTTTTAGCAGGGTCCCAAGTTCTCACCCTGGCCTATGCCCTACATGATGTGGCATCCTCCTGCTCCACTATCTTACTCTCCCCCGTTCACTCTGCTCCAGCCACACCAACCTCCTTGCCGTTCCTTGAACAAGCCAAGCAAGGTCCTGCTTAAGCATCTTTGCACGTGCTGTCTCCTCCGCTGGGAAAGGAATCTGCATGGCATATTCCTCCCTTCTTTAGGTCATTGAGCAGATGCTATCTTACCAAGGCAGCCTTCACTGGCCACTCCTATATGACATAGCACACACATCCACCCCACCCCACCCCACCCCTCCATCCCTCTCCAATCCCCTCACCTGCTTTCTTTTCCTTTATAGCATGGACAGACTATCTTGTATAAGCAAATTGTAATGTGCACACAAACTGCCGGGGATCTTGTTAACAGGCAGATTAGGTGATGCCATTGCTGCCAGCCCAGGGATCAACCTTTGAGAATGTGGAGTATATAGTATATATCAATGTGTTTATTGTCTGTCTCCCCCAACTAAAATGTAAGTGCCATAACAGTCAGAAATTTGTCTGTTTTACTTACTTTTATCTTCCCTAGCATTCATATCAGTGTCTGGCACAGAATCGACATAAAGTAAATTTCATTGAGTGAATGGCTGGGGGAACCATGAGGGTTTGAGGCAGGCAGGTGGGAACCCCAGAAAGCCGCCTAGTAAAGTCCCAGGAGCTAAGGCAGGACCCAATGGAATGGTGTCCTGAAGCAGACAGAAATGCGACTTAAGTCAGAGAAGGCAACCATGTCACATCAGGTCAGCTGAATCCAGTCACTGGTTTAAGAAATTAGTGGGATCAGCAAAGAGAGAGACAAGGCCCGACAGTCATTGCTCTTTGCTAGAATGGAGCAGAAGCTAAAACAAGGACAAAAGAGAAGCGAGCAGGTTCAAAACAATTGCTTCAGTCAAGACTGTAATGCTCAAAGCCCATTTATGGGATGGAGATTATATGGCCCATCGGTAGACTGTTGTGCTTTAAAGGCCCAGAGTTGGGTAGGACAAATTCCATTTCATTTCAACCCATCTTGGAACTACCTGATTTTAAAATACAAGAAACTAGTTCCCTAAAGTTTACCATTGACTGCATTTGATTTACCCTAAATTTATTTCTTTCTGGCTTGAAAGATATCCCATGACTTACATTTTACAGGGTAATATGATAATTTCATGGTATATTATTAATATGTACCACTTGAATGCTGACATGGCTTTCTGATGATGATGATGATTATACCCATGTCACTTTTCAAAAGGATTTGAGACAGTTTATAAAATAATAATGACAATGAATAACATTCATGTGGTGCTTACCATGTACCAAGTACTGTTCTAAGAACTTTACAGATATTCATTCATTTAATCTTCCCAACAATCCTATGAGGTAGGTGCCTTAATTATCCTTATTTTATAGGGGAGAAAACAGAATCCCAAAGAGGTTAAGTGATTTGCCCAAATGGCAAGCAGATAGCAACACCTACAAACAAAAAAAAATAAAATCTCTAAGAACCAAGTCATAAGAGAAGAATGGCAAGCAAGAAGAAACTAATTTCATCAGAAAACTTGGAGAAAGAATGCTGCTATAACTCAATACAAACTTCACTGTAAGCTTCCTGGCAGCCCAGGGGAAAAGGAAAATGAGATGGGTTTTAGCCAAAGGTGACCTTAGGCAAATTGTAAGAGAGCCTTGAGAGACTAAGCCAGAAACATTAAAAAAGAGTAGTCAGTGTGCGTAATGCCACTCTAGAAGGTGGAGTCAGAGAGAAGTGTAGAGTCAGAGGTCAGTGGGGAAAGTGGACTAAGGTGCCAAAAAGGCCAGCAACAGAGGTGGAATGAAATAGACACTAGAAGGATCAGGCAACAGGCTCCAAACACAGAAAGGGCTAGAGTCAGCATAAACCATCGATGCAGGGGTGTGTCGGCACCTGAACAAATCGTGGAACTGCAGGATTAGAACCACGAAGTCCTTTTGTACCTTGCCATTCAAAGTGTGGTACTTGGACCAGCAGCATCTGCAGCTCTTGGGAACTTGCTGGAAATATAAAATTTCAGGCCCCACCCAGTTCTACTCAATCAGAATCTGCATTTTTAACAAGACCCTCAGGTGAGCTGCATGCACACGCAAGTTTGAGAAGCACTGTTTTAGCACAGACTTTGGTGAATTTCCACACAGAGTAGACTGTGGACACACACCACGTGCTGTGATAGGTGTCTTCACATTCACAATCTCATTTGACCCTCATAATAATCATATAATAAAGATATCCTTTTCGTACCCACTTTACAGATGAAGAAATTGAGGTTCACGGTGACATAGCTGAGGTTTATTCCCAAACCAATTAGCTTCAAATTTAATTCATTTCTATTGGAAATTCAATGGGAATCCATCCTAAGGTCCCGAGAGAGGAGTAGCCTGGCCAAGGCAACAGCAGAGGAGCTGCTGTTGTCATCGTTCTGAAGGGTCGAAGCAGGGAGCCTGTATCAGACTGTGTTACAGTGAACAGTGGAGGAAGGCTCCAGCAATGTGGCTCCAATGGAAGGGAAGGGGACAGGTGTGAGCAGCTCTGACTGATCTCTCATAGGAAGATACAACCAGAGCCTTCTGGGTGCGTGGCAAAGGTGACCCTGAATCCATTCCAGAAAACACAGTTATAACTGTGTTATAACTAAGGATGCATGTAGACATAGCTCTAGCCTGCCATGCTGCCCTCTCTAAGACACCCCCTTTCTTCCCCCACCTCAGCTAGCTGCAGTGGTGTGTTATCCTTCTGTCTCCTCCGTTGGTTCAGCCAAATGTCAGTGTGGGAGCAAACCGAGAGTGAGTGTCTTTCATTTGCCAATTAGTCATGTGCCACTTGCAACGGCTCATGTGTATGTGTGTGCATTGTGTTACCTGTTACTTAACTTTTCCTTTATTGGTGGTGGTCTCCCCACCCGATGTTTAGTTCCACGTGGGCCGGGATGGTCTTGTATTGAGTTGGATTCCCCAGAGCACGAGGTGGACACACAGTGCACGTTTAGTTCGCTTTTGTTAACGGATTGCCTCCTCTAGAGAGCAAAAGCAGATCCCTCAATCCCTCAACGCCCCACCAGAGAGAGAGGTTGGGTGGAGGCGACAAGTCCTGAGAGCTAAGTGTGTCCATTCCGTGGGTTGGCCTGAGGGTCCCTTCCTCGCCCAGTTGAGCCCTCCAGTCTGGGGCTCAGGGACTCTCTGGCGGGCCCCACCCCTCCTCTTTCATCTGCGAGAAACGGCAAGTTCACTGCACGTGGGCGTGTGGTGTGAAGTCACTAGGTGGTGTTCTCCTCTGTCCGGGCAGCTGTTTTGCTGCTGTTGTTTTCCTGCCCCTTCCTGAAAAGATAAGATCAGACAGGCTTGTGGTTCTCTCCCACCGACTCTCAAAGGCAGCAAGCAAGCCAAGTTCTCTCCATTTCTCAGGCACCTCCTCTGAAGTACGCCCGTGTCAGTATCTGTCAGTATCGGTAATGAGATCCGGCCACTTGAAAGCAGCAGCGAAAGCAGCTCCCCAGAACACAGGGCAAGATCAAGGTCTCTGAGCTTCCCTTTCTTCTCCAGGCAAAACTGATTTGCAGGTGCCACCATCCCAGCAGGAGACTTGAAGCCTGAGGTTGCTGGAGATGCCCCCACCTTCCCCAGCTGGAGGGGGCATTGTGGGAGGTACTTAGAGAACTAACTGTGTGAGTCTTTGGGGAGCCCAGACAGAGGGGAGCAGACTGCTCTGGAGAAACAGAAGGAGAGTAAGAGAGAGCTAAAAAGCATACATGGTTACAGGAACAAACCCTGCTACCTGGCTGCAAAATGGGCTTCCAGTTGCAAGATGCTCTAAGACATGAACTGACTCCTCTGGAACCCAGGTTGAAGCCCAGGTGGCAACTGTGCCTGCCTCACCCAGTGCAAAACATACAATTAGCCCCACTTGGTAAAGCCTTGTGAGTGGTTTGCTGATTACCAGTGAGTTCCCTCAGCCCTAGAGGAGGGAAACCTCTTTTCTTTTTTTTTTTTTTTTTTTTTTGAGACAGGGTCTCGCTCTGTCACCCAGGCCAGAGTGCAGTGGGGCTATCATAGCTCACTGCAGTCTCAAACTTCTGAGCTCAAGAAATCCTCCTGCCTCAGCCTCCTGAGTAGCTGGGACTACAGGTGCACACCACCACGCCCAGCTAACTTTTTTTATTTTTTGTAGAGACAGGGGTCTCACCATGTTGCCCAGGCTGGTCTTGAACTCCTGGGCTCAAGTGATCCTCCCACCTTGGCCTCCCAACATGCTAGGATTGTAGCTGTGAGCCACCACGCCCAGCCAGGAAACCTCATTTTGATCACTCCTCTTCCTCCAAAGCGTCTCCTCCTCCATTCCTCTTCAGCTGCCCTTATTTTGTAAACTGGCACCTGATAATACCATTCACTTTGAAACTAATGTCCACTAAGAAGTCAGAGGGAGTGTGTATAACAGATAGCACTGTATCCGGGCTTGCAAGGGTAGAGGGTAAGAGAATTGGAGATCTCTCCCTCATTTAAAAGCACCATGCCCTTCTGACCTAAGTCCCAGAGGCAGGCTGGGGAAAGAGAATGAAAGAGAAAAGTTAAGGTTCCCAATGTAACTCCTGGCGTGCAAAATGGTAAAGGGAGGAGGCTGGTATGTCTGTGGCCCACGTGACCTAAGCCTGCCCTTTCCCAATGGCCAGCCCGGCAGGCTCCAAGAGACATCTCCATTAAACAAGTCAGATAATCAGCCCTCTAGAAAGGAAGGCCACCTGCTTACACCATAAGGGGAGGATGTGGCCGTCCTGGAGGATGGGCATGGGTACATATAGAGGAGCCAGAGGGCCAGAGTTTAGAAATGCAGGGGACTGTGGCAGCTCCTTTGTTGTTAAGTTACAGGATATTTTTCATACTGGGCAACCTGGGATGTCTTTAGCTGTTAAGGGGGAAGGGCTTAGAGGGCATGGGGCAGGGAAAATTCAGGTGCTACTGACGGTAAAGCCTGGTTGGGGGAATGGGTTTGCATAGATTGGGTCTGTAAGTCTACAGGGCCTTCACTAGCTCCTTACCTGGGTGTGTGTATGTGTGTGTGTGTGTGTGTGTGTGTGTGTGTGTGTGTGTGTCTCCTTTTCTTGGTTATATTGTTAAATTCAGTGCTAAGTAGGCACGCCTCTCACTTAGGGCCCCCAGATATACATACCCCAGACCGCAGGGGACTCTGGCTTCCTGAGGTCACGTCAGGAGAAAAACAGATCTGAAAAGCTGTTAGTCATGGGATGGAATGGAATAAGTTGGGGTACTTCAGGTAGGTCCAGAGCATACCTTGTTTATAGTTCAATATCCATGCTTCCTCCCAGCACAGCCTGGAACCCATGGAAGGTCCAAAAGGCGTCTACCTGGGGCAGGATAGTGCACTGAGAGCACAGGATGGGGGGTCCGAGCCCTGAGGTTTGTGCTCTGGCTCCACCACTTGCTCTGTGACCTTGAGAAAGCAATTCCACTTCTCTAAACCTCATTTTCTCATATGTAGAAAAGAGGTGATCATGGTCCTTACTAGGAACTGTAGGCCCAGCACAGTGCCCAAACAGATCAAAGACTCAATAAATAAGTCATTCTTCTTATTTTCATTATCACTACTATTATCATTGCTATCCTTCAGATCAGGAGCCACACTGAGCCTGCAGTGAATTCTCTTAGAGTAGATCATACCCAGCTATAATAATTTTTCTACATTTTGTAGAGACAGGGTCTCGCTATGTTGCCCAGGCTGGTCTTGAACTCCTGGTCTCAAGCGATCCTCCCACTTCGGCCACCTAAAGTGCTGGGCGTGAACTATCACACCCGGCCTCTTCGAGTAGATTTCTGAGGAAGCCGGTCCCCAGCTCTTCCCAGAGTTCCAATAGGCCACCAAGGATGTCTGTGTGCACCCCGTTGGCCATGTTTCATTTAACCTTGAGGGGACTCAGGACCCCATGCAGCCTAAGGGTGGACCTAATATTCTGAAGAGAGTCTGATGGCTCCAACACTTTTGTCTTCTGTCCCTGGGTCTGGAAAAGCCTTTTTTTTTTTAAATAGACTGAGAGATCCACTATAAAGATCTGCCCTTGTCAAAGTTTTATCAACTCTGATTGAAGGATTACAAATGATGTTAACCAGAAGTTCTGACAAGGCTTCTGCCAGTCACTGCTTCACATGGCTGCATTTGCTTCTCTTCCTCTTCCTCTTCCTCTTCCTGTCCTCTCTTTGCTGATCTGGACTCAGCCTGGTATTCTTGTCACAAAGTCATCGCCGAGGTGAGCTCAGCTCAGCATGAAACAAAACAGCTCATCTGAAAGCACCACACGGTCTGTACGGGGAGGGGGCAGCCCTCCTCAATCTCCTGTCTTCTCACAAGTGGGCTCTTCCAGTTCTCTTCTTGCAAGAGTCGGACAGAAAGAATTCTAATCTGGGCTCTCGGAGCGCTCAGACAGGGGGCACAAGCTGCCCCTCATTCCTCGGGTGCAGCCACTCCCTCGTAGCACTGTCTGGGGGTTGACCACTCAGCTTGAAAAGATGTCTAGGCACAATTTGTTTTCAAACAGCTTGTGTGTTTGTTGTGTTTTGAACTTCGGTTTTAGATCAGTTTGGGTGTTCTCCAGAGGAGAGCCACGCTGCTTTGGCATTTAATCACTTTCTCCCCCACATCCCCCTCCCTGCTCCCCAGCATCTAGAATCCCTGCTGCGCCGGCTGCAGGTTCATGCATCTGGAGTGTTTTCATGTTCTTGGGCCATCGGGCATATTTTATAAACACAAGGTCAGTTTACACTGCCTGGGAACTTAGGGGATTTCCTCTCTGTGGGAAACTGCTCTGAGGAGCTTGACCAACCTTTGCTTTGTGCAGAGGAAGAGTTGCCTCTGATCATCTACGGGGGCAGCTGCGCTGGCTGGCTTCCTGTGGTTACGCCTGAGGATTCTCCCAGAGATCTGAGCTAAGAAGGGAAGCTCATTTCCCCCCTCAGTTCCAGTTCAGTTGCTTGTAAATGGCTTTGTGTGCTACAAAACCCCATATCTGTTCACCTTCATGCCATCTGCCAGCAGCACCTCCAACCATCTGACTGCTGTGGGCTTCTGAGGTCACAGAATCATGGAATCATAAAGCTAGAAGGGACTTCAAGGGAGTCATTCACCCAACACACTAGATGAGCACTTAGTATGTGCAAAAACTGTGCCAGATTCCACGGGCATAGGAAGCTGAGCAAGACCCAGCCCCTGCCCTCAAAGAATTGGCCGACTTGGGCTCTGCCGTCATCTCCACTAAGCCCTCTCTGACCTCCTCAGGTAGGCTCAGCTTGTCCTCCTTTGCATCCCCATGTCCCTCTGCTGACCACCACTGTGACACCTACCACGCTACAGTGATTGTCATGTCTTTCCTCCCCGTAGCATGTAAGCTTCCAGAGGGCAGGACCAGCCATGCTGGGTGACATAGAGATTCTGCAGCTCCTATCATAAGGTTTTTATAGAGCGAAAAGGAGATGAGGGGTAGAAATGCTACATTTATTAGCCACGGGGGCAAACTACCCAAACAAGATGAGGTTGGTAGCTGCCTGAAGCAGAAAGAACTGGAGAAGAGAGAGGGATACTATGATCTTGAGAGCCCACAGAGAAGCCAGGGAACTGGGGGCATCTAATCTACTGTTTTCTCGGCCCTTCTGTAAACCCTCCCTGCTGTGTCTAGAGGAGGTTGCTTTGGTTTGCCAGGGCTGCAGAAACAAAGTGCCACCAACTGATTGGGTAGTTTAAATGACAGAAATGTACTTCCTTCCCAGCTGTGGTGACTAGAAGGCCAAGATGAAGATGTTGGCAGGACTGGTTTCCTCTAAGGGCCTCTGTCCTTAGCTTCTCCTCTTTGTGGTCACATGGCCTTTCCACTGTACCAATTTGTCCTGATCTCTTTTCATAAGGACACTCATTCTAGGGATTAGGGCCCACCCATATAACTTCATTTTACCGTAATTACCTCTTTAAAGACCCTATCTCCAAATAGTCATATTCTGAAGTCCTGGGGGTTAGAACGTCAACATATAAATTTGGAGTGGGGACACAATTCAGCCTGTAGCAGAAGTCAACACTGGTACCCACAGAAGTGCCAGAGAGTTCCTGATAAAAACCACAGCCAATCAGTCCAGGAGCCAAGAAACAGGCCTGTAACCACCTCCCTTCTTAGCTGACTTACAACCCTGGAGACTCAAGCCTCACCCAGTGCTGGTGACCAAACCCACCTCTGTTTTGCCAATGCCACCTACTGTATGTGCCCCCTTGCCCCTTCCCCTCCCACAGCCTTGGTACTACCTGAGGTTTCCTTATTTGAGCCAAAAGCAGGAGAAGGTGTCAATGTGGAAGAAATAAAGAACCATGTCTCCCTTGGAACTAGGATGGGAAATGACATTGATGGAGGCTCTTTCCAAGGAGAGCTACTGGCTTGCTTCCCAAGCTCATATGCAGAACGTAGAAAAAAGGTCCAAATGCCCTGGCTCAATGGAGGAGAGCCAAGCCACCAACAAGCACCAGCAGTGGATTTCTGACTGCCAGCCAGAGCCACGGTGCTGCTAGACAGGAACCAGCACGGAGCAGAGAAAGAGGCCTGGCAGTGAGATGGCCTCCCCAGCCACTCAGCTCTTGCTGTTGGCTTGTGCAGGGTCAGGAGTCTTCAGCAGCCTCGGTTCCCAGAGTTGTTCTTCACTATTGGGCGCCAGCTGGCTAAGCGTCATATTGGAAGGGAGTACAGGATATGAGCTTCCAGATGAACTGACTCATTGTAACCAGACTTGGGTTAGCTGGGCCACACAGTGCCAAGACAGCAGGGTCCCCAGGATGCTGCTGACTCAGCACAAGGGAGCCCAAGGACAAGCAGGTGGGGGAGTGGCTGGAGGTGGAGCATGCCCACAATAAACTGCTGGCCTGTCCTACAGATGCTCAGAGCCTATCCTGCAAGCTACAGTCCAGTTCTCTAGGGAAAGGGAACTTCACAGGCAGTCTTCTCAGCTGCCCCTGAGCCCAGGTTTCAAGGTGCAAAGTCCTGGAGGACTTGCAGAGACTGATTGCTGACTTCTCCAGGAGATATTAAAGTTTGCTCCAAAACCATCTCTAGCAGTTCAAATAACCTGCTCCTCAATCTCCTCCTGAAATTGCATCTGTGGCAGGGAAGACCAAGCTGGGAACCCCAGCTCTGGAGCTGTAACTTAAGAGATCATAGCCAACAACCTTCCCTGGACTGGTAGCATTCTGGGCTTTGCCTGGAGAAAGCCACATTTTTCATACAAAAACCAAAAGGCTAAGGATCTAAGGACTGCGAGGAAGAAGGCATTGGGCATGGTAGGGAGTGGACTCTGCCTTAGCAGAGACTCTCTGGGAGAGATAAAACAGGGGGGGCTGAGACTTTGGCCATCTCACAAGAGTTAAGCTTCAAAAGTCACAAGAGCTGTGTGTAAACCTACTTAGCCCACTGTGCCTCTCCTCTTCAGTGGGTGAGAACAAGAAACAGCAAGCATCCACACTATTTGAGCCAGGAGTCTGTCTAGAAAGCCAGAGGGATTCCAGTGGCAACCTGGTGCTCCCATTCCTTTATTCATTCATTCAACACATTTTTGTTGAGCACACAATCTGTGCCAGGCACTGTGCTGGATGGTGAGCAAGATAAAAGGTAAACTCATAGGCCCCACCCTTATGAAGCTTACATTCTAGCAGACAAAGGAGAAAATATCCAATTACACAGTTGAAAGTATTTATAACTGCGACAAGTGCTACCGAGGGCTTTGAGACTACATGATGGAATGCAATCTGGGCGGTTGGGGAAGTGACACCTAGTCTGGGCCCTGAAGGATGAGTGGGAATTACCTAGAAAAAAGGAGGGGATGGGGATGGGAGAGAACATGCCAAGAAAAAGAGGCAACATGTGCAAGGGCCTTGCGGTTGGACAGAGCATGACAGAATCAAGGGACCAAGGTCCCTACCGGCTGGAGTCCAGAGAACGGTGTGGGATGGGTCTGAAGAGCACAGATCTCAGGGAGGGCACATCACGGGCCTTGTAGCCTTTCTAAACGGTTTTGGTCTTTATCTAAGAGCCGTGGGGAGCCACGGCAGGGCTCGGAGGAGGATGAGATGGCATAATCAGATGTGCTGACCTGAGAATTCAGCCCTCCCCTTTACCTAATGTTGCTTCCATGCAGAGGGGGAGATTCGGCTTTGGGTTTGAGTCCATCACGATCTGAAAACTCTAAACTGGACAATTCAAGAGGGTTACTTTGCTTCTAGCGAGCAGAGCTAGGTAATCGATTCACAAAGACAAAGTTTAGATTTGAACGTGTGTTTGCAGAAGGTCAGGACATCCCTGTGGGCTCCCACCAGGGCACCACAGAGGGCACCGGCCACCCAGCTTGCAGGAGAGAGAAAGGAGGGCTGACTTCCCCAGCAATACTATAGACTAAGGCTTACAAAAGGGGAGAGGCATGCAGGTCACAGCAATTTTTCATGGTACCATTGGGACCAAGCTCATGGGACTTAAAAGAGCATGGAGGCTGCTGAGGAAGGATTCAGGCTCTCTCCGTCTCTGAAACTCGGAGGTGCACTGCAAATTTCATCACAAATAGAAAAACGGTCCCTCCTCTATTCATCCAGAGGGAATCCCTAATCCCAATAGGATTCTCCTAAACTGCTTCAAGCCAGACAGTCTCTTCTTTGACCTCAAAGTGGAAGAATGCAGGGGAGGTTCTTCTGGACACAGAGACCTTCAGAAAAGAGCTCCAGCAAATCCTTCCTCCACCTTTGAGCCAACCATCCTTCCAGGCATCCCGATCTCAATCTCAATCTCAATCTAAATATTCAAGGCACAAAGACTGACCTCAGAAGTCACCAGTAAGGGCAGAGTGCTTCCGAACAAGACCACAGTGACCCACTTCTGCTAGACTCCTCCCCACATGCTCGTGAGAAATGACTCTAAGACCTCCCAGTCCCCTCTGCCCCAAAGCCTAGACTTACTCCACACAGCATCACATCACATATGTGTGAGAATGACAACAAACCTAACGTCCTGTCCTCAGGATTCCCGGGGCCTCATCTAACGTGTCACAGAGACAGAGGAGAAATGACCTTGCAGCCTCCTGAGAGAGGGAAAAGGCAAGTCCCACCCAGCCCAAAAGCTTCCGCTCACCCCTACCCTGTCACACCAAGACTCCTGGAAATGCACCAGCTCACACACATATCTGTCACCCGAATGCTCACACGGCCACTGAGAACGGACTGGGATGGAAGGACACTTTCCTTTACCTTCTCCTCCTGTCTCCCCAATCTGGGCCTGGGGGTCAACTGCACAGGAAGACACTCAGCCTGAGTCAAGAGGGACCTGTTATCGCGTGGCAACACTCCCATTTAGAGCTCTCCTGCCACTGGGTACAGCGCATCCACCAGGGACAGGTGGGGGCGCCTCCCTGAGG
Source organism: Lemur catta (assembly GCF_020740605.2). Lineage (NCBI taxonomy): Eukaryota > Metazoa > Chordata > Mammalia > Primates > Lemuridae > Lemur > Lemur catta. Next base: position 27,920,144 of record NC_059134.1, on the reverse strand, counting down.
GCTGCTCGGTAAGCCTGGACATGAGACACCCACGCAGGACACATTCTGGAAGGACAAGTTCAGTGTTGGCCGCCCCTGCCCCCAACTGCAGCCAGCCCTCGCAGGCAGCGCTGGCCGGGAGGAAGGAGGGCAGCTCTGGGTCCTGTATCCTAGTAAGTAGGTGCTGCGGCAGCTCCAGGCTAAGTGAGGCTGCACCCCTGTCTCTTTCCCCACCCCTAACGAAGACTCCCCAAGCCAGGACAGGGGTGCATTTTCTTTACATGCTTAACCTGAGTGCCCTGGCAAACCCTGGGTGCTGGGCCAGTGGATTTCCACCTCTTTTCCAGCCGAGCCCCTGCAGCCAGTGACTCCTGACCAGCTACTCTTCAGTGCACAGCCCCCACTGGCCACTCCCAAGCCCCTCCTCAGTCCCCTGGACAGACCCTCCACCCAGAGTCAGCAAGAGAGGCCACCACAGTGACAGAGCTCCCCCTACTGGCAGCTCGCCATGGTGAGGGCCCAGGGAGACTGGGATGAGGCTCTCTGCCCCTTGGTCAACGGTCTGTGAAATGAGGTTCTGAGAGCACCTTCCAGCTCCCCCTCAGTCCATCGCTCCCAAATAAGGGCAGCATTATCTGGAAGATCTTAAGAATCAAAACCTTTTGTATCAGTGCCACGGCTCCCCAGACAACACAGAACTTGAAATGACATCCAGGCCAGGCCCTTAACCCAGAGCTGGGCCAGACTGACAGCATGTGTTCCGGGGTCCCCGCTGCACCAAGCTCAAAGGATCGAGTGTAAAGTGACCATGCTGACTGCCCTCAGGGAGCTGGTCTACTCCTCCCCAAAGGAATTCTTAGACACTTTGCTGACTCTCACACCACAAGCAGCTAAACATAAGCTGACAACATCCTAGGAACCTGTAGATAACAATGACAATAAATAATGATATAATATACTTTGTTATCAAAGGACCATGACATTCATTTAATCCTCAAAAATGACACCACCATGCCCATAAAGGAGATGTCACCATCAGAGGAGGGAACTGAGGCATGGAGAAATAAGGTGCCATGCCAGGATGAAAGCTCAGCTGCTTCTACAGAAATGCCACTTTCGTGAGGCGCTGTGAGCTGAGAATCGTAAGGACAAAGGACACGGGAACCAGGAAGTCTTGGAGGCCTGAGCTCCTCTCAGGGCCCTGCCAGAGAGGAAGCCAAGAAAGCCAGACCCTTCTGTCCCCAGGTGCTGAGTTACCATAGAGACCCTCCCCAGATCATCATAACCTTAGAATCACCAACACCAGTGGGGCCAAAAGCCCCATGGAGATGCAGAATGGGTGCTCAGCCTCCACTGCCCTAACCATCTGCAGAAAACACGTTCTTCAGAAGGGTCCAGGAGAGCACTCGGCTGGGGAACACTAGTGGTTCTCATGGGTTCATCTTTAAGGCAGCTCCCATCCACAGCCCAAGTGTATTCAATCCAATGCCCAGGGACACAGGCTACTACCCAGGGTGAGTATGCTCAATTTGGGAACTAACAAGGGCAAGAGAAGCACAGAAAGTGTCCTGGGCTCTAGTGTCTGGGTGACTTGTAAAATGTTGGTGCCATTATCCAAAAACCAGGGAGTCAAGAGAAACACATGGCAATCAGATGACGAGTGAATGGGGGTTATGTCCAGTGTCTTGCTCTACAACTTGGCATAGGATTCACTGCAATGTAATTTTTGCTGTAAGTCAACAAATGCTAATCTGTTCACATTTATTAGAATTGGTCAATCAACCCAGCAGCAGCATCATAAATGAATGGTAATTAGCCTCAAAGCCATTCATCATCATTAGAGCTGTAAGATTATGTAGTTATTAATAAACTAGACCTGCAGATAAAAGATTTACCAGTCACTTAGTCATTCATTTATTAATTCAGTAAAATTTACCAACTACCTTTCACAGGAAGATGCTGTATTCACTACTTTAAAAGATGAATAAGAGACCCTGGCCCACAAGTGGCTCAAACCTTAGTAGAAAATGCCCAAATAAATGCAAACTATGTAGAGGATCCTGAGAGTGTACAAATTGCTATGGCAGTGCAGACAGGGGGTGACCACGTCCCTCTGGGGAGTCACTGAGGGCTTCATGAAGGCAGTGAGATTTGGGCTGGACCAGGAAAAATGGATAGAACAGATATTTATGGTGGGGCATGCATTCCAAGCAGAATGTGTGCAAAGGAAAAGGTAGGAAAAATAAAGGGTATTTTTTGGAAGCAGTGAAGATTCCTGGTAGACAGTAGCAGCATTGTGAGTAGTTCACAGCATTGCTGAGGCCCTGTTGCATGCCAGGCACTCTGTGTTATATGCAGGTTCTATGCTGATCAAGGGATACACTTGTGAACAAAACACGCAACATCATTGACCTTGTGGAGCTCACAGCCCCTCCAAGGATAAGGCCAAAAAGGAAGACTAGAGAGCCCCCAGATGCTCCCCTTTTAAGTAGATTGGAGGTTGGCAATGGGGGATTAGTGATAGTTTTTAATACTGCAAGGCTATGATCAGAGCCTCTTGGAAGAATAATCTAGCCCCAGAGTATAAGAGAAATGTAAGAAGAAAGAGGAAAAAATTGAAAGTTCAGTTAGGAAGAACCCAGGTGAGAGATGATGACCAAGATCAGGCAGTAAGTAGGAAGGAAAATAAGGGTATGAATGGAAGTAATACTACTCAAGTAGACTGTACTTAATTTGGGAACCAGCAAGAGCAAGGAAAGCATAGAAACTAACCAGGGTTCTAGAGCCTGGGTAACTTATAGAATATATTAGAATGTTGGCACCATTATCCAAAAGCCAGAGAGTCAAGAGGAACACACTGGGATGAGAAAGGGGATGATGAGTTCATGTGGGCTATGCCCAGTGTCTTCCCGACCAAGGAGGCCAGCAGAGGGTTGGGGGTCAGCGTCCATGCAGAGAGAAACGAGAATAGCCAAGAAACCATGAAGAAAGGGACAGTGGGAAGAAGGTAAATGAAAAACTGGAAAGTGGGGCTGGATTGTGAGCAGTTGCATCTCCTCAAGGGCCTAGCACCTATTGTTCTCTCTCCAGTGTCTCAAACCTCTTTGGAAAGATGCATTCTCTTCTCCCCCAGGAGCCCATACAATCGAGAGAATGAGCTGTAGAAATATGAATGGCAAAGGTGATGGGGATATCACATGGGGTTTGGATTCTAGTGGCAGTGGGTGGACCCAGTGTTTCAGTCTGCAAGGTCCCCTGTAGCTCCAATACTTCATCTTGGGTTCTCCTCTGACAGTGATCCTCCCTCCACTTTTAAGAGACCCTGATTCTTGGTCCAGAGATCCCAGCTGCTTGGTTTTCCCATTACCCTCAGAGCCCAGACTTGCCCGGATTCCAGATGACGACCACCACTGGATCAGAAAGACCAGATCAGAAGTCACCCTCTTGGCCAGCAGCCAAGGCCTCTCACCTACCACCTGTATCACACCGCATCAAAAACAGGCAGGTCTGAGCAGGTCCGGCATGGCCAGCTCCCAGGCTGGGGTGGGAAAGTTGACATCTCCCCAGAGTTTACTCAAAGTGCATGTGCCTTCACAGAGCATGTCCTCTGGGGCCTCACAGAGGCCTGGGTGGTGCCAACAGAACATTCCTCAGGCTTGCAAACACCTTGGATTTACAATCCAACCACCGAAGTCTCAAACACAGAATGAAAATCAACTCCCCATGAAGGAGTCAGTTTCCTTGGAGATGTAGAATTACCTCAGTGGCACAGTGTCTTCCTAGGTGGGTAAGAAAAAGTCCCTGCCTGCCTCCATTTTCTTCTGGAATATCTCTTTCCTCTCATAATGCCACTAAATACACCCCAGCAAAATGGAGCTACTAAATTGAAATAATTACCAAATGATCAGTTCTCTGCTCATCTCCAACTCTGGAGACTAAAGGTGAGATTGTAAGAAGCCCCTCTTTCTGGAAAAAGCCAGCCACATTATACAGACCTCTCTGAGCTGGGTACGTGAGCTCCAGGAGAGGCCTGGAGGGAGATGACCCACAGCGGTCAAGGGTAACCATGACCACTCACCCAGCGTCGCCGACCACCCAGGTGGGGACCTCTGCTCACAGCTCTCAAAGCACTGCTCTTATACCACACAGGCAATATGCGGCTAACTCCATATATAACAACAGAAGAATAAAAAGAGATTTTTTTCCCCAATAAATATTCTTTTGCAGCTAATCCACCCTTTGTAACTGTCAGGCTTCATGGGGCTGGCGGTGAGCCCATCAGATAACAATGCAGCTGTGACCTGAGAAACGTGAGAAGAGGAGCAGATTAATAAAGATGAAAAACATGTTTGGTAACTGTGTCTGAGGGGAGTCCTCAGAGGGATGCCCTGGCAGCTCAGGGACCCCAAAACCAATGCCACCCAGAAGCTGTGGCTACCCCAGGGGGACAGGGGTCAGACTTGTGGACCCTGAGAGCAGGTGGCTGGCTTCCCCGACTTGCAGCACAGGCATTTGCTCCCTGAGCCTTCCTGAGTCGACTTAATGGAAAATGGCAATGGAATGACACAAGTGTCCCATCACAGGCACAGGCTTCTTGTGTCCCCCACCTCCAGCATTAGGCTGAGGGCACACACAGCTCTGCAGGGAGGCAGACCAAAGCAGTGGCATTGTCTCCACCTCCTCTCTGACAAGCCTGCAGCAGGCAGCTAAGGCAAAGCGAGGGTGAAGCTATAGGGAGAGGGATTTGACTAATGGCCATCTTTTCCTCACCAAGGGTTAGGATATGTGGTCCAACAAGTGCATGGATAAGTATGGAGATACCAGAACAGAAATGTTCTGAGCTGGGCCTGTCTTAAAATACCTGGGATTTGAGAGAGTATAGAATGGAAATACTGGTCTTCTAGGCTCAGCAATATGACAAAGACTGTTACATAGACAGAAGGGGAAGAGGAAGAAGATGAAGGAACTGAGTGCCTTGTTTAGACCCCTATGCCTTTCTCCAGTAGCCCTCCCTCCATCCTCGTCTGTGAAAGATCGCCCCCAAAAGTCTCCCAGGGTTTCTTCAAACCCCGCCTTGTTGTTCCTGCTGCTTGTCCTTGCATCCCTGACCTGTGATCCTTGGCAGGCCCTACTGACCCCAGAATGATCTGGGGACTGGGGGCTTGGACTGCATGGCTACCACTCCCAGGGAGAGCAGACTGGGGAGGGGAGCGCTGGGGAGGAGAACAGTCAGGTATTAACAGGGGTCTACACAACCCAAATTAAACAGAGCCCTGGGATCCAAAGCCCAGCGTTAGGTCCTCTCTTTGGACTTCCCTGTGCCACCCAGCCATTCTTGCCCATGTGGAGTCACTCCAACTCCTGGACATCAGCTGTCTGGAGCCATTCAGGGGAGTGGAAGTGCAGGCTGTCGGGGTCCCCCAGCGAGAGAGACAGGAAGAGCTGCAGGGCGGCCAGGCTGGTGGGGAGCAGGAATATGGGGCAAGGGTCTAGTTAGCTCAAGGACAAGGAGGCCCAGTGACAGACAATTCAATAATGAAGCAAAATTACAATCACCAGGAAGATTTACAGCCTGCTCACTATGTTCCAAGCATTGTTCTAAACTCTTCCCACTCAAGAATTTGTCCCATCCTCACAACTTCTTATTAAATGGAGGCAAAATTTACATACCATAAAATTCACCATTTTAAAGCGTATAATTAAATGACTTCCAGTACATTCACAACGTTATGCAATCATCACCACTATCTAATTCCAAAACATTTCTATCACCCCCAAAAGGAGATCCAGTATCCATTAAGCAATTACTCACAAAAACCTACTTTGGAAGGAGGCGCCCTCTACTGACCAAGTTTAGCATCACCCGCAGTGGAAGGGAGAAAAGCCGGAGTCCCCGCAGAGTTGCAGGTCCCGAAAGGTGAACTTACTTGGAACGGAGAGGCAATAAATGGGTAACTGGCACATTACTCAAATTTTACACATGAGGAGACGGAACATGGGAGGTGAAGTAACTTGCTCAAGGTCACGCAGCCGTTGATGAAATCAGGCAGTCTGAGTCCAAAATGAGGCAGACGTTTGTGTCTGGAAGGTAAAAGTTAAGAAAGATGTTTTGTAGCGTCTGTTACAAACAACTGTTTATAATTAATATATAGATAAAGTCCCTGAGCTTGTTGACCAGACCTGAATAGTCTAAGAAAAGGGACATTTCTGGAGCTTTGAACCAGGTAGTTTTAGGAAATTCAGTGAAGAGCTCAAAAAGATAGTAAACCTGCAAAACTCATCAACTGTAAAAGACACAGGACCACACAGTCAGGCCAAGAAGTTCAGTAGCCATTAATAAGCATTTGCTGAGCAAAGCACCATGCTACACACAGTGGAGAACACAAAGAAACAATCTCCCTAACTTCAGTTCCTCTTCTGTGATCCCACCTAATTTCCGATCTTCCAAGATCATGTCCTCTATTCAAGTCCTGAAATACATCCCACTGTTTAGACATCCCTGAGGCTTTCCTGAGTCTGTGGTGTTGTTTTGTTTTGTTTTTCCCCTCCTCTTAATTTACCAAAATCCTATCTCTTTTGATTAGTACAGGCCTCAACGAGCTCTCTTTTCTGAACAGAGAAAGCACATAATCATAGGAAACACTTACAAAGCCCTTGTTATGTGCCGTGCACTGCACCAAACAATTTATAATGCATAACCTCATTTTATTCTCACAAAAGAGCCCAGATGAGGAAACCGAGGCCCAGAGAGATTGAATAACTTACTCAAAGTCACACAGCCACTAAGTGACAGAACCAAGGTTAGAATCCTGGTCTTTGTGATTCCAGAACCTCCTTACTGCATTAAAAGGCCTCTCCACTGCGTCTGGACATCACAATGTAGCCCTTCATCGTATGGAGCCAATAGTGCTTTCTAATTAGTTCGCACACACTGGCCTTTTCTGTTTAACAGACTACAGGCATTTTGAGCGCAGTCACCACGTATACAAAGGCAGCTCAGCACAGTCGCTCACATATAAAGATTAACTTCCTCTATTCTTCTGTGCCCCCACTGTGTCTGTGTCCCTGGCAAAAGGTTTAGATATCTAGGAGCAGAAATGAATGGGCTTATTGGAAGGCAGGACTGATTCTTGCACCTTAACCCAGACAGTAAAGAAAGTCTGTATGTTCACTGTTGCACTGAGACGTGAGTTGGAGGCTGCAGGGGCAGGGTCGGGGGTACAGGTCAAAAGCAGCCCACTGCTTCGTGGCTGGCCTAGAACCCTAGGCTCAGCGTGAATGTCAGCCTAATAAGAATAACAATAACTCCCATTTTTAGAGCCCCTGATGTGTGTCAGGTGCTGTTCTAAGCACTGAATTTACAGCAACCCATGAGTCCTCTTAGCAAGCCTATGAGATAGGTCCTGCTAGTATCACTGCTTGATAGATGAGGAAACCAGGACTCAGAAAAGTAACTTTCCTAAAGGTTCATAGCTGGGAAATGGCAGAATTGGAATTCAAACCCAGGGATTTCTGATTCCAAATCCAGAGGGGCCCTCCAAAACCTCCTTAGAGAACTGCACCTCCCGTGCAAGTTCAATATTCAAGCTTTTCATATTCTCAAATATTCACTATTACAGAAGTTAGTTGACTCACATAGGATATTGCCCCTGCAGTCAATAGGCTTTTCACTTTAGACAAGAGGAAGGATAAAGGCAAAGAAGCAGGTTGCAGGACAATCACCCAGGCTGGACCACGGTGGAATGGGCTACCCCGTGCTGGAACTAAAGGGAGTAGAGGACAAGTGTGGGATGTTTCGGTAAAGGATCTAATTAGATGATTTCTACGTTTTCTTTCAACACCCAATTCAGGATGTAAGAACTGAACTCCAGCAAAATGCAGAGCTGGGGACACATACTTTACAGCCTTCAGAATGAAAATAGTAGATGCTGTCACAAAGTGTGGTTGGTAGTACCCGTGGCGATCACAGAGAGGGATGAGAATAAAAGCCAGAGAACTGAGTATCAAGAAACACTCCGAGCTACAGCCAAGGAGGCTGTCAGAGAGGTAGGAAGCAGGATTTAGAGAAAATAACAGACATAAGAGAAACTAGCAGGTCAAATAAAGTTTCCTTCTGCCAGACTGAAGAGATATGAAGGTGTTTGGAGACAGAAAAGAATGCTAGCCTAATATAATTATAAATTGCTTTATACTGTTAAAAAAATTAAACTTTCATATTCCTCAGAAACTGAACCTTATTACCTACCACCACTTCTCAAGTAATAAATCTGTCTCTCCTAGAATTACTTTTAGAAGCCTTTGTCATCTCAGCTGGGCCAAGCCAGGCCAGAATTCATTCATAAAGCAGCATTTATGGTTTGTGGTGGGCCCCATAAAAGTTATAAAATTGTCATAAGATGTACATCAAAGATGGAAGAGACCTTAAAGATCATCGGATCTGATTTCCTTATTTTACAAACAAAGAAACTGAGACATGGGGACACGAAATGGTTTGTCCATGGTGAAATAGTAGCATTGGCAGACTCAAATCCAAGTTCACTAGGGATCACTCTTCCTAAAAAGAGAAAAAGGACCACCCATCCAGGATGCAGCGAGGAGGGCAGGGAAATTCTGTGGCCTCTCCCCGCCCCAGCCCTGCACAGTGCTTTCCCTGACTCCCCCTGCCTGACGCTCGTTCCAGCAGCCATCCCGACTCTGGCTGCAGAATGAGAAGATCTCACCTGACAGGTCTCTAAAGGTCAGACCTCATCTGGTCCTGGGACTCTCCAGCAAGAAACAACTCGGAAAGGCCGGCCCAGAGCTGGTGCAGGCTTCCCCAGGACTGCCTAGTTCTGACCACAACCCTGAAGTGTAGCAGTACAAGCTCTGGACGATCTAAAACCCATCTCAAGTTCTCAAAGCAAACAGAGGCCAGGGCACCAAGCCACAGGCAATGGCAGGAGACCTGTTTGGTGGTTCTCTTGGCCAGAACACACCAGCACCAGCCAGGGCCAGGGCAGAAACCCAGCAGCCCAGCAACGCAGCCCTGGTCTCCCCTGGGCCAAGGGAAGCTACAAGCCTCACTCTGTTCTCAAGGGCTCAGACCCGGGATGAAGAAAACATCCAGGGGTAGTGTCCAAGAATCCAGGGCCTCTTGGGTGTAGGTGGGGACCTGAGAAGGCCCCCCATTGCCATGCATCAGAAGGGCTCTTTTTGCCCCAGGAGGCTGCACCCTGCCCAGGGGAGGAAGCATCTTCCCTAAAATGACACTTGAGGACCTGGCTCGGGGCCACGAGAGTATATAGCTCAAGGTTTTGTTTCCCCTTTGTAAATGGAGGCAGGCGAGGAAAGGAATGTTTTGGCTGAGTAACATAATACCTCTGGGTCCGGCCCACCAGGCTTGGCCCTGGGAAGAGCAAACAAGCTGCCCGCCCTGTCTCAACAGGTTTGTGGACACTCGCACCCGCTGCCACTCACTGCGCCGAGGTGTGGATGCTGGGGAGGAGGGGAAAGTCGATCCCCAGGGAGAGCCAGGATGTTAGCCCCCCAGCCCTCAGTCCCAGAGCGAGGCCGGGGCCTGATACTTCATGCCACCAAGCAATCAGATGTCACTCTGTATCCCACCCACGCGCAGCCATCTCAGCTCTCAATTTCCTCTCTGACCCAGGCCTCGGAACCCAGCCACAAGTCCAGGGTTTCTTCCTCCCAAGTCCCACAAGCTGCAGGACTTCCCAGACAACATCTGCTGATACACACGTGTTCTGTTTGTCGCAAGCCAGGAGCAAGAACCTGGACCCCTTGCTGCGATCCCAAAGGCCAGCCACAAAGAACTGGTTAGCAACCAGCATTCCTATAATACTTCACAGTTTCCAAAGTACTTTTTACAGATATTATTTCCATTCTCATAAACACCTGTAAGTTAAGCATCATCATCTCCCCATTTTACAGAGAGGAAAGCAAGAGGCTCAGAGAGGTGTCTACCCAGGTGGCAAAGTCAGGTCTCCAGCACCTGCAGCAGCCTGATCCCGAGATGGATAGGGACAATCGGTGATGACTAACGCCAGCTTTGCAACCCCAGGCTTTTTGGAGCTGGCGGCTGGATGAATGAGAGGCTCTCACCTGGCAGGCCTGAGGGGCCAGGCAGACGTAGGGGCAGACCTTGCCTGACCCTGCTGGCCTGGGCAGCCCGCCCAGCCCAGCCCCCCCCCAGCAGGTGCCCTCACCTTCCCGCACCCCACCCTCCTGTCCCTGCAGCCAGGCAGGGCACCCTCCTCACGCTGTTTGTTTTGCTGAGAGTTTCCGTTGGCTCGCGTGTGGGTGTTTGTTGTATTTCTCCTGCAGATGGCAGACAGCCTGCCCTCCCCACCGCCACCCCACCCCGAGGGCTGTGTGGAATCAGACGCTGCAGGGCAGAACAAAAGCCTAGCAGGTGAACAGCCCCGTCTGCCTGCGTCTTTTATCCGACCCAAGTCACAGACAATATCTTTACAAAATTCCTTTCAACTTCCCCCATCATCTGGAACTCTTCCTGCCTGGCTTCCATCCTGCTGGGGCCCCCGGGCACCCCCCCCACACACAAGAACATCTGCTCCTCTGATGGGGCACGGGACACACAGTTCCGTGGAGCAATTTTCTCACTGGCTTCCATCCAGAACGCCCCCTCGGAACCCAGAGACCCCAAGCTCACAGAAACTTCCGGCTCCCGGGAGGAGCATCTCCATCTGTGGAAGGCAGAGCATTCTCGCCCTCCTGTGCTCAGAGCTCCTCGGTGGAAGGGTCCACAGTGACCCTCGGCGGCTACTGCCGTTGCAGAGGTCGCCGATGAGGCCTAGGGCTTGGAACTCTAGCAAAGGGGGCTGGAAAGGGATGGAGTTTCTCTGTTTTTAAAGCTAGTGTTTCTCATTCCCAGATCTCCACGCTCTGATCTGGACTCAAGAACTGTGCTCAGCGTGAGCACTGGTGTCTCTCCCTCCGGATACATGCCCGGCCAGTGGCAGCAAACCAGCCACCGCAGGGTGTGGGGCACAGAGAGCCTCTGAGTGTCCTCGCCGCCGTGCCTGAGGCTAGAGCCAGGACATCGGATGCCCATATCCTACGCGCCACCATGGCCCAGAAGCTAGGGAACAGGCTCTTCCCTCCGCTGCCAGGCTGCACTCTCCGGATTCCACCCTGGGGCTCTTACCTGCTTCTGCCACTCTGCCCAGCTTGGCTACTCAGCCTTCCTGGGTTTTCTTTTCAGCCCTGGTCATGTCTTTGGCCATCTCCATCAGCAATGTGCCTTACAGGGCGAGGGTCAAGCTCACTCCACCCTCATGCTCAGCACCCCAGGGTGCATAGCCCCCCAGGAGAGGGACTGACCACCATGACGCCTGATCCTGCTGCACAGATTCTGTGCCCAGCTGGAAGACGTCCAGGCTGACCCTGTTATCAAGGGCATAGAAGCGGCTGAGGGTGCTGCTCAGGGGAAGTGGTGAAGGGAAGATGCCAGGGCACCCACAGAGTCATCAACAGGCAGGACACAGAAGTCTCTGGTATCACCCATGTGGAAGTTCTGCAGTTCTGCAGGTGATGACGCAAGTCCTGGAGTCCCTAGACCTAACATCTGTGGGTTAGACTTCTGGCTCCAATTTGTGCAGGCCAAATTCTAGCACACAAAGAGAACTTGGGCCCCAAAATGCAGAATCTGCCTTCCCCAGTCCCTGAGACCCAATGTGATCCAGGGCACGTGGCCAGCCCACACTCTACGCTCTCCAGCGGGAATCGTTTGGCTCACGCAGACCCCCACCCCTTGCCTGGCTTGGCCTGGAGACCTTCGAGGCCTGGCTCTGACGTTTCTTCCTCTGTGAAACCTTCTCCAGCCCCTTCCATTAGCACCTGGCAGAAGCCAAGCACTCTCGTGGGCCCTTTCCCCCAGCACTTACCAAATGTCGCCAGGTATTTTAGTAACCTGGGTAAACACCTTATCTGTAAACTCCTGAACAACAGAGATATTTTATTCCTCTCTATTCTCACCTACCACCCACCACCCCTTTCCCCCAGCACCTAGCACCGTACCTTGCCAAGAGTAAGCATTAAACAGTTTCTGAATCAATAAATCCAGAATAATCCCCCCAAGTCCTTCTTCTGATTGGCCACTAGGGATCTTGGCCTGAGGTTGCCGGGAGAGAAAACAAGAAAACCAAAACATGTCCTCATCTCCTTGGTGACCACATACATCACCCTAGAAAATCACACAGGTGACATGGTCAGAGGGTCCCTGGATACGAGAACCTCTCTCGTCCTAACTGGACATTGCATTTGATTTTCACTTATACTTTCCTGGTGGCACCTCTGTCCCTACATTCCTATCCACCCATTAGAAACCTGTGGTCGACATGTTAAACATATATTTTCAAATCCCTGTTTCCCTAAGCTTGAGGACAAGCAGACTTCCCCAGCCCGGGGTGCTGGGTGCTGCCTGGCCGGCACGTGGGCTGCCCCCTCTCCCGCACACCCACCAGCCAGGCAGCTAAGCCTCTGTGGTCAGGACCCAGCGAGGCCTCCCAGTGATTTGCATATAATCACACAATGCCAGGCACGACAAAGCCACTCAATACAGCAGAGCCTTCTCAGCTGAGTTTAAGGTTTAATCTCCTTAATACAAAAGTTTCTGCTTTGCTTTTTCACGGGTTCTGGGACTCTTGCTAATGATGCTAAACAAATAATCACCCTTTATCCCCTTCTGGAGGCTTTGCCTGGCGCATTGTGGCCGCACAGGCCCGTCGTTGTGGTTTACGGGCCAGGCCTGCACCTGCACTGTTTGTGTGAGCTCATCTGGACACCCCACGGGGCTCTTTAAAGAGAGCCCAGCACAGCGCAGGGTGGAGCAGGGAGAAGGCGCCAGCCCAGGGCTGCTAGAACCCCTCAGCCAGCCCCTCTGCCAGGTTGTTTTGAGAATGAGCCATGGTCCCCTGTCTCTTCTGTTGATGCAGGATTTGGAAGTTAGTAATTAGACTGGTGGCCTGAGTGGGGGTGCCCTGGCTGTCTCAGTTATTTGTTTTTGTGTAACAAACAATCTCAAAACTTACCAGCATAAGACAATGGTCATTTTATTACATCTCACAATGCTGTAGTTCACAAATCTGTTCGGGGCTCAGCTGGCCAAATCTTCTGCTCTTTGTGGCATCCACTGGGGTTACCCTGGTATTCAGCTGGCAGATGGAATGGTCTGGGGTCCAAGATGGTTTTGCTTTCATGGCTTATGTCTCAGTGAGTGTGGCTGGAAGGCTTGGCTCAGCTGGGAGTGTTGACCAAAAGGCCTGCATATGGCCTGACCCGCATGGTGGTCTCAGGAGAATGGGAATCCCTCCATAGCAGATAAAGGCTCCAGGGAGAGTGTTCCAAAAGAGTTGTGCAGAAGCTACAGGGTTCCAAGTGACCTAGGCTCAAAGATTCCAGAATCTCACTTCTGCTACATTGTATTGGCCACGAAGATTCAAAAGGAGGCAATTTTCAGACATCTTTAATCTGTCACACCAGCTACAAAGGTCTTCTCAGGAGTCACAGGCCCCCATAACGAGTCCAGGGCCAGAGTTTCCTGAGCCCGAAGGCTGAATAACCTAACCTTGCAAATAAAACATCACAGTTACCAGCCCGCATGCACTAGGGGCTGACATCATGCTCATTCTTTCCTCGGAGACTCAAACCAACACCCTACCCCTGGCCTGGGCAGCGTCCCCAGCTGACCCCTGCTGGGACTGCCTCTCACCTGCTGTGGCTGCTGGCAGGACCTTTCGTTTTTCTCAGTTGCTGCCAGACCCAGATCTGCCCTTTTCAGGTTTTTGTTCAGATGGCTTTAGATGGGCAGTAAGAAAACTTGAGTCAGGTCAGTACAGAGGCAAAGATGCTGCCACAAGATAGAGGGGTTAATGCCCAGACTGGAAGTCCCATCCCGGCCCTTCCAGAATGGCTCTAGCAGCAAGCCCTTGCTGTAGGGAAGGGGACTCACTATGCTGCTGCTCTGAGGGGCTCCAGAGTCAGAGGTAGGTCACAGAGATGAGGGGGACAAGGAGAACGGGGGGAGAGTAGGTTTCTCTCTGCCACACCACTTAGGCACTGAGTCACATCAACACCTAAGCAACACCTGGCCAGACAGCCTCCGGCAGACCCATCTGGGCCAAACCAGCTGCACTGTCCCTGGCTCTAGGCTGGGAGTGGCAGGCATCTGGCAAGGCAGTCCCTGCTCTGGGAGCCAGGGTGCACGGTCACATGGGCCAGAACCACAGGCAGCGCTCTTTTTTATTTTTTTCATAAATACATTTCACATTTTATTATGAAATATATAAGCCATACAAAAAGGAATGAAGACTAAGATAACAAACTCCCATGTACCCACAACCTAACTTAAGAAATAAAATATTACCACATGTATTGTCAGGACTCTGGGCAGTTGGGGAAAGAATTCGGTCTGCTTGTGTCCACGCCAGAAGAGGCATTGTCAGGGGACAAGGAAGTAGCCTCAGTATTGGCAGTGGCCGCTCCTTCCAGACAGGGGCCCCTAAGGGTGCCACTGTCAAGGGAGAGTTTATGAGTTTGGGAACAGACTACAGAAAATGTACGTTTCTTCTTTCTACTCCCAGCTCAGAGACTTCCCAGATCCCACAGTCTTAGTTAGTCACCAGTTCCTTAGGAATTCCTTAAGATGGTCTTTCCATCCATGTCTGTACTTGGGCTGTTTACGTGCATCCGTCTTCCGCACTTGACTGTAAACTCTGTGACTGTGCCTCACTTTTGACCACACAAAGTTCTTGTACAAAATCAGGACTCTTCGTTAATGACTTGAATGTGTGATTACTTCTTGGAGAACCCCTTGATCAATGAGCAGGGAACAGGAGAGTTAACAGAGAGGGAAGGGAAAGTGAGCTGAAACATAAGAGACCAGAACACACCCAGCACCCAGATCTTGATCTCTAATTCCATTCTTCAACAAAAAGGAGCCAGACTCCTTGGGGAAATGACTGATTCTAGGACCAGGGCAGGAATATACAAGAGGAGCCTGGGGCATCTCATAGTGCCAAAAAAGTAAGGAAATACTCAAAAAAAAAAAAAACCCCCACAATCATGAGGTATATCAAAAAGACCCAGTAGCCAACTCAAAGAGTTCTCATTGGCCGATTAATGCTGGATCATTTTCAGCAAAAGCAAAGCCCCAAAACAAACCAAAAAAAAAAACCTTTCAACCCAAAACCTGGAACAAATATCCATAAATCCATATTGATTAAAAATGATTGATTAAATAATAAGAAGAAACAAATCTCACATGCAGAATTCCAAATAATTTCCATAGATATTCCACTTTTAGGAAGCTGGAGCACAACTCCATAAGTGTGAGCTAAATATAGTGACTTTCTTTCAATGAGTACAGTACAGAAAGGAGGGAAAATAAAAGAGTAACTCTACAGTGGAAGAAACCTAACAAACACCACCTCAAACAGGTGAGCAAGGTCAGTTCCAACAGTGATGCGTCATGGGGACAGTACGTGCCTTTGCTACAATGTGATGAAAATGGCACTTTCTCACTGTGGTCTTCCTCTCAGGAACCCATCACTCCAATCCAGTCATTAGAAAAACATCAGACAAGTCCAAATTGAGAAACATTCTGCAAAATATCTGATCAGTACTTCTCAAAGCTGTCAAGATCATTGAAAACAAGGAACGTCTGAGAAAGTGTCACAACCAAGAGGAACCAAAGAAAACACAATGACTGAACATAATGTATGATCCTGGACAGAAAAAGGTAATAGGTAAAAACTAAGGAAATCTGAGAAAGTATGGACTTAACAATGTATTGGTCCATTGATTATAACAACTGTATCATACTAATGTAGGAAGTTAATAATAAGAGAAACCAGGTGCAGGGTATATTAGGTCTCTGTACAATCTTTGAGATTTTTTTTGCAAATCTAAAACTGGCTTTAAAAAATAAGGCTTATCAAAAAATATATCAGCATGCCTTAAGAAAAACTTAATTAACTAAAAACAGAGGGAAAAAATAAGAGATTGAGGGGACTTCAGAATCATGGAAGTTAAGAAATCCCGCACCTGTCAGACCAGTGAAAAGTCAGTAAAATCAGAACTGAAATTGGCAGCCAGGGGTCACTGCCAGGGGCCTGGGAGAGAGCAGTTTGGGGAGATGGTGAACGTGGAAGTCAGGGAGCTGGGGGAGACAGGAGGAGGACCTGGGAGCAACAAATGTAGACCAGCTATCTGTCGTTAGGTATGCGCAAAGAGAGTGAAGCACTGTGCCTCAGTTAGAAGCCTCAAACTAGGGGAGCACTTAGCAACATGAGTGAGTCTTTAAAACAGTCCTGAGAGGGGGAATAAGAAAGCAGGATGAAATGGCACAATAAGCTCTACAACATTTAAAAACGACATGTGCTTAAGCAATGCCCATTTTGCGAGAACACATAAACACATTCAGTTTATTAGAATGATTGTCTGTGGCTGCAGTCCCTCAGCCCCAGGCTGCAGACTGGTACCAGTCTGGGGCCTGTTAGGAACTGGGCCACACAGCAGGAGGTGAGCGGCAGGGAAGCCAGGGAGACTTCATCTGTATTTACAGCCACTCCCCACCACTCACATCGCTGCCTGAGCTCCGCCTCCTGTCAGATCAGCGGCGGTATTAGATTCTCACAGGAGTAAGAACCCTACTGTAAACTACTATCAAATTTGAATGCGAGGGATCTAGGTTGCACACTCCTTATAAGAATCTAATGCCTGATGACCTGAGGTGGAGCTGAGGCGGTGATGCTAGTGCTGGGGAGCGGCTGCAAATACAGATTATCATTAGCAGAGAAGTTTGACTGCACAATAAATGTGGTGTGCCTGAATCATCCGAAACCTTCCTCCCCACCCCAACCCTTCCTTTTCATGGAAGGAAAAATTGTCTTCCATGAAACCAGTCCCTTGCGCCAAAAAGGTTGGGGACCACTGGTCTATGGGGAGGTATAAGGGGAAGTAAAATAAATGGGGAAAAATAAATGAATAAAACAGGAGAGGATTCTTGCCCATACCAGGGATGAAAATGTGCCATGAACTGGGTCTGATTAACTCAGACCTCTAAAACCGAGGGACATGAACGTGCGTGTGTGTGTGTGAAAGAGAGAGAAAGAGAAGAGAATGAAGACAGACAAGACAGGGTGAAGGGAGAGAAAGAGAAGGGAAGCAGAAGAGGTAATGGAATCAGACAAGATTTTCTTCAAAACTGGAGGAAAAGCAACAGAGAAGGGAGTGGTGGAAAGGGAGAGGTTGAAGCTGCCAGAGAGAAAGACAGGAGAGCTCAGCGTCTGAAGCCGGATTCTTGGGGTGGCCGAGCTCTATCCCAGCCAACTGTCAACCAAGGAAGTTTGCTTCTGAAAGCCGTAACCTTTTCTGTCAAACAGAACATTCAGATATAAGCCTTGGGAGACAGAAAAAAAGAAATACTGGTGAAGGGAAAGAAGAAACAGTGAAAAAGAGGAGAGAATCGAGCTCAAAGGAAAGGCTAAGGCTACAATCGTGGCTCCGTATCGTGGAGAAAGCACTGATGGGGTCTTGGGTACTTGCCCTCATTCTGGCATCAGCCAGCTCTGTGACCTTGTGAAAATCCCTAAACTTCTCTGAGCCTCAGTTTCCTCATCTTTAATATGAGGGGTTGGAACAAATAAGTTCCCACCTCTGACCCGGGCGGTTAATGCAGTCCAAGTTCACACAGGAAGGAAGACCAGGGGCATTGCCGGCCTGTGGCCACTTTCACAGCAAGAGCTTCAGCACTGCACACGCGCTCCTGTTGTTTATCACGCCAGCAACGTCCAGGGACTCTCTGAGCCCTTTCAGCGCATGCGGGTGATCACTCAACTTAGCCCTCAATTCTACATCTTTCACTGTGCCCTCCTTTGTCATCCAGACGGCCTGACGAGGGCAGAGTGTAGTCATGTCTTGTGCTTCCTTTGAATTCCCACAGGGCTGAGCCTGGGGGAGGGTTTCATTAAATAGTTTGCCACATTCTTGGCCCAAAATATCCCCCAATGGCTGAAGACTCTGAGGCCAACATCCCAAAGCCAAGAACAATTAGGGTCAGATTTTTATTTAAACTTTGATCTGAGGAGCAACCTGAATTTTATTGTAATCTTTTCCAGTTTGCTCTTCCTAGAAATCCTACCCAGTGACGTGACCTTATGGGAATTTTCCATCTTGTCTAGTGTTGACCCAGGACAAGTCACTTCCTCTCTCTGTGCCTCAGTTTCTGAATCTGTGAAATAAATGAGTTGAAGGATATAACCGCTAGGGTCCCTTCCAGCTCTGATAGTCTCCACCCACTGCAGACATCTGATCGTATTTAGGTCCCCGGGGCCCTCTTACCAGCCAAGCACAGCCTCACTGTCGGCACTCACCGGGTAAAAAGTTACCATGGAGATTGATTTCATAGAAAGAACGGGAGCGTGGACAGCTGCCAGCCATGATTATAATCCACACAGGATGGAGAGACACCACAAGGTTACAGAATTTCCCAGAAGATCTCAGGGCAGGGGGAAACTCGTCTGTTTTCTCACAGAGGAAGGAAAATGGATGAGATGAACTCACCTTCTGCCACCTGGGAAATTTATGTAATTGGTATGGAAAAAACAGGTGTGGGAGCCAGAATACCTGGGTTCTGCCCCTGCCCTCAGCTCCTATTAATGGAATGATCTTGGGCACATGATTGAACCTCTTTGTGCCTGTATTTCTTACCTGATAAAATAGAGTTCACTGTGGTGTCCATCTTACAAGTTTGTCGTATCAAAAAGGTATGTTGTGCATATCAAAATTCCTTGCAAAACTTTGCCACTCAAAGCATGGCTCGATGATCTCAGTTTTATCTTGAGCTTGTTATAAATGTAGAATCTCGGGCCCCACTCCAGATTACCTATGGTACTGAACCAGAATCTTTGTCTCAAAATGATTTCCCAGGTGATTAGCATGGACACTAAAGTCTAGAGTTGTTGTAAAATATTACACACATATTACCCTTAATTCCCATCAAAATAATTAAGATGATACTAATCTACACACGCACACACACACACATCCTCCCCCTGCAATGGCATTTCCTCTTCTTCCATTGGGCTCCCCCCTCCCAACACCCTCACCACTTCCTGCAAGCTCACAGTGCCACCTTCTGGAAGGACAAGGACAAAGCAGGTGACTGAAATGATGTGCAGGGTGGGGCATTCCGGGAAGATCCTCAGAGAAGTGGCTCAGTGGGAGAAAGGCAGCCTGTGCTGAGCAAGATGGTAACCACCTGCCACCTGTGGCTACTGAGCACTTGAAATGGGGCTAGTCCAAGTGCAGATGTGCTGTGTTAAATGGCCCCTGGATTTCAAAGACTTAGTACAAAAAAAGAATGTAAAACATCACATTATTAGTTGTCATATTGATCACATGTTAAAGCAATATTTTAGACACATTGGGTTAAATAAAATATTGTACTAAAGCTAATTCACCTATTCCTTTTCACTTTTTTAACATACCTACTAGAACATTTAAAATTACATATGTGGTTGGCTTTATATTTCTATAGGACAGCACTAAAGCAAGCTGTGTTTTCAGAATATGGCTTCCTGTGGATCTTAATTTCTTCCCCTTCAAATATATCTCTGCAAGGAGCCTGTACTTCTGTACCCCAGTAATTCTCCTTCCAGCCCCAGCTTTACAAACAGAAGCCAACAATCCTTCTGAGCTTGCAGCACATTCTTTTAGGTATCACCAGCCCCAGAAGAGAGCCTGGTACATAGTAAGTGCACAGTAAATATCTGCAGGATGAATGAGTGAGTGAGTGAATGAAGTGTCCTCAGTAGGGGCACACCTTGTCCTGGGTAGGTGGGTCTCTTTTTTAGAAGCAACCAAGTCATAAGAAATTCAGAGGAAAAGTTGGTGAACCAATCAAATCAGATACACCGTTTCTTATTTTCAAAACTGAAGCCTGATTGCAAAGTAATATAGTAAGTTTTCTTCAGGCTCTCCCATGTCAGTACTATTCAAAGTTGGAGTCAGAAGTCCCTTTTACGTGTTGTAAGTTGGACTCACAAGTTGGGTGGCCTTGAACGTCCCAGAGCCTCAGGTCCCTTCCTTGCAGCCACAACTCACCCGTCAGCATTGACCTTCTGCCACCACTTTATGGCTTTCCGGGCACTGCCTCACCTGTTAGCTTGACTGACTTTCACAACAGCTATAAAGGAAGCCAGATAGTATTATTTATTATCGCCTATTTACAAGCAATGAGTCAAATGATTATCCATTTCAAGGTAATTGATGACAAGCCCAGGACTGGGCCTTTCTCTCCACCACCTGCTGCTTTATGAATCGCATCACGTGGTCCTTCCAGGGGCTCACTGGCTGCTCTCCAGTTTCCAGGTATTTTGTGTGTACATATTCTTCAAGAGCACTTGGCTGGTTTTGTGAATTTGTTAAAATTTTCAGTCTCTCTGTGCCCCAGTTTTCTCCTCTATACACTAGCAGGAGAGACCCAAATGACCTCTAAGGTCCTCCCCAATGCTAACATCACGCAGGTCTCTGAAATGTGACTGTACATGCACCAAGGCAGAAGCCTCCTATTTTATTCTCTTTGCATCTCTCCTGCAGGATTTTGCACACAGAGGACATTTAAAGTAGTTTGACTGGCTTTGCCTTGCAGAAGGAGGGAGCTGGAGTGTCCCTTGCCCTCACTAAGTCCAACTGTGCATATGCGTGCACGCGCACACGCACACACACACACACCCCACCAGCTTCTCTAGGAAGGAAAAGGAGTATGGAAATAGGAAAAAGAGAGTGGGAACATTTAAGTTGTCTGGGCCAAAGCTGCTCAAAGGATCTCAGATTTCCTCTTCATGAAATATTCACGGAGTGCTCCCTGGAGCTCCCGTGACTGTTGGAGGCTGTCCTTCCTGGGCATTTCTCTCTGCATGCTCATCCTGGGTCCAGATCTCTCAGTGCCTCTCTTATGCAGCCACCCTTATCTTGTTCTCTCTTAGTGTTGCTGGCACTGTGCCTCTGCCTTTTGCTCCCCTCTGTCTCTCCACCTGAATCCCAGGGTCTTCCTTAGTGTCTGTCCTCCTCCCACCTCTATGTCTACCTCTCTCCCTGATGCTGTTGCCTCCACCCACAAGGGGAGAGTTCTCCCTTTTGGGGGCCTCCCAGGGACATGGGCCTCCGTAGCTCTCTTCTGCTTTGCCCTCCAGAGTGCCACATGCCTGAGCAGGGAGAATCCTCAGGATTGCGGGGACGAGACGCCTTGTGCAAAAGAAGAGCTGGACCCACCAGGATGCCCAGAGGGTAGGGGCTGGGGCTGAATTTGCACCAAAGGACTTGAGGGTAAAGTTGAGGAGTGGGGACAGAAAAATAGCTCTGAGGGGTGATGCTGGCTTTATGAGACATCTGGGCTGGGCTAGGGGTCAGAAGCCCCATAATGAGAGAAGAGAGTAGTCAGGGGTCCACCTGGGCCCCTGAGGGATCACAGGGGACCCACAGCTCCTGGAAGCTAAGCCTTAGCCCTAATTACTGCACGGCTGTCCCCGACAGGTCGGCTCTGCCCCAGCTCACCACCTGCTCCCTGTCCCCCTGGAACTTTCCTCTCTGAAGCAGGTTCCCACAACACCCGCTTCTGCCAACTCTGCCCTCCGGGATTCTTCAACCCCTGGCCCGGCCAGGCTGCCTGTTTCCCCTGTGGCTCGGAGGCCACCCAGCCGGAGCAGGGCAAGAACACGTGCGTCTGCCGGGGCCCTGGGCGAGTGTTCCAGGTATGTCCTCTGGCAGTGGGGCCCAAGAGCAGCCTGCATTTCCAGGACTGTCTTGGTCCCAAGTCAAGTTCAGCTCAGGCATAACCTGACCAGGGTCGGCTCAGGTTTCCAAGTGACTTGGGGATAGGATTGCCAGATAAAATACAGGGCATCCAGTTAAACATGAATTTCAGATAAATAACAGATAAATTTTTTTAGTATTGCACAGGACATACTTATACTATTAATAAAAAAAGTATTCATTGTGCATCTGGAATGCAAATTTAACTGGGCCCCCTATGTTTTTATTTGCTAAATCTACCTCCTCAAAGAAAAGGACAGACTTTATGTTGTTCTCTGCCATGATCACTCCCAAAGCACACGCTGGCTCAAGCCCTTCCAACTCGAACTTTCTCTGCAGGCCAAAACACGTGCATGTGAATTCTTCCTATATTGAAATTCTTAATTCTTTTTGGCTGAAATGATAGCCCCGGCTGGACCCTATCAGCACATGCCATAGCCTTCCCCTCTGACCTCACCCCTCTCCAGCCCTGTTCCTTGCCCCCTTCTCCCTGCCCTCATCTCTTGGCCCATCTCAGAGAGGGTCACAGCAAAGGGTTGTGTGTGGTTCACCACGACCAAGTGTTAACCAGCCAACCTGAAACAGCGTTCCTGCCTCCTCTCCCCACCCCAGCCCAGTGATAGCCGGTGCCCCTGCCTCCCAGGCTACCAAGACGCTGGGGAGCCAATGGGCTGCGTCCAGCAGGAACACAACAGCTGCAAGGATGGGGCCACCCGGAACCAGGAGGGGCTATGTTTGACCAAGGGGCAGTGGAATGACCACTGTGCCCACGAGGTAGGAGGCTGTCCACAAACCACACCTTTGCCCTCCTGCCCCTCCAAAGCCCAACCTCCCAGCCGCTGGGCTCATTCCTTGGGCCCCTCCCTGGAGATACAGAGTCCAGAATTCTGCACTCTGAGGCAGTTCCCAGAAGCAGCTGGAGAGAGG
This sequence comes from Lemur catta, assembly GCF_020740605.2. Lineage (NCBI taxonomy): Eukaryota > Metazoa > Chordata > Mammalia > Primates > Lemuridae > Lemur > Lemur catta. The sequence continues at coordinate 27,897,407 of NC_059134.1, read as the reverse complement.
GAGAACCTCCACCAGGGAGGTGTCCCCAAGAAGTCTGAGTCTCTGTGCAGGTGTGTGCCGTACCGGGAGATGCCCGTGGCTACGACCGAAGCCTGGGGCTCTGCCTGTGCTGGGGACAACACGCAAGTGGAGTGTGCGGCCCACTGTGCCCAGAGGAACAGAGACAGATCCTGCAGCTCAGCTGTCCTGGGGGCATCCCACAGATTTCCATCACTGAAGGCACTGAGAGCCAGGTACAGTGCCCTGAGGCCCAACCCCGAGCTGACCCAGGGCCTGTGACTTCTGCCTCCAAAGAAGGTGCATACAGGACATGCTCGTGCGTAGGGTCGAGGGGCCGCTGCTCACTGACCCACATTATTGGCACAACCTCTCGTACATCAGAGGTTCCAAAACCAGAGGAGGACCCTTTGTTGATTTAATTTCATCCTATAAAACTCCTTGAGGAAGCAGAGGTCATAGTGTTCAATAAAGAGGAGGGAAACTGTCCAAGAGGTCACAACTCCAGGTTGCTGCTGCCCCGTGGAGTTCTGAGAACTATTCCCACCGCCACCTCCCCTCCATCCCTCAGGACACTCAGCTCAGGGGAGGCCCTGTGCTCTCCCCAGCCCTCTGCTGGGCAAGTGTGTGACTCTGTGTCTTGACGGAAGACCTGACCCTGGCTCTCCTCATGTCCAGGATTTTTACCTTCGGGACCGGCCTTCCTCACCACGTGCTGTGGGCCACCCCTGCAACCTGCGCCAAGGGCAGGAGTCCGTCCCTCTGTTTGTGGTCAGGATGGATGGTGAGAGAGCCGCACAGAGGGAGGCCACCGGGAGGCTTACAGCTCGGGACCACAGGCGTGCAAGCGTTGCTTACCACGGCGCATGCTTTGCCCCAAGAGCAAACGCTGGGGAGTGACAGGGCAACACCTCCCCCAGGGAGGGCTCCCTGAGAAGTGCATGTGAATTCTGACCCCTCGATTTTTCAGAAAGTTGAAACTACCCTGTGCAAATCAGGGCTAGGCAGCTTCTGATTGAATCCATGCACTAGCAGAAACTCTCACCCCAGTCCCTGCAGCGTCAGGGAGAGCCCTGTCTTGTTCTAGGGCTTGGCTTCCTGGGCCTGACCAGACCAGGTCGTGAGTTACTGCAGTCACTGGGCCTCCCCCTCGGGGACCCCAGTGGCCAAGACCAGGATCCAGGTGAGCACTGCAGCTCACCCGTTGCCCTTCCTCTCCTCCCCTTGCCCTTCCCAGGCCCCAGCAGAAATCTGTCAGGAGCGTGGCAGCTCTTCCTCATGCTCTGATTGTTGCTAGGAACGTCGAGGGAAGAACATCTGACCTCTCCCTGGTCACTGGGCTTCAACTCCACACACCTTGGGAACCTGCTGTCCCCAGAGCCGGGCATCCGAAACCCCACAGTCTGCCTCCAAACCAACGATACACTGGCCTTCCTGGTGACTCAAGAGCATTACCCCGAATATGATCTGTGAGTGTCCGGAGGTCACAGCCCCACTCCCACGGAGGCCCTAGAGAGGAAATGCTTTCATCAGCCACCACCCCCGAGAGGCCACATACTCCCTCCTTCCTCTCTCCCCAGGGGCCACTTCTATAACACACTGGAGCACTTCGACTGGGGGCGCTTCCGGGCCCTGGCCGAGGAGTCCCGGCGCTATGAGCAAAGCCCCTTCCTCTTTCTGCAGCAGTTCCAGCAGCCTGGAGTCTATGTCTTTCGTCTGAGCAGCAACCGACATAGGAAGATGGTTTGTCTGTGACAGTTTGCTTCATTTAAGACATCCCATCATTTCCTCTCTCTTTAAAAAACACTGCCTCATAACCACTGCAGACAGATCTGCAAGGCAGGCAATGCCCTGAATGCCCCCATCAAAGTGTCAGGGTCCCATGGTCCTAACAGATGATCCTGGGGATGCCAAGGTTCACTCCCCAGTAGCCCAGCATGTGATGTGTAAGGAGGGGAAGATCGGAAGGATGGGTACACACATGTGTATTTAGGGACAACAGGGGCATGGACTGGCCTAGGACCTCTGGCCAGCCCTCCCAGCCCTCCACTTCGTCTTTCCCTCTCCATATCCCGAGCCCACCTGCACGTGGTTTTATCCCTGTGACCTGCACATGACGTCACCACTGACCCAGATGTGCCATCTGTGCCACACACAGCATTTAGTATCTCAACCTGTCTGCACATCTGAGAGGTTGTGCTGACCCAGCCCTGGCACGTGCAGGCAGCTTCCCCCACGGAGAGTCATCTGATGTGCACGAGTTTCCCAGGTTTGCACGGTGGACTGTGCGTTCGGCGTTGACAGGCCTGGGTTCCCTCTCTGCCCCCTGGCCAGTCTCTGGCAGACAGTGAGAGACAAAGGCTGAACAGATTTCTCTCCACCCAGTACCTCCGCACCCTCCCGCCTGGGGGCCAGTGCTCTGGGGAAGGGCCCTTCACCGCCACGACTCCCAGGTATCTCATCCAAGCCGGCATCGCCAGGATCCGCAGGCCCCTGAAGAGGCCTGACTGGCCGGGAGTCCTGGGGGAGATTGTGCTGCTCCTGGGGCTCTGCCTGCTTCTGCTGGTGAGGACAGCTGGATAAGCGGTGTCTTAACCCCCTTGGGGGCCCACCTCTCCAGTCCCCTGCAAACGGGTCTTCCAGGCCCTATTTGCGACAGGCGTTATTATAACAGTTGCTAAGATGCGGAGGTGAGGAAGGTGCAGCCTCGGGCCAGCAGGGCTCAAAGTTCAGTAGGGAGAATACAGACCAGGAAACAACTAGATGTCAGCAAATATTATACTATGCCACAATGCTAAGGTGTGTCCAGGGTGCTCCGGCCACACAAAGGCAGGAGTTGACTGTGCTCCCTGGGGGGTCAGGACAGACTTTGGAGCAGAGATGACCCCTAAATGAGGCTTGAAATAGGAGAGTGTAAGAACGTGGCCCCTGTGTGACAAGGGGGCTGGTGAGCTGGGGGGAGGCGAGATGGAGAATCATGAGCTCATGCACGTAGCCATGAAGCAGCACTCACCTGCTCAGGGAACCAAATGTGCCACCCGCCACTGGAGCTCAGGGTAAGGACAAGGATAAGGCTGGAACCAGGAGACAGACAAAATTGTGGATGGTCTCAGAGCCTGCTAAGTTTGGACTTTATCCTCTAGGCAGGGGATAAGAATATTGGGCAAGTGAGAAAACCTGATCAGACTTTTATTTTTTGCTCTAGCAATAGGGTGGAGACATAGACGGATTAGAGGGGGAAAGCTACAGAAAACGAGGCAGTTAGAATGGTCCAAGCAAGAGAGGATGAGGCGCCCCGTAACCACAGCTGAGCCGGGACCTGCCTCCTTCAGAGTGTCCAAGGGGATGCTCCTCCCAGAGGACCCCACCACCACCCCGTTATGTGCCCCGCAGGTCCGGTGTCACAGCCTGAGCTGGGCTCGGAAGGCTGCTCCCCACCCCACCTTCAGGAGACATCAGCAAGGATACAACCTTGACGCCTACACTTCCCCAAGGACTGGGATGATGTCAGTGAGGAGAGGCCAGTCACAGCCAGACTCTGCCACCCGCAAGGTTGAGGGGGGTCCCGGTGAGTGACAGGCTGGACTAGAATCCCAGAGGCACCCCCCAAATCCAACCGGCCAGCTCCTGCTTCCCATTTCATCTTCCTAGACTGCTCATCGCCCAGTGCCTCTGCAGTCACTCACTCGCTCAATAAGACTCACTGAGTGGCTAGTGTATGCCAGACTCTGCCAGGCACTAGGAGTACACAGTATACAGGGGGAAAGAGACAACTAAATACAAAAGTTCCAAAAGAAGAACAATATAACCATGTGCAGAGTTAAGCAGTGACCAGTACTACCCAGAGGACCAAGTTGCAGAAGCTATTGTATGTCATGCTGAGGTTTCACCTCCTACCCTTGCTGCTCAGGGTACAGTCCTCAGGAGCAGAGTTTGTGCTTCTAGAACTTTAACGTGCATATGGATTTCCTGGGGGTCTTCTGAGCCAATAGGTCTGGGACGAGGCCTTAGATCTGCATTTCTAACAAGTTCCTCTAACAAGTGCTGATGTTGCTCGCCCAAGAGCCACACTTTTAGTAGCAAGGCTGCGTCTAGACCGTTGAGGATCTGTAGGAAGAACATACAGTGAAGATTTGTAGGAAAGCCCACATTTGCATTTCAGGAGGACACTCCTGCTTCCCATGCCCCTATAGGTGGGAGCTGGGAGGCTGACGAGCAGGTGGACCTGGAGTGGTTCGACACAGAAGCCTTCTTTGGGATCCTGCTCAGGCAGTCTCTGTCCGTGACGACCAAACTCAGCCAGACCAAGGAGGAGGTAACCGGCAGCTCCGGGCAATGCTCCCACCCCAGGCTGGAGAAACCAGTGGGGCTGGGAATAGATGCATCTCCAGGAGAACTGGTTATGGGACACACCCAAGAAATCCTCAGTCTATAGATAAGGAATCATTAAAAAAGGCGAGTACATGGGCAGGAAAGATAGAATATTTCAGATTAAATTTAGGACTGATATTGTAAAACACAGGGCCTCAGAAAGCTGGTAGGGAACCAACTGAGGCCACCTCTGTCCTTGGTAGCCCAACTGAGTGAACAAATTCATGCCAGTAGGTGACAGGCATTGGATGAAAAGAGAATACAGTAGAAGTCCAAGTATGAAAAGTGGGCCAGGGGTTCCCCAAGCAGATATGTGTGCTGGGACTTGCGGGGACCAGGCTGGGCTGGCCCTCACTCAGTCCTTCCCCCCGTCCCAGGGGGCTTGGCTCTCGGCGTCTCTCCCGCTGTTAGCAGCAGGGGGTGCTGCAGTCACAGCAGTGAAGGGCTGGGTGGCTCTGGGAACAGTGCACAGGCTAAATCCACCCTCTCTTGCAGCTCAAACTCCTCTACCTCAAACTTCTGAATGAAGCTCGCTCTCTGCGGCTGCTGTGGGGTGCTACGCGTTGCACCCCAGCCTCCGCTGACCAGCTTCTGGGGAGCACCGAGAGGGAGCAGGAGCAGGTCCAGCTTTGTTCACACTTTCCCATCTGGTCTCTTGCCCAAATGCGACTCCTTCCTCTCCCTGGGGCCCAGGGTCCATCCTCTGCGCCTCTCATACCTGTGTCATCTCCCTGGCCCCAGGGTTGTTAGCTACAGCCCCCACCACCATCCCTGGGAATTTCTCTGCCCCTCTGCCTGTGGGGGATGCTCCGGAGTTCCCAGGGGAAGCTGGGCGTCCAATCCCCAGTCTGCTGGCCCTGGCGGCTGCAGGCCCCGCAGGTAAGCAGGCAAGGTTGTCTCTGACTCAGGCTGCTGAAGCGGCTGCCAGGGCCGCAGAGGAGGAGGCCAGGCGGAGAGGGCTCCTGGCAGGCCAGTACGCAGCAAGCCTCAGTCACCAGCTGAAGCTCCTTCGCCAAGACCTTCTTGCCAGGCAGGAGCAGTGGGCCTCTTTCTGCTCAGCGCTGTCGGAGGCTCGGCGGCTGCTGAAGGCACTGACAGGCTCCAGGCCAGAGAAGGCCTCTCAGGCGGGGCAGAACCCAGAAGGCTGTGTACCTGGTCAACCTGGGTCAGGCTTAGCGAGGTACGAACCGGGGGAGGAGAGAGCCTGGCTCGTGGGGACTCAGAGCTGGCCATACCAAAGCGTCCTCTTCCCATCCCTAATTGCCCCTGCACCCTGATGTACCCTACCCTGCGCCCCTGCAGGGAGGGTCCCCAGCTGGACGCCGTGCTGGGCCACCTGTCCCAGGCAGTGCTGCAGGAGGGCCACCGCCTGAAGGCCTGGGGCGTCCTGGGCACCGGCACTGGGGCGGAGCTGCTGCAGCCAGGTAAGCTCTGCCCGGCCTCAGCCAGGGCCCCCCAGGAACCTGGCCCCATATTCAAGGTGACAGGTTCTACAGAAACTCCAGTTCCACCTGCAAGACACCCTGCAGGGGAGGAGGCGTGGAGGAGGGCAACACAAAGTGGACACGCCCAAGGTCGGGAGGGGCTTGCTGTGCAGTGCCCTGCACAAAAGAAGAGGGAGCCTCTGAGATGGGAAGAACTGAGGAGGAAACAAACAAAACTACCATAAATTAGAGATCAGGTGGCACTTCCTGAAAGTAAAAGCCTGGCAGACGAATGCAAACCTCCAGGTTTGGGAAATGCTGGACTTGCCTTGGAGACTTACAGGCACGCTGAGTCCTGGGGGGGGGGGGTCCCCCAGCTCCATCTTTTCACACTATAGGCTGTCACCACCATTTCCTAAGGTCCTTCCTGTCTGGGCCATTCTGCAACATGATATCACAGTGGCAAGTCCCAAATGTGGAATCCTGCCCCAGACTCAGCAAGAGACCCCTGCCCTCGGGGAGCAGCCCCCTCTGTGGGGGGTTGGGAGGCAGTCTCACCAGCAACTTCCAGTCACCAGCCAAGGGAGCCCCCAGCCTGTCCCATTGTCCCCCAGCCCAGGGCTGAGCAGGCAACGTTGGCCTTCCTGCAGCCGCTGCTGGTCCTCACGGGGGCGCTGATGACATCAGTGTGAACCCTGTCACCAAGTTGATGGTGCCCGGCCCCAACTGCTTGATGCTTCCAGCCAGTGGCCACACGGGGCCCATACCCACCGGGTACTTCATCCACCCTGACACTGGGCGGGTGCTGCCTGAGGCCGGGCACCTGGGATATGACCTGCTGAGAGCTACCCTGGTGCCCACTACTGACTCCAATGCTGGTGAGATCCTGGCCCACGGACTAGCCCCAAACTAGCTTGGGCTTCAGAGATGGGGTGGGGCTCACTGGGGCCCTCTGGAATGAACCCCCAGGGAGCACAGCACGGGAAGCAGGGCTCTCTCCTTGGACAGCGGGGCTTGGTAACCAGCAGAGCAGTAAACACCTCTCACCCTCCTCCCCTTAACACTCTTGCTGGATGCAGAGGGGCCGCGATCGGACAGAGCTGTTCCATGAAAGAAAGCAGGTGCCCGAGGCCCCTCTGTCCCTGCTCTGCAGGGCTAGGGAGGGAAGCTGGCAGGTTAAGGGGTGCCAACGGCTCCCTGTCTCCCTGTGCAGGTGGCGTGCGAACATCAGAAGCTGCCGTCCTGCCCTATGTGCCCTACCCAACCTGTCCAGCCACAGGTTGCCCCCCAGCCACACGCCTGCCTGTCCTGCAGCCAAGAAGGACATCCCAGCTGGGGGCTCTCATGACAGACCCTGACACTGGCATTGAGGTGCCTGTGCTGGCTGTGACCCTGCACCCCCAAACCAGGCAGTGGCTTACTCTTGGGGGGACTTACTGCAATCCCCTCACCAAGACCTTGGCCCCTCTAGAGATGGGAGCCCCCCTGGAGGATCCAGCCACAGAAGGCATCTCGCCAATCCTGGGAGTCGGGCTGGATGAAAACACAGGTCTCCCGGCAGCCCTCAGTGCTGTCCTCCCACCCCTCCCTGCCTGGCCTGGCTTCCCACTGCCCCCCTCTCAGCCCCCTGCACCCTCTGCCCTCTGGGCCAGGCTGCAAACTCCACCCACCCCCATCTTTCTACCCTTCATCCTCACCCTGCCTCTCACCCCCAACCTTCCCTCCCCTCTCAGCTTCCCTCTCCCGGTCCCCATCTCCATCCAGTGCCCCTGGGGAGGGGAGAGAGAAACAAGGTGGTTCTGCAGTCAAAGTAAATGGCTGCTTTTCAACCAAGGAGGGCCATTCCTCCTCCTGGCACCACCGTGCTCTAGGCTCTGCCCTCTCCTTCACCCCTTGTCTTCCCCGCTACAGCTCACTCCTGCCCTCACGCCCCAGTTCTCCCATAGCCTCACCTGCCTGCCTCCCTGTTGGGTCCCTTTCCCATCTCGCCCTCTTGGCTTCTTGCTTCTAGGTCAGGTGCTTGCACTGGGAGGGCTGCGAGATGCCTCGGGGAACCTCATGCTGCCTGGTGATAGCTTTGTGGAGCCACTGAGCGGCAAGACGGTCCGGCTCCAGGGGGCTTCCCAACAGGAGGGCCGGACATTGCCCCACATGGGAGGGTCGCAGGCCCTGCTGGATGCCAACGTGCTGGTGGCTCAGAGACGAGTGATTGCGGTGCTCCGGCAATACCAACAGAGTCCGGGATCGGGAGTACATGGGCCTCTGGAAGTCGCCATCAAGGACATGAGACAGGCCCTGGCCTTGAGTCTGCACCACGTCCTGCAGCAGGCCCGGAGACTGGAGAGACAGCTGGAGGCAGCGGGTGGCATTGAAGCCAGTGGCGGCAGGATAGGTACAGGTTGATCTGGGCCAAAGACTGTTGGGCCCCAAAATCCCAGGGCCAGAATGACCCAGTGCTTTGGGGCCCCTCAGCCTGTAATCTCAGGGACAGGACTGCAGCCTCGCTGGCCATGCACACGCATGTCCAAGGGAAGAGAAGGAACTCGACCACTTCATGCCCTGACCCCATGAGTGCCTGGCTGCGTCCCTTTCTTAATCTCTTGCCAATGTCATTGGGTCTTATGCTTTGTTTGTACAGTGCACATTCTCTTGTTATGTCAGTCTCACCAAACACTGTAACAGGTTTGGTGTTATCATGTTCGTTTCAGAGTGGGGAACCGAGGTTCAGGAAGTTCAGTGACTTGCCCACTGGGGTCCTCTAGCCAGTGAGCTGCAAAGCTGGGCCTAAAGCCTGAATCTCCCGAGTCCTAATCCCTTCTCACTCTCATTCTGCAACAGCCTTTAACTTCCCGTTAGCAAACACAGGAAAGGAGCTCACCCGCCCACTCACCTCCCCACAGCCCTGATACAAGGAAGGGCAGGAATTCAATCTTTCTAGAAGCTTCCTTCTATCCATGATGTGACAAAAAAGAACCAGGGTTTTGGGTCAGAACTGACTTGTGTCTGAAGACCTGCCCCATGGTTTATTAACTTTTTGATCTTGGGCAAGTTACTAATCTCCCTCTGCTACTATTTTACCATCTTTCAAAGGAAGATAAAAATAGAAAATGCTTTACAGTTTTAGTTGTAGGACCAAGTAAAACATAATTTATATGGAGTCCTTAGCACGGATTCTGACACATGGAGGTGCCTGAGAATATGAATCCCCTTCTCCTGGAAGCTTCTCAGCTTCTTAAAAGGTCTGGCGCCACTCAATTCTCACTTGCTTCTTCCAAATCAGGCAATCGGGGTATCGTCCTTTCTTCCCTTCTAAATTCAAAATGCTAAGTTGGGCCCAAAGGAAGCAAATGCAGTGTCTACAGAGAAGCGTCTCAGGTCAGGGACGTCACACTTTGAGCCTGGACAGACTTCAGGGCGGTGCTTAACCAGCCCCCAACTCCTCCTCTCCCCGCCCCGCCGTTGTGTCAGGAACCGTGCGCTATCCCGGGACGGAGCGGCGGGTCCCAGCCCTGTACGGGATGGAGATCCCAGACCCCGAGGGCTCGGGGCTCATGGTGCCCATCCTGGGCGTGGGGCGCGATGGCAACTCCGGGAATGCCACCCCCCTGGCAGGCTCAATGGAAGACGCCGACGGCAAAGGTAGGCGGGAATCTGGGACCTCTGAAAGCTCCAGGGGGACCAGGATGTGACTCAGCCTGGGGGGAGAAGTCCCTGTAAAGCTCAGAGGGGTACTCACAAGCCAAGGGACGGGGTCATTCTGATGCTTCTGCTAGGGTGCTGCCACCTAAAATAAAGGTGCCCAGAGATTTGAAAACCCCAGGGCCACGAATCATTCATCCCTCCCTTAGAAAATTGGGTCCTTTCAAAGACCAGCGTTTCAGAAAGTCACGACCCACTCCCACCCCCAAAGCCCGTGGCCATCGGGACGCCCCTAATCCAGCTCAGGGCCCTCGGAGGGTAAAAGGAGGCCCGGGGTGGCTCTGGCTCCCTTCCTGCCGTGTCTCCTGCTTCCCACGAGTGCTTCTCCCTTCTTTCTCCGTCTCGGGTTACTAAAGCCAGTGGTGGGCCTGACTTCCCGCAGGGCTCGTCCCGATCTCGGTCGGGGCTCAGGCCATAGACCCCGTGACTGGGGAGCCTGGGCCCGTCATCGGTGCTCAGATGGACCCCTCCGCCAGCGTGGTGGTGCCCGTGGTCCAGGTGCTGGAGGCCTTACCTCGGGGAGTGAGAGACCCTGGTCTGGTAGGTAGGAGTTTATGCTATTCATGTATTCATTCATTCATTCATTCACTCAGCAACTGCATATCAAGAGCCTTCTATGTTCCGGGCAACGTGTTAGGTGTTGAGATACAAAGACAACTAGACAGGGCTCCTGTCCCCAGGGAACTGGCTGGCCCTAGGTTCCCACGGTGATCATGAGTTACACGGGTGTTGGGGGAGCTCAGAGGAGGGGCGGGCCAGCCACACAGAGGAGAGTTCAAGGGAGGCTTCCCAAGCCAGGTAACACTTGGGCTGAAACTTGAAGGAGGCAGCAGAGAAAGCCACTCCAGCCTCGGGGGACAGCAAGTGCAAAGGCTGCAAGTGTGAGAAATGTGACTTTTATCATGAAGGCCGTGGGGAGCTACTGAAGGCTTCTAAGGAGACATGTGATAGGATCAAATATGAATTTAAGACTTTAAATCTGAAAAATATCAAACAATACAAAAATAAATGACTCATAAGCCTACTACAGGTTTGAAGTGTGTACATGAGGAAGCAAAGGCTCCCCTCCCCCTTCCTCTCCCTCCACCCACCATCAGCGCCCCCGGGGCACACCCCCACCCCCAGTCCAGACACTCTCTCCTCCCCTCCAGTCTCCCCCTGCAAACACAGCCACTTACCAGGCTGGCACACCTGTGCCAGACATCTTTATGTTTACATATATGTGTACAGCATTCTAGAAAGCCCCCCTGGCAGCCGTGCAGAGGCTGGCTGGGAGCAGGGCCAGACGAGCGCAGGAAGCCAGGAGGTGATTGTAGTCGTTCAGCCCTTGGCAGATCTCCACCAAGAGGAAAATGATTTAGGGCCCCCTCCCGCCCTCATTACATCCTCAGTCTAGTTCAGCTTCAGAAACAAAGATGGATGTGTGGTAAGATTCTTATTAGAAGCCAAGAAATTTAAATTCTGGCCCTGACACCACCGTTTCACAGATCAGCATAAGGGGATGATGTGAGGGGGTGAGAACAACCTCCTGTGACCACGGTGCCCTTCTCCGCTGGCCTTCCCGAGGGCGGGGGCTGGGCGCAGGGGACTCTGGCCATCCCAGGTGTTAGGAGGAGGGAGGGAAGGACTGGGGAGCCCCAGGAACATGTGTGGTTATTATTTTTCCACCTACAACCGAGTCGACTGCCTCACCGGACTCCCTCACGGATGCCCAGGGGTGGAGAGGGCCATGTCTTGGGGGCTTTGGGGAGCTACAGCCAGACCACGTGGGCTGTGAGCAATAAAAGTTGGTGAGCCCTAAACTGGCTGGACATTGTAGCTGGACGTCCTGGAGCGGGAGCTGAGGGCCCGGGAGCAGTACTGGCGCCGCCAGGAGCAGGAGGAGGGGCGGCTGGTGGAACACCTGTGGCACCTGAGCCGCGAGCTCCACCTCACCGCAGGCAACGGCGCCGGGCAGCAGGTAAGGCCCAGAGGCGCCACCGTGGTCCCCACCCACCTATCTGCCAAGACTGCATGAGTTTCTTTTTGAAAGTGTAGAATCTTGTCTCCCCCTAACCCCCCTGAGCGTGGGAATGATACAGTCCCAAGATGCCTCGACCCCAGATTTCAGCCACCCCTACCGGTCTCAGCAGGATGGCATGGGGGGTGGGAGGGACTGTCATGAGGTGGCCCAGCGCAGGGCTACTGCCTCCCGCTCTGAGGCCTATTCCTCTGCGCCTTCTCTCCTAAGTAGCTGAGGGCTGTGGAGGAGGCCTGCCAGGCCCTGGAGTCCTGCTGCCTGCAGGAGACTGAGAGGAGAGCCGGAGCCCTGAGCACACACAGCGGCCCAGAGCGGGCCCTGCTCTTGCAAGGTAAGAAAGCTTCTCCTAGGACCCAGATCCTACAGCAGAAATCTCCTGGGACTGATGCCACCACCCACAGCTGCCCAGCGGGGAGCCCCTCCTGCCTGCTTTCTCTGGTCATCTCCCCTGGGCTCCCAGCCAAGCCTTTTACCTGGCAGTTTCCCCTGGCTCCAGTAAACTACTGTCTTGTCTTTTTCTCCCTACCCCTGGCCATGGCCACTGCCACGTGGCCCTTCTCTCTGCCTTTTGCAGCAGACAGAGAGGAGTGGGAACAGGAGGCGCAGGTGGTGCTGGGCATGCGGAAGGTCCTGCAGAGTTTAAGGCAGGCAGCAGAAAAGCTCAGGCAAGCAGCTGGGAGGCTGCAGAGCCAGGAGGAGGAGACGTGGCTGCAGAAAAGTAGAAACCAGAGCCCACAGGTCTGGAACCGTCCCAGGAAGGTGAGGCTCTGAGGCTGCCCAGGGGCCCTATTTGAGAAGAGCACATCCTCCCATGTCATCAGCTGTGGCTCTTCAGGGCAATGTAATATTCAAGGTTAGGTGGGCTCAAGGAACAGTGGACAGGCTTGGGAGGGGAGCAAGAGGAAAGAAAAAGAAGGTCCATCGTGAACGTGAGCACTGCATTCCCTGTGCTCCAGGTGGTTCAGCATCTCTTGAATGAGTTTCAGGAGGTGGTGAGGGAGAGACAGAACTTCCTGGATAGGGCCCTCGGTCAGCTGCAGTACCGACGGGAGTTGAGCCGCCTCCAGCTCTTGCACACCCAGGTACTGACCTCTGCACTTGGCCCAGATCTGCGTTTCCATCTCGGACGGGGGCTTCAGAGAGGAACTTCCAAAGCAGCCACGTGGGATAGGTGGGAACCAAGCACAGAACTCAGTTCTGACTATTTCATCCTAGATTATTGTCTCAGGAACCCCGGTGTGTTTGGAGAATTACCCTGGAAACCTATTCTACGGGATAGGCACCACTTGTCTCAGGGGACAGGCTGCTGCCTGCCCGCTGCTGATCCCATTCCTGAAGCACCTCACAGCAGTGCTAGCAGGAGCTCAAGGCCACAGCCCAGGGCTGGAGGCTCAGAGGCCGGGAACAGGTAAGGCTGGTCACTATTTCAATGTTTCCTTCTGCTGCCAAACTTGGTCATCTTTTGATAAGTCCTAATACTACAGCTGGGGGTTCAGGGACCATAGGAGTATAGCCACAGTAGGTTCTTTAGGAAGAACATAGAGAAACACAATGTATTATTTAGCTATTGCTGTATAATTACCCTACAATTTCATGATTTAAAATGACAAACATTTATTTTCTCATGGTTTCTTTGGGTCAAGAATCTGGGTGCAGCTTAGCTGGGTGCCTCTGACTCAGGCTACAGTCATGGTGTTGGCCTGGGCTACAGTCATCTCAAGGCTTGCCTGGGGGAGGATTCACTTCTAAGCTCATTCTTGTGGCTGCTGGCAGACCTGAGTCCTCACTGGCTGTTGGGCAGAGACATCAATTCCTTGCCACATGGACTTTGTAGGGCAGCTCACAACATAGACCCTGGCTTCCCTTGGAGCAAGCAGGAAACAGAATGCAAGAAGGCAGCAAGATGGAAGCCACACTCTGTTTGTATCTTAATCTCAGAAGTGACATCCCATCACTTTTGCCATGTTCTCTCCATTTGAAGTAAATCATTAGATCCAACCCACACTCAAGTGGAAGGGATTACACAGAGCATAGATATACATAGGAGGATTACTGGGCCATCTCAGAGGCTGCCTGTCACACGTGATGGTTTATCTGGTTCTTTTTGGCTTTGGCCATACTCTTATGACCTCACTCCAATGACTATTTTATTCTCTTCTGTCCAGATGAAGATAAAGTTGATATCACCTGGACCTCACCATCCATCTTAAAGAAAATAGACATCTGGTCCCAAGCCCACAAGGAAGAAGCTGAATTGCAAAGACAAGAGCCTCACAAACCTGGTAACCTCCTTTTCCCTGGTAGCCCTGTCTGGAATTATCATGAGTACCAAAGGAATGTGATGGTATAACCCCTAGGAACTAGGACTGTTAGAATCCTGCCTCCCAAACATCCCTTTCTCCCCACCCCCATGCTAAGATTACCAAGTGATTTTTCCATATAAGGAAAAACAAATAGGAACCAAAGTACCATCATAATTATAACTTGGCCAATTTCCAAAAGGGAATTCCTGAAGGTCCTCTACCTTCCCACCAAACACTGAATCTAAGTCTTGGGCTGTTACCCCATACCAGAAAGCCACATGTCACAAGGCGACCCCAGATCACTTTACCAATACCACCTCTTGGGATTGGAAGTCAAGAGAGAATGTGGCTGGCCTGCCCCTAAGAGCCAGTTTACGTTTCACCTGCCTCCCATACAGAAGAGAAGTAACAGAAAACCGGTGTGCACCTTTCAGTAGACCATGATGCAGCCCCTCGTACGCATAGCTCCATGAACACCCCTGAACTTGGCAGGGATCAGCAAAGTTGATCAGCAAAGTTGGCCCACGGGCCAACTCTAGCCTGCACCTGTTTTCGTATGTCCCATGAGTTAAGAATAGTTTTACATTTTTAAATGATTAGGTAAATAATATCAAAAGAAGAATGAAATGTTTATGGTGTGATTTATAATAAGCCACATACTATTCTAAATCTTTGGATATATTAACTCATTTCATCTTGACAGCAACCTAGGAAAGTAGGTACCATTACTCATTTTACAAATGAGGAAACTGAAGCTTCTGGATAGGTCAAGTAGGTAGTCAAAGATCATATCACCAATGAGCAGTTCTGCCGGAATTCAGTCCCAGGGAGGCTTTTCCCAGAGCCTGTGCTCCTGACCTGTGTTCCCATATGAAAAATTATCCAACACCATAAGGGCAGTGCCCAGAGAGAGATGCAGCCAACACATTCCAGTGAGTCTCCAGGAGGGCAGATCCCAGGGTTCCCAGAGAAGCAAGAGAAGGCTTTGTAGAAGAACAAGGCCACACTTCTACCATGATGACAGTGAACACTAACTCTGAACCCCAGTGTCGACTCTTGGCGGGCAAAGTCTAAAAAACTTACTATCTGCCCCTTTAAAGAAAAAGTTTACTGACTCCAGAACTTGACCTATTATTAATTCCTCCTCCCTTTGGGGAAAACTAAGAAGATGAGCTGGCATGGGCCCTCCTTTAAGAGTTCCCAACCCCACTTCAACCTTCTCTGCCTTATGCTTATATTGGCCTTATAACATTGAAAGCAATTTTATATGCATTGTTTTGTTACACCTGGAAACCCTACTCTAATTCTATAAGAAGGTAGAAGATTGTTAATTACATTTGCATAGATGAGAGAACTGATGCTCAAAGAAGTTAAGTGACTTTCTCAGGGTCTTATAGAACCGGGGCCAGAACACAGGTGTGCTGACTGCTGGTTAAGCACTCTTGCCTGTACCTTGCTACCCAGGCCATTTTTTACCATCCTCTCATGAATAAAAAGACAACAGAAATTTTTAAATACTCAAGGCCCATTAGAGACAATATTGTTGGGAAGTTCTTAATACAGCTAACGTTTACTGAGTGCTTACTGTGTGCCTGACGCTGTTCTGAGTGCATTACGTTTCATGCTCCAAACAACTCAGTGAAATAGAAGAAAATCTGCTGCCATCTTTTCTGGACCCCCATTCTGTCCTGGCTCCTCTATTCCTGTTAACTGAAACTCAATCATTTCTCCATAAAGAAAGGCAGGAGAGCCTGAGGCACAGTACATATATAGCACAGAAGGATGGATGGATTGTTGCAAGTAACCTTTTCCTAAGCTGTTTTGTTGTTGTTGACATATCATTACTATACAGAAAAGTCAGTGAAATTGTTACTGGTTTCTCTTGATCTCTATAGACCCAAAAAGCTCTTTGCTGGATCTCCTAAAACCTCAGACAGTGCAGAAGGAAGAGCTGGTAACTGTGCAACCCACAGACCTTTCTGCCAGGGAGTTTGTGGTTTACCAGTATGGCCTCTCTGTCCTGCACCTCCTCATCCCCCAGCTCCACGTAAGTCTGGGTTCTGGCCTCTCTTTGGAGGTGCAGCCAGGAAGGTCAGGATGGCCAGGCAGGAGGCTTTGAGGTGGTGGATTTTCCCTAGGATTAAGCACCTGGGGCAGTGAACTTTCCAGTCTCTCCTTTCAAAGTCTAATCTTTCAAATGATATTAATCACAGGTAGAATGAACTAAGCACTTTCTACATGCCAGAAAATGTTCTAATGATGTGCATGAATTAACTCATTTAATCCTCACAAAAACCTAAGACACAGATACTGTTATTTTTCCCATTTTAAAATTGAGGGGAAAAGACACAGAGTGGTTGAGTAAATTTACCCGAGATCACGCAGCCAAAAAGGCAGAGAGCCACGGTTAGACTCCAGGCATTAAATCTCAAGAGCCCTCATGCCTGAATGCCAGTCTAGTCCACCTCTACTTAGAAAAGTAGTAAATTGATTGTCATCATTAGCATAAATATTAAATACCTAAATACTCTTTCCATTTTCCTGTAGTGTATTCTGAATCTACTTACCTTGTTAGGATTTAAATCAATGCTCCAATGCATTTACTTCCCATCAATTTGGCTGATGCACGGGAATTTTTTTTGCATGGGAATTTTTCTTAGCAAAAGGATAGAATTGTTTTTGTTTGTTTTTCATTCTTTTCAGGCTCCAGAAATCACCCTACAGATTGCTTCCCGTCTTCCTGCCACGGAAGCCTCAGGCAATGCCTTCCAAGGGTCCTTCTTCTATGAGGTGCTGCAAATTCATTCCCAGATGTGGGTTAAAAAATTCTGGGGTCTAGTAAAGATAAACAAAAGCAAAAAGAACAAATTGTATAAAACATTTTTCTCTGAAATCCGCACATATTTTATTCCCCCTTGGAAATAAATCATTTAGCTAAGGCATAATAAATGTCACCATGTAAGAGCTTTCTCTAATCAGTGAAATGAATATGTCCTGGCTCATGCCCAGAGAGGCATAATGGCTTTGTGCCCATTAATAGATCTTTGTCATTAACAGAGCCAGTGGTTCCAAACTGGTATTTCTCGTAAGAGTCATGGTTCCAGCTTCAGGAAATCCTGCACTATCAGCATCTTTCTACAAAAAACAGTCTGATTTGTGCCTGTCCTGGTAGTTAGTTCCTCAAATATGTAGATTGCAAGTGCCTTGCTGGTAACTCTAAGATGGTGTATATAGACCTTAAACACTAATGACAGTCCGCTGGTCAACAATTCTGAGAGGAGGGACTGCTAATCAATGTTGGAGGATTAGAAAACAGTTTTTACACTAGACTGGTAGATTGTTAGGGGATTTAATAAGGCCAAAATACTCATATATGGTACTCTCCAGGCATTATTTCACCTGATCCTCAAAGCAACTCTATAAAACAGGCCAGAATTTAATCCCACTTTACTGATGGGAAAACAAAGTCAGGGTTCATTGAGTGCCGTGTGCCAGATGTCTCAGATGCATTATCTCATTTACAACTTACAACACCACTGTGGGGTAGGTGCTATTGTTATCCCCATTTCGTGAATTAGGAAACTAAGGCCCAGAAAGGTTATCTAACTTCCCCAACATCACAGGGTTAGCAAGAGTTGAGACTCAAGTTCAGATGTACTTGACACCAAAAACATTCTCTTAACCATTAGTCTGTGCTACCACCCACAGCTGACTCAAGGAACAGATCTCAGATTGTCTGATTCCAAATTACTTAAGGTTGTTCCCTGCCAACCTACTGCCTCTTAAGAGAATGAACAATGGAGTGATTGCAAATTAGGCCGGACAGGTGAATTGTGAACTTGGTTATAATAAAGCCACGGAAGACAAAGAAAGCTGAGAGCCCTCTAAGGCAGGGATTCTCAAACTGTGGTCCTTGGACTTCCAGTATTAACCACCTGGGGAGCCTGGTAAAAATGGAAACGCCTTGAACCCACAGAACCAGAAATTCTGGGATGGGCCCCAAGAACAGACTCACTCCCTTGTGACTCTTATTACATGAAAGTTTGAGAACCAGTGCTTAAGGGAACAGTAGTTGTAGGACATTGATAAAAGACAACAGAGATACATGAGTAATTTTGGCCTGAATTTCTAATAGTTTGTTTTCTGTAAGATGGAGGGAGCAGGAAAAATTGGGAGAAAGTAGAGAAAATGACTTATTCAGAGAGTTGAACTGAAACAGTAATTCTTCCCTTGTAATCTGAATCTTCCCTTCGGTAAATTTCCATTAGGCCCAGAGGATTTTATTGTAGACCATATACCATAAACCTAGAAAAAGAAAGAAGCATGGAAGTGTTCCCTGAGGTTGACTCTCTGTGCTTGAATATTTTCTCCAGAGTGCTGAAAACACACTGTTTATTCGGAGAGAGTGTTTGGCATCTGTGGGAAACTTCGTTCTGCTGTTGATTCACTGCCTGGCCCACATTGCTGCCGGGGACGTCCACCAGGACTCCAACCCTGCCTTTCTGAGGTCATTTTATGAGGTATTTATAACATGCACAGGGAGTTTTGCTGCTCTTTCTCTGTGACTCAGAGCCCATTCCCCGGGAAAATGCTTTAAGCTCTGTAACATTTCAAAACTGCTTGAGTCTTATTGGTGACCTTTGGTTCCTACTGCCTGGCCAGGAAGACTTTCCCCATCAAAATTCCTGTGGCAGCATGTGACAAAATGCACGAACCACTCTTGATAGAAGTGGCCTTCCCATGAGAAGAGCATCTCAGCTTTCTGCGGATATCTAATTGTCAATATACAAACCCCACCCAAATTGTTAATGACAATAATAGCCCACGGTGAGGACAAGTGAGAATGAAAAATCTCAAGGCCCATTTTCCTTTCAGCTATTATTTTACAGCTTTAATAGCAGTTGCCTAGGAGTCTTCCTGGTCTGCCCTCTCACCTTCTCTCCCTTGGCCAGGGACTGAAGGCGTATTTCAGGGACACATTCTCCATCACACTGCGGATGTCAGCAGTTTCCCGGGACAGTGAACTTGACCAGAGCATCAGTGCTATTCTGCTGGAAGAGCAGTCCATCTCTGGGAGGGAAAGAGATCTTCTCTCTAAACTCATTGAAATGAAGCATGAGTCTCACTTGGAGCTAGAATCATCAGAAGAGGTAACTAACTTTATCGTGCATCACATGGCCTTGATTAAAATTGGCTTCTTCACAAAGTAAACACCTCAGTGTATGACTTTTTCAGACATTTCTGGCCTGCCCAGAGGGTACACTGCCTTGACACTCAGCCTGCTTCTCAAACCACATATGACAAAATTTTTTCAATTCTATACGCTACAGGGCAGTTAGTGGTTACATTGAGTCACGGATTGCAAATGTGGGTCCATGAGTTACTTAACTTCATGTCTCACTAACATATTATCAGTAAGTAAGCAGAATTCTATCTGTAAAACTCACCGTGACTCACACTAAATTTAGATGCCAAAGTGTTAGCATATTTACCCAAACTTACAGTGTGCTGTTTCTTGTGCAAGCTTGAAAATGATAGTCTTCTGAATACTGTGTTAAAGCACTTTTATGAAATTATCTCAGCCTTTTTTAAAAGATTTTTTTTTTAATTTCTAAATGATAAGGGGATACAAATGTTTTTGTTACATGGTTACCTTTCATAATGCTTAAGTCGGGGCTTTTAGTGTGCCCATCACCCGAATGGACACCATTATCCTAAGTGAAGTGTCTCAGGAATGGAAAAACAAACACCGCATGTTCTCCAATAATTGGGAGCTAATTGATGGGCACACACGGGCATGAAGAGATGTAAAGGTCATAGGAAATTAAGAATGGGAGAGGGAGGCTGAGGGGAGGAGTAAAACCCTATCACGTACAATGCACACTATCTCAGCCTTTTAACTGTTAAAAATAAAAGATCATAACAAAATTTAAGTCTATGATCTTAAAAATATCCTCCTCCATTAAAAGTCAATCCATTCTTCAGTTATAAACAAGAGCACATCTTTTTTCATTATTTCCATCAAATTATAATTTTCAAAGCCACTTTTACATATATTATCTCACTTGATCCACCGAGCAATCTTGCAAGTAGGTTGTATACATATTTCTAGCCACCTTGTGTATTTAAAAAGAGAGTAACGAATTTGCCCGAAGTCATGAAGCTGTTTGTAGTGGTGGATTTGAGACTAGATTCTAGATCTCGCCTGACCCCTAAGTAACTGTCCCATATGCATGTCTCCATGATCAAATTGCCATTAGTTACTGAGTCAGAAATTTGCTTTACAGTTGATAATGATGTGGGTCATCCAGACCACAGAGTTCTGTCATACCCCGGCTCCCACAGACCCGAGAGAACAGTCAATTCTCTGTCCCTGTCTATCAGCAGCATTTCACACATCTGATCACTTTCTCCTCCTCGATACATTTTCTTCACTTGGCTCCCAGGACACCAGCCTACCTCTATGGTAGTTCTCTCTCAGTGTCCTTTGCTGACCCCTCCTCTTCTCTCTGACCTGTTAATGTTGGAGGGCCAGGATTCACTCCCCTGGGGGGAAGTCACCCCATCTTCTAGCTTTAAATCCTGTCTATATATCAATGACTCTCAGATTTTTATCTTCAGCCCCAACCCAACTTTCTAACTCAACTCACATATCCAACTGCTTATTGCCCATCCCCACCTGGAGGTCTAATAAATATCTCAAACCCAACATGTCCAAAACCCAATTTCTGATCTTTCCAAACCTGCTTCACCCAAAACTTTCCCCATCAGGTTTTTCATGCCAAAGACTTCCTTGAAACCTGTCTCTGTTACACACACCCCACAACCAATCCATCAGGAAGTCCTGTTGTGCTGCCTTCAAAGGACATCAAGAATCTGACCACTGCTCATCAACTACACTCTACCATCCCGGTGCAAGCCGCCACCATCTCTTGCCTGGATGACTATAATATTAACTACTAACTGGTCTCCTTGAGTCCACCCTTGTCTCTCTTCAGTCTATTCTCAAAACAGCAGTCAAAGCGATCCTTTTAAAACGAAAACCAATCTGCTCAAAATTCTGCTGCAGTTCCCCACTTCATTCAGAGTAAAAGCTAAAGAAGCCAGTTCCCCTTGTCTCTCACCAGTCGTCTACTACTCTTCCCCTCATTCACTCTGCCCTAACCACATCTTCCTCCTTGCTGTTCTTCAAACACACCAGGTACACGCCCCTCTTAAGGGTTCCCTCTGCCTAAGACACACTGTCCTCTAAGGCAGTGGTTTTCAACCAGGAGAAATTTTGTCCCCCATAGGACATTTGGCAATGTCTGGAGACTTTTTGATTGTCACGACTCAGGTGCAGGGGTGCTGACAACTTGTGGTAGAGGCCAGGGATGCTGCTAATGAGCCTACAATGTAAAGAACAGCTCCTCCAACAAAATCCCAAAATGTCCATAGCGCTGGTCAAGAAACCCTGATCTAAGGCTTAGAGCATGCCTGACTCCTACCTCCTTCAAGTCTTTGTTCAGACATCACCTTCTCAGTGAGGCCTACCCTACTTCATCTTAACTTGCAACCCTCTTTGCTTCCTACTCATCAGCTTTCCCTTACTTTGCTCTACTTTTCTTTTCCCTATATCACTTCCTAACATACTATATCATTTACTTATGCTTATTGTTTTTTACTTCTTTCTCCTGCTAGAATGTAAACTCCATGAGGGCAAAGGTGTCTCTTTCCTCAAGTAGCTCATGTGAATGAATAAGTAGATTTATGCAGACCCTTCAGCATATACTGAAATACCACAATCTACCAGAGTAACTGTAAGACAAATAGCGAACATTTATTACATGCTTGCCACATGCCAGACATTAAGGTAAGAGTTTGACATGCATTATCTCATTTAAGCTTCCCCATTTCATTCCCTTTCATTCATGCTCTTATAAGGTAGAAGCTACTTTTATTCCTGGTTTACAGATGAGGAACCTGAGGGTTACAAGTGTTTAAAAAGCAATTTTCCCAAGACACAGAGATAGTTGCAGAGCTAGGATGTTAATTCTCTGACAACTACCATCTATGAAGAGGTCTCATTTTATTTTAAAAGCAGAATTGTAAATAGTACTCTCAGGTCCACATTCTGGCTAAGAATACCCGAGAGTACTTGAAAGAAATAGGAACAAAAGTCTTAACTCTGTCCTCCACACTCTCTACAGTATATTAAGAAAAACAAAGATCTTCTCCTCTTCACCAATATGGAACATTTCCTAAAAAGCATCCTCGCTGCAGAGCAACAGATGCTAAGAAAACCAAGAGGTCAATTTGGGTGTGACGAAAAGGTGAGATGTCTTTATGATCAACAGCATTAAGATTGCACTTTGCTATATACCTTAAAATTTATTATTGTGTACTTGGAGCAATATTTATAATTGAACACATCAAAATGATGGGTTGGGAATTAATGGTGGTATGAATAAGTGACATCACCAGTTACTCTATTTAAGAGCTTTCCCAGTACCAACAGATGGTGGAACTTAGATCTCAGAGTTAGAAAGGACCCAAGAGATCAAAGAGTTTATCCCTCTGCCTGCAGAAGGATATTATTATTAACCCTAGAGGGAAGGAATCCAGGATCAGACTCGCCCACATTCACCCAACAGACAAGGACAAAGAGTAGCTAGAACTTGGGTCCACTGCCTTCTCAGTTCAGGCTTTCTTCCACTACACCACAATCTGCAATGATACTGCCATTTTACAAAAGTATTTTAATCATAAGCATTTAAAAATCAAGCGTTTTGGTTCCAAACCACCAACACTAGTATTTTATAAAGTCGGTGGATAATATTAGCAAACAGAGAACCCCCAGTCTTCATTTTCCACAGAGTGGTGACCTAACATGTCAAGATCAAGATCCGAAACCAGCAACCTAGAGAAATAACTGAGCACTGACTCCAGCCCTGGCCCCCAATCCACTTTATTTAAAATTATTACAATGTTTTGGATGAAAACTACATTTAAGACTTTACTAAAATATAACAGCTTTATAAGTAAACAAATCACAAATTTACACCTCGATGAATTCAGCCCAGTGTGAACATTCCCATATAACCAGCTCCAGATCAGGACATAGAACATTACCAGCTTCCCAGGAGCACCCCCACCATGGTGGCACCTGGACAGGGGTGGGGAACCTGTGGCCTTAAGGCCACATGCGACCTTCTAGGTCCTTAAGTGTGGCCTTCTGACTAAATCAAATTCACAGAACAAATCTTTTTGTTAAAAGGAGTGCAGCAGAGAAAGATGAAGCTTTTCTTTCCTCCTTTGGTGCTTAAAAAGAACAATCTTAAAATCGGAAGGCTGCAGGTTCTCCACCCCTTGTTCCCCCAGATGAAATGTAACCACACTACCCTGACTTCAGACATTAAGTTGTTTTTGCTTATTCATAAACTTGATAGAAATAGAATTATAAAATATGTATTACTTGTTTATTTTGCTCAACTTTGTGAGATTCATCCGTATTGTTGCATGTAGTTGTAGTATACAGCAAAGAGAATCAACAGTATTCATTCTGTGGCTATATCACTATTTATTCAGTCTACTGTTGATGCATATGTGGGTGTTTTCCTGTCTGGCTGTTAGTCTTGTATAACTTCTGGTGACTATGTGACTATATTTAGCCAGGTATACACTTAGGACAAGAAATTCTGGGTCTTAGGGCATGGATATGTTCAGCTTTAGTAGATACTATAATACCAACTAGAGTTCCAAATTATATTCTGCCACCAGCAGAGGAAAAGAGTTCTGGTCACTTTCCATCTTTATCAGAACCTAGTATTTTACACCTTTATTTTATTCATCCTTCTACAAAGTATCCTTTTGTATTTTTAAGTTACATTTCCCTGATGACTAATGAAACTGATCATCTTTTATATTTACACACCATTTGAATATCTTCCCTTGTAAAGTACCTATTTGAGTCTTTTGTCCATTTTCCATTGGATTGCCTATATTTCTTTCTTATTGATTTGTAGGAATTCTTTATTCTGCAACTATTTTTTTCCCTATTTTGTGGACTGCTTTTTTTTTAAGAAAAAACTAATATTTGTCTTTTTCTGTTTTCTTTGTAGATCTAGAAAGAAAATGGTGATCTCAGTTTAGTCTACATGATTAAAAGGTATTAATACAACATCTGATGAAGCTGATAATTACTTGAAAATATAATATTTATGTGTAAATCACACAAATGTGTATTATAGTTTATGTGGGTATATGACATAACAGGGGCTAATATTTGCTACAGAAAGTGAGGACTCTGCTGATATTTTCAATGTGACTAAAGGAGATCATTAGACCACATATCTTATTAAAATATTCATTAGAGATATTGACTCAGTCTCCTTCTAGAAATGTAAATTTTGTGTATATCATTATTTAGTCAGCCTGACTAAGGTTGTCTATTACTAAACCACAAAGTAGATGGATATAGTTGTATAATATTTGGTGATTTAAAATGAGAGTACTTACAATATAGGCCAGGTAGCACAACAAAATTCACTGTGGAGGCCCTGGTTGGAATATCCTCAAAGAGATAGGCAGTCATTTGAAACTGAAGTTTTGGAATGCCAATCAGGAGATACACCACCACCATCACATGAATTTAACAAAAGCAAAAAAAAAAAAAATACAAACTCCAAATTCAAAGTCTGCTGTTCATTTACAAATCCAATGCCTGTAATTCAAACTGCTCTCACATGGATAATTCTCTTTATTGTGTCCCAAGATGAATAGCAGAAGGGAGAAAATATATATACACCCACAATTGTTAGTCAGTTTCTCAAGCAATGCAAGGAAGGTAGACTAGTAAAGAATTAAAATTTTAATTTAAACAAACATTTGGGTGATAATAAATGCTAACTAATTTATGAATTCACTGTCCACCTGGTATAACATTTGTGGCTCTGTATATCTTGTCACCAAAAGATGTCCTTAGATGGCTGAGGATTTAGCTCTACATCCAACCAATCAAAATACTAATGATATATCAGAGAAAATAAAAAACACTGAGGTAACATGACAAGAAGATTTATAGTTAAGTTTAACAAGGATTTTTAAATCAAGCCATAAGGAACATACATACTCAGAGTCAACTCTCTACATCTAACTCCTGCATTCTCCCACCTTACACTGATGTTACATTCTGATTTCTCTGTTTAGAAGTTGGTTACTTAGTTATCTTAATTCAGTTTAAATCGTTAGATTAAATAGTTAGATTATTCATCAAGTAGTACCAGATTTGCCAGCCTTAAAGTACCTCATTAGTTACCATTTCCATTAAAATCACCTGCTGTTTTCATAGTACAAATAGCAATAAAATGGTAAAATGGTAGTTGCCCATAAGAATGGGTTACAAGGGAGCTGTCCTCCCATCTCTTCCATGAACTGGGAATTCTTAAAGCACACCCCCAAACTCATGAATAATAACTTTACAAGATTAAAGACTCTCCAGTACTTTGAGAAGGTAAGTCTTAGTTTGATTTGATTAATATTGGGTGTGTGTCCTCAAGAACTTTATTTAGCTACTCACATAAATTATGAAATGTATTTCCCAGAAAGCAGAGTGAAGATTAATTAAGCCAGACATACAAGACCATTTAGGATAGTTAAGCCAAGAGTCCAGGGCTTCTGGGAGATGTGTCAAAGAAAAAGTAGTAGAGAAATTAAAGACCTTTTTTCTTTATTCCTCATTCTTGGCGGAACAAAGCACCTACCAAAACATGATCCTATTAATTTCCTGGCTGGCTTCTTGGGCCTTCCATCTGATTTCCATTAATACACTAACAGCTGCAGGCTTTTAGTAAGCACATGCTTCTTAATGGAAATGTCACAGATTACAAGACAGGGATCATATTCTCTTTCTTGCTGCATTATATATATTTATCGCTGAATCAAATCAGTAACAAGTTTCTTTTTAAAAATATAGATTCTAGTTATCTTTAAGGAATTAGCTTGTGTGCTCATACACATATACACATGTATAGCCCACTGACCAGGAAAAGGATAAGAAAGCCTCAATAAATGTAGAAGCCATATTTTTTTTACCAATTATTTTTTGAAAACTTTTCCAAAAATATATTTAATTGTCTTAGGAATTATTTATTATTTCAAAAGTGGCACATAGCATTCCACCTTCCAGGAAGATGGAGTAGATATACTTTTCCCTACTTCTTCCACTAAGCACAACTAAAATTCCAGGGTATCATATAAAACAAAAATAAGACTCTGAAAGGTATAGAGAAAAATGCAGACTGGCTAGGGACCTCAGAACCTGAGGGAGGATATGGAGGTGAGCTCCACAGATTTTTCTTTTTTACCCTCATATATTCTAGACTTGGAAAAGAAGAAGCCAGTGACCCATAAACACCAATGAGCACATACCAAAAAAATACCCCAAACGCCAGCTCTTTAGCCAAAGGACCAGGAAAGGGATGGCCTAGCAAGACAGAAAACTTTGACAATAAACCCCTTACTCTGGCAAAACAGCATAGAAAAAACTGGCCCTACACACACCAGCAAAATCAAATGGGGAGTCTAGAATTCCATCCTTGCCAGACTGGAACAAGCCACCCCAACCCTCTTGCTGGGGTGATGTCAGAGAATACTGAGCATAGAGCTGGGAATTTTCATCTTTTCATCCCCTCAGGGCAGTAACAAACCCTCTTCCACCCCAAGGTGTCAGTGGAGACCACGTGGAAACCACGTGGGAAGTCTGGGTATCCACCCACACATGGCAGTAATGACCCCTCCTCCCCACCCTCAGATGGTGTAGGATCAGAGGAGACCATAAGTGGAGAGTCAGGACTTTTGCCATTGTCCAGTGATAATGAGGCCACCCTACATAATGGAGACTATGCAGAGAGCCAAAACCCTAACACCCACCCAGCAGTAATAAGGGACCCTTCCTTAGGTAATGATAGAGGGCAAGAAGAGAACCTGGACTTTTACCCCCACCAGGCAGTAACAAGGTGGCACTCCCTTCTCTCCCTACTGGAATGAGGTCAAAGGAAACCAGATAAAAACCAAGTTTAAATAAGATCTCAAGTCTCATAATATCAAAAAATGTCCAGATTCAGTCAAAAATTATTTATCATACCACCAACCAGAAAGATATCAAACTAAGTAGAAAAAAAAATGAAAACAAAACAATCAACAGATGCCAACACCAAGGTGACAAAGATGTTAGAATTATGGCAAAGATTTTAAAGGAGCATCAAAAAGTCCTTCATGCAATTATGAACATGCTTGAAACAAATGAAATAAAAAGTCTCAGCAAGAAACTATAAAGTCACAGCAAAGAAACAGAAGACAAAGAAAACTAAATGAAAATTTTAGAACTGAAATATATAAAAACTAAAATAAAAATCTCAGTGGATGTGCTCAACAGTAAAATGGAAGGGAAAGAGGAAAAACCATCAGTGGATTTTTGAGATAGAACAATTTAAATTACCTAATCTGAACAACAGAGAGGAAAAAGACTGTACAAATGAATGAATAGAACTCCAGGGACACATGGTACTGAAGATCTAGCTTTCAAGCCATCAAGGTCTCACAAGAAGAGAAAGGGGTAAGTCTGAAAAAGTAGTCAAAGAAATAATGGGTAAAAACTTTCTAAATTTGGAAAGAGATATAACCATACAGACTCAAGAAGCTGAATGAATCCCAAACAGGAAAACCCCAAGAAATCTACACCAAGACATGTCATAATCAAATTTCTAAAAACTAAAAGCAAAGAAAAAAATCTTGAAAGCAGTCAGAAAAATGATACCTTATCTGTAAAGGAAAAATAGTTACAATGACAGCAAATTTCTCATCAAAAACCACAGAATCCAGGAAAAAGTGGCACAATATTTTTCTAATGTTGAAAACAACTGTTAACCCAGAATTCTATATCAAGGGGAAATATTCTTCAGAAATGAAGAGAAAAACCAATATACTCACAGATGAGTCAAAACTAAGAATATGTCTCAAACAGACCTAGCCTAAAAGAAAGACTGAAGTTCTCAAAACTGAAAAACAAAAGAAGGAACTTGGAATATCAGAAGGGAAGAAAGGAAGAAAGAACACAGGAATCAAAAATATGGATAAATACAGTAGACTTTCCTTCTTCTCTTGAGTTTCATAAATTATGCCTAAAGTACAAATAATACTTTTAGTTACAGTTGAAGCAAAAATGATAACTCTGTCTATTGTGGTTCTAAATGAATGTAGAGGAAATATTTAATTCAATTATATTCCAAATGGGGGAGGATAGTGAGATAAAGGGAAGTAAGATTTTTATACTTCACTCGAACTGATAAAATAACACTGACACACTATGATGAGATATATATAAAGAGATATCTTGCAATCTATAAATACAATAAATGTAAATAGTCGAAAAACACCAATTAAAAGACAATTTGGCAGAGTGAACAAAAAAACAAGACTAAACTATATACCATCTATAAGAAACTCATCTCAAATATAATGCAATAAGCAGGCTGAAAGTAAAAGAATCAAAAAGATATACTATACAAACATTAATCAAAAGAAAGAAATGGCTATATTAGTATCAGATAAAGCAGACATCAAAGTAAAGTAGATTACCAGAGTCAGAGAGGGACAATATATAATGATGAAAGGGCCAATCTACTAAGAATACACATCAGTCCTAAATGTTTATATACAAAACAACAGAGCTTCAACATATGTGAAGCAAAAACTAATAGAACTGAAAGGAGAAATAAATAAATCACAATTATAGTTGGAGACTTCAACACCACCTCTCAACAATTTAGAGAACAACTAGCTAGAAAATCAGCAAGTGTATAAAAAAACTCAACATCAATCAACAGTATCTAATTAATATTTATGGGACATTCCCTCACCCCCAACAAGAGCAGGATACACATTCTTTTCAAGTGCCCACAGAACACACATCAAGACAAACCATATCCTGGAATATAAACAAACCTCAATAAGTTTATAAAAATTGAAAACATGCATAGTGTATTCTCCAGCCAGAATAGAATCAAATTAACAGGAAAATAGATAAACCTCCAAACACTTAGAAACTAAACAGCATACTTCTAAATAATCCAAGGGTCAAAGAAGTAGTCTCAAGGAAAATAAAAGACATTGAACTGAATGTCAATGAAAACACAACATATCAAAATATTCGAGACACACCTAAAGCAGTGCTGAGAGGTAAATTGATAGCACAAAGTACATACATTAGAAAAGAAGAAAAATCTCAAATCAATAATTTAAGGCCCCACCTCAAGAACCTAGAAAAACAGTAAAATAAACCCAAAGCAAGCAGAAGGAAGGAAATAATAAAGAACAGAAATCAATGAAATTGAGAACAGAAAAACAATAGAAAAGAAAAAACAAAGAGCTGTTTCTTTGGAAAGATCAATAAAATTGACAACCCTCTAGCAAGGCTGACAATGAAAAAAGAGAACACACAAATTACCAGTATCAGTAATGAATGTAGCGATATCACTACAGACACTGCAGACACCAAAAAGTATAATAAGGAAACACTACAAACAACTCTACACACATAAATTTGAGAGATTAAATGGGCCAATTCATTAAAAAACACAAACTAGGGCAGGTGTGGTGGCTAATGCCTATAATCCCAGCACTCTGGGAGGCCAAACGCTTGAGGTCAGGAGTTTGAGACCAGCCTAAGCAAGAGCAAGACCCCATCTCTACTAAAAAAAAAAAAAAAATAGAAAAACTAGCCAAGTGTCATGGCACATACCTGTAGTCCCAGCTACTCAGGAGGTTGAGGCAGAAGGATTGCTTGAGCCCAGGAGTCTGAGGTTGCAGTGAACTGTGATGATGCCACCGTATTCTACCTGGGGCAACAGAGTGAGACTGTTTCAAAAAAAACAAAACAAAACAAAATACAAACTACTACAACTCACCCAATATGAAATATATCATTTGAATAACCCTATAACAATTAAGGAAATTGAACTTATAACTCTTAAATTCTCAAAGAAGAAATCCCCAGGCCCAGATGGGGCCATATAAATCTACCAAACATTTAAAAATAGGATTAACATCAATTCTACACAATTTTTTCCAGAAAATACAAGAGAAGGGGATTACTTTCCAATTGGAATTTATAAGATAGGCACATTATTTTATGATATGTTTATAGTATGTATATCACGGATTATATATCATAGTATTTCTATACCTATATTACCCCAATACCTAAACCAAAGACAGTATAAAAAATGAAAACTACAGACCAATATCCTTCATAAATGTAGAAGCAAAAATCCTTAACATTTTAACAAATAAAATTCAGCAATACACACAAAGAATTATATACCATAATCAAGTGGGGCTTATCCTATGGATATAGGCTGGTTCAATATTCAAAAATCAACATAATCAGCAGGCTAAAGAAAAATCACGTTATCAATGGATCCAGAAAAAGCATTCAACAAAATTCAACACCCATTCATGATTAAAACCCTCAAAAAAATAGGAACAGACAGGAACTTCCTCAACATGATAAAAGAGCATCTACAAAAATGCTGAGTACTCAGTGGTGAAAGCCTACTTTCCCTTAAGATAAGAAACAAGGCAAGGATATCTGTTCTCAGCACCCTTATTCAACACAGAGCCAAAAGTTCTAGCCAATACAGTACAGCAAAAAAGGAAATATTAATAAAAGGTATCCAGATTGGAAAAGAAAAAGATAAAACTATCCCTATATGCAGATGACATAGATGATTGTCTACATAGAAAATCCCAAGGAATCTACACAGAAATAAAATAAAATTCTGGAATAAATGAGTTCAGCAAGGTCACAAGACAAAAGATATACAAAAAATTACATTTCTAGGCTGGGTGCAGTGACTCACACCTGTAATCCTAGCACTCTGAGAGGCTGAGGCAGGAGGATTGTTTGAGCTCAGGAGTTTGAGACCAGCCTGAACAAGAACAAGACCCCATCTCTACTAAAAAGAGAAAAATTGGCCAAGCATCATGGCATGCACCTGTAGTCCCAGCTACTCAGGAGGCTGACGTAGGAGGATCACTTGAGCCCAAGAGGTTGAGGTTACAGTGAGCTGTGATGACACCACTGCACTCTACCTGGGGCGACAAAGAGAGACTGTCTCAAAAACAAAATTATATTTGTGTATATTACTAGTGAATATGTGGATACTGAAATTAAAAATACAACACCATTTGTAGTTGATCACAAAATGAAATTCTTATGTGTAAATCTAAAAAACATGTACAGGACTTGTATATTAAAAACCAGAAAATGCTGATGAAAGAAATTGAAGATCTAAATAAATGGAGAAACAAATTGTATTCATGGATTGGAAGACTCAGCATAGTAGAGATGTCAATTCTCCCCAGATTGATATAAATTTAACTCAATCCCTTTCAAAATCTCAGCAAGATTTCTTCATAGATATAGACAAGATCATTCCAAAATTTATATGGGAAAGGAAAGAAACAAAAATAACTAAAACAATTTTTAGAAAGAATAAAGTGGGAGGAATCAATCTACCCAGTTTCAAGACTTATATACCAAAGCAATCAAGACTGTATTGTATTGGCAGAAGAATAGACACATAGATTGACAGAATAGCATAGAGAACACAGAAATAGACCCCCACAGATATGCCCAGCTGAATTTTCAAAAGGTGCAAGAACAATTCAATGGAGGAAAGATAGTCTCTAACAAATGGTACTGAAGTGGATATTCATAGGCAAAAACAAAAAACACTTCAATCTAAGTCTCATACTTCATATAAAAATTAACTCAAAATGGATCATGGACTTAAATGTAAAACATACAACTATAAAACTTTAGGAAAAAAACATAGAAAATCTTCATGATCTAGGGCTAGGCAAAGATCTTAGGCTTGATACCAAATCACAATCCAGAAGAGAAAAATACTAATGACTTGGACTTCATCAAAATTTAAATGTTTTACTCTGTGAAAGACCCTGTGAAGACGATAAAAAAGACAAGCTACAAACTGGAAGAAAATATTTCCAAACCACACATCTGACAAAGGACTTTATGTATCTAGAATAAATAAAGAACTCTCAAAATTCAAACCCACCCGATTAGAATATGGTCAGTACACATGCATAGATAGTCTACCAAAGAGGATATACAGTTGGCACATGAAAAGATGTTCAACATTACTAGCCATCAGGGACATACAAATTAAAACCACAATGAGGTATCACTACACACCTATCAGAATGGCCAAAATTAAAAATTGTGACACCACCAAAGGTTGGCAAGAATGTGCAGAAACTGGATCACACATGCATTGCTGGTGGGAATATAAAATGGTACAGTCACTCTGTGAAACAGGCAGTTTCTTAAACTAAGCATGCAACTACCATACGACCCATTAATTGTACTTATCCCATGTGTTCCAGAAAAATAGAAACTTAAGTTCATACATTGCATAAATGAATGTTCATAGCAGCTTCATTCATAATACCCAGAAACAATGCAGTTGTTCTTTGACAGGTAAATGGTTAAACAAACTGTGGTCTATCCAAAGCATGGAATACTACTCAGCAATAAAGAAAAACCCGATACATGCAACAACCTGGAAGAATCTCCAAAGAACCATGCTTAGTGAAAAGAGCCAGTCCCAATAGGTTATCTGCAGTGTGAGTCCATTTGTAACATTTTTAAGATGAAAAAATTACAGAAATGGGGAAAACATTAGTGGTTACCAGGGGGTTAAGAAAAGGATGAAATGGATGTGACTAAAGGGAAACAAGAGGGCTACTCGTGGTGATGGAAATGTTCTGCATCTTGACCGCATCAATGTCAATAGCTGGTTGTGACACTGTACTATAGTTTCACAAAATGTTACCATCAGGGGAAACCAGGTAGAAGAGTACATTGGGATCTATGTTATTTCGTACAACTGCATGTGAATCTATAATTGTCTTGAAATAAAAATTTCTTAAAAGGAAAAGTGGTAGGGAATTTCAAAATGCAGATTAGGAAGATCTAATTTGCTTATTATACTGATATACTAACAGGTGTAGTATTCATGTATTTTGGGGCTTTTTAAGTATATTGACTTTTATCACAGCAAAACTATATATTAATAGTCCATTATATTTTTCTCCTATACATTTGTTTCAGGGCCTCATGAGAGGCTCTGAAGGATTACACAGAGTTCTAAAGCTCGAGGATGGCTCCCTCTGGCCCAAATCCTAGCACAGTGTGGAACTGATTTCTTCTTGGGTACCAACTTGGAACAGTTAGTTATAATGGCCATCTCTAGAACTGTATTACAAGAATTTTGAGGCAATCTCCAAACCCAAGTCAGAATATTGTGATTGGTTAGCAATGTCTATCATGGGCATGGGGTACAGCAGTGGTAACATAGGCCACAGATTTGTCATCTCTGTTGGATGGAAGAAGTTTTTTAAAACCCACCTCATAAACTACAAGAGACTCTTTGTTAAAACCCTCTGTGCAAAAGTTCTTTAAAAATCACCTATTCTTCTGTCATATCCAAGTGTGATGTGTTTTATATCTAATAACTATTTTATACAGTTAATCTTTCATTTTTGAGTCCAATAAATTATACATGTAAAGAACAGTTTCATATTTGTTTACACCAATTAGTCTTCTATACTAAAAGTATTACCTAGCCTAGAATACAAGATTTCCTACTTCACTGAGAATGGTAACCAACAAGCATTATTTAATGCTGTGCATCAGAATATCTATTAAGAAACCATTTAATTGCCAATAAAATCATTCACTGCTATATGCCAACATCATATTGAAATATGACATATCTGCACTCTGAAAGCTCACAGTCTGTTGGGGGCTGCTAACAACTATAGCACAATTAGATGAGTGCTCTCACAGGGGCAGACTGAATGCTATGGGGACCCCTAAGTTATTAGCGTAAGCTGGACTTGGGGATCGGGCAGCTTCCCTGGAAGAGATGGCTTCTCAGGTGATACCCAAAGAACAAGAGTGAGAACAGAGGGAAAAGGAAAGAGAAAAGGAGAAAAGTATCCTGATCAAGAACACTTTAAAGCAACAGGGTTAAAAAGGAGAATCAAGAGATTAGGCTGACGAGATAAGCAGGAACTCAGGTCATTAAGAGCATGGTAAGCCACAATCCAAAGTTTGAATGTTTTCTTAATTGAAAAATTTATTTATCCTTTAAACTGGAGGATGAATAACAGATTACACTGGGGTAGGGAACAAGACCAGAAACAGTTATTGTTGATAGACTGTTGCAATACTCAGGTAATTAGTGGCAATTTTCTGCACAAGGGCAGAAGGTAGGGGGACACAGAAAATGAAATGTTACCAGCATTTCCAACTTGATGATTAAAGATAAAAGTACATACACACCAGCATCCTAAAGCTTAAGCCCATTGCCAGTAGTCTTGTTTCTGCCTCATTTTCTTGAGACTAGAACTCATCTACACACACATAGAGGCTTGAAAACACTACAATCACCTCCAGGAGCTGATTTGCTGAGGGGTCAGTAAACTAGTGTCATGGTCGCCTTGAGAGCAATCCAGGGAGATTCCCAACAACTGTCAAGCTATAGCACAAGGCTCTTCAAGAGTAGATAAACTCACTTTGGCACAGAGAAAGCTTGAACTAACGTGCCATTGAAGGTAGGTGAATTTGTCCTGCAAGATAATGCTATTATGTGCCCTAAAGAACCATCATTTATAGAAAAAAAAGATTACTCAGAGCTGTGCCCAAAGTGATGAAGCTAAAAATCAAGCCCCATCTCATCCACACTGGCATGACTGCTGGCATGTAGTCTTACCCAAGCTGGGAATCAAGGTCCTAGCTTTTTGTATCCACTCAGAGCCACTGGCCCAAAGTACAAGTCTATTCACAACTGAGGTGGGTCTGCTCCAATGCAACTGACTTCCTGGATCCAGAACCACCTAACACCAAAAACTAGGCAAGAGAACCTGGTTGTAGAGAGAAGATACAAACAGCTGGAAAAGAGTAAAGCTTTAAAATGGAGATGAGAGAGGAGGAGAAGGCACGGCTAACGTTTTGAAGTAGGAGAAAAAAAAAAAAAAGAACTCATGTTCCCTGCTAAGAAGACAGGAGGATGGAATAAAATAGATTTAGAAGGAGCCACAATATGGCTTAAATGGAAATTAAGAGGAATTGCTGAACAAAAATGAGGGCCCAGCTAAGAACAAACAGCATGAGTAGGAACAGGTCCAACCAATAAGGTTGGGGATTTTCTAACAACTAGAAACAACTAGAAACAGAAGTTGGAAGAGG
Organism: Lemur catta; assembly: GCF_020740605.2. Taxonomy (NCBI): domain Eukaryota; kingdom Metazoa; phylum Chordata; class Mammalia; order Primates; family Lemuridae; genus Lemur; species Lemur catta. The sequence goes on along the minus strand of NC_059134.1, from coordinate 27,862,277 downwards.
CAGACTGTTTTTGCCAAATAAAGTGAAGCTGGATTTAAGAACATCCCTCCCCAATATCTAATGAAAAGAACTATAAAATCTAGCAAAGACAAAATTCACCAGCAGAAACCTCAAGGGCATTTCTTCATTCCATAAACATCAAAATGTAGCAGCCGAAAGAATTCTCCCTGATACAAATTTGTAAAGACATGGACTGCAGAGTCATTCTCACCTTTCTCTAGTAAGTGGTAGGGGGAGGGGAATAGGAATAAGGGGTAGGGAAACATAGGTGAGCCCCAAGAGATAAGTGACCAGGAAGGACTCTCTGGTAAAAGCACATGCTCCAAAAATCCATTGTGAGTTCAAAGTGCAACCACCTAAAACCGTTAAGAGTAAGCTAAAATTAATTCACAGCCCTGTCCTTACTATGCCAGGAACATGAATGTACAGGGTACTTAACAAAAACGCCAAGAGCAAATCTCATTTTTTCCTAAGATTTCACACAGCCCCAGCTAAGCTCCCCTTCCCCAACATCTAACACCCTTCGGCTATATAAAAGTAGACTAAATATCTAAGCCCAGCAAGAAGATAAATTGATTTCGTAAGGAAAGAAAAGGAGTTATCCACACCATACCCAATAGAAATTCTAGATAGAGCTGTCCATGCTGAACAGAAAAAAAAGAAAAAAGAAAAACCAGCATAACTGTGTTAACACTACAACAAAAAAGATTAATGCAAAATACAGAAGAGACTAGTGGAAAAGAAATCATAACCCAGAGCACAGATTTCCTATGATGCCTTGTGCTTAAAAAATGTAAAGAGAATGTTAATTCAAACATTCAGAAACAGATGATTAAAATAAAACTAGAAGGCATGGTAGACTATAGAGAAAGCCACTAATTAAAATCCAAAACATCATCGTTATGGAACTAATAAATAAGGAAGAAACAAGAAACAGACTAGTCAGGATTGAGAAACTAACAGAAAGCTTAAGACAATCATGGGTTTAAAAAAAAGAAGAAAAATATTAAAGTAATCGGATAAATCATAGAGATATGAAGGACAAATGAGCCAGCATAAAGACAGTTGATAGCCCTGAAACGAAGAAAATGTTCAAAGATCATATTACTAAATATTACTTTACAAAATTAAATCTGCAGTTCAGAAAGCCACATGACGTTTCAAGAAAAATTATTACAAAATGATTGACTGAAACGTACTTCAAGTATAGAGAATGCCTTTTTTAGACTGGCGGACAAAGGAAGTCACCTAAAGAAGTAAATGCACAGGGCCGGGCGCGGTGGCTCATGCCTGTAATTCTAGCACTCCGGGAGGCCGAGGTGGGTGGATCACTTGAGGTCAGGAGTTCAAGACCAGCCTGAGCAAGAGCGAGACCCCTGTCTCTACTAAAAATAGGAAAAAATGATCTGGACAGCTAAAATTATATACATGGAAAAAAATTAGCCGGGCATGGTGGCACATGCCTGTAGTCCCAGCTACTCGGGAGGCTGAGGCAGAAGGATTGCTTAAGCCTAGGAGTTTGAGGTTGCTGTGAGCTAGGCTGACACCACAGCACTCTAGCCCAGGCAACAGAGCGAGACTCTGTCTCAAAAAAAAAAAAAAAAAAGTAAATGCACATGTAGTATAAGTGGCAGGGAGTTAGGGAAATCAATCTGGTCTCAGATGTTTCTACAGCAACATATTACATATAATGCTAGATTAGTGTGATATCTATAAAGTTGCAAGGGAAAGAAAGCATGACCTAAAATTGTCCTTCGAGTGTAAAAGAACTGAGATAGTCTTGAGAACAAATAAATTCACAGAATATAACACCTATGAGCCATTTGTGAAAGTTTTTTAGCGATAAAATCCAGCCACCCAAAGATGAACCACATTTCAAACGTAGAGATTATTGATGAACATTGACTCCATTTAGATATGGAACTATATGAATAATTGTCTCAGGACAGAACATAAATGTTACACCTTGCCATTAAAAATGACATGGGGCCAGGTGCAGTGGCTCCTGCCTGTAATCCCAGCACTTTGGGAGGCCAAGGTTGGAGGTTCACTTGAGCCCAGGGTTCAACACTAACCTGGGCAGCAGAGCAAGACCCTGTCTCTACAAAAAATAAAAAAATTAGTCAGGAGTGGTGGTGCGTGCCTATAGTCCCAGCAACTAGGGAGGCTAAGGCAGGAGGATCACCTGAGGCCACAAGTTTGAAGTTACAGTAAGCTATAACCATGCGACTGCACACCAATCTAGGTGACAGAGACCCTGTCTCAAAAAAAAAAAAAAAAAAAAAAAAAGAGAAAAAAGTCATAGGACAAGGGAAAAAATTAAGAATGCTAATTTCTACAGCCAGCATAGCAACAGTGATCAATCAATACTGTACAAAATTTGGGAAAAGAGTTTTAAGGACTGTTCCAGGCTTCTGATGTTTTCTTTTTCTTTAGTTCTAGAGAAAACTTAATAAAATAGTTTGTATTAGAAAAGCTTATGGATGTTTCAGGAATTCTTTCAGTTTCACTTGAGGTTTTCTTTTGTTTTGCTAAGATCAAGAAAAATTAAATTGAAATATTTAATGACTAGCTCCTCTAGTATGGTTTTCTTATCAAATTGCTTGTCTATATATCAAGTCTTACATCTGTGTATATACATAGGATGACTACAAAGATGGACACAATATTAAAAATGGTACTTTCTAGCTGGGTAGTAGGGATTTTTATTTTCTTGGTGGTATGCTTTTCTGCTTAGTTTGAATTCTTCATAATGAACATGCATCACTTTTGTAAAATAAGTCAGTTATTAAGTCTATTAACAGTCTTAGAAGTAGACCAGATTGTTAAAAAGACACACAAAGAAGGGAATTTTGTATCTTAAAAAATAATTTTCAAAACAAGCTCTTACTGGACTTGGGAAATAGAACAGTTATAGCAAGTAATAAAGTAGAAGCTAGAATACTATATGTCAGGATCACTCTTCTCTAAGTGAAGATCTACTTTAAAAAAAAAACAAATGAAAAAACAAACTTAAAATTTTCTTGCAACAAACTGAACTAGGAAGGTATTTAAAAACACAGTACGTTTATTTAAACTGTTACTTTTCATACCACATTGAATCTTAACACAGGTCAATATCTTCATCCTACTATCTTACTGGGTACATTCATCAATATTACGTAAAACTTCATGTAAAATTAAGTCAGAATTAAAAGTACAGCTAAGAACAGAGTCATGATCTATGTGAGAGGATTCACCATTATGCACCCTAGTTCCTAATGTGTTCATTTTTTCTGTTTCACGGACGGGCCTCTCAACCTGAGACTCATTTTCATCTAAGAGAGAATAAAGCTGCTCCTCTGGGCTCCTCCCATCATGTGCCCAGTCTCTGCATCATCGGTTTGCGTTGACCCAGTGGTACCTGTCCACCTGGCGCACGGCAGGCCTTTGACACTTTGGGTGCTTGTGCGCAGCGTGGTAAGTGTTTCCCAGGAGGCCCACACGGACATCTGCCACATTCTTTTTTCGGGGAATTTGGAACCAAGATTGAAAGGGCTGTTTCAAGGTTTCGCCCTGGAAAAAAAAGAAAGTATGAAGCTCTCTAATAAGCTAGCTCTAAGGACTAAATATGAACCATAACTCAGAAGTTCAGCCTTTCAAAAACACAGGGAGTACAGATGAAAGTAGATAACCACCTTTGGAAAATTCACTAGTACTTGCGGGGGAGGTAAGAAGCAAGTCACTTCATACTGTACCTATTAACTAACAAAATTAATTCTTTAAGCCAACTAAAAATTAAGAACACATTTATTAAAATTCGTGTATATTCTTGGGTTCTCCCCCCTTCCATCCCCACCCTACTCCTGCCAGCCCAATCCAAAACTAGTTATTCATGATCTGAGGCCAAGGCCTAGAAATATCCAGCCCAGATGACTCATACAGATGGCTAATGGACCACATAAAAGGACATGGCTGATTATAGATCTGATTTCTAGATAGAAGTTGAGCTTTCTAACCATAGAAATAGAATTAAGGGCAAATACAGTAAGTTCTCATTTCACCTGGTCAATAGCGTCGTGAAGACTGACTTTAAGTGAAATGAAGTACAGCAGGTCCTCAAATGACGATGTTTTGTTGTAATGTTGAGACAAACTGGTTTCATTATACATTTTTGTTTAAAGTTGCAGTTTCCAAGAACATGCATGACAGGTTCCACGACACTGAGGACTTACTGTATTTCTGTGTAGTTTTAAACTTTATACGTATGGCACTAACTATAAGCTAGACACATATAGTTTACAGAATTAGGGGGAAAAATATTTGTCAGTAATATGACAAAGGGTTAACATACTTCTGTGACCTATGAGGAGCCTAAAATTACACATTAGGACTTCAAGTAACGAATGGATGAAGAGAAAATTTGTAAGACAGTAAGTGCTAAAACATTTGGGCACATGGCAATTTAAGGGTTTAATTTCATTAATACTATTGTAGATGTGTATCATTTTTATCAAATTCTGGTTTTTAAGTGAGAATAGCCAATTTCAGGAAAAAGGGTAAAGCAGGCACTTTTACATAGAGCTGGTGAGACTACAAAGAAATACAATTTTCTGTATGGGTACTTTGGCCACATATTTAAAACCAGTAAAATATCCATACTCAATGACCCAGTGAATTTATTCCTGAGAACCAAATCAAGAAATAACTTAAAATTCAGACATCACTATACAAGTTTTCAGCTTTTTTAATCTAGACTCTCTGCCAATAATAAAATTACAAGGGAAGCAAATGAATATTCAAATGTTAAAAATTACAATTGTTTTAACATCTAATACATAAGTGATTAATTTAAGAAGACATGCAAACAAGTATACATGAAATGTTAACAGGCCGGGCGCGATGGCTCACGCCTGTAATCCTAGCACTCTGGGAGGCCGAGGCGGGTGGATCACTCGAGGTCAGGAGTTCGAGACCAGCCTGAGCAAGAGTGAGACCCTGTCTCTACTAAAAATAGAAAGAAATTATCTGGCCAACTAAAAATCTATATACAAAAAAAAAAAAAAAAAATTAGCCGGGCATGGTGGCACATGCCTGTAGTCCCAGCTACTCGGGAGGCTGAGGCAGTAGGATCGCTCAAGTCCAGGAGTTTGAGGTTGCTGTGAGCTGGGCTGACGCCACGGCACTCACTCTAGCCCAGGCAACAGAGTGAGACTCTGTCTTAACAAAAAAAAAAAAGAAATGTTAACAGAGATTCTCTCTAGATCAGTGAAACACTGATCAAACTGTGTCACAAAATTAATTTAAGTCCTTGAAATCAATTAAATTTAATTGGAAGTATTGGAAGAAAAAGTACTGTTTCATGAAACTTTTATATAGATGTGCATATCTTTCAAGGGTTGTGGTTAAAAAAAGAGTTTTAAAAAACTGCTCTAATGACAGGATTATAGACCTTTGACCTTTCCTAAGTATTCCAAGTTTTCTATAAACGCCACGTTATTTTTGATCAACAAAAATAAAGCCCACGAATCTTAATATTTAATTCTGAATAAATCCAAGTGGAAAGAAATCCGTGTGTCTTCAAATACTATATGAGAAAACGGGACAACAAAAGATTGTGTAGATCCTAAGAACTCAGCCAAGCAAAGGGAAGACATGGGGCACATGCATGTGCACGCAAGTGTGTGTGTGTGTGTGTGTGTGTGTGTGTGTGTGTGTGTGTGTGTGTGTGTGTATGAGAATAAAGCTTTGCTGGAATACTAAGATTGTGATTTTTTTTATAGTTTTGTTTTTGTTTGTTTTGTTATTTTTATAGTGAGCACATTCTTTTTAGAATTAGAATAGAAAACAGTATAGAAAAGAACTGGAACACACTTGACCTGATAAATACTCTTTGGATTGCTGACTTTAGGAATGATTTGAGGTTCCTTGCCATAACTTTCTTCATCCGAGGAAGTGCCAGAGGAGTAGTCTAATGAGGCTCTATTAACAGCATAACTGATTTGTTGATATAGTTCCCATTCCTCCCATCTACCTCTAAAAGAAGCAATTGTAAATGGATGGTTTTTCTCACCATACCTAAGTAAGAAAAGAAATTTAAGAACGCATTAAATATTCAACTTCACACGAGTTTTATCTCTAATCTTTTCTGGAGACAATACAATAACTTACAAAAAGTTATTTTAAAAGGGATAGGCCTAAAAAAAATGAAGGACATTATGCCCTTCAGCAACTACACTGTTATAATTAGTGAGGATATTCTGTAAGAGCTATTTTGGTTAATTGCTCAGAAAAAGACAGTTTCTTTTGATTCAACTAATGGTCTGAATTGCTCCACTGTTGATAACTCCTCTTCCTTCCTGAAACTGCCTATAATACTTAAAGTTACAAATCTACAGTTTGCAACAGGGTGCACTGATTCAAGTCACATTTCAAATATTCTGCAAAGTCTTTGTGCTCCCCATTCCAGCCACACCTAATGAAAGACTGATATCTAACAGAACTTTGCAAAAATCTTAACCAAGAAGTGTCCTGGATGCTAACCCAAGGCTTTGGGGCAGCATCTTTCACAAAGGTGTATAGAACTGATTAAATAACCTGAGGCTTCCAGGGGTCACAGAGCACACAGACTGTGAGATTACTCACCTACAGCACACTTCAAAGGGATCTACCCATATGGTCATCTCCTTCGGAAGTCCCAGTTGAGAAAAATCCACATTACTCTCAGCACAAGCTTTTTCCAGAAGGGGATCTTTATTCTGATTGTTGTTTATCCTGATACATCTTTAAAAAAAAAAAAATATGAAAGGGAGGTAAAGACATGACGACAGGCTTGGGCAGGAGAATCACATTGTGGACATACTGCTCCAATACACACAGCTCCCACCTTACCCCTACCTTTCCCTCATCCGCCTCCACCCTCCACTCCTACCAGCAAGAGTAAGACACAATCAACTTTTGCTACAGTGACTCAGAATGTGGGTTGCATCATTAAGTCACATAATTATTAATAGTTCACCAGGTATTCACAGCTTATCTTTCATGGCAAACACAAGCTAGAAATTGTTTACTCCACCTCACATAAGGGGGTTTGCTCTATTGTTTTCAGCTACACTGTCATCTACCACACCTCCTCCTTTCAAGTCCATGTTCAAACAAATGAATTTGAGCCCAGAAACTTTTGTTGTTTACAGACAGACAAAATCATCACATTCTCCTAGCAGATGCTATTGCTTGCTTCCTTCCCTTTGCCATACAACTAACACACTAGCTCTCACCTGAAGGCTTGCCCTTTGGAAGGGCAATCAGAGTGCCAGTGACTTCTGTATGTTTCAAACAGGATTGTCATCAGCTTTTCTGCGAAGTCTTCTATTTGCTGTTTATTCAGCTTATCATGTTTTTTCACCAATCTTGTGACAAAGAAAACTGTTGTTGCAATTTCATCTCTCATGATTCAAGAAAAATCTATAAGGAGATCTGAAACCATCAAAAGGAAGCAAGAATAAATCAAGTAGAAACAAGGATTTAACGTACTGTCAGTACATGATTGCCATTTGGAAATTTTATATACCTTAAGTTTAAGATAAATTATTTTCTATAAAGAAGCCCTTAGAGAACTAAGAAATACAACACTATCAACAAAACAGCCAAGAACACCAATTCCTCAACTAGCTCATCTTTAAAGTTTTTCTAAGAAAAAAAATCTTTTTAAAACTTTGAAACACTTAAGAAATAAATGAAACCCCATTATGCAACTTAAGTGGAAAAGATCCTGATATGGGACAGTAAATTACACCAAGCACCACTTTTAAAAAACGTTATTTACAAAGAGCAAAACATTTCGGGAGACAGTAATTCTAAAATGTGGCTCACAAGTTGCACACTTTAAGTTGATATTAATCAAACCTATATTGTACTTACCGAAAAAAGCTCTTTAGCCTCAACAAAAAGTAGGCCAGAGTCAGAAGACCAGCTTTCTGTTTCCAAATCTCACCCACACCTGTTTGTGAGTTCTAGGCTGAAGTTTATATAAGCCTGGGCCCTAAAGGCTGATTAGTGTTTCACCTTACACAGGTGTTGTCCATTAGGATAATCATAGTTTTTTTTCCAGGTCTCCCTCAGATTGTTCCTCAGCATAAGTAGTTTCGTTATTTAAACTGTTTAAAAATTTTCAAACTGGATTTTGTATCTTCTATTTTTGCTATTAAAATCTTATCTTTCATGACATGGAGTAAGAATCAAGCCTTCTTCCATAACCTAATATCCTACATTCCAATAATTCTGTCTCTAATTCTGTTAACATATTAAAGAATTTTGTCTTGGATCTTTCACAAAACTTAAAACAACTTTCTTTGAACAGTCATCGTGTTGACTACACATATTTTTTTTACTTAAATGTTTATTTGTATATTAAATGTTAGAGATCTAAGTTTATCTGGTCTCACTAGTTCTGAAAGGGTGGGTCAGTAACTGCCAACCTGGTTTGAACTCACTGGATTGCGTGTTTAAAATGCAGATTCTTAAAAAAAAAAAAAAAAAAGCAGACTCTTGGGCCTTATCCCAGATCTGCTGAAGCAATTCTTCTAAAGGTTAAGGCCTGGGAATTAGTATTTAACAAGTTCCTCTCAGGTGATTCTTATAATCACTTAAATTTAAGAATCATCATACCTTATATATGTAAGTCTTTTAACATCCAGATTAGTGGTCATTCAGTTTCTTCACCAGTGAAAAAGAATTCACTCTTACAAGGAAGTCCATTTCACTGCTTAGAAGCTCCAAATACCAGTCAGTCCCTCCTTTCTACGTGGAACTAAGTCCACCTCTGATTTTCTATATGTGCAGCCTAGTTTTTCCCTCTGGAACTATACAGATTACATCTAATCTTCCATCATATGATGACATTTCAAATATAGCTATTCAGCCTCCTCTGAGTCTTCTCTTTGTGGAGCCTAAAGATTCTCAGCTTTTTAACAGTTCTTCCTATAGACATGTTACTCAGACAGCTCACCATGCTGGCTACCCATATCTATATCAGTTTCAGGTGTGGGAGTAATCCTCTTTTTTTTTTTTTTTTTTTTTTTTTTAAGTGCAGGGGCCCAGACTTGCACACACTGCTCCAGCTGTGCTCCACCCACAAAGACTAGTGTGAGACCGTCGTCTCCCTCCCTCTGGAGACTGTATTCTAGGACTCAGCTGACAGGTGGCATTCACCTTGTCAGCAGTGGCATCACACCACTGCCTCACATAGAACTGACAAGTACTCTTTTTCACTAACGCTATCGTTTTGTGACATCTTTCCCTCCCCGCACAGTATAATATTTAAGAACATGGGCTGTGGGGTCAGACAGACCTGGGAGTGAATTGCAACTCACTATGTGTAACCTTGGGCAACTTAAGTTCCTGTCTGTTAAATGGGAGGTACAACAGCGACCCCATACGGTTGTTATCAAAATTACAACAGATAAAGTATTAAAGCACTTGGTCATGTTGGCACCACAGCAGAGTAGTTAAGAAATCACCTATAAAATCAACATTGTGGGATCAAATCCCAGCCCCTAGTTTACTAGAGATTTGGGGAAGTTTCTCAACCTGTCTAATCTTCGAGATCTGCATCTGTAAAAAGGGGGTAAAAAATGTACCTACTGATTCTTTGGAATTAGACTATTGGCTTTGGATGCTAGCTCAATTTATTGTGTGGCCTTAGCTAGTTATTTAACTTCTCTGTGCCTCAATTTCCTCATTTATATAAAAGAGATACACTACCAGTGCCCATCTGTTAGGGTTGTTATGAGAAGTATAAAATGCCTAGAACAGTACCTGGTACTCAGTAAGTGTTCTATAAATAGATTAGGGTAATGTAAATATTTACTTTAATGTTATTAAGACAATATTGTTTTAAAAAATAATAAAGTTTTTGTTATTATAGAACTTGTTTCTATAAATCAACAGGTAAAAATTTACATATATTTAGAGTAGCATATGAATCTGGTAATTACAATCAGAGTAGCATATAAGTCTGGTATACATAGTCAATACGCTTTATATCCTAACCTCTGAAAGTATAAATTACAGCCATTTTGTTCTTATAAAATTAGCATAAGTCAAAATTCTCGTACTAATATAGTACAAACCACTATTATACATGTAAAGTTAGTACTCATTCATGGGATTCCAAACTCTAAAGGTAATATTTGTGGTCTGAACCCCATAACTTGTCTGTTTTTAAACTATCATTTCCTTCCATAAAATGAAGAGGCTAAAGTTATAGTTATATCTCCACTTTTCCTTATGGTCATGGACAAATTAATTAGTCTTACTATATCTCTGTTTTGTCTAATTCTCCCTGCCTTAATTTAGCTGCTCTGAGTTATTAAGAAAAAAGGGCAGAACAAGATGTCTCGGCAAATACATAACATGAAAGACAACGGTAAAATAAATTTCACTTAGAAGTTCAGAATGAATGGAAAATTAACAATGTTAATCTTTAGGATCTACTATGCTTCTATTCTATTAACAAGATGAAAATTAGTCCAGGCTTGGTGGCTCATGCCTGTAATCCTAGCACTTTGGAAGGCCGAGATAGGAGGATTACTTGAGGCCAGGAGTTGGAGACCCAGCATGAGCAATACAGTGAGACCGCCATCTCTACAAAATAAATAAATAAAAAATAATTTTTTAAAAAAGAAAATTACATCTAGTGACAACCAGACACACAAAAAAGAAATATTTCAAGTGACTCTAGGACACATTGGAATATATTCTAAAGACAGAGCTGCAAGGCTTTATCTTTTAAAATAATCATTTTGTAGCCTGATTGTTTATAGTAATATTAGTATTATTTTGAAACTATCATATAGAAAGACAGAGGGACAGAAAGAGAGGCAGAGAAAGAAACTAGGGTTTGTAGGGTAATGCAAATATTTTTTTAATGTTGTTAGGAACTAAGATTATTAATGTAAGGAAAAAGGATAAAAGCATAAAATCAAAGAAATTAAGTAAAAGTCCTATAATATTAAATTTTGAAATGGCAATATTAATATGAACTTGTGGTTTTCTTTCCTTTCAAAAATATATATTTTAGTTCCATCTCCTGAAAAGGCCTCTAGAATCAACAATCAATAAACAAACTTAGAACTCATTTTTTGGTCTTTAAATACCATTTCCCACTTAAAAAGGAAAATTTCCCCAGATAAATAGCTGGTTCCAGTTCCAGTTCAGGTAATACATTAGATGAGCCTGGAATGCATTATGCCAGAAAGCAAGGAAGCTGTAAAAAACCAATGGCTCATATCAACAGATACAAGAACTAACATGAAGAGCTCCAATGAGCCAAAGTAAGTCAATTTGAACACTGTAGTAGGTAGTGTGGTCCTCCAACTAGTTCTCCTCTTCAGGGCCAACAATCTCAATCACCCCAGCTGCTCACAGCTCATAGATGCACTTTCACTGGGAACTGGCCTCAGGAACTGCCTCCCCTAAAGTTATCCTCTGCTTCTAAGGGGTACCCTGCAGCCATTGACTGGCTACTGTCAGGGTACAAACACCTGGACCCCTTGGCTCAATCTGCAACAACTCTTAAGGGCCATCCCATCAACACAAAGAAAAGATAAATGTTTAAGAGAATGGATATCCCAATTACCTTGACTTGATCATTATACATTGTATACAGGTATCATCAGTATCACACGTATCCCAAAAAGATGTACAGCTATTAAAATTTTTAAAGGACTATTGAAATGGATGGCTGAACATCTCGATATCTATGAGCAATATGATTTAAGATTTAATTAAGGTTAGCTCAGTTCAATTCATAAATATTAAATGTCTACCATATGCCCACAACATATAAATATAAAACAAAGGTGAAACTAGGACCTTCATGATCTTCTACGGCCACAGTATCTTATTAATTTCAGCTGTCCATGATCCACTTCTCATTCCCCTTACTGAATGGCAGGGGTTCCCAAACTGCTGCACTTTGGAATCACCTGAAAGTCTTTTAAAAATACCGATGCCTGCCTCCTTCCTCTAAACCCAGCCATTCTGACTTAATTGGTATGAGGTGCAACCTGGGCATTAGGATTTTTTAAAGCTCCCCAAGTGATTCTAATGTGCAGCAAAAGTAGAAATCATTAAGACAGATATCTCCTACCTATCAAGGAGATTTTAAATTTATTTCACACTTTTGATTGCTTAATAATGCCTTAAGCCTAACAGAGATCATTATGACAAATTTGCATGACTTATTCTCATTTTTTCTAGCCATTCGCTGAGATAACTTTTGCAAAGATTATTTTTTAAACTGATGTTAAAAGGGACAAAACTGAAAATTAGCACAATTCCCTGCATATTGCTGAAATAAAATTTGCTTCTAAGCAAACTAAAGGCAACATATGGATTAGCAAATATACAAACTTTTCCTTTACAAATGGTTTGTATTTGCATTTACAATATTAAAATGGTGCCACATGTTTAACAATTCTTTCATTACTTCTCCTTCCCGGATGACATACTGTTCCATTGCACTTTTGAGTTGATGAAGCACATTAGCTGATGAGGTTTTGACCCCTCTCCTAGCATTATTTTCTGCAACAGGCCCAGGCAGGCCTTGGAAGTTATGAATAGAACAGTAGAATAACAATGTACTTAGATTTCAGGAAAGAACAATCAAATAGAAACTAAATATCATGCAAGATTGCCATGGTTACTTGTATATGATGACTTTCACATCTTATTTAAGTTCATCTCCTTTATGTTAATGACAATTACACCTTCTGTTTTAATTGACATTCACTCAGAGACTATTTACTGCCCACCTACTGCAGACACTAAGTTGTGGGAGGGCAGTAAAAAGAAAAACAAAATTCAACTTTCTTTTTAAGAGACTTATAATCTAGAGGAGGAAATTAAATATATACACAAGTGGCTACTTGGATGCAGAGTTTGAGACATGAGATATTCAAAATTGACTCCAAGTTTCACACACTTGTAACCAAGAGATTAAAGTTATCATTGAAAGAATTAAGTAGTTCAGTGGAAGAGCCAGTATGAAACAAACAGTGATTAATTCAAATTGAGGAATACTGAGTTTGCAATGGCATTAAACATCCAATTAGTAATGTCCACTGAAAGGATGTTAGAATTTAGCAGAAGGTCCAAACTGGCCCAGACTAAGCCAACCTCAGATTTAAGTAGAAGGGAAAATGCTGAAATTTGAAGAACAAAAACAACTCTCCCACTGTTCTGGTGTAATGTCCAAAATTCCCAATATAGGACATTTATTCCCTTGCTTAAGACATTGTCTTTCAAGGATTTCTTTTTTGTTATTATTATTTTTAAGTATTACAGGGGTACCAATGTTTTTGGTTACATGGATTGCTTTTGCAATGGTTGAGTCAGAGTTAAAAGTGTGCCCATCACCCAGATAGTGTTCATTGTACCTGTTAAGTAGGTTTGTGCCCATGCCCTCCTCACTCCCCCTGCTGCTTGATTTCCATTGAGTTTTACTTCCCTTTATGCACATGTGTGCTCATCAGTTCTAATTTAACAGTGAGTACATATGGTGTTTGTTTTTCCATTCTTTAGATACTTCACTTAGGATAATGGTCTCCAGTTCCATCCAAATTAGTACGACCTCTGTAGAAAACAGTATGGAGATTCCTCAAAGAACTAAAAGTTGACCTACCATTTGATCCAGCAATCCCACTACTTGGTATTTATCCAAAGGAAAAGAAGTCATTTTATCAAAAAGACACCTGAACTTGAATGTTTATTGCAGCACAATTCACAATTACAAAGATGTGGCATCAACCCAAATGACCATCAATTCACAAGTGGATTAACAAAATGTGGTATATGTATACCATGAAATACTACTCAGCCATGAAGAAGGATGACTTAATGCCTTTTGCAACAATAAGGATTTCTTTTTGAAGATGTTAGATGAGTTATCCACAGCAGAACAACAGGATGGTGTTCTGTTTGGGTGAGGGGATTAAACCTGGGTAAGGAACCATAGAAAATGAGGAATATGGAGCTTCTGGCCATCTGGAATGAGGAAGAACAGAAAGAAGGGAAAGCAGCATAGACACATTTTTACCTTCTTATTATACCTGTAACAGAGAATCAAATGGTATAAAACACAACAATGACTGAAATGACCTTGTACAAGTAACAGCTTCTAGAATTGCATTTCCTCATTTTAAAATGAGGGAATTCAACTTCATCACTAAGGTATAGTCCAAGCTTCAAACTTTACCAACAAAGGTAAATCCTGAAAATCTGTTTCTACATTTGTCTTCTTGGTTTTAAACTTCACCTATAAAATGAAAATATTTATGCTTATAAAAGCTTACAAATAAACAAAGTAATTTTAAAATATCATCTAAACTGAATATTAAAGTTGCTGGACTTGTGATATAATAATCTTACAATTGGCCCTATTTGATTGCTTCTTTCTCTTCCTTACACTACAAGCTACATCCCTAGGCTTATCTATTCATTTGCAAATGAATACCATTGCTAATGAGGTGAAAAGTACCAATGTTTCAGCAAAATTCCACTTCTGAAAGTAAGTGTATTTTTTTAATAACAGCAAGAAAGTTGCACATTTTATAAAACAATGAACTGATTCCACAACCCACACATAAACTCAGTCCCATTATGGTCATACCACATATAAAGGAAGTTATATCAATTATTGAAACAAAATCGCATATCCCAAAATCTTACATAATAAAATTCTACAGCTATACAATGTTGATTTGAACCCAAAAGAAATTTTTCGTGTGGCCTAATCTTCTAAGTGAAACTTCTTTACTGATAAACTAAATGAATCTTAAACTATACTATATGATGCTTCTTTTTTGTAAAGTTATTATGCAAGTGTTTTATTTGCCACAAGCCTTTTTCCTACTTTGTCTTTTCTATGTTCATTATTGAGCACTCACAATGTAAATGGCATTATGTGAGAAAGTGCAAAAAAATTATATACATATACATAATTTTTCAAGTTAGAAACCAAAATAACCCATTAAATATAATTCAGAGTTTAAGGAAATGTATGTACAGCACTCTATACTATTATAATAAAATGTTGAATTCAAAATACAATTAGAGCATAAGAAAATAATACTCTCTTACTAATGGAAGATACTAATTGTAGAGTGAGTATATTAAGTGCAAAAGATACTAGAGACAAGAAAGAATCAAGGTGGACTAAAGGCACCAGGGAAGATTTTACCCAGGAAGTAGGATTTGAGCTTGAGATTTCAACAAATTACAGACAAGCTAAGAGGCGGAAGGACAGTTTGAACTTTACTAAATGTAAGCATGATGAAATTCTTGAGATATACTCTATGGATGTAGAGGAATCAAAGATAAATGAGAATTATATAATTTTTTTAAAACTAAATATAAATTCCCCATGAGAAAAAAAAAAGGCTTCAAATGAGGTCAGTGGAAATAAAAATGAGAATAAATGGACATAGTGTGATACTTAAGAGAATGGCATAAATTATTTTCATTCTTGTAAATAAAATAACAGAAAAACCAGTCCATTTTCTCCTTTGGCTTCCTAGAGTTACAGAACACACTCTAGAATGCTTAAAAGGGAGAATAATTTCTTTTCAGCTGCACATCCAAACTATTAGCTAGGTGTATTGAAACCCTAAAATCACTTTTATGAACCTTGAAAATCTACCTGAGGTTTTTTTGGAGAGGTAACAGAGGCCAATCAGTGGTGGGCACAGGCCAGGAAAGTGAATCTGTTTAGTTACAGCCTAGAGAAGATTATTGATCCTTCACTGACTATAAATAAAGAACATTCTGGTAGAGCCAATCCAATCATCTGCTGCCCTATGGCTGATGACCTTACGATGTGGGGGTGCCGATGCAGCAGTTCCTCTTGAGTTTATCTGTGTGGATGACCCTGTTTAGAACAGCCTGGCTGTTGTGAGAGTCCTCTCTTGTGGGCTAACCCTTCTCAAGATTTACTTCCTGCCACCCCCTGACTAGGAGAGGGATCCTCTCAGATTTGGTCCTGAGCCTTCTGCTTTCCTCATTCTGTTCCCTATTCGAGAAATACATTGCTGCCAGCCACCCACTCTGGTGTCCTGGGTGACCAACAGCAGGTGCTGGCAGGAAATGAAGAAAAAGCCAACATACCTCCCTTGGAGAACCATTTGTCCTCGTGACCTCAACTATCACAGCTTCAGAAAACTGCTACCTTTTTTCAGTTCTGGTCTCTTGCCAGAGTTCTGGCTTCACATATCTAACTCCACCACAATATTCCTCCATTACCTAAAACTAAAAATGCCTACACTCAAAATCATACTTATCCTCTGACTAGATTTGCCCCCTCAACACCTCTACCTGTCAACAAAATCTGGAAGTTGATCTGGTTCTCTCTCTCCACTCAAAGCAATCACCAAGTCCTGTAAAGTTTCTCCACCAAATCTCTCTCATTCATCCCGTCTTTTCTACATTACTTCATATCCAGACTTAGTATTAACAAAATAATATCCTAAATGGGTTTTCAGTCTCCTTTGTCTCTCCCTCTTCTAATCTATGCTATTAACATTTAATTAATCTTCATAAAACAACACATTGTATACATCCAGGGCTGACATTTAAAGTCCACCGTGATTTATCCCCTACTTACCTGCCTCTCTAATCTTATTTCCCCAATGGGGACACACTCATTGCTCTTCCAACTGGCCACATATATCACAGTCTTTAAGAATTTGCTTGTGTTTTTCCTTCACAAATTGCTCCTGCTATGTCATATTTTTCCTTCTAGACTCAGCTCTATCCCATCTTTTCCATACAGCCTTTTGTCTCTCCCAAATTTTGGTGATTTTGCTCTTTCTTTTTCCTAAATGTTGGCAATAATGAAGCTTACATTAGCCATCACGATTCCTAAGGCACTTTTTAATATAACCATCTTGATACAAATATAATTATATATAATATAAATAGAATATATAACAGCGGTCCCCAACCTTTTTGGCACCAGGGACCAGTTTCAGAGAAGACAATTTTTCCAGGGATGGGGTTCGGGGTGGGGGAGTGTGGGGAGGCAGAGCTCAGACTGTGAGTGATGGGGAGCAGCTGCAAATACAGATGAAGCTTCGCTTGCTCACCCACCACTCACCTCCTGTTCTGTGGTCCCCAGTTCCTAAGTTTCATGGAAGACAATTTTTCCACAGCTGGTGGGGGAGATCGTGGCCAGTCCCTAACAGGCCACCAACAGGTACCCATCCACAGCCCAGAGGTTGGGGACCGCAGATATATAACATAAACATGTACTCTTAATACATTAATATAAATTACTATCTTAATATTAACTTCTTAGTATTCTATATTAATATAATTAACATATTATATTAATTATCTATACAAATTGTCTATCTCCTGCCATAAATCCTTAGAGACTCTGTTCTCTTAAGCAACATGTTTGCTGCTACTGCTGAAGCCATAACTAAGAGCTCCAGCAAGTTTAATTATAAAGCCTATTTTGTTAGATTGTGATTTACCTAAAAGATAAATTAATTTAACATTTTTATACTGAAAGCATCTGGTATTGATCAATCAATAAATATAAACAAGAACCTAATTGAGAATCTGGTACACTCTTACTAATGAGAGTACAATGAAATGGAACCAGAAGTATGGAATTATAAAAACTGCTGGCAGTTCATTTTAGCTCAAAAGAACATCTCCTCTCATAAATAGATTCATTGATTTTTTAGTACTTCAAAGACACTAAACTGACTTCAGTTTAGTCTTGCTTCAGCATATAAACTGGTCGCTAAGTATACTATCATGAATGTTAATAAGGTAGTCTGACATTTATTGCTCTCTATAAAAACCAAAATATGGTTTTATATTTCCCAAGAGAAAATACACAGTTAAAAAACAGGTTTAAAAAGAAGCTGCTAAAATCCAGTAATTTCTAATCAGTCTGATTCTTCCCTTCTTCCTCCCTTAACAATATTCTTCAAAAGCTGTGGGAGACAGGAAATGTTCAGATGGTGTGTTTGCATGTGTTGAAGGGAAGGAGTATTTTGTCCCTACCATTAACAATTCTCAATTCCCATCACTCTAGTCTTGTATCTGGGAGTGGTAAATTAAGCCAATATAAATTTGCCAGAGCTAAAGCAGAAGGTATTTTGTTTTCTATACTCTTCTTGGTTTCCTCCAACTTCACCTCGTCTCCTCAGAGCTCCTTTTCCCATCTCCCTGATCACCAAAAGCCCAGAAATTAAAACAGTAAACAATTCCCCTGAAAGGTGCCTTCCCAGTGCTGTCTAAAACAAATGCAATCTTCTGTTTGGGCATTTAAAACACCACAAGCATTCTTACTTAGATTAAATCATGGGTCTCCCTGGCCTCCAGGCATGCCTAGACATGAACCATAAAGGGAATGAGATCCTTGGAGTTTCTCTAGTAACTGCAGGCCAAATCAACAGCAACCCTAAGAACAAGCATTCTTTTTTTTTTTTTTTTTTTTTTCAAATAGAACTAGGCCACACACATTTTTGTCGTTATTTTTTAGTTGTGCTACATACAAAATAAACTGCATTTTTAAAAACTTGTTTCAGTAGGCAATGCATCTTGATTACTTTTATATTTGAGTTTTCCTTATTTTTTATTGCCTTTGAAGAAAGTTTTAAAAAAAATCTAATTTTCAAGGCATCTAATACAACGTGGATGGCAGCAATCTAGCTGAGGTAAGATATTTAAGATGCAACTAATAATCAAAAAACATCAATTGGGAATAATTAAATATTGTACTGGGTAAAAATGACTAACAATTTGCAAGGACAGAATTGTTTTTACATCCTAACCAAGATTTATAAGTCTGCATATTGTTAATGGAACCACTTCTGGTTTTATTTATACGTGTATATTTAAGTGAGTGTGATTTATCTAACATATGCTACAACATTGTGCCTATCCCAAAGATAAGATGAATACAAAATATAGTTAGTTGTAAATGATCTGTCTTTCATAATTTAATTTTACAACTTAATTTTTATAATTAAAATTTTTGTACTGTACATTTTATACTTCGGTTTCCTTCTCTTTACTTTGGTGTTTAAAGTATGCATTTGGCAAAAAAAAAAAAAGTGTTGTCCTTCCTATGCAAAGATAATGCTATAACTTAAATATCCTTGGGAAGTTCTGGTGTTTTAATAGTGTGAGTTTGGAATTTGTGTTGAATGATCCAGATTACCTGCCCCTATTCATGTTACTAGAGACATCTGTAGGACCGTTTGCTGCTTTTAGAGAATCAACCTATGGCTGGGAAGTTTTCTTTTGTGGAAAATAATTTAGAACTAAGCCTTCCTGGTCAACAATAAGTACTCTATACTGGGTGCATGAAGACCATATTTTACTTGAATTTCCCGATGAGTTCCATAAAGTGGGGATAAGGAGAATGTTCCTATCCTCTCCTGATTCGTTCATTAAAGGAAAAGGGGGCAAGCGGTAACCAAAGGAAAGAATTATTAGTAGAGAGCTCCCAGAAATACTCTGGAACTGTCCCCTTCGCCCAACCTACCCCAAATACAAACACATCTACATCATCAGACATGGAACTGTGATAACAGGAAAAAATGTAACTGTCACAAGACATTGTTTTTATGGCCTCCACAGGCCTCACCCCGAATATCCAAATTTACTCTTGCTTCAAGGATCCATTCAAGTCTCACCTCCATAAACCTTCTCTGACCTATTTATTTCAGCTCTCATTGATGGGCCCCTTTCTATTAGTAAAGCCTACTCAGTTTAGTAATTTATTATATACTGTCTTCAATGGTAAATAATGTGTGTTTGCTTTGTGTCACGACCTAGATTGTACATGTGAAGGTATTAATAGAAGGAGAGATCTAGGTGCTTAACGTGTAACAGGTATTTAAATAAATAATTTTGCCTAAGACTGACCTTGAGAGTACTAAACTGTGGCCTTGATCTCAAGAGGACCACCACACTTTGCTCTAACTAACAAGCTGGCTAGCTCATTATTTGACTAGCAGATCCAGCCTTCACCCCACTGCATGACCCTCTCTACGAGTCTAAGACCAAGTCCTCAGCAGCCCCCAAGGGTGCAGAAGAGCCTCTCAAAAGCAGTCCTCCTGCAAGTCACAGACTCCCTAGGCCTACCTCCACTTGGAAAATTCAAACCTACAATACTGAATGGGCATGAAAACTGGGTGGGCTTGTGAGTTTCTTGGGGAACCGGGAAGGGGAGGAGCTCTGTGCCTCTCCTGCTATATCAGGAAGAGAAACTACTCAAGAATCTGTGCTTCCATCTCCTAGGCCTCTTCCTTGGAGGCCCCACAGGGGCCCGCCCACAGCCCCTTCTCGCAGCTTCCTCCCCTCCCCCACGCCGCCCCTCCCCCACCGTCCCGTCTCGCACCCGCCCCGCCCCCTCGGCCCGCGGGGTTCCAAGGGCGGTTGGCCAGCCACGGCCACGGTCATTCGGCCGCTCGGAGCTGCGGGGCGCACGGGCTTGACAGAGCCGGCACTAGGGTTTGGGCTGGGAACTGGGGAGAAGTTTTCTGAGGCGGGTCGGGCCGGGCGTGAGGGAAGTGGGAGCCGGGGCCGGGGAAGCGAAGGGGAAAGGACCGGGAAGGGACCCTGAGCGGGAGGGCCCTGCGAGGTGCGGGAGACTGCGGGCAAGGGGAGGCCCGGGGGTCACCTGGGGTCGGGGCGCGGCGCGGCCGGCGAAAGTGCCCGGTGGGCCCGGAGGTGTCCTCGGGGGCCCCTCACCCTGGCCTCGCGCCCAGCCACTGTCGGGCGTCGCCCGGGTGAAGTGGGGGGCCCTGGCGGGCCCCGACCCCGCAGCCCGCCGGCTCGGGGACACCGCGTCGGCGCTGCGGACCGTCCGGGAGCTGCAGCCGCGGGCGCCCGGTGCTCGGTTTGTAGGCAGTGTAATTAGCTGATTGTACTGTGGTGCTTACAATCACTAACTCCACTGCCATCAAAACAAGGCACAGCATCACCCGCCGCCCGCCGGGAGGAGGACGCCGGCCCGGCCGCCGGGCAGCCTTTGGGCGGGGACGGCTGCGTCTGCGATGCCTGCGTCGCGCTTGACCCGCGCTGCGCTGCCCCGCGAACGCGTTGTCCAAGTGCCGGCGTAGCCCTCGGAAACTTTCTCTAGATAGAAATCGTTAGCTATCTCATGGAGTAAAAGCGAGACGGAACAATCTCATGCCAGGAAAGCGAAATCCGTGGAGTTTAATGGCTTGAAGATATAAAGACATTGAAACTGCTTGGAGAAATCCCCCCTTGTAACGGTTAATACTGTATGCTATGATTCATGGTGTCTATTTTTCATTATTTAGTAGGGTATTCACCACGCCAGCAACTAAAGTGAGCGACAGCTTAACGGATGATTTGCCTGTCGCCACGTGAGGGGGCACCAACTTGAGACAGTAGTTGTTTTCTGTGAGTCTAGTTACTAGGCAGTGTAGTTAGCTGATTGCTAATAGTACCAATCACTAACGACACGGCCAGGTAAAAAGATTTGGGAATTCATCCAAATGAGCTGCCTGTGCATCGCCAATGTGCCTGGGGGAGAGGGGAATTGGAATATGCTGATGTCATCCATTGCCTGTTAATCAAGTGCTCAGCCAAGAGAAACATCAACATTTTAGCTACTAACTATACAATGTATGTAATATGTATGAATGTGTATATATAGATCTATTTGTCAATGTTCCTTCAGACTTTTAACAAAAAAGATTGAGATATATTGGAGAATAAGATTTTCTTAGCTGGTCTATGTCATAGGTACTTGTGATTATCAACTTTGAACTTTGTACTATATTGCTAGTAATATTTTGAAAGAATAAAGTGCCTTAATGACATAAATTGTAGTTATTGCCATGTGACCTTTTCCTTTCCTAGATTGGCTTTATGTTGCCCATCTTAATTCCTGCCACAGTAATTACAACTTTTCTTATCTCTGAAATGGTTAAATTGTTCCTACCTGAACAAAATCTCTCGGGAAAGCTACACACACACACACACACACACAATAATACTTACATAAGAATATATTAACAATATTTTTCATAATTCGAAAGGACTTGAAGGGACTTGGTCCACTCAGATAGATCCCTTCTTTTAGTAATCATTTACAACTGTTGCACTCTAGGCAACTTTTAGTGGGAATTATTATTAAATGCAGTTACAATTTAAATCTAGCTTGTTCCCTAAGATTTGTCTTAAAGCATTAGGGGAGGGGAAAAAATCACTAAAACTATATACATGGGTACCTGTGGCCCAGTTCAGGCCTCTGGCTCCCACCGGCTAGGCTTTTAGCCGCCCTATTGAATTCTCCAGCGCAGGCCTCAGAACTTTCACGTAGCAGTTCAGTACACCGGGCAGTCAGGTCTGGGAGGAGGGACTGGGGCGATGGGGCTAAGGAATTTCAAGTTTATGTAGCTGTCTTCGGGGGTGAGGGAGGCTGACTGAGTGTATAAGAGACTGAAGTGCTCCCCCACTGCCACCGACAGGACAGGACACGACCCAAAGCTGATGTCTTGACTCTCCCATATCGACTCCAAGGCTTGGACTGGTCCCGAAGCCTGTGATCACCGCAGAAGCGGGCTTCAGATGGCCCACAAGCGCGCACTGGACCCCAACACCTACCGAGGAAACTGAGGGCTTCAGGGCGTGGCTGTGGCTGTTACCAACTTGGCGGTTCTCGGAGGGGCGGGGCTGAGGGAGGGGCGAGGGAGCTTGGAGAAGCGTCCTGAGTTGCCATGGAAACGGGACCTGAGGAAACGGGCGGAGGTCCGGGCTGCAGAAAGGAGTCCCATGAAGTTTGCCCCCCGGGCGTATTGGTATTCGCCGGCTCCTCGGAACAGGACGCCAACTTGGCTAAGCAGTTCTGGATCTCGGCGTCGATGTATCCCCCTAACGAAAGTCAGCTGGTGCTGTCCAGAGGTAGTTGTCAGCGGCTGCCGGTGGCGGTGGCTGCCGCGGTGGCGGGACCCTCTAAGAGCAGTGTGTCTGGTGAGTAAAGTAGCTGCATCCTGCTAGTGACATCTGCCTCCGCCAGAACCAACTAAAATAAGAATCTTTCACTTCAAATGTCTGAATGGTATATACAAATAATTATAGGTACATATAGTTCCTGAACCTCTCCAGCAATCCTTCCACCCAAAAAGAATCAGTGGTATATCTCTTACCTTTAAAAAATACCTCTTAAGTATCCCTTAAATTATGGCATCTATTTGGTAAACAGTATAGAATAATCTGAGGAGATGTTATATGTTGGCTGAAAGGATATTAAGAAAAGTAATTTATACAACTGAATTTAAACCTGGAAGCCCTAGAGAAAGTTGAAGGCGGAGTCAACATTAGGAACCAAGTTCCCTGACCTGGAAGCCGTTAGTCAGGCCTAGGATGTGGAAACTGTTATCATGCAATTTTTATAGGTACAGAAAATTCAAATACCTTTCATGTTGTACTATGTCCAATGAGTTCTTTGCTTTCCTTTTGTATTTTTTAGAGAAAAATCAGTCCCATTCTTTTTGCCTTGAGGATGACAGTAAGTACCAAGTTTTATGCCTTTCAACATCCTGACTCCTAGGTTTTTCAGAAAATGGGTAGTAAGTACAGAGGTACCACTTTACACTTTGGCATAACTTTCTGAATTGCATACCTAAGACCCTGCCTCAGGGACCACCGTATTTATCCAGAACAAAATGCCTATATTCCTATAATAGGTTGAATAGGTATATAGAAATTGAAATCTCTGATATGTTTTCTTTGGAGACCTTTTTTTGTCTCTGGACTCAGGCTTACTCATCTGCCCCACCTAATTAATTCAGTTTCCAATTATTTATGAATCTGGTTTATAGAGTTTCATGACACAGCATGTATGTTTACCTTCCTACTCTATTTATTACCTTTTAGCCCTTATCCTATTTTATGTCAATGTTATTGTAAAATCATGATAAAATTATTTCAGATTGAATTTGACTTTATTCCCTTTAGAGGCCAGAGATGTCATTGCTAAAGCCCTAAAGATTCAGAAATCTGAGGAGAAAGAAAAGTATCTTCAAAAGGTAGGTCAATATTTCAGAAGATAGTCTGATTTTCATTAAATTTCCAAATAATCCTGATTTTTTTAATTCTTATTTCAGCATATTGTGGGGGTACAAAAGTTTAGGTTACGTATATTGCCCTTGCCCCCCGCCCCCGAGTCAGAGCTTCAAACGTGTCCATCCCCTAGACAGTGCACATCGCACTCATTATGTATGTATACACCCATCCCCTCCCCCATCCACATCTGCCCGACACCCAATCAATGTTATTCCTAAATGTGCTTTTAGGTGTTGATCAGTGAAACCAATTTGATGGTGAGTACATGTGGTGCTTATTTTTCCATTCTTGGGATACTTCACTTAGTAGAATCCTGATTTTTTTAAACGTGTCTATAAAAACCTGCTATTTCTAGTGTGTCAGCTTCAGCAAATTGGAAAAGCCTTTCTTAAGATTTTAATTGAAGATTAAGGAATTCTATTAAACTTTGACTATTCTCAATCTCAGCAAAAGCCCAAGGATGTACAGGAACAACAGAACCAGATAGAAATGGAGAAAGATATTAATTAGAATCATACATTTTTCCATCCAGTAAGGCCCCAAACCATATACAGTGTTCTAAGAACAGAAATATTGTAAGAACAGGAAAAATCAAATAGAATCGATTGGTCTTGGTACTAATAGGTCAAAATTTAGTGATCAGAAGAATGAGTCTATAATCTAGACCCATTTTGACTAAAGGCTGAAATCAAACACACTGGTATGGTCAAATCAACTGAGCACATATCTCTTTTTGGCAACATCCCTTGTTTGCTTATGATGATACTGGCACAGCCTTTAACTCAGCAATTAATACAGTGATTTATAGAAACATTTTGTTTGGTTAATGGATAATTCTATTCCTGTAACTGTTCCTGTACTATAAAAGCAAAGATAAAGGATTCATTTTGGCCTAATGTCTTCAATCATTAGACATATTGGCAAACTCTGAAAGGTTTATCAGGAATTCTACATAAATTACAGAACAGTGCATTTGAGTGTGTTGATCACATTAATCCACTTTGTGGACTACTGGTGATTTCTTCAAACAAATTAGATGATTAGAAATAATTAGTCAGCATTTTCTTCTCTCTTTAGGATATTATGTACTATATATTTAATATACATGGACTTTATAGGGGGAAAAGGCCTGATTTGCCGTGAATTAAAAATTGTTAAAAGTCAACTTAATTGGTACTTTTGGAGTTTAATTTTCATTTTATTTCATTTTAGGAAGGGATTAGAAATAAAAGGTTAAAAACAAACTATTATCAATTTTTATCAGCTTTTGTACAATAGACAATATGATGAGAGTTATAGGTGGATATGATGCTAATGGATTGTTACACTAATAATCTTACAATTATTAACGTTATAGTTTCCTTGCCTTGGGTCCTTCTGTTAGTTTATTAATTACTCAACTAATTGCACAGATATTTATTGAGAACCTGCTGTGTGCAAATACTGTACCAGATGCTGGGGATACAAAGATAAGATGTAGTCCCTGATCTCAAGGAGTTTACTACCTGGTAGAGGAGACAGCCAATTAAAGTCAATAATTATGATACACAGGCCAGGTGTTGTGGCTCATGCCTGTAATCCTAGCACTTTGGGAGGCTGGGGTGGGAGAATTGCTTGAGGCTAGGAGTTTGAGAATAGCCTGAGCAAGAGCAAGACTTTGTCTTACAAAAAGTAGAAAAATTAGCTGGACATGGTAGAACACGCCTGTAGTTCCAGCTACTCAGGAGGCTGAGGCAGGAGGATCACTTGAGCCAAGGAGTTTGAGGTTGTAGCAAGCTACGATGAGGCCACTGCACTCCAGCCTGGGTGACAGTGAGACCCCCCCAAAAAATTATTATAATTATGATATATTATGATCAAAGGACATCAAAATCAAGAAACCTTCCCAAAGGCACTGAGTTTTGAAGGATGAATAGAGTTTGTTAGGCAAAGAATACACAAAGCGATCCCTCATAATGTACTAGTTGTCTTCCTAAAATCCAAATATGATTGTGCTGCTCTCCTACTTTTGGTTTTTTTTCCCCATTGCTGCCCATTTTCTACAAGATCTAGACCAAACTCCTCAGCATGTTCAAATTCCTTTCCAGTCTGACCATGACCTGACTTCTCTGACCACTCTCCCCCTTCCTCTGTGCTCCCCACCATTCTGTATAGGTGCCAAGGCAAACTGTTTACCCTTTCAAATGTATACCACCAAAATGATGAGTAGGCAAAATATATTTTTGCTACACCTAAGCATGCACAATATCTGCCAAATTGTACCTTAAGCTAAGTGAGTCCTGCAATGCAGTATAGAAGGTGATGCTATTCATTGAGAGTAGAAGATAAGAGGTCCAACAAAACAGTAAGCTGGTGGGAAGGAGAATGTTACTGAAACTGCGCCTTCTGAGTACATAGGAAAGCTTAGTGCTGTACAGTTCTGTTCAAACAATGCTACAGTGCAAAAGGGCAACCAAGAGAATCCTGCAATAACTGAATGCTCTTATATTAATAGATACCCTGAGATATTATAGTGTACTATTCATAACAACCAATGTGTGCAAATTATATGGTATACACTAAACTAAGCAATTTATGTGTATCAACTCATATTCTCCTTAAAATAGCCCATGATGATTATCACCATTTGGCTAAACAAGGCTTAAATGATTTTCCAAAGTTCCCACGACTGGTAAGTGGCAGAGCCTAGATTCCTAGATTTAAAGCCCAGTATCCTAACTCCAAAGCCCATAAAACAAACCCCATAATAGACTCATTGTATTGTAATGATTGTTAACCATTGCATTCTTCAGGGATGCTGCCAAATATTCTAAAATTCAAAACTATGGTTTGAATACAAGTGTGAGAAATATTGTTTACAGCCCTGGGACTATAAGCTGTTTCTTCAACCAGCAGTGCACTTGGCGGTGCCGGCCTAAAATGCTCTTCCCCATTTACCTTCAAGGCCTAGCTCAAATGCCAGCTTCTGTGAAGCCTTCTCAGAGGTTACAGAGACAAACAGAGTGAATAGCTCCCTTCCTTGTGCTCCCCTGGCAAGTCGCATATCCTCTCTCATAGCAATTTTTACAGACCTGTATTGTTAGTAATTGTGTATGTTTCTCTCTCTCCTGCTAGATTACAGCTACCATAGTGTAGTGGACTTTGGAGACAACAAGGTGGCTTTGGAAGCCTCACTCTGCCAGTTACTATTTGTGTGACTTTGAGCAACCTGTTTAACCGCTGCAATGCTCAGATTCCTCATACATAAAAAGAGAAATGGTTAAAAAAAATCCAACCTCTTAGAGTTGATGTAAAGTATGTATCGCACCTGGTCATAGTTTACATTGTTTACCCTCAACAAATGCCCCCATAAGGGCAGGGGTCTCGTCTGATTTGGTTAACCTGGTGCCTTTCTGGTTTTTTAAACTCAATAAATATTTGTTGATTGAATAAATGAATGCATAATTGAACTAATTAATGAGTGAATGGAATGCCCTATACAGTGATAATTCAATTTTCTTTAGCCTTTTCCACATAGGTCCATCTGGCAAATTTTTCTAGGCTGATAATTTTTGCAAGAATACTCCCAAAATCTAATCTGTTAGCACATCACCTCTCTTCTCAGTTTTGCTTTTAGCGAATGGGTCTGGGTATGATGGGAGGAAATGTGACTCCCTGTAATTATTGAGACAGAATCATTTTTGGGGCCCAGTGCGGTGGCTCACGCCTGTAATCCCAGCACTCTGGGAGGCTGACGTGGGTGGATCATTTGAGCTCAGGAGTTCGAGACCAGCCTGAGCAAGAGCGAGACCCCGTCTCTACTAAAAAATAGAAAGAAATTATATGGACAACTAAAAATATATATAGAAAAAACTAGCCGGCCATGGTGGCACATACCTGTAGTCCCAGCTACTTGGGAGGCTGAAGCAGGAGGATCACTTGAGCCCAGGTGTTGTTTGAGGTTGCTATAAGTTAGGCTGACGCCACAGCACTTTAGCCCGGGCAACAGAGTGAGACTCTGTCTCAAAAAAAAAAAAAAAAAAAGAATCATTTTTGGATACCACCATTTTTCTAAGTCTATAGTATTCCTTCTGCATTGCTGCCACCACCATTGTAGAATTTTCATCTTGATGGTAGAAAATAAATGAAGAAGGGGAGGGTATCTTTTTAACTAGTAAAACATATGTTTAAAAGACTCATCTACATATCTTGTACATATATATTGATAAATAAATTCCAGGTATAATTTTCATCTTAAAATGAGAAAATAATTGCCCATAAATCTCTTTAAGGTTTATTCTTCCACTTTCTCCTTAAAATTAATGAAAATCTAAAAATTTATTTTCCATCTGTCCTGAAAGTGCCTTTATAGCCCTCTCTTCTCAACAAATATTGATTTTTCAGTTGTTAAAGTTTTTCAAAACTTTAATGTTATTCTCCACTTTAGAATATTTTCTAGGTATACATTATAATAAATGCTTTTGGTTAGTGGACAAAATGCTATTAATCACAACTACTATGTCTGTGATGGATATCCATGGCAGGAAATCAAAAGCAATCGAGTCTGTCAAGATTAGATGGCTTACTGTGTCCATAAAGGAAATCTTATAGCACTATACTGGACCATTATTCTTCCTCTGAGAGTTCTAAAGTAGTCTGAAAACATTATAATAAATGAATAGTCAGCTAATTCTTTGAAATCATAAAACTAATTTCCTTTTTAGTTTTGCCACCTTTAAGAAAGCTCTTTAGCTGATTATCTCTTTATAAAAAGAATTATAAATAATTCATTTGCTGGGAGAAGGAAAAAGAGGTCAGAGTAATACTTTTTTTTTTTTTTTTTTGGAGATGGGATCTTGATATGTTGTCTAGGCTGGACTTGAACACCTGGGCTCAAATGATCCTCCTGCCTTAGCCTCCTGAGTGTCTAGGACTATAGGCATGTGCCACCACACCTGGCTATAGCTGTATTTTAAGGCATTTATATAGATGACATATTTGGAAATGTCCATCTGGAATCAAAGTTTTAACATGAGTGATTAAAACCAAAGGTTTTTTAAAGGAAAATATACAATCTGCAGAACAACATGCTAGACATGCTGTTTATTGGGAATGGGGTTTTAACCTGTTCTATTACACATCCTATCCAACCCAAACTGACCCTAGTATAAATCTTCCTCAAAAGTTTCTTATATGGCCCTTCCTTGATCCAGAAGCAAGTCACATGATGATGAGAATATCACAGTAGTCCCCCTTATCTATGGTTTCACTTTTTGAGGTTTCAGGTACCTGAGGTCAACCATGGTCTGAGAATATTAAATGGAAAATTTCAGAAATAAAAAATTCATAAGTTTTAAATTCCATGCCATTCTGAGTAGCATGATGAAGTCTCTCGCCATCCCACTCTGTCCTGCCATGGTAATGAATCATCCCTTTGTCCCACGTATCCACACTGCATATGCTACCGGCCTGTTAGTCACTTAGTAGCCAAAAGAGAGACCATATTCACATAATTTTTTATCACAGCATATTGTTATAATTATTCTATCTTATTATTATTATTATTAATCTCTCATTATGCCTAATTTATAAATTAAACTTTACCATAGGTATGTATGTATAGAAAAAAACATAGTGTATATAGGTTCAGTACTGTCCGCAGTTCCAGGCATCCACTGGGGGTCTTGAGGCCCCGGATAAGGAGAAACTACTTTATTCATAAAATAAGAATGTTAGAAGTTTCACAAAGGTGTATTTTTAGACACTGAGTCATGAAAGTAGAAAACTTTTTAACATTATCATCCATTATCCTACACTTTCAAAGTAAAGTGAAAGGGATATTCTGAATCATTATAAGTCAGCTTCAGAGAGCCAAAGCAAAGGTGTAAGGAATTTCCTCTGTCATGGGCAGGGTGCTCAGATAAAAACAAATCTTCTTTTGTGTCAAAATGATAGGGATTGGCTTCCTAAACAAACTTATATTTTCTCAGTAACAGTGTTACCTGGCTTTTAGGGTTCTTTGGTTTGGTTTTTTGAGACAGTGTCTTGCTCTGTTGCCGCAGCTAGAGTGCAATGGTTTCATCATAGCTCACTGCATCCTCCACCTCCTGGGCTCAAGCGATCCTCCTGCCTCCACCTCCCAAGTAGCTGGGACTACAGGCATGCATCACCACGCCTGGCTAGTTTTTCTATTTTTTTGTAGAGATGCGGTCTTGCTCT
Source organism: Lemur catta (assembly GCF_020740605.2). Classification (NCBI taxonomy): domain Eukaryota; kingdom Metazoa; phylum Chordata; class Mammalia; order Primates; family Lemuridae; genus Lemur; species Lemur catta. The sequence continues at coordinate 27,831,977 of NC_059134.1, read as the reverse complement.
TGCTCAGGCTGGTCTCAAACTCCTGGCCTCAAGCAGTTCTCCTGCCTCAGCCTTCCAAAGTGCTAGGATTACAGGCGTGAGCCACTGTGCCCAGTCCTGGCTTTTAGTTTTGCTATCCCACTCTGATGTAATACTTATAAAATTTCTTTTTCTCCATAAAACAAATACAAATAGGAAGTGGTGGATTTCCCTTTCACCAACAGAAGATATTTAGTTATTTACATTCTTTTTGTTCCTAATTCATTAAAGCATTCAAGTGGAAGAGTCATGAAAGTAGACTGCATTTGTAGTAACAAGGAAAGCAAGTGATAATTGTAAGACTATAGAAATATGTTTTATCCTTTCACATCATCTGTAGTGGTACTGTGTTTTGAAAAATTGTTCAATCATGGGGAACATTTTCAGTTGATAGATGAGGTTTCCCCTAAATCTTCTTTAGTAAAATCTACAGTCCATGAAAACACACTTCAGAGAGGAATGAGATACAAGATCAAATAGTGATTTAATTTGCCCCATATAGGCCCAGCCCCAGAGTTAGATCGGGCCATGCCCCAAATGCAGATCTTCCTCTTTTTTCCAGAGATCTATATACTTTATCTACCTATACACTTCACCTTAAGAACAAAATAAAAACATTTTAAACCATAAGATACTATTGGAGAAGAATGCACATTTATTATCTGCTTATAAAACGTAATTAAATAAAACTATTAAATGATTACTAAAATGAAGCAAAAAGGATCATGTATTTTTAAAAATAAATGCAGAACTATCAATCTGGTTCCGGTTACATGAAGCCTTATTTTTCAAATTAGTAAATATTTTATCAGCAGTAGGGCAAATCAAATAGGATTTATTGAAGGACTGGAATTATTCTCTGGTTCAGGTAAATCTGAGAATAATCATGACACACCTAAAATTAAGACCATGAAATGAAAAGGTACTTAGACAGATTCATTAGACCTATATAATAAAGCTAAATAACTTATGTATCTATATTTACTCCATCACTTTATCATTTTCTGTGATAATGTATTTGATATGGTCATTTGTCTACTTGGCTCTTGAAATTTTACAGGTTCCAAACCACTGTGTTGGTGAAATAGTAGATTCTCACTGTTTGTGGATTCCTTATTTTCAAATTTGCCTACTAGCTATTATACAATTTATTTGTAACCCCAAAGTCAATACTTGTGGCACTTCTGTGGTCATTTGCAGACATGCACAAAGTGGTGAAAATTTTGAGTTACCCAACACACATTCCCAGCTGAGGTCAAACAAGGTAATGCTCTGCCTTTGTGTTTCAGTTCTCATACTACAAACAAGCATCCTTCTGCTGTCTGTTCAGTGCCACATTTTTTGCTTTTTTTGGTGATTTTGCTATTTAAAATGGCCTCCACATGCTGAAGTGCTGCCTAGTGTTCCTAAGTGCAAGAAGGTTATAATGTGCTATATGGAGTAAATATATGCATTAGACAAGCTTCGTTCCGGCATGAGTTATAGTGCTATTGGTCATGAGTTCAATCTTGATAAGTCAACAGTATATTTTAAATAAGATGCCTTTAAATAAAGACACACATAAAGCAAGGGTATGCATTCTTCTGTTGGTGAAATGCTGTGACCAGAGGCTGACAGGAGCCTAGGAGCAATGGTTTAGTATTCACTACTTCAGTGTTTGCTGTAACTCTCTAGAGTAAACCACGGTAAATAACAAGAATCAACTGTACTCCTAAAATTGGCTGAGTCATAGTTTAATATACAAAGTCTTTCACTATTTGCCTCCTGCCATACCTCCCCAGCCTCATCTACCACTGTTCCCCTTTAAATGCAATTCATACTTTAGCCATTTTGAACCATGTGTAGTTCCAAGACCCCATCAAGGTCTTCCATACCTCTGTGGCATTGAACCTACAGTTTCTGCCTGGAATCCCTTTCTCCCATTTGTTCCCATTTAGCTAATATCTACTTGTACTTCAAAACAGTTGAATAGTCACATTCAAGCCTTTTCTGACCCTCATTTATTCCCCAGCCTGATATAAATGCCCCTTCCTTTATTTCCATAGGACCCTGTGCATTCCCCTGTCATTGTCCCTGAAATATAGTACTGTGTTGTAGGTGATGTATTTCTCCTGCAGATTCTAAGTTCCTTAAGGAAAAGGATCAGGGCTTTCTGACTCTATAATCACAGGGCCTAACAAATAGTAGGTGATCTCTAAACCTACCCAATAAATGCTTATGAATGAATAAATACATAATCTAACATGACTATACTAGGATCCTGCATGATAACCCAGTTCCTTGAGCTACATGTCATATGAGGTACTCATCTAATAGGAGAACAGGCCAGAATAGCATTAATCAAGACCCACAGGCCTCACAGGATCATAGGTACTGAACAGACATGTAGTCAGTTGAGTGAAAGGATGCTGGAGCAACCTTAGAAAGGAGTGGAAGTACACTGTAGTCTGTAGATCACAGAGGAAAGTCACAATAGATGAACAAAGCATTGTATGTATTTTCTCTGAAGGAAGTGATCCCAGAAAAAAATTGATAGTTTACAAACATGGTGCCAAGGTTTAATAGCATTTAAGAGAACCCCTGCCATGAGAATTGGAATGTAGGGTCAGGAGTGGAAAATAAGGCAAGACCACTGTCCCGGAGTATCTGGAATGCTAGACAAGAAATTGAGACTAGGAATTGGACATGGGAGGCAAGACAATATTCCATACAGTAGAACTTTGGTACAAAAGAGAGGCTTGGCCAAAAAAATAAAAAAGAAAGAAAGCAAAATCCTAGTAGTGTATACCCTTCCCCCAACTCCAATCACATTACTAAACATTTGTGTCATTCTTTACTGCCATACCCAGAAAACTAGTTTAGAACCATCAATATATGAGATGAACAAATTGACCTAACTATGGTTATTTTCTTTGTTTTGGCTATTGACATAAACTCTGTTAAATAACTTAAGGAAAATGTGCATGTTTTCATTGTAACAGTAATTTAATAATTTATTTTTAAAAACTTACAAGTTAATTGGGATAGGATATCAAAACTTTGAAACTTTTATTATAAAGGATAAATTTTTAGAGGACTGAATAACTAAAAATAGAAAGAAAAATAATAGTTCTTAACTGTGGTTACAATGTTTTATATATTTTCTTTGCATTATCTGGGGCTTCTGACCATAAATGCTGCCAACAGATAAAACAGATGCTGGTGTAGGCTATAGACATTAGTCTGTATGTGTGAGGTTGGATTGGACAATGTCTAGGTTTCACTCAAGACATGTGGGGGCCCTGCACTGATGGGGCCAAAATGAACGTTATAGAATGTTGGTCAGAAGCAACAGAAAACACTATAGGCTTAAAAAGAGATCTAGACAAGTTAAAGGTCAAAGCTGAAAAGACAATGAATGTCAAGCTCAAGCAAGAAGGTCCAAGCAAAGCTTTAAATAGTAAGATGAATCATAGGCCCAAAAGGTAGGAGAATTTGATTTGGAAGAAGTGTGCAAGATTCATTCAACAAATATTTATTGAGCACTTCTATGTGCCTGGCATTGTGCTAGGCACTGTAGTATAATTATAAACAACAACAAAAAATATGTTTGAAAGATAAAATTGGCTGGACACAGTGGCTCACACCTGTAATCCTAGCACTTTGGGAGGCCAAAGCGGGGGTACTGCTTGAGGCCAGGAGTTCAAGACCAGCCTGAGCAAGAGTGAAACCCTGTCTCTACAAAAAATGGAAAAATTATTTGGGCGTGGTGGCACACGCCTGTAGTCCCAAATACTCTGGAGGCTGAGGCAGGAGGATTGCTTGAGCCCAAGAGTTAGAGGATGCAGTGAGCTATGATGACTCTGCTGCACTGCAGGCTACAGAGAGAGGCCCTATCTCAAAAAAATTAAAACTAAAAACTCTGCCCTTATATGAAACTTGCAGTGTAATCAGGGAGAGAAATATTTATGAAAGAATTATACAGTTATGTTAGGAGAACATTTAATATGGTGGTATTGATCCAATCAAGGGAATCAGGATTTCTACAATGATTAACTAACTGAGGCTTGAAGGAAGAGAGGGCATTAACTAGGCCAGAAGGAGGGAGTGGAGGGAGCACTGGGAGAGCATTCCAGGCAGTAGAAACAGCATGTGCAAAGACCCTGTGCTGGGAACAGGCACAGCACACTTCAGAAGCCAAATGGCCAACGTGGTAATGCAAGAGGAAAGTTAGGCTATAGGAAGAATAATAAAAGGCCACTGAATGGTTTTAAATTGGGGGATGATAATATCAGATTTGCTTAAAAAAGATCAGGAGACAGTAATATGGAAAATGGATTGAGTGTCCAGAGCAGGAGTGGGAAAACCAGATTGGAGGCCATTGCAAAACTCCAGTCTGGAGGTGATGTGGCTTGGATTAGGATGATGTGGGTGGGGTGAGAAAGAGTAAATGGATTTGAGAGATATTTAGGAAGTAAAATAACTAGGACTCACATTATATCTGGATATGGAAGATGCGCCAGAAAGATAATTCAGCTTTCTGGCTTGTGTAACAGGATGGATGGTGTCATTCTCTGGAATAAGATGAAGGCTTGAGGGTTCTTTGGGGAAGGTGGGGTTAAAAGGTTAGTTTAGACTTATCCAGTTATAAGCAGGTAGAGCCATCAAATAGGCCTGTGAATATATGGGCTAGAAAGTCAAAGAAGAATGGGCCAGAGATGAAGTTTAAGAGTTGTCTGTGTGGGGAATCCCCCACTCTCTCCTTAAGTCCTATGGGCAGGACAGGAAAGACATATCTGAAAGATGAGGTCAGTCCCATTCACCCATTCATCATATCTATGTAACTATCAACATGATGAAAATCTTAGAGACTCAGTAGTCTTTTGTTTGCTAAGGACAAGCTTTGATAATTATAGCAGACTGAATCATCAATAGCATATAATTCAATAATATAAAGAGAGGTATCCCTTATATATATACTTTACTGAATTTCAAAATGTAGTGCTCATTTTGTGCTCATATTTTTCTCAACATTAAAATTCAAATCTTAGTTATTGCCTTTTAAAGCAATTTTAAAGTAGCTTTTTTTTTTAATCACTTATACTTTTGCCCTGCATGCATTTTTATGTGTGAATGTTTTAAAACTAAAGCTACATTCTTCAGGCAATTATTATTGGTTTTCCATTAAAATATATGTAACATAACCAAGAAAATACACATTTTTTTCTTCCTCACAACAGACAAATTCATACTTTATTGAAATCTGCATTTAAGAAAAACTGTATTGACTTCCTCTTATGTAATGACTGATATGATTTTCTCATTTTAGTAAGCTGTTTTTTTTTTAAATGAAAATTATGTATGTCAGAGCTAGGAACTGAGCCAGGATCAAGCAATTTCCAGGAGGTATGGAAAGGTGCTTAGATCTGCATCATTTTCCTGCAAGTCAGCATTCTTCCTTTCTCTGATTAATAATGCTATAACATCTTCCATGCACTCCCATAGATTACTGCAGTTAGATCTATCTTTTAAAATCAGATTAGTACTGGAGAAAGCCTTTTCACTGATTATTCAGCCTATCTTTTAAAGTGCATAGTAGATCATTTGAGGTTCAACAGTTTCATATCTCATTATTACAGTAGATATAAATTTGCTATTATAGCATCTACATAGCAGATTTCGGTTCATAGGCACAGGGAATGGTACTAAATTCACAGCTGAAGCATTCTGTTATTGAAATCAACAAAATCAAGAGGTGCATACTGCCTTTTGAAATCAAGCCCAAAGGTGAGCTTTTTACTGATAAATGGTTTTACTTTCAGCTAATCATAATTCTCCCCTCCCCCAAGATTGCATTTGTAACATAGAAGCAAAATGGAACCTACTGAGGATTAAGATTCTGGGTAGAATAAGAACTGAAATTCCTTAGCACCCCTATGGGACAGGGAACTCCCAGTCATTGGTAGGGAATTAAAAATTAAATTCTGGAAGCTTAAGAAAATAAAAATCAGATAATTGTTTTAACCTCTGTTAAATCATAGAACCCTGGCTCTGCATAGGTAATATTCTAAATTTGGAATGTAATTCCCTTTTTATAGTTAACTTATAATCAAAAATCCTATCATAAATATTTCATTTACATTAAATAAGATCTCAGAAAGCTCATCAGTTTATAAGTACCACCATAATTCAACTATTTTTTACCCACTTTTTTCAAAGTGCTACATGATACCATCAAACAAGTAAATTCACTTTGATCAAGGCTGCCCCAAGCTGAGTTAGTTCCCCCTGCCCTGTATTCTCATAGCACTAATTTTCTACTAGAATAGAAATTTTTCTGTGAGAACAGAGACTATTTTTGTCTTCTTCACCATGGTTAATCATAAATAAGTCTTCATTTTTGGAATAAAGATTGAAGAAGAAACTTTTCTGTCACTGTGTGTGTGTGTGTGTGTGTGTGTGTTCCAAAACCTCTGGTATGTGTTTGAAGAAGCATAGCAAAAGAAACACATGATATGGAGTCAAACAGACTGGAAATGAGATGGAATCCTTGGCTCTGCCAGTTACTAGTTGGTGAAGTGACCCCAAGAAAAGTTCATTTTTATATGGTCGGGTTCCTTCCATCTGTAGAGAGGTATTAATAATTAATAATGCTTACCTCACTGTGTTATGAAGATTGAATAACTTGTGAGGCACTTGCACAAGGCCTGACACCTAGTAGTTACTCGATGAAAGTTTATTTTTTAATCTTTTCTGCTTTCCCTGTTTCTTTTTTTTTTTTTAACTCATGATTGAAAAATAAAATTTTAGCAGGTACAAGATAAGCTTTAGTATTAAATGGAAATGCTTTTTTTATTCCAATAGATTTAGGGGGTACAAGTGTTTTTTGTTACATGGATGAATTGTATCATGCTGAAGTCAGGGCTTTTAGTGTACCTGTCACCAGAATAGTGTACATTGTACCTGATAGGTAGATTTTTTATCCCTCACCCCCTTCCCCACTTCTGAATGTTCAATGTCAATTACAGCACTTATGACCACATATACCTCTTATTAGGAGATACTTTGACTAAAGTGGGAAATCCCACAGGATGATGAATAGATTGCTAAAGGCATGGTCATCGAGTACCCACACCCTAAGTAAAAGATGCGATTGAAATCGGCTTCCCATACTGTTAAAATGAGACTCTCATAATATTTTCCCTTAATTATATGTGCAAAAACAAAAATCAGCACTGAAGATACATTTTGAAATTTCAACCACAGAGCAAAAAAATGCGTAGACAAAGTTAATTGACCCTTTACAGGTAAATAAAAAGTAATTAAATTTATCATAATGCCTCTTTCTACAAGTGTAGATTAAGAGATGAATCACCATCATGGTGATTCTGAAAGTCTGGAAGTGGTTCTCAATCAGAACGGTATCAAAAATCAAGGGAAAGCAATCTTTTCACCTATCCATATACCCTTGGGAAACCTAGAAAAAAAGCTCTAGTATAGAAGTTAATTACTGAAGCCAAAGCACTATTAGAAGTGGTGAATAGTACAATGATTAGACCCACATTAACCCAAAACAAACCCAGTTGATTAGCTAAATGGCAACTGAAATTACCTGAGATGATGAGGATGGACGTACTTTGCATAAGCGCTATAGGTTGGGCTTGCTTCTACTCTGTGTTTGTGTTTGGGTAGATAGACAGGGGGGCTTGCTTTTCATTTCTTGAACCAGTTTATTTTTTTCTAGGAAATTGTCCATTTCATTTACATTTTCAAACTTAAAAATTCCATAGTGCTTTTTACCATTTTTTAAATCTCTGCTCTAGCACTAGTTATTACCCCTTTGCATTTCTAATCATTTGTATCTTTTTTTGCAAGTAATTATGCCAAAGTATTATCAATTTTAATAGTCTTTTCAAAAAACCAACATTTGGCTTTATTATCCTCGATCATATTTTTATTTTCTATGTTATCCATAGTTGATTTTTATTACTTGTTCCTTCAGCTTTGAGTTAGTTCTTATTTTCCTTCTAACTTCCTTCCCTTTTCACTTTGTTTCTTAATTTTCCATTTTATTTCTTTTCTAATATAAGAATTTAAAGCTGTAAATATCCCTCCAAGTTCTATTTTAGCTATATCTCATAAGCTATATAGTATTTTCAGTTATTATCCCATTTTCAGTATTTTTAAATTTCTATTCCGATTTCTAATTTGTCCCATGAATTATTCAGAAGTATGCTTTTTAATTTTTAATGTATGAGGTCTTTTTAAGTTAGCTGTTTTTTATTTCTAATTTAATTATATTAAGGTCAAAAACATAGTTCCTGTGTTCTGCTAAACCAAGTTTAAACTGAGGTATTTTTTGTCAAGGTCCTCAATATGATCCCACGCACTTATTCTACCCTTTATACTCCTAGTCCCCAAAACATACACCTTATTCCAGTTAAGCAAGGCTTATCGCCATCCTTAAGCATCTTTAAGCTCATTCATACTTCCATGTCTCCATTTGTTGGTGTTTTTTATTTAATTTTTTAATTTTATTTTTAGAGACAGGTTCTCACCCTGTCACCCAGGCTGGAATGCAGTGGGGTGATCATGGCTCACTGCAGCTTCAAACTCCTGGGCTCAAGTGATCTTCCTCCCTCATCCTCCTGAGTAGCTGGGACTACACACACATGCCACCATGTCTGGCTGACTTTTTTTTTTTTTTTTTTTTTTGTAGAGATGGTGTCTCCTTATGTTGCCTAGGCTGGTCTTGAACTCCTGGCCTCAAGTGATCCTCCCACCTTGGCCTCCTACAGTGCTGGGATTACAGGCATGAGCCACCACATCCAACCTCCATTTATTTTTAAGTGAACTCCTCTCTTCTTTTCATCACTGAGCATACTTTTTGTGTTATGACCATTAAGCTAGCCCGCAGCTTCTCTAGCTGCCTTTTCCCCTTCGATGTATTATTTTTAAACCCATAGATGATTTATTCTGAAACTTTTTAAAGGTTTTTCTGAAACTTTTACATGTCTTAAATTTTAAAACATATTAAGATTTTAGATTTAGCAGAGGATTTATGTAAACATTATTTCCCTGTATGTGCTTTTTTTCACATTTTCTGATGTTTCTACCATGCATATATATCACATTTATAGTCAAAGGAAATAATTTAAAAATTTTAAATTTCATTTAAGTTAAAATATTTTCTGCAATACTTCTTAGTCTATTTTCTTTATGTTTTTTTCCTCTCAGACCATCTACTTCTCTCTATATATAGTGATAATACTTTTGAGAACTGACTACATACCATGCACATTGTTAAGTGCTTTACTCACATTCTTACTTAATCCTGAGAACAAATCTGCTGAAAGTGCTATGATTACCCCCATTTTACAGATGAAGAAGCTGAAACACATAAGCGACTTTTTCAAGGTCACAGAGCTAAAATATAGTAGATAGGGTATGAACACAGGTCCATCTGACAGTGGTGCCAAGGTTCTTAACCACTATGCCATACTGGTTTCAAGAGTTTCTTTATTCTCTAAGTGTTGGGATGATTGCCAGGGAACTAAGCAAAGAGCTGATTTTGGAATCAATTCAATACTCTTCTAAGACATTCTTAAAATTATATTCAGTAATTTGGCTTTCATACTATGGTACTCAAGAGAATATTTCTTTTGGTGGTATAGATAGATAATCAGAGAAATGAACACTACCTCATGTTATTTTTGATGAATATTTCAGTCAGGAAATTTTAATCATAATCCAAGGAAGAAATGCAAGTTTCATATGAGAATGAGGTCTTGAGAAGAAAGGGCCTTTCTTATAAAGTCTAGTGTTTATTAAGAGCTTTTTTTAATATAACTGAAGATTAACTGAGGAAACGTTTATAATACACTGGAGAATTTGTAGACAGAGGAATTTGCACTGCATATTTAATGGCAAATAATAACTTAGACATCCCTCGTTGTTTCTCCTTTCCTGCCTCCAACTGTATTCACCAACTAACCCACAGGTCAGAGGTTGAATCATCCGAATTCCTTCATGCCTATACACAGAAGATGGACAATCCATCCTCCTCTTTTTTTCCTCACTCTTTGAAATCATTGAAAGAAAAATTTTCTCTCATAATAATGATAGTATTATGTTATTAATAGCTACCATTTATGAAATGTTCGCCATATGCCATGTGCACAAATTAAGCAATTTTTATATTGTCTCCAATTTTCCTAACCACTTCTCAAAGAGATGAGAAATCCAAGAGTCAGAGAAGTGGTTCTTTGATTTACCCAAGATCACACACCTCTAACCTGTAGGTTAGTGATTACTATACAGTTGGAGGGAGGAAAGGAGGAATCAGGGAAAATAGTTAAGATAGTTCTAGCCATTAATCCCACCAGAATTGAGATTCAAACCCAAATGTGTTTGACTCCACCAATCCATGTTGACACCCACGTTATTTGGCTCTGAAAAGCCAAAAAGAGAGATCTAAGCAATTTAAATCTTAACGTGACAATAAAATTCATTAGCCATCTATGAGACATTAAATGTATATATTATGATATCCTAATTTCCTGGAATCAATTTTATTTCACAATTTACTTTTTTAGGAATAGCATAAATATAAATAAATAAATTGTATAAATGTAAGTAAATATTTACTATTAAGATGTTATAAATTAAATTCTGACCCCTTATAGTATTATTCTGAGAATTAATTAAATGATTAAAATGTCTTATAAACATAAAATTCCACTAATGAGCCCAACCAAAGCATCTATGATTAGAAATGAGAATTCTTTTGTTCTTATAAAATTAACAAGTAAATCATTCTTCCTAATAACGTAAGTTATAAGGATTTTTTTACCACTGAATTGTATTTAGCTTTCCTGGCAGAGATTTCTTAGGATAGTCCACAATGTTTTTGTTCAGATGACAGTTTTTTACAGTAGTTTGTTATTTATTTCCAGGAAACATGTACAGGAGGCAGATATCAAATCACATTTGAAATCTTTTTTTCTAGTGCATTATGTTACATAATAAAACTGATTAGCTACTAAAATCCACTGTAATAAAAAATAATCTGAAGTCAAACGAAAAAAATGAATGAATATATTTCTTATTCTATTATTTTTGAATCTTATAATTAAATATTTGTCATTTTATATTAGAAGTATTTATAGTATAACTTGCCTATAATTTCCCAGTAGTTACATAGAAAATAATCATATAATTTTGTTCAAAGTGGATTTGGAGAACTAAACTTGCCCACTGTTTAATTTCACTTTCTAAAACATTTTTTCTTTTTGCTTAGGCTAGTAATTATGTATTAGACTATAATACAGTGATTGCATTCATATGTCATGACTCAATTCAACAAAAATTTATTGAACTTCATATGCAAAGCACTGCTAAGCTCTAAGGAGGGATAAAAAGATGAGTAAGATTCTGAAAGAGACATGATAAGAGACTAAGAGATAAAGCAGGGAAAGTAAAATCAATAAAGATATAAAGTGCTATATAATCACAGTATGAGAGCAATTAATTCCAACTGAGTACATATGTAATGTAACAGTTGGAAAAGAAACTAACATTGAATACCTACATTGAAAATATCCCAGGTCTTTATCTATAGACATTATTTTATTCAATCTATGCAATTGACAAGTATTGTGAACTTAGCTTAGTTTTCAAAAGTACCCTGAATTTTTTTCTTTCAGTAACTGTGAGACATAATGCCTAAAACTCAAGTAAAAAGTAGAATTGTGTCACAAAATAAATAAAATTAAAACTCTATAGGCTCATAAGAGGCACGATTCATACAATTTGAACAGAATGATGCAAAGCCAAGGCACCGGGTGTGCCTGGCCCAGATGCTGATTACAGCTGCCCCGCACAGGTTCCTCCTCTCATGCCTGAGGTTTCTACCTTCTTTCGCAACCAAGCCATCAGGACTGGGGAATCGCCCTGAAGAACTACTTAACAATGCAGCAGCTTTTAGGGCTTTGCACACCCTGTTTTCTCTGCCTCAAAAGCTTTCTTCCCTATCCTGCCTCCACCATTATCTGGTAACTACCGCTTTTAGGTCTAAGTGTGGATGTCACCTCCTCTAGACATCTTCTGAGTCCCCACCCTTACTCCCCTGCCCCCACCAACATACCCTACTCTGAATTAAGGGTTCCTGATCTTCAGTCCTTTAATTGTACTGTATACTAATGCCATCATAGCACATTTTAAACTATTTACTTGTCTTTTTTCTCCATAAGTCTGCAATCACCTTGAGGGCAGGAGTTATATTTTGTTCAGCCACTAGCACAGCAATGTTATCTCATAGGTGCTTATTATGGGTTGAAATATGCCCCCCCCCAAATATATTGAAGTTCTAACCCTCAGTACCTCAGGATGTGACCTGATTTGGAAATAGGGTCTTCGCAGATGAAATTAGTTAAGAAGAGGCCATACTGGAGTAGAGTGGGCCCCTAATCCAATACGACTGGAGTCCTCATAAGAAGATGGCCACAAGAAGACAGAGACACAGAGGGAGAATGCCATGCGACAAGGCAGAGATCAGAGCCAAGGATCCATACCACAGATTGCCAGCAAACCAGCAGACGCTAGAAAGAAGCAAAGAAACCCTGTAGGTTTCAGAGGGAACGTGGCCCGGCTGACACCTTGATTTCAAATTCCTAGCTTCCAGAACTGTGAGACAATAAATATTGCTGTTTTAAGCCAGTTTGTGGCACTTTGTTACAGTGGCCCTAGGAAATTGTACAGTGCTCAATACATTTGGATGTATGGATGACTTAGAATTTTTACTTGGCTATGACAAATCTGTGTCTTATTCTCACTTCTTATTTCTTCCAGCCTTGATATAAATAGAATTTCTTTCATTTTATTTGGTGATTTAAAGTTATAAATTTTATTTGTCAGATTCTCAGGTTTTTCTTTTGTTCTCAGACACACCACATCTGATTTTCTCCCTGGCTATCTCCAAAACTTAATAGAGGTTGATTCTATGAAAAAAATGTTGAACCTATATCTGCCTGTTTTTATAGGTTACATGTTGATAAATCTTCATGCTTGCACTAAATTAGTTTTTTATACTTACAAAAACTTACTTGAGAGTGTGCATGTCTCAATATCTAAGAAAGAGAAAGGAGAGATGAGAGAATATGCTTTCTTCCCATATGCAAGCAACTAAGAGCAGCCTTCTTTACTGTGGACTTAGGTGGTGGCAACATGTCTGAGCTTGCCAATGCTGTATCTTGCTACTATTTAGTGGCAAGTTAGTGTGGTGGTCAATAGCTTGGACTTTGTTGTTCAGTGGACCTGGGATCAAATCCAGTTCTGCCACTTAATAGTTTGGGTAAGTTACTTAACCTTACTAAGCTTCAGTTTCCTTGCCTGTAATGTAAAATAATAATAGTGTCAAACTTCTGAGTTGTAATAAGAAAATCATCACATAATGTCTATAAAGCTCTTAGCATAGTTCATGTGGTAAGGTCTTAATAAAAGTTACTTATTATTATATGGGCCAACAAAACCCACCTCCATTTGGATCAAAACCAAATTACTTTGTAAAGCAGAATTCTCTGGAATAAAAACTAGAATTTGGTACAAATGAAAAAGTATAAATCTATCATGAAAAAGTATGCTAAAATTTTACCAATATAAGAAGAAAATGGAAGAATTCTAACTTCCATAGGGACAAGACCCACTCACTTTTTTTCCTTTAAACAGGCTAAAACGAGAGAAGAGATTCTCCAACTCTTAAGAAAACAAAGAGAAGAAAGGATCTCGGTGAGCCCAATAGTGAGGCATTCAGATTAATCTATCTGGAGGGATGAACTGTGGCAAATTCTCAAAGGTTTTATAGATTGACCCCTTAAATGTAGATACCCATAGTCCAGAGCCTTCTATATACTGGAGGGGGGCAGGATATAGACATCAGATAACTTGGTAATCCTTGATAAACCAAAGATATCTCCAGAGTTTACAACTCTGCTGGCATAAGAAATGAGGTGTTCTTGTCAGTGGAGATTATTGTCCACATACTGTAAAACTGTAGGATATTAACATGGGCTACTTCAATACTAATAGTTGTTTATAATTCTTTATCTTGCCTAGATCATACAAAAATAAATACTAACTAAAGAAAAACAAACCTAACAAAAATAATAATAGCACTGTGTAAGCCTGTGGATATATAAAACATATACTAACTACTGGATGAACCCCAAATTCCCTAATGTGGAACATTTCTGACCCCGCAGTTCCCAGATTTTAGAAACTAGTATTCATAAACTCTGTGATGATTTTATATCAGATTATTTTCAAGTGAGTAAATTTCAGTAAGTGCAAGATGTAAAATCTTACCTTTTTGATTTTTGTTTTATTTTTTTCAGAAAGAACTAATTTCTCTTCCTTACAAACCAAAGGCCAAAGAACCCAAAGCAAAGTAAGTTTACTTCTGTCAAAAATATTCTCATCTTTTTACATACTGTGTAAGAAACCACTTCTTTTTTCTTACTTTGCCCCTTTCCCTCAAATCTTCTAAAAACCTACCCCACTGTATTAGGAATTTTTTGCCTTGAATAATATCTTTTCCTCGTAGATATTAAAGCTTGTGTACCCACTTACCTGTCTGTGTAATATGCAAACATAAGTCAGTGCAAACTGGAGAGCACGTCAGTCTCGAAGCCTTGCACACATTCTCTGTCCCTCCCTTTCATCCTGGGCCATTGTAGTCACCTGCCATCATGCCCTCCTGGCTCCCCCCTTCCCTACCCACATCTGCCCCCCACTTCTTTAGTGAAACAGCAGGTCTTCTAGCTCTCCAGCTCTGAGCCCTCCAGTGGCATATCTAAGGTTGCTAAAGCCAAGCTCATGTAGTAAACTCTGTGATGAGTTAATACCCTTATCCCTGGAATAATGTTAGAACAGGACTAGGAAAATTATCTAGAAGAGTTTAATGGAAGCCAGCTAGCACCAGTTTATCACTAATGCACCCCTGATAAGGAATGTCGCCATTTTTGTATTATGACCAAAAACCAATGTGGCTAATTCAACATTAATTTGACAAACATTTGTTTCATATTATATTCAGGGAAGAATAGTTAGAAAGTAATAGAATTTTTATTCTTTCATTGGTATTGAGGCTGACTTTCTTTAATATTATCAATGTTATATGCTTAAAGAAGAATGAATATGTTTACACAAACTTTAAAAATTTCTGAAAAAAATGAAAAGATCATTTAATCACCTGGTTGTATTGTCTACACAATGTTCAGCAACTGTCCTATAGTAAAACACAATACTCTTAGTTTTACATAAGAGTAAAACATTATTTCACAGCTTGAACAGATAATTCTCTTAATAATTTAAATGCTTAGTTACTTAATTCCTTTTATATGTTAATATTAACTCTCTCCTCCATCCTGAAGCCTTGAATTCCATTCCATTTCACTGTGACATCTTCTTCCTCTGAGCTTCTTATAGTTACCATCCTCTTGTCAATTACTCATGCACTACTCTGTGCCCATATTTTATAATTATGTAACTCTTACAAGTTTTTTAACTTTTCACATACTTTTTGTCTTGTCTATAGCCATATTATTAACTCCATGAGAAACTGGATCACCCAAAGTGCCAGCACACTGCCTAAATGTTGGAATTCACAAAATACTTGTAACAAAAATTTTAGTTCAAAAATATCATGTAATTCAGTATTAGCTAATTTAAAAAGTGATGTTTTATACTATACATTAATTTATAAACATTTAAAAAATGTTGTATTTTAGACATAATTGTAAAATACTTTAATTTTGCCCTTCTTTTTCTCCCTTCATCATTTTCTCTCTCCCCAAAACTACATATACAGATGCACCCTTACCAACCTTCCTTCAACAGATCTTAGGATAATCTGGGTCCCCTTCTATCAGAAAGAAAGAACTGGAAAGTGTATTCCTAGTAAAGTTTTAGTAGCTATATATTTATTATCCACCCCAGGAATATATTCACTTTAAAAGAAGGCTGAATAAATGAAACAATGGGTAATCCAAAGAAATCAATTACCAATGAGTGAGCAAAATATATTTAAGGTAGGAAGACTCTCATGCCCTGTAAATCATACTTCACAGTATAATAATCACTTCTCCCATATATAAGTTTATATTTGGTTATAAAACCTAATGCATATTCAGAATCCACAACAGTGAATTTTTATTGCAGAAATTTTCAAAAGTTGTTTTCATGCTACGTCACGTTCACAACTGCTAAGTTCTGTGTATTGAAACTGATTGATATTACTACCAACAGGAAAGTGATATCAGAGTCAGATAAAGAGGACCAAGAAGAAGTCAAAGCCTTGAACTAATTTGCTTGACACATGGTAGAGGACGGCTTACTTATATCTTCATTTGTGAAACAACCTACTCGTACATCAGGACCATGAGATCACTGAAACATTAAAATAGACAAAGAAATAAAAGTTAAATATGCATACTTCCAGGAATTTTACCAGTTATTGAATACTTGTGTCTATTTTACTTGTTGGATACCACTATGTTTGATACCACACTATAATCATCTCTTTCATTTCACATGTTCTCTAAGTCCTATTTATCTTTTTTTATTTGAAGAGTGTTTCTAGAATTTCTATATTAGATCTATAGTATGAATATCAGATAAATAAGAAACAGGGGATTTATGTACCCCAACTTGCAGATCACCAGTAAAAATAATTAATGAGGAAATAGAGATGAAAAAGCAGTCCTGAAAACTTAAAGTCTTCTTGTTTTTAAAAAAAAAATCCCTGGGCAGGCGTGGTGTCTCACGCCTGTAATTCTAGCACTCTGAGAGCCTGAGGCGGGAGGATTGTTTGAGCTTGAGTTCAAGACCAGCCTGAGCAAGAGCGAGACCCCGTCTCTACTAAAAATAGAAAGAAAATTAGCCAGACAACTAAAAATATATAGAAAAAATTAGCAGGGCACGGTGGCATATGCCTGTAGTCCCAGCTACTCAGGAGGCTGAGGCAGGAGGATGGCTTGAGCCCAGGAGTTTGAGGTTGCTGTGAGCTAGGCTGACGCCATGGCACTCTAGCCCAGGCAACAGAGTGAGACTCTGTCTCAAAAAAAAAAAAAAAAAAATCCCTTTTTGCAAAATTTGGTTTATTCTGTTCCTAGAACAAGCCTGAAGTCAGAAATGAATTGCTTCTAGTTCTGTGAATAACTAGCTTCACATGCCTATGTTTTACACACACGTACATAATACCAGTGCCAACCTCCCTCACTTTTAAGAGTTATTCACTTTGGTACATATTGGAAAAGAGAAGTTTAAGGATTTGTCCCTTCTGTATTGTCCAAATGGCAGTCCTCCCCAAGGTCATATGCTTTTCCCCAGTGCCTACAGTTCTAATTAGGATCACTATTCACTTCACTATTGCCCCCCACCTGCAACTCCTGGCATAGCCTCCACAAGAGGTAGCTCCCATCCACAGTGCCAATAGAGGAGTGGAGGACCCGTTGGTCAGAACTTAATCACAGGGACATACCAAACTACAAGGGAGGCTGGAAATAGTCTTTAGATTGTGGAGATGGGGGTGGGGGGTGAAAATCTACCTAGCTAAAATGAAGGGACTCTATCACTAAAAGAAATGGAGGATGGATATTAGGGGACAACTGCAAGTTTCTGGCACAACACTGTTTGGAGAAAAATGTTTGGAACAAAAGGAAAAGGTAGTCAGGCCTAGAAAAGGCAAATTCAAAAAGTTATAAATTGGCAGTCCCATCCCAGCACCATCAAGAATTAAAGGTACCCTGTCAGCTGATGTATTTGTCCGTCAGACAGATAGATCTCTGTCGTGAAGAGGAACACAGCAGGCTATCAAAGCCTAAACTTTTAAATCATGTAACTAATTCCCTTTATCCTGATTCCATGCTCACCGAGAAATCTTTTTTCGCCCAGAGGGGAGAATATGTGCTCGACAGGTCAGTGCAAACATTAGGTTACCTGATGGTTATATTTCTCAATGTGTATATTAGTCTGCTAGTTAGATTGAGCTTGAGCTTGTCAAACTAAGAATTGGATCCTGGACCCAGGTAATTTTACCAAGAAAAATTCCATTTTGTGAGCTTTGTTGGCAACCAGCCTTCCCCTGGTGACACCTCCCTGCATTGACAGGTGTAATGGTTAGCTACTGCTGCAACAATGCTGCATAACAAAGGGGTCTAAAACAACATTTACGGTTGCTCACACATCTGCAGGTCAGCTGGGCATTTGACTGAACTTGGCTCATCCACACAGCTCTGCTTCAGGCTACAGCACCTAGGGCAGCTCTGCTTCTCCCTACAAGTCTGTCAATTGCCTGAAGCAGCTCTGCTACATGTATCATCCTCTTGGAAATACACATGGACCAGTGGGATAGCTGAAACTTAGAGACAAAGGGACTCACCAAAGGCCACACAGACATTAAATGAAGAAAAGCAGGATTTGAAACAGAACATCAGATGCTAATTCAAGGGCTTCTTTTCACCACAACAGTTCTCTCTTTGATTGTTTTGATAACCAAGAATTTCTAAAAAGAATGTGTGTTGGATGTGAGATAGTCTAATTGGGACATAGTGAAGGGCTGTAAATGAACTTGCCATAAAGATCAGTCCTCATCCTGCTGCTCTACAATAGCAGAAATTTCCCAGATTCTCAGCTGATATTGAAATTGATCCCGCCCCCCAGCCTGCGTCCAGGCCTGTTTGTCTAGAATTGCAGTGACTCTAGGCCTTGGAAACATCTATGCTTTCTTGACTGTTGTTTTGAAAAGCAGCAAGTAGGTAAATAGGTAAGAAGCAGCAAACTGGAGCCAAAATCCAGAAGTCTGTGGCCCAGACAGGGCTGGTGCTGTGCTTCACAACAGCATGGTGTGGCAGGAAAGGCAAGGGAATCAGCCTCACCTTTGCTACTTAGTACCTTAGTCCTTAGACTGGAGGCTCACTTTGTTATTTGAATATATTTGAAAACATTTTGTTGACTATAAGAAGCCAATGTAAAATATAACTGTTGTGGAAGTTTACAAGAGGCAGCACACACTGAGGGCTAGGTTGGTTAGGAAAGCTTTTCCAGAGGAAATAGTTTCATTCTTTCATGGTGGCAGAGGTCCAAGGTTAAACTCCAGAATCATCACCCCCACCTCCCAACCTGTGCCCTGCAAAAGGCAGGATCCTTTCCGTGCTGAGCTCTGGAATTCCCTTTGGCTTCTGCGGAAAGCCGCTCTCCTTTTAGCCCGGAGAACTCCTCTGGACTCTATCCGTGCTGTGTCCTGTAACTTTCCCGGCCAGTGGGCACTCTGCCCACTTGAGCATCTGTTCCCTGCATCGACCATTCCTTTTTCAGGTGTAGCCCTGAGTGCCAGGACTGCAGCCCACTGAGCCCTGGGTATTAATAGGTATTGGTGTCTTGCCTCTCCCTTTGGACCGCACAGCTGAGTGAACTTGGCTATGGTCCCGGGGAGTAGGGGTGAGGTGTGTACGGTTTTTAGCTACAGTGCACTCTTCATCAGATTTCAGAGAAGTCAGACCGGGATTTTCCTCCGTCCTGTGACCTAGGCAAATGCAGGATCTCCCTGGGAAGCTCGGAGTGGGGCAGGGAGCTGCCCGCCCCCCGCCCCCCGCCCTGCAGCTCGCTCCCCTCCAGCTGGCGGATTGTCTGGCGCCGAGCTCGCGGGAGGAGGCCGTCGGGGGCGGGCCAGTCAGCGGGGCTGCCCTCCCCGCAGTGACGTCCCAGGGGGCGGAGGGGCGACCAACTGACTCTGCGCCCTCCCCCACTCCTCTTGGTGCCCAGTCCGTCGGTCCTCGGGAGATGCCGCTGCCGCCGCGGTTGCAGTTGTCGCGCATGCAGCAGCCGGGCCGCCAGCTCCACCGCCGCCGTAGCGCCGGGGCGTCCGAGGGCGCGGCAGAGTCGGGCCATGCAGCCGGGAGCGGCGCTGCGGGCAGTGCTGCTGGCCGTGCTGCTGGCGGGGCCGCGGGGCGCGAGCGGTCGCCTGCTGAGCGGTGAGTTGGCGCGCTGGGGCAGGGGCTGGTGCGCGGGCGGGATCGGCTGATGCACCCATTGCTCCACAGCTGCTGCCTCTTCGGGGTCGCCCCCCTTTTTCCCTGGCCCTCTGCGAGGTGGGAATGGGGAAGCGCCCCTGCCCCACTCCCACACTCAGCCCTTCGGAGGCTCCTTTTTAGGGAGCAGGCGTCTGTGTCCAGCGCGGGTTCCCGGGGCCGCCCAGTTCCCTGCGTATGCTGGAGCGCTCGAAGTCAGTTCCCGGCTTGGGGGTTCGGGGTGGGCCGAAGGATGTAGGGGAGGTGGGGCAGTAGGCAAGCTCGCCTCAGCGGGTGCCGCTTTGGCCCGCTCCGTTGACCGCGGCGAGGTAGTCTCTGGGATCCCCACGCGGGACGGGCTCCCCAAGTAGCCCCATCTACCGCCCGCTCCGGAGGCAGCCACGGACACGGCGGGGTAGGGGTGCCGTGGGAACCCTGCCTGTTACTCCTCGTCTCTTCTGGGGGAGGATGGCTAGACCCAGCACCTACAACAACAGCGCTTAGAGATGGGGGGGGAAAAGCGTAGTTAGTGCAGGACGAGCCCCGCCTGACTCCGGGGAATGACTCTCTGCTTCCTTCCTCCTGTCGTGTGACTGCAGCCTCGGACGTGGACCTCAGAGGAGGTACAGTGCTCTGGCTTCTTGCCTTTTCCAGTTGTTCTGCTCGTCGTGGGGAGAGTATCCGCGCCCTTTTCTCGGGTGCCCTTTGCAGGAACCGACAGCTTGGCCAAACAGGACGGAGGAGAATGGGAACCTCCTCCACTCGGGGATCCCGGCTTGTGAAGCTGATTTAAAGAATCTAGAAGTGGTTTCAGGATGGGGGTGGGGCTCAGGGAGGCAAAAGGGGAGGGCGACTGAATTGAGCCACTTGGGTTAGGGCTGCAAGGACTCCGTCCTTGGTCGTGGGAGACAGAAGGCCCTCCTCCCGCCCTTCCCTTTCCTGAAAAAGAGAAGAGAAAGACACTTCCTGAAGGCAGGGGAACCAGATGGGCCCTTGGGCCTCCTTCCAGCTCTGGCTGTCTCTAGCTTTGGTCCGCTGACATGGGATGCGTGGCCAGCCTGGACGGTACAGGAAACTCGTTTAAGGTGTTATGTGTTCTCTTGACAGTCCAGCGTGGAAAAGCCGGGGCTGCCAGGAAATTCAACTCCAGCTTATGTCACGCTGGTGGCCAGGCTGGGGGTGTTCCTGGGGGCTCTCATGCGCCTTTCCTCTGCTGTCTGATTTGGAGCCAGCTCTAATCAATCATAGAAGCTTGGCTGGCTCGGCCTCCTCCCCAGGCAGCATCCCAGCCCATCCTCTCTGGAACACCTCCTGTGAGAATGTCTGGCTTCTGAGCCCTCCTAATTTGCTGGTGGACCAGGCTAGTTAGAGTTTCTCTATTTACCAGCAATAGCCAAATAATGACAAGAAAAGGGAGAAGATGCAAAGGTCTTATAACTTGTTGCTTACTGAGGATTTATTTATAAAAGTGATGAGAGAAGAAATAGAAAATATTCACTGGAAGCTTCTGGATCATCTGCACGTGCTTTTTCTCACTTAGCACTAATAATGTAGTTAACCATCTATGGCCCTTTGCCCTGTCTTCTGGACAGTATTGGGAATGATGAAAGCTATCTGGCTCCCTGCACAGCTGCAAAACAAGTTAGGAAAATGAGACCATTCCAGAAGGTCTGGAAAGAGGTTCTCAAACCCAAATCCTTTACCCCTGGCTCTGTAGCAGCAGTTCACAGCCACAGGCCACAGTTTGGCACTCTCATTGCAGGGGACTACTCCCCTTGTTGATATGTGGTTCTCACTTTATACATTTGGATCCAGAAACATATGCTGTGTGCTCCTGTGGGCTAGGAACTGGCATTTGTTTCTGTATTCCCAGCACCTAGCACAGGGCCGGGCACAGAGCGTACACTCAATAAACGTCAATTGCACAAAGGAGTAAGGAGGCTAATGTCTGAGTTGCAGCAAGGCTTCAATCTCACACACACAAACAAGGGCGGCGTGTGCTGGTGAATGATTTGTTACTGGCTTCTCCATCCATTTGTCTGAGATGGTCTTCCGCCGTCAGGTGTCAGCCTGATGAGACACACTACATGGGCTCCCAGGGCAACGTGAGCCTGGGGTGGAGTGGGGAGCCAGCAGTACAGTTCTCCAGTACCAGCGTGACTTTATAATTAGATCTGGGTTCTGACTCAGGTGATGCTGCTGATAGCTGTGTGACCTTAACCAAATTATTTAATTTCTCTGAGCCTCAGTCTTCTCATTTGTAAAGTGGGACAAAACAATATCTATATCAAGGGACTTTTATGAGGGATAAACAAGATAAAGTATATATGTAAATGTAAAGCCCTTACCATAATTCATGGCACACAGTAAGAGTTCAGTCAACCTTAACTATTGTCTTTAGGTCAGGGGACTGTCAATGGCAGAAAACCCCATGGATCTGACCCTCTTAGCTTTTGTTTACACCAGATACTGAGCAAATACTCAGTCCCGCTGCATAGGCAGAGAGTTCTAGGCAGAGGAGCCCAGGCCTGAGTTCAGAATGCCTTTCCTGCCTGAAGGAACCACCAAACAAACATACTTACTTTAAGCCACACTCTTCCCTGAGACTCCCTAATGAAAGTATTGTTTGTGTGCCTTTAAGTGAAACCATAAACCTTTATCTATTTCTCCTTGAAAAGGTAGTCAAATATGTCTGCTTTTCAAGAATCTGTAATGGAATAAACAAAACATGATGTCCCTATGCAAATTTGCTTGGGAACCCTGCCTGACATAATTACAGGCCACTGACGAGTAATCAGAATTCCTATCCAGGGATAGCTTCATTCAGATGCCTCCAAGTACCCCTGCCCCAGTATACTTTTGGGGACACTGAAACAGGTTGGTTTCTTTTTTCTCTAGGGCAGCCAGTCTGCCGAGGAGGGACACAGAGGCCTTGTTATAAAGTCATTTACTTTCATGATTCTTCTCGAAGACTGAACTTTGAGGAAGCCAAAGAAGCCTGCAGGAGAGATGGGGGTGAGCTAGTCAGCATCGAGTCCGAAGATGAACAGAGACTGATAGAAAAGTTCATTGAAAACCTCTTGGCATCTGACGGTGATTTCTGGATTGGGCTCAGGAGGCCTGAGGAGAAACAAAGCAATAGCACAGCCTGCCAGGACCTTTATGCTTGGACTGATGGCAGCACATCAAAATTTAGGTAAGTGTGTGGAACCCACTGCAGCTGACTCATATGATGTAACTCAAAAAAGAGGCAGGCTGGATCCAAGATGCCAGATCAGAGGAGAAGACCCAGCCAGGCAGAGCCCTGAGAGGGCAGTAGCACCAGAACAATGATTGACCAGAGCAGTATAGTGACAGTGGTGAACTCAGCCTTTTGGGGCCTAACTGGTGTCCAAAGAGCTCTCTGTTCAGGTGGGTACCACCCAGCAGTGTCATTTCAATGGCACACAATGCTTGAAGTCAGCGGTTCTGGCTATGTGGCCTTTTGGACTGGAACACAGTTGAGAGACTAGGGCTGAGATTCATGGTAGGACTCCAGACCACAGAGAATTGTTATAATGGGCAAGAAATCAGAGCCAAGATCTAACTCTGGGGATTAGCCAAGAGTGGGGACTTCAGAAAGGTTGCAGTTTGTAGGACCCTCCTAAACCTACAGTGTCAAGACTCACCCATACCCCACCCTGGCACCATGACATTGCCATCATCTCTTCCTGAGAAATCCAGTGACATGGACAAACATTAAAAAAAATCAAAATTAAGAGACAGATATAAGACTAGGAAAATGTTTGTAACAAATCTAACAAAGAGTTAATATCTTTTCATGATAAACAGTTTATATAAGTCAATAAAACACTAAGACCCCAAAAGATAAAGAGACCAGAGACCTGAGCAATTTACAAAATAGAAAATCTAAATGGAAAATAATCATATGAGGAAAAGTCTAAACTCATCAAAAGAATGAAGACTAAAATGCATATTTGTTACCCATTACATGTAAGACAGCATGTCAGCATCTGTCATAGTCTACCCAATATGCTGATCAGACCCACATCTTCCCGTAAGTTCTGGGAGTAGCCCCTCCAGGATTCGCATGAGCCTCTCTTCCCGGGAGAAACTTTAAAAAGCAGAGGTAGTAGGATGAACTACACTTCCCATCACTGCAGCTGGTCTCATGGCCACAACTAATACTTACTGACCTGCCTCCTCTACCATGCAGTCTAGATTCCCTCGCTGTCTGCTGCCCTCACTGGCTTACCTTGCAGCATCTCTGAAGGGTCTGAGGCCCTACTCACCTTGCACTTCTCTGGCTGGAGTAAGTGCATTTTTCCATTGACCATCAAAATTGGTCAAGTGAGTACCAAGAGATACCCAAGTATATAACATGGGTGCCTTCTCCCTGCGCATAATACCTAACAGTGAACCTACTTCCTCCTAATAATTACAGTCAATTACCTCCTGCCAAGATAATGGCTCCTTTCCTTGCCTGCTGGTCTCTGGACACAGGATCCCAAAGGGTCCAAGTGGCAGCAATAGCTCAAAGTTTAATAAGACTCTTACAATATCTTCTTGCAGAAGTATTCCCCTGTGGGAGCCAGGTCCTCTAAACTTCCAGAGCCCAGAGCTGCAGAGACAGGAAGCACCCAATTGGGTGATGCTAAGTGGGGTTACTCCTCCTTCCACCCCTTGGCTCTCAGACCCATATATTCATACTCTTGGGGACACAGGACTATATAAGGGGCATTGATTTATTTTAAAGTGTACACCACATCTTGAAGGATGATGCCCCATCCCTGCAAAATAGTGCCTCTAAGCTGATGTTCCCACTGTGTTTTCAACAAGCTATTCTGTCACTCTGTCAGACTGCCAGCTTCAGGATGATGCAGTATGTGACATGACTAGTAAATCCCATGGCTGGGTGCCTACACCCACACCTTCTTTGCTAACATAGGTCCCTTTGTCTGATGAGAGGTTATTTAGGATCCTGTTCTGGTAGATTAAATACTTGGTAAGCCTTTGGGTACTGGTGCTCACTAAGTCCCTGAGGCAGGAAAGGCAAACCAAAACCCAGGTTGTGTGTCTGTTCCTATCAGAATGAATCATTGCCCCTTTCAGGGGTCCAATGCAGTCAACTTGTCACCAAGTGCATGTTGGTCTCCTCAAGGGTTGGTGCTATGTCACAGACTTAGCATTGGTCTCTGTTGCTGGGAAGTTGGATATATGGCAGTAGCAGGAGCTAGATTAGCCTTGGTGAGTGGAAGCCTGTCTGTTGAACCCATGCATAACCTTCATCTCTGCCACCACGGCAACTCTATTCATGTATCTATTGTTCTAGAACTGGGGTGGTTGACAAAAGGCTGGCTGGCATCACCTGGCTGAGTCATTTGGTCTCCCTAGTTCTTTTGTGCCTCTTCCATGGTAGATGCTCCTGGAGAGCTTTCACATCTGATGGAAAGATTCTCATACTTTATGCTCACTCCCATATGTCTATTCACATCACTATCCAAAACCTCCTTGTCCCCAATCTTCCATTCATTTTTTTAGACTCTTGATCAGCTGGCCATGCTATTTGCATCACCCCTGAGTCCTTACATATTCCAACCTTCGATAACTTCTCTTTCCATACAAAGTGGTTAACTAGGTGCACCAACTAAAGCTCTGGGCACTGGATGCACCCTTACACTATCTTTCAAGGCCACCTCTGAGTGGGGCTGCAGTGCAGCTGTTGTCTATTTCAGCGTGTACTCCCATATTTAGCTGACCTACCCATGAACCATGCTCAGGCTGCCTGAATCAGCTAGTCCTAAGGGATTCCTCCATGCAGCCATCAGTGTGAGCTAAGGGAGAGGCTCTGGTACAACAGTGGCAGGTGTCAAGGCAGTCTATCCTACCTGCTTATACAGTGCCCCTTGGTCCTGCATACACAATGCCCTTTAGTCTTAGATATATTTCCTCCATCTTACAATGGATTGAATCTGGGCCTACCCAACCTGTGATGAGGTATGTCTGGCAAAACCTATCTCATCATGGGCAGGTTGTGCTGCATGGTCTCTTGGTGCTTCCTGCCTAGTAGCAAGCCAGGAGTTATTTTCCAAAAAGCGACTAATTTTCAGCTATAGATGGTATGGCCTTGCTCCATAATCCTAGGGTCTGCATCATGATTCTTTCATCAGGGCTTGTCACAAATTCTATATGGCATTATTTTTCCCCACCACTACATCTCTACTAATAGGCTCTACTCAATCATGGAGCCCAGGTGGCAAGTCTGCTTGTACACAGCCTAGACCCACTTCTGAGTTCTTTTCTGCTGTGGATCCCACTCAAAGATGGCCACCTTTCATGTCACTTAATAAGCGTGCTAGAACAGTGTTCCCAGGTGTGAAATATGCTGCCTCTAGAACCCAAAGAGGCCTACCAAGTGCTGTGCTTCCTTTGAATTATTGCAAGATGCAATAGTTTAATTTGAAAGAGATGTTCTGGTATCCTCTAGATCACTAGATACCTACAGATTTTATTGAAGTGGTAGGTCCCTGAGTCTTCATAAGATCTACCTTCAACCCTCTAGAGTACATGAGTCTTACTAAGGTCTCCAGTGTACTGAACAGTTCTTGTTCAGCTTGTCCAAGTATCATGATGTCAGCAATATCGTGGGCCTGTCTGATTTTCTGCAAGATGTCTAGGAAGTCCAGGTCTCTTCATACCATATTATGACAGAGGGTGGGAAAAATTAATATAGCTTGAGGCAAAACCATAAGTATATACTGTTGTCCATTCCAATGGACTGTTTCAGATCCCCTTTCTGACACAGATGGAAAAGAATGTGTTCCCCTGGTCTACATATTAAGAACCCGAGGGCATGTTAACCTGCTCTAGCAAAGATACCACATATTGCACAGCAGCTACAATCATGGCTTCCACTTGGTTGAGTTTGTGCTATTCTAGTATCATCCTTCAGGATCTGCCTGGTTTTTGCAGGAGTCACACTAGTGAATTAAATAGAGATATGATGGGGAACACCACCCCTGCATTCTCTGGGTCTTTAAGGGTGGCACTACTTTCTGCAACCTCCCTGCATAAAATATTGTTGATGATTTACTATCTTGGTTAGGGTGGGGAGGAGTGCAGTTTCAGAGGCTTCCACTTGGCCTTCTCCACTATGATAGTTCTTACTCCTAGGTAAGCAGTTCCTTGCTACTAGACAAGGAGCACCAAGAGATCATGCAGCTCAATCTGCCCATCATGGGCTAAGGAACCAATGTGGAACTGTACCAACTGCTGATATGTCATGTATCTGGGGACTGGGGAATGATCACTGGTTGGGGTCTCATTGTGAGATGGTCCTGGACCAGACCTCTATTTAATACCTGGCCTCAATATGCTCCCACTCCAATAGGTATCTTTTATAATACTTCATGTCTGGATCTTAATGTCAACTTGCACCCTGTGTCCAATAGTCCTTGTAATATTTGGATATTCCTCTTTCCCCGGTGTTTGGTTACTTCAGTAAATGGCCATAGGTCCCTTTGGGGGAAGAACAGTGAAAATTATTAAAATGTGCACCTGCCATGGTGTTGCAGGGTCCTTCTTACTGGAAACCTGGCCTCTCCCTCCATCAGTGAGTTCTGAGTTTGAGAATTGGCTCAAGTCTAGAAATTATGTGCCGGGCATAATATTCCTTCTATCTATGGGACAAAATAACATAAAGCCATAAAGCCACTAGAGAAGGGAACAAGGAAAGTCAGGGTAAGAGGCCCAGTGGGGTTGGAAAACGAGCTAAATAATGGAATAACTAATGAGGTGCAGAGCCCAGCCCTCTTCAGGGCCCCCAGCTGTCCAGCCATGGCATCCAAGGAATGTTTGTTGCAAGCTCAGCTATTGTCCAGGAAATTCAGTCCAATGGGTGCAACAAAAGATCATCCTTTTGGTGACAATAACACAGGACTCAAGCAGAGACTTATTGTGATGCCAACAGGGACCTGTCTCTTAACTGTCTCTTTCCTATGGAGCGGTTCTGACAAGAGCTAGGCAGAGCAGCAGTACCTGCTCTGAGCATCAGGGCAAGACCTGAGCCGTGGAGGAAAGAGCTCAGGTGAGTAACCAGCAGACTACAAAGCCCAGCCCCAAGTCAACACCTGGGGTAGGTGCTTGAAGATTTAAACTTTCTGTGGGATTCAGGGCTTTAACCTGGCATGCACATATCCAACTGGGTGGCAGCACCATTTAATTTCAAGATAGTAGAGCCAAGGCCGCTAGTGTACCACTTCACAGGGCTGGGGAGACAAAGGCAAGACATCTGGCAGTGAAGGCTGAGGGGCTCACAGCCTGATCACGTGGAAACAACTTAAAAACTGAAAAAAAGGCCAAATGCTGCTCCTGCTCTTGTCTACACCCTCTCACCTGCATTGACAGCCTCTATACTTTGGAATGCGTTGCTCACATGCTTGGATTTCCCACCTCCTACCCAGGCCTGGGAAGGCAGCTGTGGCCTTTGAAAAGCTGGGGAGATGGGAGCAGGGCAAGCTCTGGGTGAGATAAACCATCCCTCTTCCCAGTGCTTCTAATCTCTAAAAAAAAGAGAAACAAAACCCAATTAGCAAAAAGCAAAAAAGAAATAAGATCGTCCAGACTAGCTCTGCTAGCTGCTTTTTCTCATAATTACTTTGCAGACATCATATGATGATATATTCCTCCCTCCAAAGAGACTGTGGCAAATGTCAGATGACTGATTGTGAAGTCCATATTAGAAAGCGTGCAGTTCTACTTGTTGGCAGTACTTGAATTCCCCCCCGTCTCTGTATTGTGTTCTGAAGCAGCGGCTTATGTTCATGGCTCAGTGGAACTTGATGGGGAAACAAGGGGTTTGAAGTCTTGGGGTATCCTTCTCCAGCTGCCAGCTTTGTCAATCCCTTTCCTACAGGAACTGGTATGTGGACGAGCCTTCCTGCGGCAGCGAGGTCTGCGTGGTCATGTACCATCAGCCATCGGCACCCGCAGGCATCGGAGGCCCCTACATGTTCCAGTGGAACGATGACCGATGCAACATGAAGAACAATTTCATTTGCAAATATTCTGATGGTAATGAATCCTCTCCCCAGCTATGTGGCTGAGTTCTCAACCTCCTCTCTCGTTTCATAAGCAGCTGCTAGTACCCAGCATTTGTCATGTGCTCTCTGAGAAAGCTTGTTGCAAATGCCAGCAATGTTAAACTTTGGGAATTCTTGCAAAGGGAAATGTAATGGCACTTTCTCACTGAGGAGTGATTCCAGCAAAGGAAAGGTTATCAGATGCTAAGAGAAGGGATGAAAAAAATAAAGGGTCTAACTTATATGTGATAAAGCAAGACTTACGAGAACTGCAGGAAATAAAAAGCCCTCTAAGTGGAGAGCCACAAATTCTTATTCTTCCCACATGTGAGGCTGGCTGTAAGAGCTTGGAATAAGCTGGCCACTGCTCCTACAAGTCTTCTAATGGCCATGTGAGATTATTTTCCCGGGCTTTAAGGAAACACAGTAACACCCGGAGTAGGTAAATGATAAAGTACACCAATTTCTCCAGCACTGGGTACAGACAGCAGGCACTTTGATGAGCAGGTTTAATCTCCCCAGAGTATCCACTATATATGCCTTGCAAATTCAACTTACGTTTGCATCCAGATCTGTAAGGGTTTTCTATTGGCTACAAGCCCCATAGTTTCCATCTGCTGGGGTTTCTCAGACTCCTCCATTATAACTGATGTAGATTTAAACTTGAACTGATCCTTCGCTTGTCCCTGAAGTTTCTCACCTCCCTGAAGCCAATTGCTTGGCCCCAATTCTGCATTCTTTCCTGACAGAAGTAGAGAGACTAGTTAGTTTGGGACTAAATAATCTTGTCATTTTAAAATTGAATTGCACCATGCTTTAGGGGCAATTTTTGCTGCTAAGAGATGTTTTTCCTCCCTCTTTTCCTCCTCAGATGAATTCTTCTCTCCAGCAACCTGGCCTCTCCACCATAGAGTTGTTTTTAGGCAGGGAGACTGGCTTAGCAGGTTGCATTTTTACAAGCAGTGAAAGCAAGGCACTTGGTACAAACTGGTTTTCCATCACTTTTGTGAATTATATTCTATTAGCTCCATGGTTTAAACTTTTGCATTTCTTTAACATTTTTTGAAATGTGAGGTTTTGAAATTTGTTTTAATATCCTTTTACTTTTGAACTTGGAAACTTTTTTGAAAAAAAGATCATATTCTTTATTATTTTTTGCTATTGCCTGTATTAGTTATGCTGAATCCTGGCAGGAAAAAGCACACCCGAAGGGTTTAACGAAGAGAGTGTATTTAAAAGGATATTTGCTGAGGGGTAGGCAAAGAGCAAGAGTTGGTAAAGTACCCAGGAACTAGCTACAGTGGAAGCTGTTACCACACCTAGGCTCAAAGGGGCAAAGGGAAGGAACGGTTTTAGCAGAACCTGGAGAAAGCTTGGGGTCATGAAAGAGGACCCACCCAGCAGGAGCTATAATCACAGAATACGCTACTGTCAAAGCATGCTGACATGGGAAGGGGCATGGGAATAAACATGGAGACCTCTCTCCTCCTGCCCTCTGATCTCCTGCCTTTGCCTCCCATGGGCTAAGTCCAATCAGAGATCAAAGGGCAAGGTTCTATGCCTCAGTTGCCTCTTTGTATTTAGGGATGATAAAAGTTTCTACCTCAAAAAAAAAGAGAGCGAGCTCAAAGGACAAGGGAGTTCATACCCCTTAGCACGCCAGGAAAGGATCAGCATGATCAGACCCTTGCCTGCCTGTCCAGCCTCAATTCTCACCACTCTAATTCCTTTCCCCGTCCTATTCCAATACCTTTGCAGTCAACGCAGTTCCCCAAGAGCTCTTCATTGCTGTTCTGTGCTTGGAACACCCTTCCCCCTTTCCCAGTCAACTCATTCTCACCCTCCAGGTTCAGGTTAGATATCACCTTCTCTCATAACAAATAAGTGCAACAGGTGATCCTGGATTAGATCCTGAACCATAATGTGATGATGATGATGATTTTCTATAAATGACATTATTAGGACAATTAGCAGAATTTGAAGGAGGTCTGTAGATTATAATATTATGTCAATGTTGATTTCTTGGTTTTGATATTTGTACTGCAGTTTTGTAAGAGAATGTCCCTCCCCCTTTTTAAACATAGACTGAAGTCTTTAGGAGTAAAGGGGTACGATGTCTGCAACTTATTCTCAAGAAAAAAGTTATGTATGTGTATGTATAGATATCAAGATGTATATGTGTGTTTATATATATTTTATATAGAGAGAGAGAGACAAGGGGGACAGAGAGGATAATGAAATAAATGAAATGTGGTAAAATGATAAGGGGAAGGATATGTGAGAATTCTTTGTACTATTCTTGCAAATTTTCATGCATCTGAAATTATTTCAAAATAAGTTTAAAAAGTAACTTCCTTTGGGGGAGGGGCCTCCAAACCAGGTTTGGTGTTCCTCCCATGAGGATCATAGCACCTTACACACACAGTACTTTACCTGCCTATTTGCAAGTTTGTCCCCTTCCCTACATGGTTGGCATGAAGTCTGGAAACACCCGTTTAACCACTTGATGGGCTGGGGAAGCTGCCTCCTGTGGTTCCGACAGGATGGCACCCTATCCCATTATCCTGAGTGGCAAAGGACGGGGTGAATGATAACACCTAAAACTAGCTTTGAGAACATGGCCACGTAGAGGGGACAGCGTGCTCACCAGACCTGAGCACTTGATTACTTCTGCGATATGCTAAAGGCGTATTCAGGGAAAATCATCTGCGGCATCACAGATGCACGTGCAGGGATGGATGGAAACGCCACATTGATGTGCCATGTTCACTGCAATTTTGCACACTGGATTGAGCTGTGGAGGGACAACAATTTGAATAGGTAATATAATGTCATTGAATATACTATGCATTTCAATATAGTATCACAAAATTAGTATTAATTAATAGTCTCCTATATTTCCAGATTTTATGGCCATCCTGTAGAATGAGCTAGGATTAGAAGAATTAAAGGGCTGGGATTATTTCTCACTTGCTGTTTTATCTCTACTACTTAGCACAGTTATGGCTCCTTGCTATTTTAATTTGCATTTGAATTCATTTGGTTGAAATCCCAGTTCAGCTGCTAATTAGCTGTGAGATTTGGGCAAGCTTAATCTCCCCGTATCTTGGTCTCCTCCTGTACAAAACCAGAATAATAATAAGGCTACCTCACAAGGCTGTTATCAGGACTAATTGAGTTTATTTTTATAAAACACTTAGAACGATTCCTATCATATAGCATGTATTATACAAGTGGGTTTTATTAAATAAATGAATTTGCACCACCTCTGCACACATACACTTATGGGAAAATGACTAAAAGTTTCTGTCCTTTCTGAATGAAACTTCAGGATAGGAATGACATCATGGCTTAGGACTGTGATTTCTAAAGTCTTGTCCTCAAGAACCCTGTCCCTGTGAACTCCAGAGCATCTGATTAGCATAAGAGACTCACTGCCAATACAAGAAGTGGACACACTTCCAGCCAAAAGCAAAAACATTGGATGTAGATTGTCTGTGCAACCTGACTTTCCTGAGGCTCTCTGAAATATTTAAAATAACTCAAGGCCAGGCGCAGTGGCTCACGTCTGTAATCCTAGCACTCAGGGAGGCCAAGGTGCTTGGATGGTTTGAGCTCAGGAGTTCGAGACCAGCCTGAGCAAGAGCGAGACCCTGTCTCTACTAAAAATACAAAGAAATTATATGGACAGCTAAAAATATGTATAGAAAAATTAGCCGGGCATGGTGGCGCATGCCTGTAGTCCCAGCTACTCGGGAGGCTGAGGCAGGAGGATTGCTTGAGCCCAGGAGTTTGAGGTTGCTGTGAGCTAAGCTGATGCCACAGCACTCTAGCCCGGGCAACAGAGTGAGACTCTGTCTCAAAAAAAAAAAAAAACTCAAGAGTTCTAGATCACTAGTCTCTGCCCTGGTGTTGGCCAGTGGTCTACTTAGCCCCTCAATGATTTCCACTACTTGGAGAAAAGTGTTTGTTGCTCTCCAGAACACCCTGAACATGAATTGATAGATTGTTTTAAAATAATCCAGGCTGGGAACGTAGTGGGGGAGGAGTAGGGATTATTAGCTATACGTTAATAGGAGTTGAAGTGTAATGGCACATAGGGGTTCATTATAACAGTCTTTCTACTTTTGTGATATTTAGAAATTTTCATATTTAAAGGTTTTAAATACTTTGTAAAAAAGAAAAAGCCACTGGAATAAAGCTCAGGGAATGCTAGTCTTTCTGAAGAAGCAATTCTTTTGAGTTACTAACCCAGTTCCTGGTATCTGGTAACAGTAAATAAAGTTTATTGGATGACTAAGTAGGAAGATAAACGGTGGATGCCATGCTCCAGCTGATTTCATTCAGATGGCATGAAAATTTAGTTATTATTTTTGTTTTTATTTCTTTCTGCTACAGAGAAACCAACAGTTCCTTCTATGAGGCCTGGAGGTAAGCCTGTCACTTGAGATTTGGGTTAAATGGGGCTGTTTCATAGCCCCTCTTTATGTGTTTAGAACCATATGCCTTTGAGATCAGATTATTCAACAGAAAGACCACTGGTGTCAACCCAGGCAATTTGGACAGGTAAACGCCTCACTTAGCCATGACCACTAATTCATTAGTCTCACTCACTAGTATTGTCTATTTCTCTCAAAGCTGAAAAGCAACAGGTGCAAATTCGGTTTGTTACTTGGCATTACTCACAATATGAAAGGAATAATTTAATCTAATGAGACAAGAAATGAGCCAAACTGATAATTTATGGTCCTAGAAGTGAGTCATTGGCCCTTCTGTTGGCACCACAGTACTTGAGGCGCCTCCACATCAGCTGCTTGTTGGTTGTCGTGGTACCTGATTCTTGGCAGCAAGGGTCTCACCACAAAGATGGAGACAATTAAATCTCTGGGGTAGCAAATTCAACCCTTTACTTTTCTAGGTTTATGGAGGACACTGGTCAAATTGCTACTGATTGTTTGTGTCTGACTTTGAACGTGGTAGGACCTCAGAGAATACCTGGATTCTGATGCTTTTCTCCAAGTTCTCAAATCCATGTGTCCCTCTCCAGGTGAGGGAACAGAGCCAGCAGGGCCCATACTTCCAGAAGAAACACAGGAAGAAGATGCCAAAGAAACATTTAAAGAAAGTAAAGGTAGGTACAGAACTCTCCTGGAAAAAATAGATAAGGAGACTCCCTTGATCACAAATTACGCATGTTTAAATACCCTACTTGGTTCTTTCCCACAGCTACTTAAATATGGAACTAGACAGGATACCTGTGGCTTTGCAAAACCATACTAAATGTTAGGTGTCATCAGTGACATATGCAAACGGAGCTATCCTACAACCATTGGGGGGATTAGACTAGACACGAGGTGAAAAATCTGCATGAAGATAGAGCCTTGGGAGCCACCCAGAGGTCATGGGAGATGGGAAGGGGGTAGGACGGACACAGTGGATGTAGAGAAATAAGAGCAGAAAGCCCCAAGTCATGATGCATAATATCTGTGATTAATATTCATCTGCAAAACAAATAGAGAAAATGGACAAAAACATTTAAAAAGTTAGATCACAAAAGGTAAAATAAAATGGGATAATAAATTGGAGTGCTAGCAGACTTTCAGTCTTACTCTTGCCCTGAGTTTCAAGAGGAAAATCTGGTTTTTTGTCACTGGACAGCTTTAAAAAACCACTTTTCTGCTCTGTGCATCAGTTTAATTATTTGCATAATGGAAGTAATAATATTTTTCTTACCTATCTGAGAGCATCACTGTGCCCATAAAATGAAATAGGATATTGTGATACTGCAATTCAATTCCAACACTAACCACGAGAGTTAGCACAGACCCCACAGCTTAAGGACATAATTCAGAGCATGGCTGCCCTCACTTCAGACATCGGCTGCTACTTGCATTTCTGACCAACTGGCCACAAACCCAGGAGTGCCCACAAACCACCTACCCCTACCTCAGGTTCAATAATTAAACTTACAGAACTCAGGAAAACACTATACTTATGACTATGTTTTATTATACAGGATACAAATCAGGAACAGCCAAATGAAGAGAGACACAGGGTGAGGCCTGGGAGGGTGCCAAATGGGGAGCTTCCATGTCCTCTCCCCATGGAATCGGGATATATACCATCCTCCTGGCTCATCAATGTGCTCACCAACCCTGAAGCTCCATTGAGCTTTGGCGTCCAGAGGTTTTACTGGAGCTTCATTACATAGGCACGATTGATTTGATCATTGGCTGTGTGGTGGAACTCAGTCTCCAGAGGCCGGGCTGGTATCACCCAGCTCAAAGCCCCAACCCTACAATCCCATGGTTGGGCTTTTGGCATGGCCATCCCCCAACCCAAGACATCTCCTTACAATAAACTTTGGTATGGTCTGAGGGGCTTGTGAATAACAGAGTCACCCCTGTTACTTGGGAAATTCCAAGTACTTACAGCCTCCTTCCCAGGAATAGGGACAAAGGCCAGTCAAATTCTTTATTATACAATAGATATAATGTGTGGAAATGCTTTGAAAAAAATACAAAGTGCTGTGCAAAGGTGGGAAGCATTTCTATTGCTCATTGTTACTATTTAAAGTGGGTTTTAAGGGTTTGTTTGTTGGGGTTTTTTTTTTGTTTGTTTGTTTGTTTGTTTGTTTTTTTGATGGTTGTCAGGTTTGCAGCCTCACAGGAAAAAAAAAAGCAACAGCTCCTAGATAGTCAGGAATCTTGGATCAGTGGGATTCAGAAGGGGGTTAGTCTCTAACCCTCGATTCCTCCCAAAGCCCCTTGAGGGAGAAAGCTTTGGTTCTAAGTCTAAAAAGACTAGAAAGTTCAGAAAAGCAAACCTCTAAGTGTACTTCACAGTCATGCTCATGGACCCAACTGAGTCCAGTTGGTCTTAGTCAGAAACGTTGGGAAGGTTTTATGGTCTAATTCATGTGCTTCCTGTGACCTTCTCTTTCCTGGTAAGGACACTGAGACTTCTGACTTGCTTATTTTTCCCTCTCTCTCCCCCCACCCCCACCTTGGGAAATACCATGGCTGTCCTTAGAGGCAAAAGCATCAACACTGCCCCAATAGCCCCTCCTTTGCTAAGAAAAAAGAAGGATAAGAATCTCTTTTCTCTGAGAAAAAAAAAAATCGTTTTTAATTAACAAAAGTGCCCTTCTGATATTTGCAAGAGACCCCAAAATTTAAACTTATTTCCATTATTATGTAGGGCATAGGACAGGTGGAAAATGCTCAGTTTGCTGAAACTAGAAGACTCTTTGCTAACTGACTGTGTATCTGTCCCCTGCTAGGAATGTGCTCTTTGGAATACTGTGTTGATTATGCTTTTCTAAGCCTGGTTTGAAGCACACAGAAAAATCACCAATGCTTATGATGTGCTTTTTTCTTTTCAGAAGCTGCCTTGAATCTTGCCTACATCCTAATCCCTAGCATCCCCCTTTTCCTCCTCCTTGTGGTCACTACAGTCATATGTTGGGTTTGGATCTATAGAAGAAGGCAAGTAAAACCTTTGCGTCTTCTGCTCTCTTTGAGATTTGGATGTTGTTACTTCATTAAAAGCCATGGAATTACAGCACAATTCACAACTGCAAAGATGTGGAATTAACCCAAGCGTCCATCAGTTCATGAGTGGCTGGATAAAATGTGGTGTATGTATACCATGGAGTACTACTCAGCCATGAAAAAGGATGAATTAATGCCTTCTGCAACAATTTGGATGGAACTGGAGACCATTCTCCTAAGTATCTCAAAAATGGAAAAACAAACACCACATGTACGCATTGTTAAATTGGAACTAACCGATGAGCACACATGTACACAGAAGGAAGTAAAACCTAGTGGAAATCAAGCAGGGGCAAGGGTAGGAAGGGAGAGGAAAAAACTACCTAATGGGTACAATGAACACTATTTGAGTGATGGGCACAGCTATAGCCACGACTCAAGCATTACAAAAGTGATCCATGTAACCAAAAACATTTGTACCCCCTAAAAATTTTGAGGGGGAAAAAAGCCATTGCAACTCCAAGAGAATCACCATTGCAGATTTGAGAGTAAATTCTCTGACAGGCTCAGGGCATTCACAAGTACTAAGCATTTGTGCTGAGTTGTGGGAAGAGAGTGATCTTACATTGTTATGTGTGTGTAAAAGATTTAAAATGACTTAAAGAGTGAAACTGTTATTCACCTCCTGTGCACCCACACGACACCTAGCAAAAGTGCTCTCTCATGAATGCATGCCCTCACTACAAAAATGTTTGTGGAGTGAGTGAAGGAATTAATAGTAAGCCATGTAAGAAATGACTGTCCCAGAGCATTCTGGTAAACACCTGAAACTAGACCACTTAATTTAAAATGAAAGCACCAAATTCCTTTCAATTGACTTTTAACTGAATACACAAGTATAGATTGCCACAAAATAGCTATAGCAGGTAGCCTAGACGACCTCTGTTTATGGTCAGCATCATATACCACCATTTTTTAGGTTCCCAGAGCTCTTCTCAGTTATCTTTTGATTCTCCATCATCATGGTATATATAGAAGTCTAGTATTCCCTTTTTACAATGGGAAAACTACGGTCCAATTTAAGATTTAGCTTCCTTTGATTACCAATTTGAGATGAATTTGTAAGATTCCAATGGAGAACCTTGAATTAATAATAACTTCCTTATAGGATTATCATAAGGATTAAAGCAGTTAATACGTGCAGAATGGACATTATCATAAGCACTCAAAAATGTTAGCTGTTATGATTATTTTTGTTATTTCCTCTGACTCTAAAAGTAAAATTCAGTTCAAAATATTACAGATATATTTTCCAACTGCTTACTCTGCAGTTGGTTCTTGATTTCCCTTCCTGACTCTATCTATTTAGCACCTCACCAGGATTTGGGAATTGCAACTCTAGAGTTGGAGTCTGTCTATCCCAAGTGTTTTTAACCTTTTTTTGTGCCCCAGACTCCTGTAGCGGTCTGGTGAAGCCTAGAGACCCTTTCCAGAACAGTATCTTTAAATGCATAAAGTACATTGGGTTGCAAAGGAAGTAATTATACTGTTATTATATATTGTTTAGCAAAATATTTCCAAAAAATGAATATGTAATTCAGTAATATAGTGCTTCTTTATTAATGTATCTTTATTTAGTGGTGGGTATAATTACCATAATTTTGAAGTAGAGGTGAAGGTAAAATATTGCAAGGCATCATCTATACTGTCATGTGATGTGCAAACATCTATGATTTCTGTTGGTGATCAGGTGAGAGATATTATTAAATTCTACTCTGGTTTGTTGCTTACATCCATAATGCAGGAACATGCTAATTTTCACTTAGAGATGGGTTTTTTAAAATGTGATCTCTTTTCCCACTCAGTTCTATCCCCGGACCCTCCGGGGACTCCAGGATAATAACCCTGTCCTACACTCTGGCAGCAGGGAGTGACGGATACATAATCACTTTAACCACACTTCCCTAGTTCACTCCCTCACCCTCAACCCAGCGCCCTTGCAAAGCCTGTGAGTTATGCAGGTGAGAAGTGCAGCTTAGAGACTGCCCAAGACTTCTCCCTCCAGCCTGGGCAGGAAGCACAGAGATATTCTCCATCACCTGGTCTAGAATACTCAGCCCTGGGTTTTCTTTCTTCCTAGGAAACAGGAGCAGACCGACCCTAGCACAAAGCAGCAACACACGATCTGGCCCTCTCAGCACCAAGGGGGGAACAGCCCAGACCTAGAGGTTTACAATGTCATAAGAAAACAAAGTGAAGCTGACTTAGCCGAGACCCGGCCAGACCTGAAGAATATTTCATTCCGGGTATGTTCTGGAGAAGCCACTCCCGATGACACATCTTGTGACTATGACAACATGGCTGTGAACCCATCAGAGAGTGGGTTCGTGACTCTGGTGAGCGTGGAGAGTGGATTCGTGACCAATGATATTTATGAGTCCTCCCCAGACCGAATGGGGAGGAGCAAGGAGTCTGGATGGGTAGAAAATGAGATATATGGTTATTAGGACGCATGAAAAAAAAAAGACTTCAAGTGACAAGAATGGGAAAGAAATGAGAAGCAAAATTCTATTTTCTATAAAGAAAATATCAGAAGGTCTATGAAAATGCTCAGATCAGGTCCTGTGGGTGAGCATGTGGCCCCCATTAGCCCCTGTTGGATCCCCCAAGTTTTGGCTGTACCCTTTATCCCAGCCTCTCACCCAGCTCAACCTTACAAGAGAGAAACTATCTTGCCTAGGTTCTGGCACATAGTAGAGTCTCAATAAATGTCAGTTAGTTGGTTACATCTGACTTTCAAGGGACAATGCTTTACTGTTAAGGGTTAAGGTCAGCTGTGGAGCTTGGAAAAGCCACCTCTACGTCCTCTTTTCCTTGCTGTGTACAGCAGCACATAGAATGAAAAAGAGACAGAAATTGCAGACTCTTTCCAAAGGCGCCAGGCTAGCCTGCATATCGGCAATTCTCATATCTGTTTTTTTCAAAGAATAAAATCAAATAAAAAGCAGGAAGCAGAATGTTAATCAGTTTGTGTCTACAGCCCCTTCCTCTGCATGTGGCCTCGGGGGACCTTTTTTCTTTCTCCTGACATCCAAACTTGGAAATACCCAACTGTAGAAACTAAAAATGAAATTTGAGTCTCAGCTTCTGGGCGTATTTGTGCTCTCATCCCACGTTGTTCTGTTTGTATGCTTGTTTTACTGCAGCATCAACATAATATTACTCATAATGATACTAATTCTGCCTTTTTTTAGGGACCTGACTATTTCAAATACTTTTGATCTCAAATCAAGAGAAAAGTTTCTCAGCCCAGCATTAGTCATGTACAGTTTGAAGGTCTGAAAGCCATTATTTAAATTACCAGCAACCTCCCTCCTTCAGCTTAATAATATTATTTTAACCTTTCCCTATATACCTTATTTTTGAAAAGTTTAGCAACATATGGAGCCACAACCTAGGCAGAGATAACTAGTCTGGGTCAGAGCAGTATCAAACGTAGTAGATTGTAATCACTGCCCAATTATCTGCCCTACTGGGGCAGTGAACATGTTGGGAAACAAAAACATCATTTCTGCCTTCTCTGGGAAATGTGCTTTGTGGTTATAACATTTCAAGCAAAAACAGGGAGCACATGGTCTGAAGGACTGATTCATTGCTCTCAAATGTCCAAGTTCCCATTTTGCTTCAGGCATCCTGGCTCTATAACCTTTCCCTTTATCCTTCATTTTGCCCCACAGCTCTGTTTCCTATTAGGTTGCAAGCTCCACTAGGGTCGGAATCCTATCTGCCCGTCAGCATCACACCTCCTGGCAACCCTGACAGCACCTTGCAGAGTAGGCAATCGATATCTATTGACTGAAGGAACAATGTATCTTTCAGAGTGATGTAAAATAGCCTAAATATTTCAGCTTAAAATTTTGTGGGAACTGTTTTTCACAGTCCCTCCGGTGGAGGAGATAATTGAGTAATTTTTGTTGGAAAAGCACTGCTAATGCCCAGAAGGAGGAAGCATACTAAAAAGTAAAGAGAAGCTGGTGAACTGTGTTAACAACTTACTTGAATGATATCACTAACTCTTGAAATGAGGACCCATTCTTAATCTGTACAGGGGGTAAGGTTATAATCAGAGTGGACCGTCAGCATCTTCTCTTTGTCATTCGTGGGTATTCTCTGCTGGGGCCCATAGATCTCTTCCTTCTGTGTTTGCACACAGCCTGTCTTACCCCATATTTTAATTATTCAATTTCTTTTTCTTTCCTAAGATTTACTAGCCTGAGTTTATCCAACTCCACTTCTATCTCTAATAATTGTGTTTCATTTATTTAACAAACATTTGCTAAATGTTAAGTGTTTGCTACACTCAAATTGAACATTGAGCTTATTCAATGAGCTAGTATGATATGGAAATTTAGTAAGCCTGTTTCATCATTGCTATGGTTTGAATGTTTGTCCCCTCCAAAACTTATGTTGAAACTTAATCTGCAATCTGACAGTATTGAGAGCTTTAAGAGGTGATTGGGTCTTGAGGGCTCTGCCTTCATGAATGGGTTAATCCATTCACGGATTAATGGATTAATTAGTTAATGGATTAATTAGTTAATGGGTTATCATGGGAGTGGGACTTATGGCTCTATGACAAGAGGAAGAGACACCTGAGCGAGCACACTCAGCCCCCTCACCCCATGATGGCCTGAGCTGACTCTGCAGAGTCCCCATCAACAAAAACATCCTCACCAGATGTGGCCCCTCAGTGTTGGACTCCCCAGTCTCCAGAGCCATAAGAAATCATTTTTTTCTTTATAAATTACCCAGTTTCAGGTATTCTGTTATAAGCAACAGAAAACAGACTAAAACAATCATTTAAAACCTACTTCCCAAACTTTTTCTCCATTGTGACACACATGACAGAGGAAATGTATGTATCAGATAACCTCTTGGGTCTTTCCACTGGACAAGAGTTTCTTGAATACTCACCATGTGCCGCATGCTGTGCTAGACGTGACACACAGCCAGATTTCAGGCTGAGGCTCAGATAAATTGGGTTGTAGGTTATATGCATTTCCCAACATGGTAGCTGTGAGGCTCTTTTTTTCCTTGTGCTATTCCCTTATTCATTTATTCAGAAAGCTTTAGACATACCTACTTTGTGTCAGGAGATGTGTTAGGTACTAGGCATATCATGGTAAATAAGACAGACACAGGCTCCATCTCATGGAGCTTACCTTCCAGTGGGGAAAGAAGATATAACAGAACATAAGCGAGTGGGAGAGAACGTGCTATAATTTGTTTTTAAAATTATTTGCAGCTTTTTCTATTCTTCGTCCTTTTTCCCCTCCCTTCCCTTTCTGTTCATGAACACTTGGATCCTAAAGACAAATTGAGAGGATGGTAAGCATCTGTGCTCAAGGAGGTGGGGGGACTTGGTAGCTCAGAGTGGGGTGTGAGGCCCGAGCAGGGTGAGGAAGGTTCCCATGCGGAGAAGAGACCTGGTGCAGGTGTGGCCTGGGTAGGTGAGGAGGCCAGCCACGCATGGGAGGGGCAGCAGCAACAATGGGAGGTTGGTGGCATACAGGGGCATTGATGAAATAAGTAAGCACACTAAGGATAAGGAGAGCCAGGTTTCTCACTATCACAAAAGGCAGATAGATATGAAATGGGAGAAAACTAGAATGGGCCCTACAGTGTTAGAATGAAATTAGGAACATTGGTGTCACCTCATGGTATATATACATATATATGTGTGTGTGTTTCTGATTTTGATGGTTGTATTGAGGGCATATACATACACGCACATACACACACATATCCTCTAGTGCTCAGATCTTGGCTTCTAAATACCATTCTCCCCTAAAATAAGTCTCAGGGCTCCTTGAAAAAATGGCTGATTCCAGGGCTGGAGCAGGAAAAATACAACATTAGCTGGAAAAATTTTTTGGTGCCAGAAAGCAAGGGCATATTCAAGAATGATGGGGATATGTCAATGGATCACAGGAGACAGCTCGTAGTGGCCCATATTGGCCCAAATGTGGGATAATTTTTTCTTTGTATAAATATATGGGGTACAAGTGCAATTTTGTTATATGCATAGATTGTGTAGTGGTGAAGTCAGAGCTTTTAAAGTATCCATCACATGGGTACATCACATTGTACCCATTAAGCAATTTCTCATCATCCACTGCCCTCCCACCCTTTCACCCTTCCAAGTCTCCATTATCTATCATCCCACTCTCTAGGTCCATATGTGCGATTTAGCTCCCACTTACGAGTGAGAACATGCAATGTTTATCTTTCTATATCTGACTTCTTTCACTTAGGATAATGGCCTCCAGTTCCCTCTATGTTGCTGCAAAGTCATTATTTCATTCTTTTTTATGGCTTAATAGCATTCCACTGTGTATATATGCTATATTTTCTTTATTAATCATCCATTGATGGACACTTAGGTTGATTCTATATCTTTGCTATTGTGAATAGTGCTGCAATAAACACACAAGTACAGGTATCTTTTTGATATAATGACTTTTTTTCCTTTGGGTAGATATCCAGTAGTGGGATTGCTGGATATAATAGTACTATTCTTAGTTCTTTCAGACATCTCCATACTGTTTTCCATAGAGGTTGTACTAATTTACATTCCCACCAACACTGTATAGGAGTTCAAATGTGGGATAATTTGAACATCAAAATAAATAACTACAGTGATGGATTATAACCAATTGGATAAAACAGGAAATCATGAATCCATACTGATATAAATAATAAATTAATAAATTAAAATTTTGATGAGGAATGGTATATTTACACAGTTTCAAAGTGTCTCCTCCACAAAATGTTCACTAATCACCAAGGGAACACTACAGGAAGGTACCACCTTAATCAGATGATCAATGTGAAGATTGTCAATAATGGGGCAAATTGAAATTATACACCACCTAAGGGGATGCAATGAAAGGAACACAGCATCACTTTGTGATATTTCTGCCAAAGTGCATAATCTGAAGCTAATCATGAGGAAGCATTATGCAAAAACAAATTCACAAACATTCTACAAAATAATTGGCCTGCAAACTTTAAGTCTCAAGGTAATGAAAGTCAAAGAAAGAAAGAGCCACTGCTCTAGTGTAAAGGACAGTAAGAAGTGATGACAACTATAGGCACTACATGAGTCTGAATGAGGCCATTATTTTATAAAGGAAAATATTGTTATATTTGGAAAAACCTGAATGGAGTCTGAGGATTAAATGGTAGTAATGTATCAGTGTTAACTTTCTGATTTTGATGGTTGTATTGAGGTCATCTAAGAGATTGTCCTTGTTTGCAGGAAATACACATCGCAGTATTAAGGAATGATGGGACATCAGGTTGACAACTTACTCTCAGGTGATTCTGGGGTGGGGGGAATGTTCTTTGAACTATACTTGCAACTTTTAGTGTGAAGTTCTTTAAGGAAAAGCATTTTCAAACATTGCTACTGTAATTATTGGTAACATATTACTTGCAGTGCACCTTGCATCTAAGCTCAACACTAGTTTGCCATGATGTGGTTGAGAGAGTCTGAGAGCCTCTGCTCCAGGACAAAAATGAATCGTTAATATACCTGTCAATCAGCACTCTAGCCCCAGGCTCAGGCCCAGTCCCTGAGCCCCACCTTTTGCCATGCCCTG
Source organism: Lemur catta (assembly GCF_020740605.2). Lineage (NCBI taxonomy): Eukaryota > Metazoa > Chordata > Mammalia > Primates > Lemuridae > Lemur > Lemur catta. The sequence goes on along the minus strand of NC_059134.1, from coordinate 27,787,680 downwards.
GCAGGCTACAGGGAGCTATGATGTGCCACCTTGAAAAAGTGAATTCAGAGATCCCTTTCCTCCATAATTTCCTATCTTTTCCCTGTGAAAATTCAAATAGGGTGTGTAACCTAGAATAGATAAATTCTAAGGTGTCTTCTAGCTCCAAAATTATTTGATTTCAATATGATTCTTTTTCTGAGTTACTGTTGAGCATGTTATGCCCACATTACTTCTGAACTTGTAGTAAGACATACCTAATGGTGAATAGCAAACTGAAAACAGAGGTGTCACATGAAGGCCTAAGAAATTGCAAGCCCAGAGATGGAGAAGCAACAAGGTGGATTATTTTGTACACCCCCTCCTCTCTTTCTTTCAAAGAACAGCAAATGGTTACTAATTGCTAAGTAATCTTAAATTATTTTTGAATCCTGAATTTAAATAGCAGAAAGAAATAGTGACTGTAAGAAGCCATCAGAGCAAGGGCATCAGGAGAAACAAATTTTTCAAAATAGAATAAAACCAGATTAAGGTTTTCAAAGTATAAATCTGTTAATATATATTATCACAGAATAGGTACCTGAGAGTTTTCTATGTTCCATTACATATTTTAATAAGTAAAATTTATATCCCTTAAGGGGCTCAAAGTTTGTGCTGTTCTGTTCTTCCCTGTTCTCATCTGCCCTGTGTTTGGTTTGAGGCAGAATCAAGCAGAATTCATAATTGCCTGACAGTATTGCTGTTCTAGGGAAAAAGGCGTTGCAAGCATTTAGTGTGATGCAACTTTGCCAGGAAGTTGGAGGCTGCTTTAATTGCTTTGACCACAAGGTGGCAGCATTAGAATGCCATATAAATTTTATCTAATTATAATGTCCATGAGTTTCTGGCAAGTAACTTCCTGCAACTTACTATAAAAAGAAAGGGAGGTAAGGACATAAGGAAAAATAAGACAATACAATGAAGTGATTAAAATCTTGGGTTCTGGAATCAGGGTGTCAAGGTTCTAAGCCCTTTTCTTCCACTTACCAGCTGTGCGATCTTGAACAAACTACTTCACTATTTAAGCCTGTTTCCTCATCTCTAAAATGAGGATAACGTTGCCTACCTGGAAGTGTTGCTATAAGAATAAAAATCACAAAAAATTTGTAAAGTATTGATATTTATAGGTTGAATTATGCCCACCACTCCTCCGCCCAAATTATTTAAGTCCTAACTACTAATACCTCAAAATGTAACCTTTTTTTGGAAATAGGGTCATTGTAGGTAAAATTGGTTAAGATGAGGTCATTAGGGTGGAACCCTATTCCCATGACTGGTGTCCTCATAAAAAGGGGAAATCTGGACACAGCCATGCACACGGAGAACAACATGTGAAGATAAAGCCAGAGATCAAGGTGACGCTTCTACAAACCAAAGAATGCCGACTGCCAGCAAACCACCGGAAACTAGGCAAGAGGTATGACAGATTTTCTCTCATAGCCCTCAAAAGGAACCAACCCTGCTGACACCTTGATCTTGGACTTCTGGCCTCCAGAATTGCAAGAAAATAGATTTCTGTTGTTTAATCCACCCAGTTTTGATATTTTATAGCAAACTAATATAGCACATAAAAAGCGCTCATTAAATATTAGCTAGTATTAATCCTGTACGCTTTTAATCTAATTGTACTGAGACAACAATGCTGTTTTTACTGTAAATTAAAGTTCATTTTCCAGCTATCATGGATTTATATCTCCTGCCCTCCCCAAATAGTGCCATTCTGTGGAACAGAGGGCAAAGCTAGGGCAGAGACACGAAAGCCCAGGGAGGGGGATTTCCACGAAGCGCAGGAGGATGCTGGCTAACAACGAGCCCTGTAAGGTCTACACCACTCGAGAGGCTCACAGAGAGACTACATGATCCCTTGGGTGGGGGAACAATTTAGAGCCCCCAGATGTGAGTTTGAGCGGCTTGACCACGTGCTGTAAAGGCTCTTATTGCCAGAGGGCTCTTATTCCACTTGCAGGTTGGAAGGTTGGATGTGATAACCTGTAAGATCTCTCCATCTCATCTCGGTGCATACATTTCAGCCATTTTCCTCTGAATGCATAGAAGCTGGGAACAGAAATGGGGCAGAGACAGTTGGTGGTAGTTTGTTTCTTTTCCTCTGCAAGAATCTAGAATCTCTAACAGCTGGTTTTATTAAAGACTGAGATCAGCTAGGTAGGATTAAGGCTGAGAAACTGCCCCTAATCCCCCTGCCCTGTACCACACACCTCCTCACTATTTTACCCCAGCCCTAACCCCCAAGGCAATGAATAAGAGAGTTGAATAAATTGCATTGAAATAGCACTGCAAGGGACCACACTTGGCAGACAATTGATCCCAAATCTACCCTTCTGCAAGCCTCAAAAAGAGACTTGATCCTGTTAAATGCTGGAGTGCTGTCAGCAGATAGGGGGATTTGGAGCTGCCTCTTTTGTATGTAGGGTAAAGAAAAACAAGAGGAAGTACAGTTGGTCCTCTGTATTCACAGGTTCTACATCTATAGATTCAACCAAGGATCAGAAAAAAAAAAAAAAAAGAACAGAAAATGTTACGTTGTTGCTGACGTATACTATGTAGTTAGGCTAGATGGTTGTTTTGTACTGAACGTGTAAACAGACTTTTTTTTCTTGTCATTACTCTCTAAACAATACAGCATAACAACTATTTACACGGTGTTTATCTTGTATTAGGTATTAGAAGTAATCTAGAGATGACTTAAAGTATATGGGAGGATGTGTACAGGTTACATGCAAACACTATACCATTTGATATCAGGGACTTGAGCATCCGTGAATTTTGGTATTCACAGGGGTCCCGGAACCAATCTCCTGTAGATACCAAAGGATGACTGTATTACCTGCCAGGGTGGCCCCCAAAAGCCCCACACCTTTGGTTGATGCCAAAAAATTGCCTCCAGGGCAGATAATACCCTCAGATTGGATTGGAATTTTAACTAAAAGGAATTATAGAAGTTGGGCCTTCTCTGGATCCTGATTTGAACAAATCAATCAGAAAGAGACATCTTGAGATAAATGGGAAAATTTGAACAGGAACTGAGTATTAGATAAAATTAAAATGTTATCTTTTTTTTTAGTAGGAGTGATAATGGCACAGTAGTTTTGTAAGAGATAAAAGGTCTTATGGGTTAAAGATGTATAGAGTAAAATGAACCAATTTCTGGGATGTTTTAAAATATGCTAGCAAGAGAAAAGATAGGATGGATGAATGAAACTAGGTTAGTAAACTGTTTATAATCTCTTAAAATGAGTGAGAGACACATGGAGGCTTATTGTATTACTCTCTCTCAACATACATTTTTATGTGTGTTTGAAAGTTTCCATTACAAATGTTTTAAAATAAAAAGAATGGAGAGGGGGAAAGAATCACAGGTCTTCCTCCTACTAAGAGAGAAAGTTCTTCTGTTGGGGGGTGAGGCAGAAAGGCTTAGAAACTCCACTGAGTTTCTCTTTATGGAAAATAATAGATAGCATGGAGAGAACACTAGAACTACTTTATCAAACATTTACCCAACTTCTACTCTCTCCCTGTGGCTGGGATATGATAAATGAGACGAGATATTAATTCACTGAGCACCCATTGTGTGCCAAGTACTTTTATAAGCATTTTCTTTCTTAATGTTGATAATAATATTGCTCAGCAAGGTAGATGCCATTGAGACAGCAAGACCATCTGACCATTAAGGGACAGAGCAAAGAGGCCTTTTTGTTTTGCTGCACATTCCACAAATAGCCAAGCTGTGTGTCCTATGGTGGATGCAAACTGGGATGTAATTGTTTCTTTAAATTTATATTATTTTTGTTTTTCTACTTATATAAGCACACGTGGAAATCATTTGCATGTTCTCACATAATGCCCGTACCATTTTTTCATTGACATATGTGTCTTAAGTACCTTTTGTGTTTCCAACACTATGGACCCAAGATTAAATAAGGCCCTGCCCTCACGCCGTGCACAGTCCGGCTGGGGAAGCACACCTGGAAATGAATAACTGTCACTGTGCGTTGCACGCCACCACAGAGGCATATCAAAGAGGCAGTTGCAGCACGCACAGGGAGGAAGCTGATATGTCCTACCTCCTCCTCTTTGCCCGGCCAAGAGTCTTTCAAAAGTACCACCTGCCCCTGGAAGCTTCCCCCAGCCCCCAGACAAAACTAACATCTTCTCAACATACACTTTATCATAGTGTCCTTCATAGTCTAGCTCGCCTTAGAATTCACTGTCATCCCTATGGGCCATCCAATTGCAGGGACCATCTCCTATTCATCCCTGTGACCCCCAACTCTTAGAGCAATGGCTTGTACTTACTTGGCAATCAATAAAGGTATTAAATTGAAATGAAAACCTGCCCTGGCAAGTGCAACCAGCATTAATTTCCACCCTCCTAATTGCCTTTCAGTTTATGTCTTTGCCTTATTTTACTACTAGAAATATTCAATGTAGAATCTCTTAACAGAAGTAAATGCTATTTTTTAAATCTACAAAATAATCAGACATAAAGAAAAAATGGAAAGATGGAGTCACTTTCCATTAAATAATATTTATTTCATAAAGTCCAATACAGAGGAACCAACGTAAATATTTACATTCTAGGAAGTAGCTCTGCTCTAGGAAATAACTAGTCAGTTTATGTTTTTGAAAGATTATTTTGTTTTGTTCTGTTTTTCTCAAGAAAGAAACTGGCCTCCTTCCTTTTGGAAGAGATCACTTTTTCCTCCCTCTTTATTTTCTAGAAAGAGCCTTGCTCAAAATGGCTTTTTCAGGGTCATTGAGCCATTTAACAACCAATAAGCTCTCAGCATCTTGAAAACAGCTCTTTTTTTTGTACTTATCTGTCCTTTCTCTGTGCCTTCCCCAAGCTAACTTCATACTTTTCTGCCTTTTTACTGACTATAATAGTGAAGGTCTTCTCTGTTGATATATGCCCACCTCTTGAGTTCTGAGGCTCTGCTCCTGGGCACAGAGATGTGTCACCAGTTAGGTGCTGCCAAGGGTCTGAGCAGGGAACCTGGGAGGAGGGGACAGCATGAGGCACGAAGCCAGCCCCGCCCACCCTGTGGATATAGGCCAATTGCTTTAGTAATAGGTACAAGGTAGGCATTTGAAAGGTTACAATGCATCTCCTAAATGGAAAGACATCCCAGAATCTTCCTTCCTATCTGAAACCATCACTGATCCATCATTGTCTTCAGAATCCAGTTCAAACTCCTTAGCCCAGCACCCAGGGGCCTCCATGACCTGGCCCAACCCCTAACCTTACTTGCTACCACTGCCCTAACACTAGTCAAGACTCATTGCTGTCCCACAAACCCAGCCCACATTTTCCCTTTGCTGTCTTGCTTGTCTTCTTTCCTTGGCCTGGAATGTTCTTTCCCTACACCTTTATGTGAAAAATCCTACCCAGCTGTCAAGACTCAATGAAGTGCCAGATCCTCCCTAAAGCCTCTCCCTTCTTCCAAAGTCCTTTAGCTCTTTACCTGTCTCTGCCTTTCCCATGGTTCTCAGTACTTTTTGCCTATAGGCAGAGCATGGAACAACAGCACAGAACCCTCCAGGACCTAGAAACAGAGGGGCCATTTGAGAATTTAACCATGGAAATCAACCTGTACACAGACAATGACTTGTGACTGAAAAAGTGTGTCCAGGACATCAGAGTGTGACCTTCAAGTGAAGTCTGGCTGTAGGTCTGTATTTGCTGCAGAGTAAATGATATTAATGTGTTTATTCAGTGAATCAACAAACATATATTGAGCATCTGCTATGTGACAGTTACTGTGCTTGACACTGGGGATGTTCAATGGTGACTAAGACACAGTCTCTACCCTTGTGGCAGTTATACTAGTCTAGTGAATAGTAAAAAGCCAGATTAACAGTCAATGAAATATGCTGTGATAAGCTACGATAGGGCTGTGGCCGAGCCCGGGATACAGAGAATACCTCCTAGAGGAAGTGATGCCTAAGGTGAGAACATGGCGCACATGCAGGATTTCCAACAGTTTGGCATGATTGAGCTTGGGATGTTGGGTGGGCGAGTGTCAGGGTCGAGGGGTGACAACACTGATGTGGGTACAAGGAATTAGATGGTGAATGGATTCATAAGCCTTGCTAAGGAATTTGGACTTTCTCCCTGTGCTTATCATTCATCATTTGCCATATCCCACCAGATCCCCACCTAGATCCATTTTCTACCCTACTGTGTTCCCCACAGGATGACCCCTGCAGACAGCATCACCCAACTCCCTTGCCAGCTGGTTTCCTGTAAGATTTGGGTAATGGGATGCTCCAGCAGGTCATCTGTGGGCAGGAGGGAAGAAAGATCATGGTATTTCTTCCCCACTCCGTTCGTATCAATAGCAGTAGTTGCATCCTCTGCAATTCAAGCTCCACCAGTTGGCCCCTTCTCCAGCTCTCACTATAATCCAGTAACTCTGTTTCTTCCCCTTGTCCCATCAGTTCTAAGGTGTTACCAGCTTCCTACTATTGCTAGCCTCTGGGTGCCTTCCCATTCATAGTCTGCTTCCTTAACCCTACCCACATATCTACAAGCAGTACTTCCATTAAAGTCTCTTCCTCTGAGCCATCTGTGATAAATTCTGTTTTGTGTCAAGATCCTAACTGATCCAATCCCAAAGGCTGTGGGGACACATTCAAGAGTTTGAAGAGGGGGATCATATGATCAGATTTGTACTTTAGAAGGCTGGTCACATCTGCAGTGTGAAGAAGAGATTGGTGGAGAGCAAAACTGGAGAAGACTATGAACATCACCCCGTTCTCTCAGTAATACAGGCAAGAGATTTAGGACAGTGGATACTAAAAGAAGTAGATTCAAGAGACACTAGGAAGCAGAATTAATAAGACTTGGCAATTGATTGGACATATAAAAATAAAAAATAGCAATCAGAACCAGATGGCCAACAAAAAAGAGGGAGTCACAGAAAAAAATATGGTGATCAACATGTAACTTCATCAGACCAATTTGATTCAACTTTTATGTAACAAAGTTGTGAGTTGTTTTTCAGTTGCCATGGACCCCCAGGTGACCCAAGCTCACAATCAAGGGCGGAATCTAAGTGCTCACCAAGGAGCAGGAACTGAATTAAGAAGCAGCGGGGCACAGTGGTTCTCGCTTATAATCCCAGCACTTTGGGAGGCTAAAGCAAGAGGATGACTTGAGGCCAGGAGCTCAAGACCAGCCTGAGTAACATAGTGAGACCCTGGCTCTACAAAAAATAAAAAAAATTAGCCAGATATGATGGTGCACATAGTCCCAGCTACTTAGCAGGCTGAGGTAAGAGGATTGCTTAAGCCCAGGAGTTCAAAGTTATAGTGAACTACGATTGAGCCATTGCACCCTAGCCTGAGTAACAGACTGAGACCCTGTCTCTAAAAAAAAGAAACAGAAGAAGTCACACTGCATGGCAGGATCCAGGATCCAATCAGATCAAGCCCTGGAGCGGGATCCAGTCAGAGCATGTCTCCTGACATCACCCCATCACAAGGTCCAATCACACCTCATTACCCTGTGACTATAAAATCTTCCCCAGCCCCCAGCTCGGAGAGACAGATTTGAATCTGACTCCTGTCTCCTGGTTTTGGCCACCTAACAATAAACCTTTCTCTTGGCCAAAACCCGGTGCTTTGATGTTTGGCTTTCCATTGCATGCTGGCAAACAAATCCAGTTTCGTTCAGTTACAACCATGTACCTCCAACACTACTTAAGGGACAAGGCCCTCAAATTTTAGCCAATCTATTCCCAATGGTAAAGCTCCCTCCATAGGGTGGAGGTGCATGCATCAGCAATCATAGACTGGGAAACTCTGAATCATACAACTAACCCCCAATTCTGATGCCAGGATTGCAAAGCAATCTCATAAGCATGAACAAGCTTCTCAGATAAGACCTAACAATGGGGAAGGAAATACTCCAGATACAGGTGCTCTGGTCTACACGGTATTTATTTCATTATATATTAGTAAGTTACTCATCTGCTTTATGTATAACACCACCGTAAGTTTGGTTCCTGTGAATTTATCTCCAGAGTTCAGTCCACTCTGAGACCCCTGAAGGATCAGGTTTCTAGATCTGCAAAGAAACTGGACACAGATTCTTTTCCATCCTAGAACCTCTACATGTATCTGCTATTCCCTCTCCTTAAAGTACACCTTCTGCTCCATTCTGCTTTGTCTGGCTAACTCTAATTTGTCCTGTACAACTAAGCTTCAGGGTTATTTTTTCCATAAGTCCTTCTCTAACCTGTGTATCTGTCTGCCTTAATTTCATGGAACAACATCAGGAGTCAACATCAAAGTCAGGAGCTTTGTTCACCTCTGCACCTGCAGCACCTAGTTCAATGCCTGGCCCACGACTTGTCTTCCTTATTGGGTTGAAAGTAAATTGAGATCCTAATATTTATCTGATTCATTTTTCTATCTTTCTAGAAGGCCAGAACAATGCCTCCACACAATAGATCAATAAATATTTGTTAAATATATAAATGACAAACCCATAACAAGAGTGTTCTTTCTTTCTATACTTCAAGGGAACACCTGGCAAACAATCATCATACCAGAGCCAAATGAATCCAAAGGAACCTCCCAGGAAACCAAAATGTGCAAATGTGCCGAGCAGTTTTACAGAGTAAGTCCATATGGGATTTTAAAAAACAACACAAGTGCTGTAGGACTTTATTGTGTATTGGATCTGCCAATATCAATGCTGAAGAAGCCAACCCTGAAGGCAAATAGCAGCATTTGTTTCCCAAACACTGATTAAAACAAATATTTTTCAGTTGCCATAGCTTTTGGATCTATTTTTGACATGCACACTGAATGTAGTAAATACTATGGAAACTTTGGCTCCCTTCATTGCTGTTTGACATTGAGGAGTCTAACCTCACTAGCGAGGTCAGAAAACATTAGCTTCACAACCACAAAAAATAACTTTCCTTGGTCCTAGGCTGCCAACTGCAGTACTATCTTTGTGACGGTTCGTCATTTCCACTGGCTGCATGTGCTTTAAAATTGAATATAGCCTCAACATAGCCTTTCAGTTTGGAAACTAGTTAAAATTAGACTAATACCTGTGTCTTTGTAGGAAAGCACTGACAATATCTCTTTGTTACTTTGTGTAGCTTTTACATGCTATTTTAAATTTTTATTGTGGAAATTTAAGTATATATACAAAATTAGAAAGAAAAAGACCCATCATAACCTTCACCCAGCTCTGACAATTGTCAATTGTAAAAGGAAAACTCAGACACAAATGCATTAAGACAAGTTGGGTTGTTTTGTTTGTTTTGTTTTGTTTTTTGAGATAGTCTGGCTTTGTTGCCCTAGCTAGAGTGCAATAGGGACATCATAGCTCACAGCAACCTCAAACTCCTGGGCTCAAGCGATCCTCTTGCCTCAGCCTCCCGAGTAGCTGGGACTACAGGTGTGTGCCACTGCGCCCAACTAATTTTTTCTGTTTTTAGTAGTGAGGGGATCTCGCTCTTGCTCAGATTGGTCTTGAACTCTTGACCTCCAGTGATCCTCCCGCCTCGGCCTCCCAGAATGCTAGGATTACAGGCATGAGTCACCACACCAGTCAAGAAAAGAATCTTTACTGTCACTGTTTTGTAAGGAAGACCATACTTCAGAACAACTGAGCTATCCAAACAAGAACATAGCTGGTATTTAGAGAGAAACACAAGTCACCAAGAGTACAGTCAATTTGTTCCTCATAATATCTGAGGGGGTTGTCACTTATCTGTAGACAATATTTCAAAAATCAGTAATTAAGTTGTTGGCATTAGGTTAGCAGCTTACAAAAAGGGCATGGGTCTTCATCTGGAGACTTGTGTTAGGGTGTTGCTGCCCTTTTTAGGGTTTTTAAGAATTTCAAGTTTTGGGGGGTTTTTTGGTTTTGTGTTTTGGGGGTTTTTGTTGTTGCCTTTGGTTTTGTTTTGTGTGTATGTGTGACTATGGTGCGTAATGTGCTGAGTCAAGATGGTCACGGGGCTAGGTATCATTCCTGCTTTCGTAGCTCCTCTTTCTGGCTAGTTCCTAACACTTGAGTGTAGATTTAACCACATAGGTTTGTTCAGAAATTTTTTGATTCATGTCATTAACTTGGGTTTTTCTCTTTGGCCTGTTCATAAAGCCCCTAGTCATACTTTGATCACATCAGTGTTATAGTTGTCTTTGAATTGCTGTTATGGATGAGATTGCCCTTTCTAAGTCTGGGGGGAAAAAGGAACCGAGTTTGTCTTGACCATGATTTTCCTCAGGAACTGCATAACTGGGATGTCCTTCCTTCCCTGAGATCCCCAAGTCTGTTAATGTTCCTGCTCTGTCAGGAAGTGGGGTTCTTTACTAACTGTAAGGCTGAGATTTTCACTAGTCAGAGAGCAGGTGCAGGACAAGTTTCCTGGGAGGATTTTGTGGGCATCATTTCCCCATATGAAGTACAGTCCTTGTTTTTTAATAGTGAGCTTATCATGCCTAATTCTGTGAGATTTGTTTTTAAATGTGACGTTTCTGGCACGGTTGCTGTGACAAATTTTCTTTCTCCAATTATATCCCAGTAGGAGAGAAGACATATGTGTATTGAACCTATGTAAACAATGACATGGTCATGGGAAGCAAAGGGAAGCAATAAATGGCACTTTAATGACAACCATCATTGCGTGTAGTTTTACAGACAAGCTAATCAGTATGTGTCACTCTTTTCCTCGGAATCATTTTTTTAGATTTTCCTCTTGACTTGTTAGTTTATAATCTAGATCCTAAGATATTTAATAGATATTTTTCTGAATTCTGAGAGATCGGTTGTAATAAGATATCACTTAGAGGATATTTGTTCCATTTTGTACAGGGTTAATTTGTTAAATCGAGGATTAGTGATAGACCAGGAAGAAAGAAAAAGCAGCATTCTTATTTGCCCGATGGAATATAGGAGATTAGCCCCAAGTAAATTTTTCATCTCAATTTCCTTCAGTCCTACATCCTTAATTTTCGTTCTCTAATCTTGTTTTAATTAGCTACTATCACAAAGTCATCTGCTTTGGGAGTAAATAAAAAGTCCTGGAAATCCTCAGTTAGAAAGTCTGACCATATGTTCCTGGCAACAGTGTCAGCTTATACTGGAAAGCCTGTATCCACGAATCTATTCCATTTAGTATCAATAGTTAAGAGTACCCAGTTCAGGCCATTACTGAGGTTATGATTCTTTTTTAAAATTTTACTTATTTATTTATTTTCAGTTAGAGACAAGGTCTCACTATGTTGCCCAGGCTGGACTCAAACTCCTGGGCTCAAGCAATCCTCCTGCCTCAGCCTCCCAAGTAGCTGGGAATACAGGTGAGCACTACTGTGCCCAGCTGAGGTTATGATTCTTTTGATGTTTCTTCCAGAAGACTCCATTATTGATCTATTGCCTAAAAGCAGAGGTGTTTGGGCAATTGTAAAGGAAAAGAAGAAACCACCTATTGATTATAAGATTGAATGGCTTGGGTTACTCTACCATAGTAATTAACAGTGTCTACCAGAAGAAAAGTGAGACATAATGCACAAGTATTTAATCAACAATTGCCCTGACCATAGTAACATAACGTAGACAATGAGGCCATTGACAGATCTCTAAGACTTTTTAATTTATCCCGGTGTACGTATTTTATTGTAACCAATTGAAACAGGTATTTCAAAACAGATAGAAAATTTTGAATAAATCTTGTTGACAGTTACCATGCCAGTCTATGCACATGACCATAAGTACATTCTATCCATCCTGAAACACTAGAGCTGCTGAAGCATGTTTATTTTAATATTAATAACTCCTGACTTGTATGCCTTGAATACAGTTGCCCTAGGGAGGTTGGTCTGCCAGCTCTTCTCATACTGGGGGCTTGACCAATGCTCTCACAATACAGAGAACACCACGTATACCTAATGATTTCCAGCATCCCTCCTTTTACAATAGAAGGAAACAAATCTTTGGTGTTGTCTAACAGCTGTTGGAGAAGCCTCAAAGATAGTTTGGTTGCAGAGGACATCTTAGCAGTTCTATTATTCAGAATATGGGGCCTGAATTTGGAAAAGCCAATATAAAAAAGTGTCAACGGAGACAAGATGGGAGCGTAAGTCCTAAGTGCCTACACACTTACGGTTACAGTCTTGGTTATAGTGAAAATACATACTAGTGAATAAGTAAGTATTAGGAACTGCAGCCTTTTCAGAAGTACACTTTTGTTTAAAAATTCTTTTTTTCATTTCAGAATATTATGGGGTACAAACATTTTGGTTACATAAATTGCTTTTGTACTGTTTGAGTCATAGTTATAACTGTGCCCATCCCCCAGATAGTGTTCATTGTACCCGTTAGCTGTTAATGTACCCATCCTGTTTAAAAATTCTTAAGTACATGACAAAAAAAAATTACGCAAAATGTTATCAGGCTTCAAATAAGTATATTTTAGTGACACCTGGAATCTCTGCTAGCTGGGCGCAGAATAACTTTTTGGTATGTCTTGTTATGAGGAGATTGTATACTCAAAGCTCAATGTTCTTCTGAAATATTTAACTTTCTCCTCTTCATCACTTAAAGTTTCCTTTTATTAATAAATTTAATATTCTATCATCAGCATATATTTAGACATATAAAACTAAACATATGCTTAAATGGCAAACATGGGGCTTTTAATTGTAACTTTAAAATATATTGATCTTGCTAGAATATTACAAGATAATGTTTATCCACAGTAAATTTACCATCTTAGTAAAACTGTAATTTTTCTCTTGCAAAATAAATAGACAAAACACATCCATTATCTTGTATACACATCTGTATCTCTTTACAACTGTATGGCCTCAATCACTACACATATTACTTCCAACTTTCAGCTGAAGTCATCAATGTCTGCTCCTTCAAAGGCCTGGAGAAAACTGGGAGGTGGCAACTGAGAATGGTCTGATGTACATAAGCACCTCAGCAGAAAAGCAAGGCCCAGTGACTGCCACTTGTGCCCCCACGAGCTATCTTACGTATCCATTTACATTTTTTTTAAATGGCAAACATGAACATGTGAACTAACACACAATTCAAATTTTTTGCTTTCTTACAACACATGACCAATCTTGTTCCACCTAAAACACCACCTACCACCAAGTCATCCCCAGGTTATTTTGAAGCAAATCCCAGACATTATCTCATTTCATCTGTAAATATTTCAACATGTATCTCTAAAAAATAAAGACTCTTTTTGATCTTTAAACATGACCACAGTAAAATTATCAAGTACAAAAATTAACAATTCCTTAACATGATCAAAAATTCAGAGTTCACAATTCCTCAATTCTCTTATAAATATTTTCAGCTTTTTTATTTGAATCAGGATCCAAATAAAGTACCGTACATTATAGCTGAGTGATATCTTTTTTAAGTCTACTTTAATTTATAGGTTTCTCTTCCATCCCTTTTTTTCTCTTGTGATTTTTTCATTAAAGATACCAGGTCGAGGTCGGGCCTGGTAGCGTGTGCCTGTAGTCCCAGCTACTCAGGAGGCTGAGGCAGAAGGATCACTTGAGCTCAGGAGTTTGAGGTTGCAGTGCAGTGAGCTATGATCGAGCCACTGACCTTGTGCTTGGGCAACAAAAGCGAGACCTTGTCTCTAAAAAAAAAAATAAAAACAAAAAAGATACCAGGTCAATAGCCTTGTAGAGTTTCCCGTAAACTGGATTTGCTATTGTGTCATTTCACATGTTCTTTATCCCTTATGTTTCTGGCAAATTATTAGTTATTTCTAAAGCCTTGATCAGATTCAGGCTCAATCTTTTTTGTTTGTTGTTTTGCAATATGTGAAGCAAAGAATTTAATCTTGTCCAAAAAAAGGTCTGGCCTTTGCCCTCAGTTCTGGGAGGTAATTTCTAAACCCTTGGAATTTCATGCTTCATAGGCGTGGTTTTGTTTGCATGGAGGCCTTGGGTCAAGCTGAATAGTGTAACAATGTGACTTAAGGTGGGAGCTTTGGGTCCCATATAATCAGCTCAACTTCCAGAGGGGCTGGAGACTGAGAAGTCATGTGGGCAGTCAACAAAATATAATCTCTGGACAGGAAGGCTCAGGTGAGTTTCCTTGCTTGGCAATAATCTATGCATATTGTCACACACAGATAATGGGAAAGTAATGGTGTCCATAACTCTATTGGGGACCGGACAACTGGAACATCCATACTGGGAACTTTTCTGGACTCTGTCCTATGTGATTTCTTCTTTGACTACGTTTGATCTGTATTCTTTAGCTGTAATAAACCATAGCCTTTAGTATAACAGCTTTTAGTGAGTTCTGAGTCCTTCTAGCAAACTATCAAAACCAAGGGTGGTTTGGGGATCCCCAAACTTGCAATTGATGCCAGAAGTGAGGGCAGTCTTGTGACTGCCCCCTAAACTTCCCACAAGACTACTACATTGTGGTAGTATCTGTCAGGTACATGATATCTGGCTTTCTTTCATTTTTTTCTTTTCTTTTTTTTTTTTTTTTTTGATTTTTGTGTTTTTGTTTTTGAGACAGGGTCTTGCTCTGTTGTATGGGCTAGAGAGCAGCGACATCATCATAGTTCTCTGCAACCTCAAACTCCTGGCCTCATGGCTATTTCTTTTTCTGCTATTATCAGCCATTGATGATCATTGCTTAAGGTCACTAACTCTTCAGGGACTGCAAAATGGTGATATTCTATTTCTGTCATTTCTTCTCTTTAACTTTAGTCTTCTTTCTCCACCAATTATTCCCCTTCATCAATTGTTTGGTATATAGGTAATATGGGAAAGACAGAAAAATAAGCTTAATTCGTTTATTTACCAGTTTTCAAAATTAAGACATAGTTCCTTGCATCCTCCAAAGTGACCAATGACTTTTTAAAAATCTTTATGTCATGAATTTAAGCATCAATCCATGGCATTATCATTATTGATCTTCATCTTTGACCATCTTTGGCCCATGAGAGCTTATCTAAATTGACTCCTAAATCCTTTTGACATGACCCTAGTATTCTTTGGTAGCTTCCTTGCTTTCTGGTATCACAAGATGTTCCAGGCTTATCTTGCATATTTCCTGTTTCAGACCTGAAATCGGCCATTTTCTAAGAAGCCCTGTCTCAAGTTGGGTTCCCCCAGGAATTAGACTCTGAGTTGAATATTTACATGCAAGAAGTTTTTTGGGAACTGTGCTCAGAATCAACACCCATGGGGGAGAGACAAAAATAGGACTAAGTAGAGGAAGGAGTTGAACCACTGCACAGTTACCACCAATCCCACAGAGAATGCTGGAGATGGTCTAGCCCTCTAAAATATCCTGCCTTGAGGCAAGAGGGTCTGACTTTTATGATCCACATTAACCAGTCAGTTAGATGTAGGCTGCTGCTAGGGAGGGGTGTGTGAACTTTAGTGAGGTGACTGTCTTCATTTTAAGACAGTGGTTCTCAACCAGGGCAATTTTGCCCTCCAGGGGACATTTTGGAGACATTTTTGGTGCTACTGATATCTAGTGGGTAGAAACCAGGGATTCTGTTAAACATCTTCTAATACACAGGACTACTCCCAGCAGCAAAGAATTATCCAGTCCAAAATGTCAATAGTGCTGAGGCTGAGAAACCTTGGTTTAGGGCAATGCCCGAAGAGTGACTCAACTGAGAGCCAACAGCAGCCAGTGCTCCCAGCACTGGGGAAACGAAGCCTCAGTTCTGAACGGGGAATCTGGGTGGCATACTAGGGCATTTGCTACACATCTTGATTACTTTTAAGGAAAACTAGTACATAGAGACCTCAGCCTAGGTGTTAGCAATGCTCATCGATACTGGTTTGGTCTTTATTTCTAGGTCTTTTCAAAGCACAGAGGTAGAAAAATTCTTTTTACTACACATCATTCATTCATACCAATATTTTCAATTCAAAATCGGGACTACAGGTATAATCCTTATATTTTGAGAAACTTGGAAACTCATTGACTCTAAGAAGTTTTCTGAAAGCCATCTGGTTAAGCCCTTTTTGACTCTTACTAAGTTTATATATTAGGGGGTTACAAAAGTAAAGGAAACCTTTGCAGAACAATGTTCAAAAATAATCCAGCATATTAGAATTTGAAGTAATCTTAGAGATGATCTAGTGACCAAAATTCTGATTTTACAATTGAGGGAGGAAAAAGGAAGCCTGGAAAAGTTCAGTGAACTTCCTCTCAGGTCCATAGCTACTTAGTGCCCTAGGCAGGACCAGGATCAGGCCACCTAACTCCTCATATATTCTTCTCCCTAGTAATTACCACTCCCATGTTGCACAAGAAAATAATAGAGCAGAGAGGAACAGAAAGGGAGATGAAACTCTTTGCCAAGTTCAGTGGTGCTCCTTGGTAGAACTGAACACTCAGAGCTCGGATCTGTATGAGAGAAGCACTACTTAGCCACTGTCAGTGGAAACATCCGCTTAGTCGTTTTTCCAAAGCACTATTAGATTGTGCTGTGCCTTCCACATTGTCTCCTTCACTCTTGCTAATGACCAAGCAGTTACACACACTAGCAAATAGGTTGGCCAGGGTTGGGCCATCTTACCCCAAACAAGAACAGAATGAATGATTTGTTCTAATTCATTAGTAGCATACACAGAAACAATTAAGCTGCCAACACTGTGTAATGCCTCACTCCTTTTCAAATGAAGGACTTTCTTAGGAACCTTCTTTCAAGGTTCAAGTATCCCTCCCAAGGCATGCTAATCTGAACTCTTCTTCTCCTAGTAAGTTGTTTTTTACTTCTTCCAATGCTTCTTAAAATTTTCCACTGAAGTACTGGGAGAGAAGAATGCAAGCTGCACACAACAAACACACACACACACATGCACACCCCCACACACACAGAGGCATGCACATGTGTGCACACATAGCCCTGGGGAAGTGACCCACAGCAAAATTCTTAGGAAATGCAAATTTTTTCCTAAGTCCTGTGTTTATCTAAAATATTCATTCAAGTCTCACAAGCTACTTGGTTTTTCTTAAAGAAATAGAAATTTAAAAGGGAAATAAATGTTCCAGAAGATGCAGTACATTTAATAAAGTCTTTGAGAAATCCTTCCACCTTCCTAATCATGACATACTCCTTATATCCCCATTTGAGAAACCTCATTTGAGAAACCACTTATATAATAGATTCCTATTGCTCTGAGGTAGAATTCATACTCTTAAAAATGATTTGCCATTACAAAAAAAAAAAAACCTTGCACTTTATCTACTCATTCAACCAATGTTTATGGAACATCTAATATTTTTCTTGCTTTTATTTTAACACAATCACTAGTTAAGGTGTTATCAAGATTTTCATATAATTTATGTTTTATAAACAGTAGTGTTATAAAAAATTAAAATCAAAATCATAGTGTATTCAAACTGCGTAAAATTTTATTCTGTTTTTATCAAAAGTACAATCTGAAGTCAATGTATAAAATGTGAAATTGTTTTTCATATATTGTAAAAAAAGCTATGTTTTTTTTAAAGTATTCAAGAGCCATCTATTAAAATTAAAAGATAAAACATAAATTATATTTAATAATTTTAATTTGGGAATGGCACAACCCGAAAACTTTTATAGCATTCAAATCCGGCCACCTGCTGTTTCAAGGACATAGGGCAAGAGATATGGAAAAATGTTTTTCTGGGGCCTAAACTGTATTAGTTGTAAGAGTGGACATTCAGGCTCTTTAATAATTTGTGTGTGTGTATATAAGTGTTATGTGTGTGTGGTTTGTGATATGTGGGGCCCTCTAAAGCTGGAGCAGGCCTTGCTTGTCCCAGTCTGAGGACAGTCACGAGTCTTCAGAATTTGGATGCATAATGGAGTAGGGAGAGTGGATGTGACACCCCCAGTCCCACCTCTCACCACTCCAGAGAGTATACAGGGTGAGAAGAAGACCTAGGAACAGAAAGTTTACAATACATTACCTGCCTACCCAGGGAATTAGTGTATAAAGTAGATATGATTATTGCTAATTTACACATAAGGAAACTGAGGCACAAACTAAATTGAAGTGACTCTCCAATAGTTACCTAGCTATATAACTCGTTGGAGCTAAGTCCAAAACCCAAGGCTCCTGGCTTCTCACCCATAGAATCTTGCTGCCTTGTGTCTGGCTTCTCAATGTTCAGAGTTGCTTCTACATTTCTGTCAGGATTTTGAGGTCAAGTAGTGTGTTGAGTTGAAAAGAACAAAAGAACCATATTGTTTAGCCCTCTTTAGTGTTTAAGGATTTGGAGGTTAAGGGGTGGAGGAAAATGGAAGCCATTTTAATAGATGTTTTCTGAACCTGATCATTGAACTTCAACATCTTGGAATCAACATATCCTGAAATGTTTCTGCTCAAATCGTGATTATGGGCACAACAATAAAATTACTGTATTTAGTCTTCTGGTGAGTGGTCAGCATCTTCTTTTATCCTTTTGATTTGGATTTCCTTGGGCTACTGAATGCGGATGTTTTCTGTTCTTATGTGGCAATTTGAGAAGGGTAGCTAAGTAGCATAATTGTTATTTACCATGTGGTATGCACTATTTGGGAGTTGGGGACTGAACCCGACAGAAAATTAAATGTGATTTCTGCCCTCAGAAGTCCTCATTTTAGTCTGATGAATAGATTTGACATGTAAACACAGGAAGGAGAGGAGAACACCACCTTCAGGGGAGAGGGGATAGAGATACACTCAACAAGACAGACATCTGTGAGAGTACCTAATAAATATAATTGGGAGATGAGTTGAAGAAAATTAACAGATTTTTTTTTTTTTTTTTTTTTTTTTTTTTTGCTGTAAGGCAAAGGCTACATACAAATACTGCCTCTAAGGCTGATCTCCACGCCTCCAATCTTACCCCCCAAAAGTTTTGGTCCAAGTTCAGTTATATGGGCATCTGCCTACAAGCCAGATTCTTGGTGATATTTTATCTTCTTCACAAAAAAATATATATATACTCCTTTCTCTTTCCCACTGCCAACTCTCTTCTGCAAAAAAACTCAGGGCACTAGAAATACGCATGAAATTATCTTCACTCACAGGGATGGGCAGATGCCTATTTAGAAAGACATTTATGGCAAAATGTGGCTGACCAGTAGAGGGGGCATGGGACTTAAATTTGGTGGTCTTTAAAGAAATCAGAAACCAGAAACAAGGTTGCTTGAGTGAGGTCACAAAGCAGAATAAACTAGGTGTATAGCAAATTTACAACTGCTAAAAAAGTTTGTGAACATTCTTTTTATATCTTTACATTCTTGTGTGGGCATATGAAAGAGGAACATTGTGCACATTAAAGGAATGAATCACTCTTGATCCAATAGTGCATGACATTTCTTACTTGAGCTGTCTTGCATTCAAATTCTTATTACTCAAGGATATAGGTGATTTTATTTTAACATAGCTTTTCCATTGTGACACATATGTGCAAATTGCTCAAGTTGCTATAGCATACTTTGTGTGGCAAAATATTTTATCTTCACATATCTAGAGATTGTTATCCTCAGCAATAACTGCTCTCGGTGGGTATTTTGGTAAGTAAAATGATCTTAGTGACCAGGAGCCTAATCCAATTGTTAAGGGCCAGGCCCTCGGATCAAACAGATGAGACTTGAAATTCTGGATTCTCATACACACTAGCTTCACTAACTTGAGCAAGTTAACTCACTAAGCTGTGATTCATCTGTTAAAAGAGGCTTATAGTAGTAACCAAAAATAGGATTATTGTGTGGATTAATGATAACTAACAGTAAAAACAAAATATGGTCAGGATACTTGATGTTTTTCTGATCAAGTGCACAGAACTGGATTATCTTTTTTTTTTCTTGGCCGATCTACTCAATTCTGAGGTTGGATTATCTTTGATTTGTGATACATTCTCATTCACTGGCCCAGGCATAGCTCTCTTTTATTTTTATCTATATATGCTTATGTGCTTCTTTATGTATTTGCTCATTATAATATAAATACTTGTGCACCCACCATCCAATATAAAAATTAGATCATTAACAATCATGAGCTTCTCCCCAGTCCATTTCTCTACCTTTGTTTCCTTGATTCTCATATTTATTAGCTTGTTTTTGAAATTATAGCTTGATCACATATTTGTATTCCTAAAAGTTATATTGTTTAATTTCATTTGTTTTTAACTTTTATAAAATAGGTGTCAGGTATTTGCCTTTACTAACAGTGCTGCCAGGAACATTTGTGTTCACATCTGCTGTCATACGTAGAGTTTTTCTTGGGTATATATTCATAATACCTAGAAGTTGAATTTGCTGAGTTACAGGATATGGGAGTGTTCAACATTTAGTTAGTGACAGACTTTCCAAAGTGGTTGTATCCATTTTACATTCTTAAGAGCATTGTATAAGACATTCTGCTAATTCACATTCTCTCCAGCATTTGGTATTGTCTCATTTCTTCATTTTTGCCAATTGAAATGGGTATAAAATGAGTATATCATGGTTTTAATTTATCCTCTGCAATCAATAATGAAGTTGACCAGTTCATATTTTTATTGGTCATATGAGTTTTCTCCTCTATTGAATTTTTGTTCATATTTCTTGGCCATTTTGTTTTGTTTTGTTCATCTTTTCCTTATTGATTTGAAGAAACCTGTATAGTCTTGCTATTAATCCTTTGTTGGTTAATTGGGTTGCAAATATCCTCTCTCAGCTGGTACCTTCTCTCTTTTCTTTGTGTAGGATATCTTTTAATATTTAGAAGTTCTTAATGTTAACATAGTCAGATTTATTAATTTTTTCTCTTATGGTTAGAGGTTTTTTTTTGTGTCTTTAATAAATTCTTCACTACCCCGAAGTCAGAAAGACATATGCCTGTACTTTCTAACAAAATTTATAAAATTTCACTTTTAAAATTTAACTCTGTAATTTATCTGGAGTTTATTTTTACACATGGTATAAGTAAGAGATCAATATCTTTTTTTTCCACATAGAGAACCATTTTTTACAAGTTCATTTATTGAATAGTCCCTCCTTTCCCCATTGATCTGCCATGCCACTTCTGTCATATGTCAAAATTCCGTATACACATGGGTCTGTTTCTGAGTTATCTATTTGTCCAAAGTTTTACTTTTCTAGTAATATTTCTAAATAAATACCACATTACTTTCATAGACTATAGCTTCAAAATAAACCTAGTAAAACAAAACTATACCAATAAATACTGATTATGCTTATTTTATATTTGTTATATTTGTTACATTTGTTAACCATCTGATCTAACATATTCTATTTGTTTCTGGTGGCATCTATAATCCAGGTTGTTGCTTTCTTTTGAAGTAGTTGTACTCCTGAGACATCTCATTACTTTGGCTGTGAGTATATAGTTCTCTGATGGTATCAGCTATTTCATCTGAGTTTTTTGTAATGGAAAAAAACAAAGCCTAGATCCCAGTCTGTGTCAACATCTAGTGAGCTCAAGGAGAGGGGCAGGGACAAGCCCTGGGGTGGAGAACTCCAATCACCAGACTACATAATAAATTGCTCAGGCTCGGTATCCTGCCACCAAGCAACTCTTCCGGTCAGGGTCCTATCTTTAGACTCACCCCTACCTCCCACCCCTCAAGGAGAAGCAGCCTGAAAAGAAGGCCCTTCTAGATTATAATTTGCCAGTCCTAGTGGATGGAGGAAGTGGAGTGGTAGGAGAGTGAATGCTCAAGGTCAGCCAATCCCCACCAGTTTTCCACACTCTGACATCTATTCTGTCCTGATTGTTATACTTGTGCACACTTATACCAGTGGTCTGAGCCTCTGCTATTAATTTCCACAGAAGTCTCCTGCAACACGCTACAGACATATACACACACATGCACACACATCACACATATACATGCACTCACACATACCAGTTCAAAACAGTTCCTCCAAGATTGATCTTGGGATAGGCATCTAATTCTCTATATTAGCAAAATTTGAAGTTTTACATAGGTTTATATTAAACAAAATTGTGAAATAAGTATCCCCTGGAGCCGTAGCTATACCAGGATAGCCCAAGATTCAAAAATCTCCTTCACAGGCTGGGCGCGGTGGCTCACGCCTGTAATCCTAGCACTCTGGGAGGCCGAGGCAGGTGGATCGCTCGAGGTCAGGAGTTCGAGACCAGCCTGAGCAAGAGCGAGACCCTGTCTCTACTAAAAATAGAAAGAAATTATCTGGCCAACTAAAATATATATATATAGAGAGAGAGAGAGAGAAAAAAAAAATTAGCTGGGCATGGTGGCACATGCCTGTAATCCCAGCTACTCGGGAGGCTGAGGCAGTAGGATCACTTAAGCCCAGGAGTTTGAGGTTGCTGTGAGCTAGGCTGACGCCATGGCATTCACTCTAGCCAGGGCAACAAAGCGACACTCTGTCTCAAAAAAAAAAAAAAAAAAATCTCCTTCACAATGCTTACCTATCTGAACCTCCCATCCCTAACATCTGCCAAGGTCAATTCTCTGTTCTTGGCCTTCTTGGTATTCCATTAGTTAAAGCTTATCTGTTCCCTATGCAAATACCTAATAAACCCAAGTGCTATGGTCTGAATGCATGCGTCCCCCTCAGAATTCATATGTTGAAACCTACATCCCACAGTGATGGTATTGAGAGGAAGGGCCTTTGGGAGGTGACTAGGACATGAGGGCAGAGCCTTCATAAATGGGACTAGTGCCCTTATAAAAAGAGGCTGGAGGGAGCCTGTTTGGCCCTTCTGACCTTCCACCATGTGAGGACTCAGCAAGAAGGCACCATCTAGGAAGCAGAGAGCTAGCCTTCACCAAATACCGCATCTGCTGGTGCCTTGATCTTGGACTTCCCAGCCTCCAAAATTGTGAGCAATAAAATTCTGTTATTTATGTTAATAAATTACCCAGTCTAAGGTATTTTGTTGTAGCAACCTGAATGTACTAAGACACCAATCATGAAGCTAATGGAAAAAAAATTAAAATAGCAGAGAGGAAGGAGGCCTAGAGACTTTCTCTCCAGGTAACCAAAATGTATTTTAATAGTGGTTTTTGGAAGGCTACCACATTTGCTTTGTTTAATCAGTAGGAATGGCCAGGCGCGGTGGCCCACGCCTGTAATCCTAGCATTCTGGGAGGCCGAGGCAGGTGGATCACTAGAGGTCAGGAGTTCAAGACCAGTCTGAGCAAGAGTGAGACCCCATCTCTACTAAAAAAATAGAAATAAATTAGCTGGACAACTAAAAATATATAGAAAAAGTTAGCCAGGCATGGTGGCACATGCCTGTAGTCCCAGCTACTCGGGAGGCTGAGGCAGAAGGATTGCTTGAGCCCAGGAGTTTGAGGTTGCTGTGAGCTAGGCTGATGCCACGGCACTCTAGCCCGGGCAACAGAGTGAGACTCTGTCTCAAAAAAAAAAAAAAAAAAAATCTGTAGGAATAAGCCTATGTACAAGGGAAGTAGCAGTCTGCTGGAGGAGACATTTTAGACAAATATAATCTTTCAGCTTTCAAATCTCACTGTACAGAATCATACACTCATAATAATAATAATTCCAATTAATGCTTATAAGCTAGCAACAATAATTATGTCAACTTTTCTGATGTCAAGTCTTATGGGTCACAATGTACGTCATGATCTAGTATATATTGGACCTCACGTAATATGTTCCTACCCTACCCCTTCAGCCCCATCCCTCTTTCTTCCTCATTACTACTCAGCTGGAACACTTTTAGCTTTTTCCCACCTCAAGATACTCAGAATTTTTTTCGCTGAGTGAAAACAATCCCCTCACTATCTCCTACTGATTTGTCAGATCTCACCTTAAATGTCATTTCCTGATGAAACTTCTTGACCCCCAACCTCCAGACTAGAACAGGACTCCCTATTATGCAATCTCATACCGTGTGGTTCTTTTCTTTTAGAATATTTACTACAATTATAATTAACTAATGAAATAGGTGAAAGAGGGAAATTGGTATAATACACTGGGAAGCAGAAAAGCATACATTTTTATTCAGTTTTTGAACAAATATATATTGAGGACTTATTACATTCCAGGCATTGCGTTAGGTACTAGGAATATAGTAGAAAAAAGAGCAGACCTTTTCTCTGGAATCACCCATTCTTGAGGATCTCCCCTGGATCTTACTACCACCTAGAACAATAATATCTAACTGAAATATGCTGCATAGAGCATGATTCCTTCCCAAGGTCTTTCACGTCCTCACTGTCTTCTAATTTATGCTCCAGATTCTTGAGCCCTCCATCCTTTTCCCTGCCAGCCTCATCCAAAGCCTCCTATTCCTCCACGCTCACACTCCCTACAGATAATCTGCTCCCTCCTTCATAGAGGAAATTGATGCCAACAGTAAACTTCCTGCACTGAGAACTATCCACTTACCTGCCAGCAAAGCTGACCTTGCTTCCTCCCCACCCACATCAGAATAAAGGAGGCCTCTCACCTCCTGACTACCTAAGTGTCCCTTGTATTGTGGATTCCTTTACCCTCTCTCTATAGGTTATTTCTAATCACCTTTATTGCAATCTTTCCCTCCTCTGGCTCTTTCCAAAAATGCTCAACTCTCTACCAATTAAAACACACACACAAACACACACACACAACCACCAAACTTCTCTTTTGACTCTACATCAACTTCTATCTTCATTCCTTCACAGACAAATTTCTTGAAAGAATTGTCTATGCTCATTTTTTTCATTACTTCCTACTCCAGTTTGGCTTCCACCCCTAGTACTCTGAAACCCTCTACAGAGATCATCAATTACCTCTTTGTGACTAAATCTGATGAATTCCTTTCAATTTTCATCTTGCTTGACATTTTTCAGTGATTGAAAGTACTCCTTCCTCATTGGATATTCTTGTTTAAACTCTCTTTTCTCTAGATTTTAAGGTGTTTTTCTCCCTCTCTATCTACTCTCATTTTATTTCTCTGGCCTCTTCTCTTTGGTAGGGAGGGGATGTTTCTCTTTATTTGCCTACTCCGATGAGTGCTGACCAAATACTGCAAGATTCTGCCTTCTCCTTCACTCTTTTTGGTTTAATTTTTTTTAGAGATGGGGGTCTTGCTATGTTGCCCAGGTTGGCATGCAGTGTCTATTCGCAGGTGCAATCATAGCACACTACAGCCTCAAACTCCTAGGTTCAAGTGATCTTCTTACTTAAGCCTCCCAAGTAGCTGGGACTATAGGCATGTGCCACCATGCCTGGCCTCCTTCACTCTTTGATACTCATATTGAATGATACTGTCCACATCCTTGATGTCAACTATCAGTACTATCACCCTACACCTCTCCCCTGAGCTCCAGAATTATGTATCCAGAGCCTATAAATGGCAACGCAGAACATTTGACTTCTACCACAACTCATTTTGCTGCAGTATAGAGACATTATATATATTGATTTCTGCAAGTTGTTTAACAGTCTTTCATGATATCCTTGTATATATTAGAGTAATAAGGGCTAAATATCTAAATGAAACAGATTATATGCTCCTGGAGGACTGGAAGCACATTTCATCCACCTTTGTATGCTCAGTGCCCAGCAGAGTGAATAGGACATGGCAAGCTCTCAGTAATGGATGGCATCTGTCCACTCCTATCAACAACCTGGGAGCAATCTTCAAAATCTCTCTCCCTCCCATCCCTTCCATCTTATCACTGCCACAGTTGGAATTCATCACTGGAGCAGCTTCCTATCCAGTTGCAGCTTCATAATTTCTCTATAGAGGGGTTTAGGAGCAGCAGTCTGGCTGGAAGGGGAAGACAGGACCTTCTATGAGCAGGTACCTTTCAGTTTTATCTGTGGACACTCTCATCACTGAGTCTAGATGTTCACAAATGATGGTAGTTACCTGACCATATCATGCTTCTTCCTACATTTGGGACCATTATTCATTCTGCTCCTTTCTCTTCAAATGTTCATCCAATCTTTTTTCACCTGGCTTTCACTAGGCCTTTACAACTCTGCTCAGCTTTCATCTTCTGGAATCCTCTCCTTTCCTTTGAGCTCCCTGTGCAACCTCTTATCTTAGCTCTTATCACATTATATTAAAATTATTTGTTTATGTGTCTAGCCTCCTCACAATAATCCTCTGAGGTACATGCTATTATTTAGCACTATTTAACAGATGAGAAACTCTGGCAGAGAGAGGCTAAGCAACTCCCCCAAGGTCATCAGCTAGTAAGTGGTAGAGCCACAGTTCACACCTAAGCAGTTGGACTTTAGAGTTCCCTCTCTAAATCATAAAATCCTCAAGGGCAAGAACTGTGGATTACTCATATTTGTATCTCCAGTATCTACCATGGTGCCTAGCACATGAATTCAATAAATGTCAAACTAAATAGCATTTGTTGAATTCTGCTAGAAAAGTTTAGGAATTTCAAAAATTACTAATATATGATCCTTACCCTCAAAGAAGTTTATTACCTAGTGGAGTTGAGAAGATTAGTAAGATACTCCAGTAATAGACAGGAATGAACTAAGGGGAAAGTAAGTAACTGAGAGTCAAGTAGCTTACATATTGAAACATTGGTACTAGAATGTCAAGGACTGTCTTGAAAAATCTTATCCCAGGAGCATGGATATAGAATCTTCTTGGAACTCATGGTTATATGAAAAACTAAATCAAATGAATGTTGACCAATAAGTTGTGGAAGTTAAACCGGCAGATGTCTAGTGGCAAGCTCTAGAACTGTGGCCCCAACCTTGCCTATTTACCAGTTTACCAAACTACAGTCATGAACTACTATGAGCCACACACTTGTACTAGGAGTGACAATACAAAGAATAATGACTGCAAGAAAGATATAGAAGGCATGTTGATGGAATCTGCAGATAGCTCAGAAGACTAAAGGTTAGGTACTATGGTAGATGGCAGAGTAAAGAACCAAAGTGATTCTATTATCTGGAACTATGAGCAAAATCAAGATGACATTTTAACTATTAGAATTTCCATTTATATTTTTAAAAAATCAATTGCCCACGAATATTATAAGGGTGACCTAGTGCAACAATAATTGATATTTTAAAAAACCCATTTTCAGTTGGCCTTAGTCTTAACTGTGGGCTGTGCTGCTAAAAGGAGAACTAGCCCAATCTTTGGCTGAATTACTTAGTATGAGTACAGAGTAAGGATCAAAGGAGGGACTGGTCAATGGCCAGTACTCTGCACTTCTTGGACTACATCTAGGCTACTGTGTTCAGTTTGTAGAACAATATTTCAAGAGAGATATTGACAAACCAGAGTCCAGAGAAGCACACACATACACACACAAAAAACAACGGGTAGAAAGCTGGAAACATAGTCAGCTAGACAGTGAAGCTGATAACGTTTTGCCTGGAGAACTGAAGAAAGAATATGACAATAGGTATGTATATGTTTGTTTGCAATGTCTTGCACCAGAGAAAAGAACTAAAATCTATGGGCAGAAGTTAGAAAGAAGCCAATATAAAGTCAATATAAGGCAGTGTTTTCAACTGATGCCACTGTCTCACCATAGATTGGTTTCCTGCATGAGACAGTAAACCAAAGTTTAATTCCACCTGTCAAAGATTTATGTATCAGATGGGAAGCTGAACTCATATGATACTCTCTAAGATCCCTTTCAAATATCAGATGCTAAGGAAAGCTGTCATTTGGGAGGAGATGCAAAAAATTTTGAAATTATTTTCAAACTTTCAAGAGAATCACATAAATTCTTCATTTAGAGAAGATCCATCACAGCTAAAACCAAACTAGGGTATGGTTACCCAAAGACTTCCCTGTTAGTACTGTGCTTTTTTTGCACCCCATAAGTTTGGCAGGTTGTGTTTTCATTTTCATTTGTTTCAAGATTTTATTTCCCTTTTGATTTCTTCTTTGACCCAGTGGTTGTTTGGGAATGTATTTTTTAATTTCCATATAAGATATTTGGTATGAATTCAATCTTCTTAAATTTTTTAAGACATGTTTTGTAACCTAACATGTGACCTATACTAGAGAATGTTCCCTGTGTGCTTAAGAAGAATGTGTATTCATATGGAACCACAAAAAACCCTTCATAATCAAAGCAACCTTAAGCAAAAAGAATAAAGCTGGAGGCCTCACACTTCCTGATTTCAAAATATATTACAAAACCACAGAATTAAAACAGTATAGTACTGGCATAAAGACAGATCTATAGACCAATGGAACAAAATAGCCCAGATATAAACCCACACGCATATGTCTATTGATCTTCAACAAGGGTGCCAAGCATACAAAATGAAGAAAAGATAGTCTCTTCAACAAATGGTGCTGAAAATACTGGATATCCACATACAAAAGAATGAAACTAGACTCTTATCTTACACTATACACAAAACCCAACTCAAAATGGATTAAAGACTTAAAGGTAAGACCTAAAATTATAAAACTCCTAGAAAAAAACGAGAAAAACTTCTTGACATTGGTCTTAGCAATGATTTCTTAGATATGACCAAAAACACAAGAAACAAAAGCAAAAACAGACAAGTGGGACTACACTAAACTAAAAAGCTTATGTACAGCAAGGGAAACAATCAACGGAGTGCAAAAGTAACTATGGAATGAGAGAAAAATAACTGCAAGCCATATATCTTATAAGAGGTTAATACTGAAAATGTATAAAGAACTCCTACAACTCAGTTGCAAAAAAAAAAAAAAAACAAATAACCTGTTTTAAAAATGAACAAAGGTCTTGAACAGATATTTCTCCAAAGAAGATATACAAATGGCCACCAGATATATGAAAAGGTACTTAACATCACTAATCACCAGGGAAATGCAAACCAAAACTACAATGAGATAGCACCTCATACCTGTTAGCATTGTATTATTAAAAAAAAAAAAACCACACACATACCATAAAACAAAGGATAATGAGAGCTGGCAAGGATGTAGAGAAATTGAAACCCTTGTACACTGTTGGCAGGAATGTAAATCAGTGCAGCACTATGGAAATCAGTATGGAGGTTCCTCAAAAAAATTAAAAATAGAACTACCATATGATCCATCAATCCCACTCTTGGGTATTTATCCAAAGGAATTGAAATCAGGATCTCAAACAGACATCTGCACTCCCATGTTCACTGAAGCATTATTCACAATAGCCAAGATATGGAAACAACCGAAATGTCTATTGACAGATGAATGGGAAACAAAAAAACATCTTTTATACACACACACACACACACACACACACACACACACACATGCACGCATACACTGGAATATTATTCAGCCTTAAAAAAGAAGGAAATCCGGCCACGCACGGTGGCTCACACCTGTAATCCTAGCACTCTGGGAGGCTAAGGCGAGAGGATTGATTGAGGTCAGGAGTTCGAGACCAGCCTGCGCAAGAGCAAGACCCCGTCTCTACTAAAAAAATAGAAAGAAATTAGCTGGACAACTAAAAATATATAGAAAAAATTAGCCGAGCATGATGGCACATGCCTGTAGTCCCAGCCTCTCAGGAGGCTGAGGCAGAAGGATTGCTTGAGCCCAGGAGTTTGAGGTTGCTGTGAACTAGGCTGATGCCACAGCACTCTAGCCTGGGCAACAGAGTGAGACTGTCTCAAAAAAAAAAAAAAAGAAGGAAATCCTGCCATATGCAACAAGAAGGATGAACTTGGAAGACATTAAGCGAAATAAGCCAGTTATAAAAGGACAAATACTGCATAATCCCATTTATATGAGGTGTCTAAAATTGTCAAGCTCATGGAAACAGAGAATAGAATGGTGGTTGCCTGGGGCTGGAGGGAAAGGAGAAATGGAAAGTTGTTTAATGGGTATAAAGCTTCAGTAATGAGAGATAAATAAGTTCTAGAGATCTGTTGAACAACATAGTGCCTATGATTGACAAAACTCTACTGTACACTGAAAAATTTAAGACAGTAGGTCTCAAGTTAAGTGTTCTTACTTGCCCATACACACACAAAGGGGGCCAAGGCTATTACTTCAACTGTAGTGATAGTTTTACGGGTGTATGCATATGTTCAAAACCATCAAATTGTATACATTAAATATGTTCAGTTTTTCATATATCAGTTACACTCAAAGCTGTTAAAAAAATAAAAGTGCTAAAAAAAGTTTTCTTTAAATAACCTCAATCCTCCAGTTTATTTCCATAATAGTACCTTATACATAGTAACACCCACATGTTCATTAACCTAACTGATTGATGTTTGTTTCATGAATACCTGTAATTTATACTAATAAGAAGCACTTGGGCCAGGTGCGGTGGCTCACATCTGTAATCCTAACACTCTGGAAGGCCGAAACAGGAGGATTGCTTGAGGTCAGGAGCTCAAGACTATCCTGAGTAAGAGGGAGACCCCATCTTTACTAAAAATAGAAAAAATTAGCTGGGTAACTAAAAATAGAAACAAAAAATCAGACAGGTGTGGTGGCGAGCACCTGTAATCCCAGCTACTCCAGAGGTTAGGGCAGGAGGATTGCTTGAGCCCAGGAGTTTGAGGTTGCTGTGAGTTAGGCTGACGCCATGGCACTCTAGCCCGGGCAACAGAGCAAGACTCTGTCTCAAAAAAAAAAGAAAGAAAGAAAGAAAAAAGAAGTACTTGGAATTGGCACAGGTCAATGATTTGGATTTTCTCATGTAATTTCTGCCTTTGTTAATATGAAAAGCAAAGTATTCATTCTAGCTTCGTAATCTATTTTTTCTAAGCAAAGTCATCTAATTAAGATTTCACCAGTTTTTGATTTGTACTAAATCTAAATCCAAGCCTAAGCCTACTGGTGTATTGACTTTCCTTCAGTCCTAAAATGATAAAAGAGTAAAAATGCAGATGTTGTTCATGATTAAGGAAACAAAGGTACATACCTTGTTTTTCAAGTTCACAGGCCGTCTGCTTCAGGAAAATATGTACAGCATTGTGAGCCAAAAAGTTTTCTTTCCTCGTGTTTCAGATCACTTTTTCATTACCTCTTTGCTAACTCCTCTCATTCCACATTTTTATTAGTCCACTTTATTCTAAGTTAAGTGTGTTACAGAATTAATTCTTAGTCTCTCACCATCATTCTTAATTCTTTCTATCTGTATACCCTTTGGCCTTTCGAAGTGTTATGTTAACTTTTTTTTAACCAGCTCAATGGCAAATATAGTAGACTCACAGCATCAGTTGGGATTGTTGCATTTGAAAAGTCAAGCAATGGGGGGGGGAGGGGATGGAGGTATGACTACATGATGAGTGCCAGGTGCACTGTCTGGAGAATGAGAACGGACGCGCTTGGGACTCTGACTCGGGGGGATGGGTGGGACATGGAAAATGTATATAACCTAAACTTATGTACCCCCATGATGAGCTGAAATAAAAAAAAAAAAAAAAAAAAGAAAAGTCAAGCAAATAGGAAATCTAGTGACTAGAATGCTTTACCTCACTGACACTAAAACCAGAGATGCAAAAGATAGTGACTGTCTGAAGCTCTCTTTTCTTCTCCTTCTCTCTCTTATCTTTCATTCTTATTTCCTGAGGGTATGTGTGTGTGTGTAGAAAGAGAAAGAGGAGAGAAGAGAAGGAAGGAGAGAGGAAGAGAAGAGGAAAGTAGGAGTTGGATAATAACAATTGCTAAAATGTATACAGCTATCATTTAATTGGAAGCAAAAGCACGTAAGCGACATACAGGATTGAAATAGGAAAGGGATCTTTGGATTGAGGAAATAGAGTTGAATCACAAAATCCAAAGTTGAAGTATTCTAAATTAGTCCACATATTTCTGCAGAGTTTACAACCTACCAGTAATTTTCAGTGGCACACCCATTGCATTTCCACATGGGCAAGGTTGATTTTGGGGATAGCTCCTTTTACCTCTTTCCTATCTCTGGCCTCCCTTTCTCTAACTTCTAGACACCCAGCATGCTCACATTGAACTCTGGTTTTCCAAAAACTTTTGGTACTCTCTGCCATCCTTTTTTCTTCTTTCCAGCCCCAAATCAATTCTTATTCCAGGACTGTACAAGTAGGTAGTTGGCCTGGTTATCTGATTAAAATAATCAGATAAAAATGAGTCAATTTTTGTTCAAAAGGTATACTTTAAAGGAGGAGGTTGTTAACTCTAATGGGTCTCTATGTACATTTTCTGATTCCTGAGTAAGTGGCTTTTCATCAGATTCCCAAAGGAACCCAGCCCCAGGACAATTAAAATACATTCAACTAATTAGCAATATGCATATGGGAACTATTTTTGAACTAGTATACAAAAATGGGCTCTTGCTCTAGTTAAAGGAACCCTCATATACCACTCCTATCAATCCAGACATCTGATCAGTCTTACAGCCTTCTCCCATTCCTCCCCTCGCTTTTGCAAACAACATACCTCATAATAGAATAAGGTATTGCTTGGGAAGAGTGAAGGGCAGAAGCACAGTGAGCAGTGGAGGGCCAACAGCCAGTCAATCTTGCACTAATAAAATAAAATAAAACATATAAATAAAATAAATTTTAAAATAAGATATAATAAAAATACACATTATATATTAATTTTCATTGAAAAATTAAAATACAGAAAAGTTGTAAGAATGGTACAATAAACTACCATCTACACTTTATCTAGATTTATCAATTTAACAGTTTGTCACATTTACCTTATCTATCTTTGTTAAACCATTTGAGAGAGTAAGTTGCATATATTAAAAACTTTTATCACTAAATACTTCAGTGTTTATCTCTTAATAATGGATACTCTCTTTCATAACCACAGTACAATGATAAAATTCAAGAAGCTTGACAATGAAACAATATTCTTATCCAATATACAGTTCATATTCAAATTTCAGCAACTGTCCTGAAAATATTCCTTTATAGCATTTTTTCCAGGATCACATGTTGCCTTTAGTGGCATGTCTCTTTACTCCCTTAAATCTAGAACAGTTCCTTAGCCTTTCTTTTTTTTTCATGACACTGATTTTTTAAAGAGTACTCATCATTTATTGGGTAGAATATTTCTCCGATTACATCTCTCTGATTATTTTTAGATTCAAAATATATATTTTTGTCAGAGATACTAATAAGAGATATTGATTGTGTTCTCAGTACCGCACATCAGGAGGCACATCATGTCATCTTATCCCATAATTGGTGACATTAACTCTGATCATTTGGTTAAGATGGTGTCTGCCAGATTTGTTCACTGTCAAAGTACCTTTGTTAACCCTTTGTAATGCATAAAAAATCCAAAGATTGTGTAAATATCCCAGCCAAATTTCCCCAATGATTTTATCTATTGATAATTTTGTCTGGATCAATTATTATAA
This sequence comes from Lemur catta, assembly GCF_020740605.2. Lineage (NCBI taxonomy): Eukaryota > Metazoa > Chordata > Mammalia > Primates > Lemuridae > Lemur > Lemur catta. The sequence goes on along the minus strand of NC_059134.1, from coordinate 27,754,391 downwards.
TAGTTGCAAAATGATTTCCTAATTTCATCATTTCTTCTACATGTACTAGCTGGCATTCACTGTCAAGAACTTTCACTTCTTCCCCCTTAATGTTTGTTTATTTAAAAGTTTAAGTATGCACTCATGAATTCTTTTTTAAAACTAAATGTGTTATAATCCATTTCTCTCAGTATTCATTCTTGATGCTCAAATTGTCTCAGATTTGGTAAGGAGACCTTCAAGCTGTCTCCTTTTTTCTTTTGACATATTCTGCTTGACATATCCAAGAAATGGATTGCTTTCTGGCACAAGGTCTTTCAAGGGCATTTCATACTTTCCCTCTCTCTGCTCTGGAATCAGCCATTTCGTTAAGGAGTCTGATTCTTTTTAGCGGAGAATAGTATTTAGAAGCCAAGGTCTGGAGGCGCATAATATATTTCAAAATATTAAAATGTCACTTCTCCTGCTTCCGTGGGTCAGTATATGGAAGACTCGTGTGGTGATTTATAATCCTAACTCTTGCATTACTTGTGTAACTTTGGCAATTCCCTTCATTCCTTGCAGACTGCTTCGTCATCTGAAAAGAAATTGGATTAGATAAATATTTCTTAACCTTTTCAGGGTCACCAACACGTTTAGGAATATGATAGAAGCTATGATCCCATCTCTCCAGACATATGCTCAGAAAAGCAAACATTTGCCTACATTTCATGGGGTTCCAGGCTCCGAAGCCCATCTGAGGCTCTAAATCTCTGTTTAAGTGATCTTTAGGGTCTCTTCAACGCTGGACATTCTGTGAGTCTATAAGCGACCGTGCTTCTCTGTCAGAATGATTCCTCAGAGACATCAAAATGCGGAGGGATTTATATAGCAACGAGAAGAGAACAGATACAAAGAAAGGAGCCTGTGAGCAATGCGTTGCTCAGCCACAGTTCTTTGCCGGTGCCAAATTTAAGGTGCACTGTACTCATAGGTGAGAGGTTTTGGCGGGAAGGGCCCGGGTGGGCGGAGAACGCCGGGGCGGAGGAGTCCGCAGGCCGGAGCCGTATCGCTGCACCCCTCGGCACCGCCCACCAGGGCTCGCTCTTGCCCTTCGGCTGGAAGGCCGAGGAACGGGGCGGGCCGGGCGGCGACCCCGCCCCTGGCAGCGGCGAGGCGGAGGGGAGAAGCGAGGGCGCCAGAGCCGGAAGGAGCGCGCCGGCCTGGCCCGGCGCCCCTCCCCGCGCGTCGGCCCCCCTCTCTCCCGCCCGCCGCCGACGTCGGCGGTGCTCCGGTCGCCATGGTGACCAATCGAGGCCCGGTCCCGCCCCCGCCCCCCTGCCCCGGCCCCCTGACGTCGGCGCACGTCAGCGGCGGCGCGCGCCTGGCTGGGCCCTGCGGAGCGGGAGGGAAGGAGCTAAGGAGCAAGCGGAGCGGTCGTCGCCCGAGCCGAGCCGCGCCGCCAGCCCGCCAGTCCGCGCTCCTGTCCGCCGTGTCTAGCAGCGGGGCCCAGCATGGTCATGGCGGATGGCCCGAGGCACTTGCAGCGCGGGCCGGTCCGGGTGGGGTTCTACGACATCGAGGGCACGCTGGGCAAGGGCAACTTCGCCGTGGTGAAGCTGGGGCGGCACCGGATCACCAAGACGGAGGTGCGGCCCGGGGCTCGGCGGGAGCGTCCGAGGAGAGGGTTCGGGAGAGGAGCTGTTTACCGAGAGGGGCGGCAGCAGTGGTGGGACCGGGGAGACCCGAGAGGGCGCGCCACTGGCGAAGGCGAGCGGGCCTGGGACTGTGAGGACCCAGGAGGTGCAGGGGGTCGGTGAGCAGCCGGGGGATCGGGCCCGGTCACCGGGACCCGAGTGTCGTCCGACTGGAAACCCGACCGGCCGGGGCTTTGCTTTCCCCTACGCCACCCCCGGTGGTCACACGGAATTTCACCCAGAGCCTCCCACCCGGGCCGTGACCTGGTCTGTGGCCTCCGCTCCGAATCCCAAGTTCCGCGTCTTCCCTGCTTTCGGCTGGGGGTGGGGTGGGAGGGGAAGTCTCGGTGCTCCCGGGCTGCGCCGAGAGAGACGTCGCCAGCCGGAGGAGGGGACCGCCTGCGCTGGGGCTCCGCGGATGGGGGATCGAGCGGCCCCGGCGACCCGGCGTCCTTCCCCTGCCCCGCGAGGAAGAGGCCCCGGTGGCCGGGAATGCCCAGACAGCCACTGTCCATCTTCTCTCCTTTCTTTTGCCCCACAGTGTCTCTGATTTGCTGTTTGGCTAGCTTGATCTCTTGCCTAGGGCATTTCCATCTAATACTCCAGACAATAGAACTGGTTAAAATGGTCATCTCTGCATTTGCACAGTTGGTGGGTTTGTCTTTCTTGTCCAGGGTTGTCCCTTTACCAGGTGTGCGTTCTGGCTGTGAATACGCATTCCTTAAGCCACATCGGATTCCGCCTCTCTACTCATAAAGCCCTCAACTGCTTCCTGACGGTGAATCCAGCACCCCTCTTCATTGCACATTCTAATGCACCGCACATATTTTCTCACAAGTCTCTGTTCTTACCTAACCCGCCTCCCTTCCTTCCACTGCTTCAAGCTGCTCTCCTCAGGGTCTCTATTTTAAGACGTGCAAATTAAATACCTTAGCTTAGAGAAACGGTGGAAACAAAACCATTCTTTAGAATAAAATCTAGTGCTTTTGATGTATCTACTCTGCTTTATTGTAGTTACTGGAGTTTCATCCTTTTTCATTTTTTCCCCCCAGTTTTCAACCTATTCCGGTTTTTCCCTTGTTAGTACGAATGTACTAGAGTTTGTGGAATAAAGTAGGACTTTTTTTCAGAACGACTTAGGTAAGGCGAAGGGCATTATGGAAACTTGAGTGATTTTTGTGGCTGTTGTACTTAGAAGTTTTGCTTAATGTCGGTTTCCAGAAGGAAGAGAGAGACATATGTCATTCAGTCCTACTCACTTTTTGCCTTCCCCGACTGATCCTGAAGCAGTCTAGATCTGACTTATTTTGTAGCATCAGGACCAAGGTCACAGATTTTCCTCTTAAAAATTTACCAGTGTTAGCAATTTAGATTGTTTGTAATGATACTGATAATCTGGCCATGGTGACATTACTAAGTCTTTGCATAACTTAATCTGATCCCAGCATTTTTAAAAATGAAGAAATTGATTCCATTCCTCTGAAGAGCCATGGCCTTATGCCATGCCATTTCCCCTGGACTTACATAAAAAGAAGGCATTTTAAATGCATAATTTTATGAGTCCTTGCTTAATGACTGTCTGAAAAATCAAACAAAGTGGAAGTTATAGAGAGGTTCTACAGAACTTTTGAACTAAAGTATATATGTGGTAGAATTATTCCAAACCCATCCCTTCACAATATTTTTTCCCATCAGCTCTTACTGGATTCATAGCGAGATTTAATTAAGTCAGTTGTTATTTATCAGGTCAAATTTAGTTAATACAGTATTTGTTTAAGAGCTACTTAAGTGGAACTGATAGTGACTGACACGAGGTTGACAATTCAAATGGTGTCCACTTTAAACTGATATATTTTAGAGAGCTAGGGGGCACCGTAGAGTAATATCCTGGCTTGGCTATCAGAGTGAGATCAATGCATTCATTTGTAATTGCAGGTACAGGCTAGATCATGAAAGAGCACTTAGATCCTAAATTGTGTGTGTAGTATATATGTTTTAAGTGATTTAGGTTAAAAGCTAAATTTTTAGTCCACAGAAATCATCTCCCTGGTGCTTTTCTAAAGAAGTCATTAACATAAAAACTAATAGTGTAAATTTAAGATGGGTGAGTGCATTTGTAGTAATTTGGTGCAATTAGAGATAATGTAGAGGGGGTGAGGGAAATGTCAAGGCAATTGCTGAACAGAAAAGTTGCTGTAGATCTCTAGATTTGTGAAGTTGCTCTGTGAATTTTTATAGGTAATTTACATTAATAATTGTTTAGCAAGGGTACAGATACAATTGTTTCATAAAGTATTTCTTCCCTTTGTTGTTAATGAGGGGTTTTTTTACAACAGTATTTGTTAACTTCATTCATTCACTGGATAAATATGTGTTTTTGATAAATACAACTACCTTAAAAACTATAAGATAGCTAGTGAAAACTTTGTTTTATTTTAAATTATTTTAGGTTCTCATTGCTGAATAGACTACAGCAAACATAGAACAATAAGTATGGTATAAAAAACAATTACCAAAATATCATTATAAAAGATTTTTCACATACTGTATTTTCACATCAATATAAGTTTGTATGTTTTTAAACTTAGAGGTCTTTTTTCCCCCAAGTTTGATCCTGAGACAAGATTTAGGATTTAGTTTAAACATCTACGTGATGAACAATTGGAACTTTTATTTTTAATTGGCTCTTCTTGTCTCTTGTTCTGTATCACTCAAAAATGATCTATTTTCTACACAGCTTGGGAGATCCAAGTCTGTTTCCCTAAAAAAAAAAAAAAAAATTAGTAGACAGAAGAGATCTTCATTTTGGTTTAATCTATCAAGTAGCTTAACACTGTTTAAGAAATATAATTATATCGTCATCTGAAGCGGTATTCTTATGTTATCAAATCTCTGTGAATTTTACGCACAAAAGGGAAAGCAGGTGGTGGTAGAATCCAGCTTCCTAATATAATACTTCATAAAAGCTTTGTAGTGTTGGTTTGTGGTTTATGAATTAGAGAAGCTAATTTTATAAAATTAGCATAATGGGAAAAGAATAACGGCATTTAAGCTGTTAAACTATTTTAGGCAGTAGTGGTTGCTAGTTTGCTATTCTGTGAATGTCCTTGAGTAGTGTTTTATTTTATTAATACTACACAGTACTAGGAAATAACTTTTTCTTTCTAGGTAATTGTTTAGCTAGTCTTTTGTCTTTTAAGTAAAATTCTAGAAAAGCCACTTATGCCCTTAAATTTTTTTTTGTTTTCTAGCTCTTAGTGTCTTACTATAAAAAATATAAAAAATAAAGAAGAGTAAAGTGCATAAAAAAGTATATGTATAATTCCTCCACCAATGGGAATAAACTGCTTTTAACATTATGCCATATTTCCCCCTAGTCTTTTTATTTAAATGCATTTTTTCCATAGATGAGAGCACATGATACACTATAAATTGTATTTTTTCCACTTAACATTATAACCTAAGCATGTGCTTATTATATATAACTTTATAAAACATTTTTAATAGCTGCATAGTGTTCTACCTTATGGATGAATCCAATTTTACTTAATGATTCCTTTATTATCGAATATTATATAGTTTCCAGTTTTCACTTATAGTAAATAATTTGAAGTAAACATTTCTGTTTATATTCTGTGTCTGCATATTACATGTTTTTAAGGAGGAAGAATTGCTGGTAAATTCCTAGAAGGGAATTTACTAAGTGATAAGGTATCATTTCTACATTAAAGAGTAGTGTATGTTTATTACCAAGTCTATCATGTTTATTATTGAAAAACTTAAAAGCATAGGTAAATTAAGAGAATTACCCATACTATCTATCTAGGTAACTATCATTAGTTATTTTTCAGACCTTTTCTGTGACAGATAACTGAGTTTTCCCCAACATCATACTTTTTGTATTGCTTAGCTAAAGAACATATAAACGTTGTGGTCCATAGAATCTTAATGATATTTCACAGAGTTTCTGAAAATTACCTTTTTAAAATAGCATGTAGGTGTCAGGCTACTTACTTATCCTTCAGAGAACCTGGAATGAAAAACTGATATCAAGGACATTCTGAAAATTGTTTTTGTTCACTGAAATGCTTTCTATGTGCATTGTGGGGCTTTTATAGTTAGACATAATTCTTTATTACCTTAAAATGTAAGGTTTTTTAAAGCTTTCCAAAATAGGTAAAAGTCACAAAATTGCATTTTTGTAGCAAAGGTAGAAACGAGTAGGGCATATTACACCCTAATTAGGATGTTTCTTGAAAAGGACTCATTTTTTAAAATAAATTTCAGTTTTATGTTTTGCTTTAAAATTTTAAGACACCTCTCAATAGTCTTGGAATTAATCTTGCACCGTGAAATATTCCAGATTTCAAGAAACAGCTGTACTATATTCAATGAAAGGACTTTTTACAAAAGAACTTATTCACTAATATTTATATCTAGTCCTATGTATAATCTTTAATTGTGTATTGAAATAAAAATTATATTTGTCATGGAATATATATGCTTTCTTAGAATTATTCTCTAGTTTCTCGAAACTTCAGACAAATAGTATTTGTCAAATTATTCTGCTAAATATTGTTCAAAATGATCTGTTATTTTTTGGGAGGGGGAACAAACATACAAAATAAGAGTTGTGTAAACTTTTATATTTTGTAGAAATTTTTAACTTTAAGAGAGTTTAATGTGTTCTTCTTTTAAATCCTCTGGGAAATTCTATCTCAGTACCAGGCAATTAAGAAAACATTTATTTGGAAATAACTGAAACTGACCTCTCTTCTTGGATTCACATGATGACATTTGATTTATGACCCACTACTGATTACAAATTCATTTCCTTGGAGGCAGATGGATTCCAGATTCATTAAGATCTCTTTCTTTCCTCTTTAATGTATCTAATACCTCTCTTGTTTTCCACCTCCACCTTTTTGAAATAAATTATTTATGTAAAAGTTTCTTTATACAGAACATTTGTGGAGAATGTTTTCCCATCCTTCCAAGAGAAACAGCATATATATCCAGTTTGAGATTATTAGAAGACTGAAAGACAATTAAACTTGGGAATTTCATCAGGAACTCTTCATTTTTAAAAAAACATTTAAAAAATGTACAGATTAAGAGCTGAATCTTGGATTACTTAAACTGAGAAACAATGCTAAAATTTGTTTTAAATTCTTCTTTAAAGTAAACATTGTATTTATATGGTTTTTTCCCAGTTACAGAAGTTACGCATGGTCATTGCAGACATTGTTGAAAAGCCCAAAGAAGAAAATAAACATCCTTACTTCCACTTTCCAGACCCAGAGATAACTGCTGTTAATATTTGCTTCATATCCTCTTAGTTATTCACGTATATTTTATGTGTATGTAATAAAGTTCTAATCTATACGTATAATCTGTGTTTTTTACTTAGCGTGTTATTAACATTTCTCCAAGTTAAAGAACTGTCTAAAGCATGGTTAAATAGTATTCTTGCATATGACCATCGATACTTTAATCAATTTTCTATTATTGAACATTTAGTTTCTTTCTCTTGCCCTTTCTTTCTCTTAAATAATATTTCAGAGGACATTCCTCTTCATACATCTTGGTGCATGTATCTGATTATTTCCTCAGGGTAATTCCATAGCAATGGAATTCTTGGATCAAGGAATATGTACATTATATACCTTATGGCATGAGATGCCAAATTACCCTCCAGAAAAGGAATACCCATCAATTTTCACCAGGAAGAACACACATTTCCCAGGAATATTATTTTCTAAATCTTTGTCAGTTTGATAGGGGAAATTGATACTCTGTTACTTTTTAAATTTTTCTCTTTTTATCTTAACTGACAAAAATTATTTTTATATTTTAATTTGCATATCTTTGATTACTTTGTATAGTTTTATATGATGACTGTTTGCATTTGTTTTGTAAATTGCTTTTTGGTCCTTTGGCGCATTTTTTAATTGCATTGTCTTTTTTGTTGATTTGTACTTTTAATATAGATTATTTTTAATCACTTCTTTTATAGTCTTAAAATTTCTGTTTAATTTTTATGGATATAAAAGTATAGGGCCATAGACCTTTCCTCCAGTCTGTTTTTCTTACCATTAATAGTCACATTTAAGTCTTAGTGAGGATTTATTATTTAAATACTTTCATTTTTAAAGTTAAATCTATAACATAAAAAAGTCTAATTTTTATTTATTCTGAGAAGGTAACTAGAGAATTCCATGTCAGTTTTACTATTGACTTTTACTGCTTTCAGAAATCCTTTTATTATAGATCACTCAATCACAGGCACTTTTCAATCTTACGATAGGCTGGTATATTGTAATTCCACCAGTGATTTGTTGTATAAGTTGAAAAGTGTATTTATTTTTTTAATTTCAAAGATATGATTGTATAGTAGGGCTAATGCTACTTGGTACTTCAGAAAAGGACAGAGTAGAATTAGTATATTCGTAGTAAATAGCACTGAAGCAAATATGAGAGACAACAAACATGTTAATCTCTCTGATTAGTTACTAGAATAGCTCTTATTGTGTAACTTCCTTATAAAGTCCTCAAAAGCTGCTTTTTTTTTTTTTTGATCTGTGGATTTATAGAACCCAAAAGCTACTTTCATATGTGTGGTTTCTTTAAGTGAATGAAATTAATATTTCTTTTATGAGAAGTGAAATAACTTTTTTCTAAAATTATCAAAGACAAGATAATAATAATTTAAAAAATTAAAAAATTCCTTTTATTCATCAGCTTAACATCTTTTTTTCATTTCTGCTCTTACATTTAATTCCCTGTCCTTGCAAATTTGTATTTTATATAGTTACTACCTTCCTGTGTATTTTTATTACTTTCCTGTGTAATTTTTAAAATGTAACATTGTTAGAAACATCTCTATGTATATGGTGTTCTTAATATTTAAATCATAAAATAACATAGCCATTTTCTAGAGAATTTAGAAAATGAGAAAATGAAAACTAATAATTTCATAGACAGGAGTTAGCATAGCTGATAAATAACTCTTATTTTTCTGGATCTTCTTTTCTGATTAGAAAAGTAATACGTGCTCACTGAAGAAAAATTGTACAGAAAACTATAAAGCAGTAAAATAAAATAATCCATTATCTTTTCACCCCAATAACATTTTTATCATATTTGTATCTAGTTTTTCCTGGTCTTTTTCTACACATATCCTATGTTGAGACCGCACTGATAATCTTCATTTTCTAATACTCTGTTGAATATATTTACACATAAATCTTTGTCATCATTTCAGATTATTCCCTTCAAATAATTTCTCAGAAGAAGAATCCTTAGTTTAAATGGGATGGATGATTTTTAAGATTTTTAATAAAAACTACCAAATTGCTTTCCAGAAAAATGATGACCTATTTTATATTTCTGCCAGCAATATCTAAAAATGACCGCCTTATTGAACCTTAGCTCATAAGGGTATTTATTTTTTAATCTTTGTAAATATAATAAGTGAAAATGGTATTTTACTGTTTTTAATTCACATTTTCATGAGTTTTTCTGAAGTTGAATATTCTGTGTTGTTACTTTATATAGAATTTAGTTTTATAGTAACCATTCTAGTTTTTCCTATATGTCCTTCAGAGTTATAAAAGAAGCCTTCCTTTTGTCCCCTAGTGGAAGGAATATTTGTTTTTCTATCATATAAATTCATTGAAGTTTTTTTTAAAGATAACACGTGTATAATTAAGAATTAGAGAGTTGAATAGGTGAACAACAATAAGAAAGGGATCTCTCAATTTATGGAGTCCCTTGCTTGCCCTTCTTTCTTGTGACCATGCAGATTTTGTTTCTCGTACTATGCTCAGAACTAAAGAGGTGAGAGGATATAGAGAGAGATTCTAGAAATCTAAATTCATGCTTATCTTTAAAATGAACTTTTGGAACACGACTTTTTTGTAAATTCAGGGCTTTCAGTACACTATTAGGAAAATCCCCAAATATAAGTTTTTGTTGATAAAATTTGTTCATTTTGTTCTCATAGACCTATTAAGTTCCTTGAGGGTAGGAATCAGATTTCATTAATTTTTGTATCCCAGGCATAATTCCTGCACACAATAGGTGCTCAGTAAATGTGTAACTAATAGGGTCTTTGAAATAGTGAAAAGACTGAGCTTGGAGTTAGCAGACCAAGGGTTTATTGTCTCTTTTAACTTACTAGAGCTTTAGGACATTTTTAGATTATGTAACATCTTTTGAACCTCTGTTTCATTAACTCATGGGTGTACTGCTTGTTCCATTTACTTCACAGAGTTGAGAAATAAATGAGATAAAATATGTTAAAGTAGCTGATAAAATTTTGAAAGTGCTGTGCAGTTACGAAAGTCATCATCATCATCATCATTATTGTATGTATTTCTGGGAAGTACTTGGTAAAGAGCTCCATTATTAGGAAATTACCTGGAAGAGTTTGGCAGAGACTGCTAGCTCATCACCAAAAATCCACTGTTTCCTCTTCCTTCTAGACCTACAACTGGACTGTTTCTATGCCTCCCTTGCATTTAGGTGTGGTCATATGACTGAGTTCTAACTAATGGGATGAGCAGAAATAATATGCACCACTTCTAGGCCTGGCCCATGAAAACTTCCCATGAGGACTCCTCCAAGCCCTTTTTTCTTTCTGTCTAGCTGGAAAGATCACCTTCAGGTTAACCTTGGAATCCACATGTTAAAGATAGTAAAGCCTCCTTGAGCCTCGTATGCCTGCTAATTTCACCCATCCAGTTCTGCTACATGAGCAAGAAATAAACTTCTGTTGAGCTTGAATCATTATATGTTTTGAGGTCTACTTGGCAAAGCAGTTGGACTATCCCTATCACAAGGAACATGCTAACATATGTTCTACTTTTTCTTTAGAGAAGCATAATTCTCTTATAACAGCTTTACAAACAAGGGGTAACAATGTAAAGAAATAAATATATATATTTGTGGTCATAGATAGATAAGTAAGTAGGTAGATAGAGTGTGACCCATAAAGAAAGAAATATACATATATTTGTGGTCATAGGTAGGTAGATAGAATCTGTGACCCAAGGTGAAGAGAGAATTATGTCATTTGAGAATTTTTTGTTGACAAAAGGTAAATAATGATGTTTTTAATTGTTTATTAAACTTTAATTAGATAATTTGTATATTTTTTACTTTTTCATTGTTCAAGCCAAGGTTCCAAAAGAATATAAAAGAGGAGATATCCCTGGGTAATACCTCTAATTGGTATTTAGTATCCAAACTTTTTCTTCAACATTGAATATGGTACTCAAAATATATACAATATAAAATTGTCTTATGACAGTAATACTGAGGTTTTTGAAAACCATAGTTCTTTTCTTTTCAATTCTTTCTATTTATTAGATGGCTGTGACCCATCTCATTATAAAAGCTTTTTGTTGAGGAGGAAGGTGCTGGTATCTAGACTCACTCCAGAAATTGTAGGGCAAAACATTTTCTTCAAAATAATGCGTGTCTTTGAAACTCCGTGTTACCATCCTGAGAAACAGTGAGAATATTCAAGTGTACACTTATCCTTTTATTTGGCAACTTTTACCCAAAGTTACCCAAAGTGACTGATAGTACTTTCTGTCATACTTTTTAGAATATTTTGATTATGGTAGTAATTAAAACACCACCAAACATAATGAAAATAGCTATCACAGAACCTGTGTGCTTGACTGCCTTGAGAAGGAGCTACCCCCCCTTTCTTCTTAGGCCATACATTTAATTTTACACATTAGTTTAATAATCTGATTTCCCCTGGGAAGCTTGGGTTGTTCTGTGAGTTACAATTAATTCAAATCAGGAAACAAGCTGTGGACAGCAAGTTAGAAATAGAGAAAGGTAAGAAAGAAACCTTACAGTAGAGCTTTAGGAGATAACTGCTAAGGACAGCAGCCATTAGGAAAGAAGAAGAAATTACAGTTGACCCTTCAAGAGGGTGGGAGTTAGGGACGCTGACCCTACCCCCTGCCCCAGCAGTTGAAAATCCAAGTTTAACTTTTGACTCCCTAAAAACTTAATTACCGATAGCCTACTGTTGACCAGAAGCCTCACCAATAACATAAACAGTTGATTAACACATTTTGTATGTTATATGTATTATATACTGTATTCTTACAATAAAGTGAGCTAGAGAAAAACCCTTATCAAGAAAATCATAAGGAAGAGAAAATATATTTACTACTCATTAAGTGCAAGCGGATCATCATAAAAGTCTTCATCCTTGTTTTCACATTGAATAGGTGGAAGAGGAGAAAGAGGAGAAGTTGTTCTTGTTATCTCAGGGGTGGAAGAAAATCTGTGTATAGGTGGACTCACACAGTTCAAACCTGTATTGTTCAAGGCTCAACTGTAATTGTGTGAACAGGAGACTGAGGAAATTAAGTGAGATGACAAGCTGAGTCTTATTTTCCTGGATACATTTTGAGAGTATTGAACTATTACAGAACATATAATAGTTGATGTATTAAAAATTACTCTGAAACAACAGCATAGGCTAAATTATGTTTGGAATATTTTTTTTTTTTTTTTTTTTTAGAGAGAGTCTCGCTCTGTTGCCCAGGCTAGAGTGAGTGCTGTGGCGTCAGCCTAGCTCACAGCAACCTCAAACTCCTGGGCTTAAGCGATCCTCCTGCCTCAGCCTCCCCAGTAGCTGGGACTACAGGCATGCACCACCATGCCCGGCTAATTTTTTTTCTATATATATTTTTAGTTGGTCAGATAATTTCTATTTTTAGTAGAGACGGGGTCTCACTCTTGGTCAGGCTGGTCTCGAACTCCTGACCTCGAGCGATCCGCCCGCCTCAGCCTTTCAGAGTGCTGGGATTACAGGCGTGAGCCACCGCGCCCGGCCTAGAATACTTTTTGATAGAATGTGAAGTACATTTTAATACATTTTTAGTAAGTACAAATTTACTTATTAAATTTGAGTAGTTCCCAATTATCTGAAAAATTTATTTAAATCGGAATGTTATATTCCTAACCAAATATCTACTAATATTAAAAAATTAGTTCTTTTTAGTTAGATGGGGGAAAAAAAGTATGTGATCGTTGAATTCTGACTATGTATTTATTCACCTTCAAATGTAATTCCTTCAGATTACTAACCTTGGAATTGTTTGGATTCCTATTTAGTTATAACAGAATGAGGCCACATTTTCTGAAATCAAATTCCTTTTAGAAAGTTAAAAGTTAGTATAATTACTAACATTTCAGTTTTTACACTTTGATTTTTAAAACAAAAATTAATCCAATTGGTATTTTTTTCATGTGGTTGAGTTTTAATAGTATTCAGCTTTATTCTAGACAGGTACATCTATATTCTTTGGAACCTATCACTTGCTTTTCCAGAAAAATAATATTTCAGTACTACAGAAGCTATCTTCTGAAATGTCTTCTGCTTGGCTGAGCATTTGTTTATAGGTACTTTATAATGGGATGATAACTGGTTGAAACAGCTACTAGTTTAATAAAATAAAGATTTTACTTCTTTAGTTTATACATGGAGTAAAAAAGCCATTACAGTTCTGCTGAAAGAGAAACATGCTTTATTAAAGTAACTTGGCAGACTCATTCTTCATAGTACTCTAAAGATGCTACCAAACAAAATCTTCTGCAGTTCCTTACACATGGTATGAGTTGAAGAAACATTTGTTGAATGAATGAATGAATAAATGAGTGTTGAATTTAAACTAGCTATAATCGGTGTCATAGAAAGCTATAGGCAAAGTCTCAGATGTCATTTATTGACAGGATTCTTAATTGGAAGATGTTAATTATTATATATTAATTGTATTTATTTCTGTTCTGGGTTGCAGGTGGCGATAAAAATAATAGATAAATCTCAGCTAGATGCAGTGAACCTTGAGAAAATCTACCGAGAAGTACAAATAATGAAAATGTTAGACCACCCTCACATAATCAAACTTTATCAGGTATGATTTAGTCTTACACCTCCTCCATGCATTTCATATTCAGTACTCTATTTTGCATCATGATTTTTCCTTTTGTTAGTTTTTCTAATCTATAAAAGAAAGATAAGTATATGCTTTTATTAAGCTGAGTATATCTATTTTTCTAAATTATCTTTAAATTAAAAATTTTGAAATCAGAAACTAGTAGCTTAATTTTAAGTTGTCTCTCAGACTGCAAGTTATTTATTTTAAAAGTTTGCAATTGTGCATTCATGATACCCTGCTTAAACCAGCTGCATTTTGGTGATAGTTCCATTAACGAGGATGTTGCAGTTTTGCTTATTTAAAAAACATACTGTTTATGTTTTATGACTGCAGTCCCCAGCCCCCGGATTGGACCAGTACCAGGGCACACAGCAGGAGGTGGGGGGGCGGAAAGGATGGAGCTTCATTTGTATTTATAGCTGCTCCATCACCGCCTGAGCTCCGCCTCCTGTCAGATCAGCTGCAGCATTAGATTCTCATAGGAGCTCAAACCCTACTGTAAACTGCGCATGAGGGGGATCTAGGTTTTGCTCCTTATGAGAATCTATATAATGCCTGATGATCTGAGGTGCTGGTCCATGGAAAAATGGTCTTCAGTGAAACCAGTCCCTGGTGCCAAAAGAGTTGGGGACCACTGTTTTATGACATACAAAAGCTGAAGTGATCTATTACTCAGTAGCATACTTTGTAATACCTAGAGACAAATCTTTTTTAGTTTGTTTTATCAGATAAAATAAATGAGCCATTTTTTTAAAAATCAACTTTAAGATAATTTTTGTAAAATAAGTTGTCCCCATTTTAACCATAAGCCATGTTTTTTTAAAAGGAATATTTTCTCAGATTTTAAAAGAGTAATTCATGTTTAAGAATGATAACATAAAACATTTAAAAATTTCAGTTAATTAACATGTAGAATTTTTCTGCTGGAAGAATTTTGAACTGAAGTATTCCAATATGCTAGCCTCTGACTTTGTTCTCCAAAGCAGGATGGTATGCTAGACTAGGCCTCTACCGGCTTATAAGATCTGATTGTTAAATTTTCAGAAGTTTTGCAAGCCAATTCACATTACATTAGTAACTCAAAATCATCATTGGTAGGAATATTTACACCACAGAAATTGGCTTACAAATCAGGGCCTTTTTTTTTTTTTCTCAGAGAGCTTTTTTACTAGCACACCACTATGTGCACTCAGGTGGATTAGCATAAATGTCCTTGGGAGTATAAGAAGAAATTATTAGAACTTCAGCTATGTTTATTATTTATATTTGTCTTCTTGTGTGCATTTATAATATATATCATATATATAATACATTCAGTGGCACATGTATGTAATTTATGTGTATGTACATAAACATAAATGTGTATGTACGTGTATGTGGCTAAACAACTTTTATTGACAGAGATTTGCAATTTAAAAAATGTGGAGATCGTTGGCTTATGATATGCCTCCTAAGAATGAGAGGTTATTATATGCCACTCAAAACACTTCCTAAAAATTCTAAAACTACAGAGGCCTCTTAGATCAAATCTCTATCAGATTAGCCAGACGTGGTGCCATGTACCTGTAGTGCCAGCTACTCAGGAGGTTGAGGCAAGAAGATTTCTTGAGTCCAGAAGTTCGAGGCCACAGTGCATTATGATCATGCCTATGAATAGCCACTGTACTCCAGCCTGGGCAACATAACAAGACCCTTTCTCTTAAAAAAAAAAAAAATTCGGATTAATTATTTCTCTCTTTCAGCTTTTTGTTGTTGTTGTTGTTAATTCCTAAAGGTGATACTTCTAAGAAACTAATCATGTTTTTCAGTCACTGATGATCCATAAGCTAAACTGAGAATAAAACTATCATGATTCACATGATAATTCTATCTTTATTTAACTAAATAATTGGTTGAAATTGATTTACTATTTGATTCATTTAACCAAACTGTTGGTAGCTCTTAGTTTTCTGGCCTTAATGGAGAATAGTCCCAAACCTACATTTTAAAGCAGAGAGTTTTCAGCCTTTCAGGATAGCAGATAAAGAGTGTTACAGAGAAGGAGTCTAAAAATCGCTCATACTAATTCTAATAATTAATTTCCTTTCAAAATAGACACATATTTAGTGTAGTTTGAAAAATCAAATTTGTGACAATGACACACTTCCTTTCTGAACCTAGAAAAACTAATTTAAATAAAAGTGTATAACAGTAAAACTGTGAAGATGAAGCTTTTGAACTATGTTTTAAAATTATAGTACTTTGTAACAATATTAAAGTATAGTAGGAGGAATATCACATTGTGCCAGATTAGCTAGACTACAGGCCAGATAAACTAAATTCTGTTTTATTATTCTTTTCTCAGTCAGGGTCTACCATGATAACATAGGGCTAGAAAAGTCAGCGAAGAGGTGTTGAAAAGTTGACCTTCAAAACTCCTGTTACCTACGTTAGTACTTCTCAAACTTTAACATGCATAAAAATCACCTGTTGATTTTGTTAAAATATAAATTCTATTTTTTTTTTTTTTTTTTTTTTTTTTTTGAGACAGAGTCTCACTTTGTTGCCCAGGCTAGAGTGAGTGCCGTGGCATCAGCCTAGCTCACAGCAACCTCAGACTCCTGGGCTTAAGCGATCCTACTGCCTCAGCCTCCCGAGTAGCTGGGACTACAGGCATGAGCCACCATGCCCGGCTAATTTTTTTTTGTATATATATTTTTAGTTGGCCAGATAATTTCTTTCTATTTTTGGTAGAGACGGGGTCTCACTCTTGCTCAGGCTGGTCTCGAACTCCTGATCTCGAGCGATCCACCCGCCTCGGCCTCCCAGAGCTAGGATTACAGGCGTGAGCCACCGCGCCCGGCCTGTTAAAATATAAATTCTAATTCAGTATGTCTGTTATGTCTGTGTGGGGCCTGAGAGTCTGCATTTCTAACACGTGCCTGGACAGTGCTGTTACTCCTGGCCAATGGACCATGCTTAGAAGAGCAAGGATCTAGATTTTTCATAAAAATGTTAGCATAAGGATATTATCAGACTTGTAACCTTAGCCAGCTTCTGAACTAGTCATAACTCTGATTCTTTTGTGATTAGTTTCAATTTAGGTAACTCTATAGAATGTTGTAGTAGATTACAGTACTTTCCTGTCAACTAATATGGAATTATTTATCAATAGGTAATGGAGACCAAAAGTATGTTGTACCTTGTGACAGAATATGCCAAAAATGGAGAAATTTTTGGTAAGCTTTTTTCCATAAATTTTTTATTAATTTGAAAAGGTCACTAATCTGCATGAAATGGGATATTTTCTATTAATTTTTCCGCTTATTTAAGAGTTGGTAATATGAGTTAGAAATTTTTAAGTATGAGAATATGATAAAATATCCAGTAAACTAAAAAATGTGGAATATAATTTATTTCCTTGTATTTATGATCTTAAAGGTACTACTTAATTCTTTCATCTGTCCTAAAGAGATTGGAGAATCAAAGATAGGGAGAAACTTTCAGTCATACTGCAAGGGAGATTTTCTTTTCTTTTATCTTCTTTTTTACCTTTTTTTCCAGGGGAAATATCAGTCAACAAATATCTATTGAGCTTCTACTGTGTCCCAGGCATGTACTAGGTATTGGGATACAGTGGTGTCTTAAACAACACAATCTCTGTCATGGGGAATCTTAATAAGGTGTTTACTATAGCTGTAAGGCTCAGGCAAGTCACTAACCCACTTTGGGACTTGGTTCCATGATCTCTAATAAGAAAGTATTTGATTAATTGGTCTCTGTGACCCATTCTAGCCCTTAAAAATTATGAATCTTCTAACTTTTATCTAAAATAGCTATTTATTTTTACTCTTTGAAGCCAGGATGCAGTAGGTATCTGATTATTTTTGTTTCTTACCCTAAATTTAAGTCCAAAATTGTTTTTAAACAGCTTTATTAAGGAATAATTTACATACAATAAATTACATGCATTTAATGTGTACAACTTAATAAGTTTTGGTACACATTTGTGAAACTATCATCATGATCAAGATAGCCTTCACCTCTAAAATTTTCCTTGTGCCCTCTTTTGTAATTCTCTTGCCCCGTTCCTCACCCAGGCAACCACTGATTTGTTTTCTGTCACTATAGATTGGTTTGTATCTTCCAGAGTTTTATATAAATGTAGTCATACAGGATGTACTCTTTTTGTCTGGTTTCTTTCCCTCAGTATAGTTATTCTGAGATTCATCCATTTAATTGTATGTGTCAACATATAATTTCTTTTTATTGCCGCTAGTACTTTTTCTTTTTTCTTTCCTTAAGGCAGTCTTCCTTGGAATGCATATAAGTAGTATTCTATTGTATGAATATATCCCAGTTTGTTTATCCGTTCATCTGTTGATAGACATTTGGGTTGGTTTTAGTTTGGGGCTGTTATTCATAAGTTGCTGTGTACATTCATGTACAGGTCTTTGACTTACATAGTCTACCTTCAAGTAGTATTTAACACTTCACATATAGTATAAGAACCTTACAATAATGTGCTTTTATTTTGCCCCTCCAGGCCTTTATATTCTTGTTGTTGTATTTTATTTATACCTATTTCATAGAACAATGCAGTGTTACTATTTTTCTTTAAATAGTCAATTATCTTTTAAAGAGATTTCAATTTTTTAAAAAAATCATATATATTTACAAGTATAGTTACCATTTCTCATTCCTACCTGGAGAGGCATATTTTCATCTTCATTCCTTTGTATGGATGCATGTTTTTATCAATCGTCATTTTCCTTTTGCTTGAAGGATTTTCTTTGGTGTTTCTTGTGCACGTCTTCTGGTGATGAAATCATTCAGCTTTTGTATGCCTAAAATAATCTTTGTCTCTGTTTTTGAAAGATACTTGCACTAGGTATAGAATTCTAGATTGTTCTTTTTTCTTTCAGTACTTTAAAGATGTTGATTTTCTGTCTTCTCATTTGTCCTGTTTCCTACAAGAAATCTACTGTCACTGTCATCTTTTTCTTTATTCCTCTGTGTGTAATGTGCCTTTTTTCTCTGGCTGCTTTTAAGATTTTCTATTTACCATTGGTTTCAACAATTTAATTATGATGTGCCTTTGTGTGATTTTCTTCATGATTCTTATTTTTGGTGTTCATTGAGCTCCTTGGATCTGTGAATGTATTGTTTTCATCAAATTTGGAAATTTTTTCAGCCATTATTCTCTAATTTTTCTGTCCCACCGCTCTCTTCTCTCCTTCAGAGATTCAGAACACGAGGCTGTTTGAAATTGTCCCACAGCTTACTGATACTGTTTTCTGTTTTTAAAAATTCCTTTTTCTCTCCATGTTTCATTTTGGATAGTTGCTATTTCTCTGTCTTCAAGTTCACTAATCTTTTCTTCTGTGATGTCTAATTTGCCGTTAATCCCATTCAATGTATTTTTCATCTCAGCCATTGTAGTTTTCTTCTCTATAAACTCAACTAGGACCTTTTTTATGCCTTTACTTAGCTTTTTGAACATCTGGAACACAGTTATAAAAACTTTTAATGTCCATATTTATTGATTCTGGTATCTCTGTCAGTTCTGGATCAGTTTTGATTGATTGGTGTTTTTCCTTAGTTCTAGTCATATTTTCATGCTTCTTTACATGCCTGGTACCTGGTAGTGTTTGATTGGATGCCAGACATTGCCAGTTTTACCTTGAGCACCACATATTTTTATGTTACTTTAAGTCTTCTTGAGCTTTGTTCTGGGATGCAGTTAAATTACTTGGAAACAGTTTGATCCATTTGGGTCTTGCCTTTATGATTGGAGCATTGCTTAGTCTGGGTCTAATTATTTACCACTTCTGAGTACTCTGCCTAATGCAACATGAATTATGAGGGTTTTTTAGCCTGACCAGTAGGAACAGGCAATATTCCTGGCTCTATGTAAGCACCAGGCGTTGTTCTGTCTCAGTCTTTCAAATGGTTCTTTCTCCAGCCTCAGGTAGTTTTCTCTCACATGTGCCAATCAGGACTCTCCCTCTGCAGATCTTAGAGTTCTGTTTGTAGCTCTCTCTTCTCTGGTACTCTGTCTTGTGATCTCTATCTTGTTCTCCCCAGACTTTCTGCTCTCCTCAACTCAAGGACATTGCTGGGCTCTGCCTGGGTTTCCCCTCCCTATGCTGTGGCCTAGAAGTACTCTCAAGGCATTAGCTGGGACATTCATGGGTCTCACCTCATTTGTTGCCTGTTTCTTGGGGACCATTCTGCTTCTTTGCCTGATATCCGGTGTCCTATAAATGATTATCTCAGATATTTTATGTTTTTGTTGTAATTGGGTTGGGGAAGTTGTTTTAGGCAAGAAAGTAAATTGGGTCCCTGTTACTCCATCTTACCCAAAAGCAGAATTCTCCAATCCTCTCAAAATTATTGTTAATTTTAGGTATTTTAAAAAGAATTATATATACTTCCATAGTTTTGGGGAAATGTACTATTTGCAGTTGAATTCTAAATAAATAGTTCTGACTGAGCTCTCTGTATTTCAGGAAAGATAGTCTGAAATACTATTGCTTTTTTACTTATTTTTTTATGCTACTGCTTAATGAACTTATTTTAATTCTTAAGGTATTTGTTTCAACTAGTAGCATCTTAACTCATGCTGTAATAGAATGATACAGGCTTTGAAGCCAAGCAGATCTGGTTTACAATGCTGGCTATACCATATTAATTATTCCTTACTTTGGACAAGTTTCTTCCTTTCTTTTCTTTCGCTTTCTTTTCTCCTCTTTTTGTTTTTTTTTTCTTTCTGTTTCTTTCCTTTTCTTTCATATATTCACTTATTCATTCATTCAGTCAGTCTTTCAATAAATCTTTACTGAAAACCAACTATGTATAACATACTGTTCTATGTGGTAAGAAAACTGTAATGAAGAAAACAGACAAAAATCCCTACTCTCATGGATCTTACATTCTAGTTTGGGAGAGAGACAAACAAAATAGGTGAATTATGTGGTTTATTAGATGGTGATAAGTATTATGGAAATAATAAAGCAAGGATGGGGGGATAGGAGGTGGGGGAGTTGATCACAATATTACAGTGGTCAGAGAAGGCCTCACTGGCATTTGGGCAAAGACTTGAAAGCATAGTCATGTGGGAGAAAGGGGTTATCCAGGGAGAGGAAAGAATAAATGCAAAGGCCCTGTGCTTGATGTGTTCATGGGGTAGCAGGGAGGCCAGTATGGCTTAAGAGAACAAGCAAGAGGGAAAAGCAAGGAGGAAGAAGAATAGGAGATGAGGTCCGAAAGGTAAGTGGGAGGCAGCAGTGGGACAGATTTGGGGGCTTTGTAGGCTATTGTAAATACTTTGGCTGTTACCTTGAATAGTATTAGGGAGCCATTTTCAACAGGGTTTCAGCAGAGAAGTGACTACATTTAATTTAACATTTTAAAACCATCACTCTGGCTGCTGTGTTGAAAATGGGAAAGGGTGGAAACAGGGAGACCAGGCAGGAGGCTGCTGCAGCAGTGCAAGTGAGAGACCACAACGGCCCAGACCAGGGCAGTGACAGTGCAGGTAGTCATAAGTGGTCAGACTCAGAATATGTTTCTGAAGTAGAATCAATAGGATTTCTTGACAGGTGGAGACCACCTGAGTAGTAGGTATAATTATGGAAGAGACCAAGGTCTGACCCCTGAGGCACTCGAATATTAAAAGGTTGGGAAAAGAGGAGAAATCAGCCAGGGAGACAGAGAAGGATGAAAACTAGAGAGTGTGGTGTCCTGGAAACCAAGTGAACCAAGTGTTTTCAAAAGGATAGGGTGAATATCTGTGAGAAATGATGCTGATAGATCAAGAACTATGAAGAATGATAATTGACCTTTGTATTTGGCAGTTGGTAAGAGCAATTTTGGCAGAGTGACTTGGCCAAAAGCCAGTTCGAAGGGGCTTAAGGAGCAAAGGAGAGAAGAAAAATGGAGAGAGTAAAATAGACAACTCTTTCAAGGAGTTCTACTGCAAAAAGGGAGAGAAGAAATGGAAAGTAGTTGGTAGGAACACTGGGTCAAGAGAATGATTTTTAAGTCTTTACCCGGTGGAATATTTTTAAAGCTTTGGGCTATAGTTTTATGAATAAACTAGAAATGGCTGTTACATGTTAGTGTCATTTCTGTGGAAATGGGATAGTCTAAATTGCTGTTTCTTGCTAAGACCTTTGAAACAGGTTTGGATCACATTGTTTTACATAAATTGAAGCATAACTTGGGGATTTGTAATGTATAAAGTTTATTTTTAATGTAAAATATCTAGGGTAACTGTGCAATATAAGCTCTGGAAAGAAGAATCTGATAGAATCTGATAGTTGGACAGTAAATGGTAGTTATCTTATTTTCCACTCTTTGGTACAGTTAATTTCTTGAGCATTGAAGATAATGAATGATAGAATTTAATTTAAAAAGATGATGAAATCTTTGGATAGTCTTCACTAATTTAGAATGGAAGAATCTGAGTTTAAAGGGGATTTGGAGATCATTTAGGCCAGTTTATTTTTATTTACTTTGACTTTGTCATGCAGCTTGTAGCCCAGCAGAACTCATTGCCTTCCTTTTCTCACAAAAACGATTTCTCCCTTTTCCCTTACTTGGCTTCATCATTTACAAAATCATCTAAGCTGGGAAGTTTGATGTCAGTATTGATTCCTTTTCCCTAACCCCTCTGCACGTGAGGTTTTAAATCCTGCCTATTCTGCTTCCTAAATATTTCCCAAAGAAGTTCTCATCTCTCCATACCCACTCTTTGCCTCAAGTCAAGGTCCTCACTCTTTCTTGTCTGTATTATATGATCATCTCCTAACTGTTATATTTTACACTATCTCCAAAATTATCTTCCTAAGTCACAAACATAGTCATATTGTTTATCTCTATTTTCTGAGTTTTCTATAATGACCATTAATTACAAAAAAGTAATTTTGAAAACGAGATAATGGCATGTGAACAGTTTTCAGTACAAGAATTGATTCTCAGTGTGGCTCCTATACTTTATTACCGTTGGCCCTTAAATATCCCTTGCTGTTAATTTCTCCTTATAAGGAAGGTTCTTTGTACTGCTCCATGCTGCAGAGCTGTCGTGATATGTACACACACACAACACATGCTCTCACTCAGAGCAGCCCTGCATTAATTTTCAGTGTGGTCAGTGGGGGTGGGAAGAGTTGGACATCAGGCTGAGGTGGAGGTAGAAAAGAAAGAGATTAGTGACCAAGAAGGGTTAGGATAAGGAGTCCAACGAAGAAGGTGGGAGGGAAAGGAATCCTGACAGAAAACAGGGGTCTAAATGGGCAAACAATTGTTGAAGGGAAGAAAAGACATACTGTAGATTCAGGTAGGTGCAACCAAAAAACAGTCGGTAGCCAGCTAGTTTCTGACACGGAGCTCATGAGGACATTAAAATGGAAATGAAAAGACATAGTCCAAATAACATTAATCAAGTAGTGAAAATTATGTACATTGGTCCCCCTTATCTACAATTTCATTTTCAGCAATTTCAGTTACCTGAGGTCAACTAATGCCTGAAAATATCAAGATATTTTGTGAAGGAGAAAAAGAGACACCACATTCATATAACTTTTATAACAGTTTATTGTTATAATTGTTCTATTTTACTATAAGTTATTGTTAATCTCTTACTGTGCCTAATTTACAAATTAAACTTTATCATAGGTATGTATGTATGTACAGGAGAAAACATAGTGTAATATATATAGGTTTTGCTACTATCCGCGGTTTCTTAGAATGTATCCCCTGCAGGTAAGAGGGGACTACTATATAAGATTTTAAGTGAATTGAGCCAAAAATGTTTTAAGTCAATTGGAGACTTAGATGAAAAAGAACCATATAAAGAGTAGTGAACTCTATATTTTGAATTATATATTAAGATTTGTCTTTCAGGTTTATAACTTTGGAATCACTCTTTAGCTTTACAAGTATTCCTATTCTGTGCCAGGAGGATGTTGTGTTCTCTATTTTTTTCCATTCTCTTAGTTTTGTATTTAGTTGGCTAGCAAATCATACTCTGTGTTCTTGCAAAATGACTTGAAATTAAATCCTTCTGTTTCCCCAGTCATCACCCTGATCTAGGCTTTCATCACTTCATGTCTCAATTAGTGAATCCCTCATGTTTAACCATACCCTCTTTCTTCTCCAGTCAAGTACATTTCTATATAATTCCTGTTTAATCTTCCTAAAATATGATTTCTATTATATCACAGCTGTGTTCAGTAACCTTCGCTCACCTTCCTATTGCTTATTGGATAAAATCCAAATTCCTCAATCTGCCAATAGAATAGCTCCTCTAAGTGAATGGATGTGCTCAACTATTCCTTGCATAGGTCTATTTATTATCCTTAGGTATGGACAACCAAATTGCAGATTATACTCTCTGTTTCAGTTAATAAACATGCCTGCCTGCCTTCCTGTCTGTTTGTGTCTCTTGGGCTGTATCTTTCTATTTCACAAATATTTATTATATAAAAGTTAAATATGTGCTAGTATTAGTTTAAGGAGTCAAATAATTCTGCAAAGTTTGTTAGAGAAAATAATGTCTCCCATTCTCCTGCCATCCCCTTTCCTCCTCAGAGGCAACCAGTTTCATTTCTTTTTGCTGGTTAGTTTGGGCTTACCTCTATTTCCCTCAGTCACCTGCTCATATTGCTCTTTCTGGATTTTTCTTGTATTTTAAGCACAATCTTTTGAATCCCCTTTGAATTCTTCCCCTACCCCTATATGTAAGAGGCAAATGTTAGAGAGCTATGTAAGGATCAGTGATGGGAAACCTTGAGTGTTAGGATATGGGGTTAAGATTATTTGTTAGAGTGGACATCTGTGAGCCAGAAGACGATGATGTGTGTGAGGGTATATTTTTAGGAAGATAAATCCAGAAGTGGTGTGTAGTCCGAATTAGAGGAGGAGGAAAGAAGCCATTTGGGAGACTATTTTAATTGTTTAGATGTAAGAGGCTAAGAGCCTGGATTAAGATGTTAATTGTCAGAATCATGAAAAAGATTTTAAGAAAGAGGCATTTCCAATTCTAAAATTAACAGTTACTGATACTTATTGTGTGCTCCCTTTTTGTTGGGTACTATTTAAACTACTTGATTTATTTATTTAAACCTCACAAAAACCTTATAAGATAGGCACTGAAAGATTCAGTAATTTGTCCAAAGTCACACAGCAAATAAGTGACAGAGTCTGGATTTGAACTAGGTAGTCCCAGAGCTGGTGCTGTTAATAATTATACTCTTGTTAACTCTCAAAACTTCCTAATGACTCTCAAGAAGCAAACACCAAGAGTTAGGCTTTAAAACAAACATGATTGAAGAACATTGGTGGTGTGGTTGACGATAACACCTAGGTCTGTTTTCAGAGTAAAAAATTACAAATTAGATTTTAAATGTGACTTTGGAGATAATATCAGGACATTTAGTTTGATATGGGCAGTTCACAGTTGAAGGTATGGAAGCAAACACAATTCAAAAGAGAACTTCAATAATAAAAGGATAAACAACCCAATTTAATAATGGGCAAAAGACTGGAACCAGACACTTCAGAAAAGATATACAAATGGTCAATAAGCACGTGAGAAATTACTCAACATTTTTAGTCCTCAGAGAAATGCAAATTAAAAACCACAGTGAGATAACATTTCACATCAACTAGAATGATTAAAAATGAAAAAACTGTCAATACACAGTGTTAGTGAGGCTGTGAAGCAACTAGAACTCTCATACATTGCTGGTGGGAATGTAAAATGGTACAACCACTTGGGAGAGCTGTTTGGCAGTTTCTGATAAAGTTAGACATACATCTATCCAATTACATAACAGTTCCATTCCTAGGTATTTACCCAAGAAAATGAAAACAAATGTCCATAAAACTATTTGTACAAGAAGGTTCACAGCAGACTTTCTTCACAATCATCCAAAGGAGAAGCAACTCCAATGTCCATCAACAGGAGACTATATCCAAAACAAATTGTGGTAGTAATACTAAATGGAAGATGACTCAACAGTAAAAAAGGAAAGAACCATTTATACTTACAACAACATGGATAAATCTTACAGACATTGTGCTGGGCAAAATAAGCTAGACACAAAAGAGTATATACTGTATGTGGTTCCATTTTGTGTAGTTCTAGAACAGACAATACTAATATGGTAATAGAAGTTGGAAAGTGGTTGCCTCTAGGGAGTGGGGAGAATTGACTGGAAAGGGGCAAGAGGGGACAATTTTGAGTGATGGAAATGTTTATTTTTGTTTTGAATGGTGGTAGTACAGAGTATACAATTGTCAGATCTCATCTAAGTAACCACCTAAGAAGTTGCATTTTATTGTATGTAAATTATACCTCAATAAATCTTTTCTCTCTCAAAAAAGGAGGATTCAGCAATAGGGATATAGATTTGAGAAACTACCTGCATAGAAGTGATGAATGAAGCTGTAATTAATAATGAGATTTCAGGGTGAAGAAGGCTAAGAAGTGTTTTGATTATGCCTTCATTTAAAAGGCAGGTGGAAGAAAGGAATTGATGAAGTAGAAGAGTATCTTGGGAAATAAGGATGGTTTCTGTTCTAATTAGTCAAAGGAGCTTAGAGTGAAGTGGGGGTATTTGGTCATTAAGAGATCACCAATCACTTCGAAGAAAGTACTTTTCACTAAACTGGGAGCTACAAGCAGATTTCAAGAGGTTAGGGACACGTGAGTGATGAGAAAAGGGAGAAAAAAATAATAAAACTACCTTTTGAGGTTTTTAAGGTAGAAGGAAAGGAGAGAAGGAAAGAATTGAGGGATAGCGTCTATAGGATTCAGTACTGTGTCATGGTTTTGTTTGTGGTCTTGGTGTTTGAAGAAGCCAGAAAAGAAGAGAATCTAGGCAGGAAAGAAGAGACAGTTGGAGGCAATGGGATCAAGAGCACAGAAGGAGTGGTTAGTGTAGAAAAGACGAATTCCCCCTCTGAGAAGATGTGCGTCAGTGCAGTCACAGTGAGAGTTAGAGATTGTGCCAAGGATATGGCTACAGAGGCACTTTGTGGTAGAATAGAAGAAATATGAGTTTGTTGAAATAGGATAGATTTAATTCATTCTGTAATGTAGCAGATGAGACATCAGGGAAAGAGCAGTACATTAGACACTGTAGTGTGGGAAAGGTTTAGAACAGTTGGCAGTGCTCATATGATAGTCAAGGGATGAATAAAAGGATCGATAATTAGCAGTGAGGGAGTTTATGGTAGACTCACAGTCAGCAGTGCTTTTCAACCCAAGAGGAGGAAAAGTAGACGGTATGAATAAATGCCCCATGTTGGGGATTAGAATGGTGGAAGATCAAATGCATGTAAGAGTTGCTGTGGTCAGAGAGGTCATTGTTGAAAAGGCTGATTGTGAGATCCAAGTTCAGGAGGGAGATGAGTGAAGCAACAAAGAGGTCTTATGAGCTGGGAAAATAGAACAGTGGAGAGACTGAAGGTTATGAAAAGGCTGAAGTACTTTAGGGAAAAACATTCATACATAAAAAATAAAAACCTTAGCCTTTAGCTTGTGCATAACTTCCCAGCAGCTTGCTCTTCTGCTCCTGGCACAGTTGCCTTAACTGTGCCCTGCTAATTCAGGGAAGGCCTTAGGTCTTTGCACTTTCCTCATCTGCTGCTTCTTGCATAGAGAGAGGTTTCCTGTGCCATCTGGTTTTCTTGCTCCATCTGACTAAGTTTTACACCAAAAGAGCAATTACGGTGGCATGCTGGGAATGCACCTACAGTGCATGATTCATGCTTATGAGGCTATGGTGTTTATGCTTTATTTTTGTTTGGTTAAGTGTGCTATACCTCTTTCCACCAAGAGTTGAAGTAGTTTTAAAGGAAAATAATACCCCCAAAATTGTAAAATGTAAATAATAAGAAAAAATTGAATCAGAAAATACATACAAGAGCAGAAGACAATTGTTGGGGGAAAAAGGAACACAAATATGTATGCAATAAGGGCCTGAGAGCTTCAGATTTGGCTTTAACCTTTCTGGCTGTCAAAATGAAAAGATACAGTCATTTACAGATTTTTGCCTAAGAGAAAGAAATGTACCTATTCCGCAAAGAAAGCAAAATTTTTCTTAGTTTAAATTCTAAAATAAATTTTTCTTTTGGGGTTTCTTATAGAGGTACTCAGTAATTCATTTTTTAAAATAAAAATCATATCCTGTTAAAATTTTTCAGGGACTTTCATTGCTTTGAGAATAAAGTCCAAATCCTTAACAAGGTCATCAAGGGTCATTACACTCTATACACCTTGTCCTTAAAAACAATAACAATATGCCTGAACAACATAGCAAGACCCTGTCTTTACAAAAAAATTAAAAATTAGCCAGGTGTGATGGTACACACCTGTAATCCCAAGTTACTTGGGAGGCTGAGGCAGGAGCATCGCCTGATCCCAGGAGTCTGAGGTTGCAGTGAGTTAGGATGATGCCACTGCACTCCAGTCCAGGCAACAGAGCGATATCCTATCTCAAAAACAAACAAAACCAATAAAGGTTATCATTTCTTGAACATTTACGGTGTGTCAGGCATTGTGCTAAGTCCTATACGTATACCATGTCATTAATCCTCTCAAAAACCTTATAAGATAGATACTATTAATGTATCTGTTTTACAGTTCAGAAAACTGAGGGCCAGAGAGGTTAAACAATTTGCCTAGGGTCACAGAGCAAGTAAGTGGCATAACCAAAGTTTGAAGCCATACTCATATAACTGGTTATATGACTTCTTAAAGTTCTTTGAAGTTAACAAGTGCATCTGTCTCAGTGACTTTGCACATTCCTCTTTCTTCTGCTTGAAGGACTTTCTGCCCTCCCCTCATCTCCTTAAGCATGTCATTTAATTGAATTAAATCTTGATGGATATCATTAATTTAATATATCATTAAAGACTAGCAACAGGCCAAGCATTTAACAGTTTTGTCCACTACAGTGATGTAACTATTCCTCTTGATGCAATATATAGCTTGGTTCTTTATTTCCTTCTTATCTATAATGGAAGTATGAAGCATTTGGGCTCCTGTCTTCAGTATTTTGGAAACTGGCCAGTGAACTTCTTACCAAATCTAATGTCCAAATCTAATTATCTCCCACAAAACCCATAACTAAGCTAATCTCCATACTGGTTCTCAAAATAGAACATGTAAATTTCTGATTCAAAATCTCTGCTCTGTGTTCATCTGGAGCCCTAGAAAGCCCTTTGCTCTTTACATATTCAAATTCTGCCTTTTAAAAAGTTCTAGCTGAAGTTCCATGTCTTCAATAAAATCTTTCTCAATTAATTCTGTCCATGTTGATTTCCTCTTATGAGAGCATTGTAGTTCTCATTCTTGCATGACTCATTTTAGAATTTATCTACATACTGCCTTTCGTTGTTGTGTAGAGTCTCCATGTGTATCTTTTATCTCTAATAGATTGTAAGCTTCTGCTGAGGGCTTAGCACAATACAAAGCATTTTATAAATACCTGTTGAATGAATGGTGTAATAGTCTACTTTGGCCTTATGGACCTTATTTACTCAGTGAAGCCAACAGGAGAACACACTGCCAGGTTAAGTAGTCTGAGGTACTTCTTTGTTCAGTTTTTGAAAGTTTTCTGTTGATTTACTCTTTGGGAGGTAAACACAGATGAGGAAATACTAACTGAATCAAGGTATAAAATTGGCTTGCTCTAGTATACTGAGCAGTTTTTGAGTACTTACTGGTAGTTACTAACCTACAGTTTCTTTCTTTCTTCCAACTCCCACCCCTCCCTTAATATAACCTTTTCAGAGTATAATGGTAAATAAGAACATACACATTTAATCTGGGTAACTTTTGTTTTCCAGCTCTTATATAGCTGTCGGTGCTGATCTCTGAAGGATATTGTTTTCTTGGTCTGGCCATGTGGAATACATAATGGCAAATGAATTTGCTAAAAAGAGCCTTGGATTATTTGTAAATATGATAAAATTTTGACTTTATATTTTTCCTTTGGAATTATAGGTATAATTAATAAAACTTATTCAGGATTCCTACATTCTTTAGTACTATTTCTCATATTTGTTCATGTGGTCATGTGTAGTAAGTGGTGCAGAAATCTTAGGGTGGTCACCTCATCAGACAATTTGGGCACTGTTCAAACAATTAAACCGGCAGTCAGCAGATTCCGGCCTGGTAATTAAATTACCCAGGGCCTTTGTTTTCAGATTTCTGCTCCTTGATACGCTGTGTCTTTCCAGGCTGAGCATGTGCCTGAGGTTTATTGATTCATTTCCTGTCTTTCCCTTTCAATGGTAATATATTAGGATGCTAGCTGTGGTAATTGAAAATGGGCTTTGTTTTAACTAAAATACCTTTAGCCACTTGGTTACTCCGAGAACCTAAGAAACAATCTTTGTGTTCTTCGGTTTCTGTCTTAACAGCCTGAAGGTAGTGTTAGGGAAGTAGTTCATTTGTTTTCTATTAAGAGTTTAAATAAACTTTGAAGATTTATTCACTGTATGTAGCCAGTATGAGCCTAAGTTAAGTTTTAATGCTTTTTCTTTTTTTTTTTTTAACTTATTATTAACCAGGGCCACAGTTCAGTATTGCTTAAATCTTTCCTCACTTCTCCAGCTTCTTCCATCATTGCTTTGTTCAGGCCCTCATCATTTCTCACTTGAATTTCTTCAACAGCCTAAGGTCTTTTTCCTCCGTACTTCTCTCTTTTCTAATCTATCTTTCATATTACTATCAAAATGATCTTCCTGTAATACAGATCTGATCCTTGTCACTTTCCTGCTTAAAATATTTCTGTGGCTCCCCACTGCCTTCAGTATAAAATCAAAAGTTGGTATGGAATTGGGATAATGATCTGCCCCTGTCTTCCTGTCCAGTCACATCCCAGGCACATGTTGTATGGGTTTTATTGACTGAGCATGATCTGCTGTGCAGATGTACAGGCAAACGCTTTCACACGTCTGAGGATGGTGATTGTCAGTGTAGAAAGATATTAAATTAGGGTGTACTTCAGAAGGGGTATGCAAATGTTGAATTCATGTGGATAAAATTAGACTATACTTGGATGTAAAATTTAGTATCTTTCCTTTTGAATTTTTATTAGATGTGTGTAATAAAGTTATCTTTGAAGAGCTCACTTCTAGTTGGATTATTTATAAATCTTTCTAGTTAACTTTTAGAGAGACTAGTAACTACATGAAAGAGCCAGCATGATTCATGATTCAGAAAGTTGTTATTGCTCCCCCTCCCTCCTGTGTTTAAATTGGATCAGACATTAAAAGAAAAGTGAGGAGTAAGGTCTGTGTGCTAGTCCTGGTTCTGCCATTAACTTCTAATATAAACATCCTTGGGTTAGCCACATAATGTTGCTGAACCTCAGTGTCTTCTGAAAATGAGAGGGTGGTGTGAGTTTAGTAAGCGCTGTGTACTTGGTACTATGGCTAGTGCTGGGGATTTAAAAGAAAAAAAATAAGTGACTTGACCGTTGCTCTAGAGGAGTTCCCTGTCAGTTTTCAGGGTCTAAAAGTTGATGTCTGTAAATCTCAGGAAATAAATTTGAGTTTCTGAACATACATTTGCTGAATGGAATGGATTTTTCAGAGATGATTAAGCAAATTGTTTTTAAACTTCACATGTTTGGAAATACAAGCATAGTAGGCCTTAATCGAATAGGCAAGTTTCTGAGAAGCAGTCCAGTTTCCCTGTTAACTTCTATTTTAAATTTCAGCTATCTCCTGCTGATTATTGGCAGCCTGCCTTTAGTTATGGTTCAAAGCTGACATTCTGTACTGTGAGCAGCGAGCTGCTCCCATGTCTGGCAGCTGCAGCTGTAGCTAGGCTACAGTGAAGGGAGAGAGGGAAGCATCAGCTATTCTGATCTTGGCCATAACCATACCCAACTGAATTCTATTAATGTGAGGATTTTGGCAGTCTGTGATTTGTTCCCTCATTTTCTGTTTCTTCCAGGATGAATTTCTGTTAAGTCAATCATTGTATTAAGAAATTTCAATAAGATTGAATTAATTCAGAGAAAGCTAATTCTTTGTCTGTGAAAGAGAACAAGAGGTAGATTTTATCTGTTAATTAAGGTGGTGAGAGGGATAGATTACCTACTTAGGATAAAATGGGAAAACCATAGTCCACATAGGGGAGGATCTTTTCTTCCCCCTTTGGCAAATATCTTTTCTACTTTCAGAAAGAGGTCTCTAAGTGAAATCTTTGAAGACCTTATATTTCTGTTATGTTTCCTTGTAATTCTGAAGATGCTATCATATTATCCTCACACATAAATAGTCTAATAATGCTACTGCTTCATTGCCTGGTATTGTAAAATTATTTTATTTCTATCAAAGCAATATGTTATTTATTGAGGGCCTGTCATGTGTCAGACACGGTTCTAGGTGCTAAGAACACATCAATGAACGAAGTCTTAGCCTTCCTGGAGCTTGTATTTCAGTGAGAGTGATTTAGGTTGGGGAGATTAAATGAAAACATGCTGTGTCAGTGTTTCAGAGGCAAATAAGGAATATAAAGGGGATAGGGAGGCCAGGATGTGGTAAAGATTTGTTCCTTTATAAAAGGTGGTCAGGAAAAGCCTCTCTGATACATATTTGAGCAAAAATCTGAAGAAAGTATGTGTAGAAGTAAATTTTTTGAGATCTTACATGCCTCGAGATCTTGCATGTCTACCATAATACTTAATAGTTTGGCCGGAAATAAAATTTTAAGTTGGAAATAATTTTCCTTCAGAGTAATGAGGATGGACATTGTTCCATTGTTTTGTAGTTTCCAGGGTTGCTTTTGGAAAACCTAAAGTGATCCAATTCCTGATCCTTTGTTGTTATTGTTTCCTCTGTAAGCTTATAAGATCTTTTTCCCCCCAGTGTTCTGTAATTTTACAATGATGTGCCATGGGGTAGGTCTGTTTTAATTCATTGTGCTTGGCTATTGATGTGTCCTTTCAATTTGGAAATTCATATCCTTTGGTTCTGGGGAATTGCCTTGAATTACTTAACGGATGGTTTCTTTTCCTAATTTTCTCTGTCTTCTCTTTCAGAAATGTCTATTATTCAAATATTGACCCTCCTGGACTACTGGCCCTTTAATTTTATTTTCTTTTTTATTCTATTTTCCATGTGTTTGTCTTTTCGCTGTGCTTTCTGGGGGATTTCATAAACTTTAGCTTCCAACCTTTGTTTTGCTATCACGTTTTTAGTATTTATAAGTTTATTTTGTTTCCCGATGATTTCTTTTAGAATAACACCCTTTTCTTATTTGTTCATTTTACAATATCTTCTTTTAGCTCTCTGAGAATAATAACAATTTGCTATATTTTCTTTTCTTTGTATAGTCTCTTTTTTCCTCCAAGTTGATTTTTTTTCTGTTGGTGTGTTTGTTTTGGTCTATATATTTTATCTTAGCATTTCTTTAGTTGATTATTACACATATTTGGTTGTCATTTCCTAGTTAAGAGTGGGGAACTAAGAAGCTAACTGGAAACTGAGCTAGTTGTTAGGATTTTTCAGCTGTGAGTTATATTGTTAAGGTGATCTGTGTTCTTATATTGGAGATTTTTAATGTTTGTATCTTTCCACTTGAGTTGATAAATTACCAGGAGAAGATTCTTCCAGTGTTCTGCCCAGAAGGTAAAAAGTCTGGTTGCTGTAGTTTTGGCCTCATGTGTGAGGAAGGCTGAGGCATGTTAGTATCCAATATGTACATGTTTACTTAATCCTCTTGTTTTCAATGTGATATCCCTCTCCTCAACTGGGCCTGGGGTCTTTAGGCCTGGAGACCCTCTATTTTAGTCTCTGAAGAGGACAAGTCTCTAGATTTCTACTAGAATACAAGTCAGGGCACTCACCTGTTGCATAGAATGAGAGAAGAGATCTGGAGTTTGAATTACTTCTAAAACTATCTTTAACTGATCATCCTTATTTTAGCTTCGCTTTACACCAACTTTCAGGGTTCCTTGTGCCATTAGTATCCGAGGCTTCAGGTTTCTCAAGTCAGTTGAGTTGGTATTTCAACAGATTTTTTGTTTCTAAGTTCTTTAATTGGTTCTTTTTCCCATTTCCTAGTCTTATTTTATAGATGTGATATAGTCTCTTGTCTCTGAGATGTTAAACATATTTATCTCTAGGTGTTCCTTTTTTTCTTATTGCAGTGTTTTCTTTTAAATACCTGAACATAGTTATAATAATTTTTAACATCATCTGATAGTTGCCATTGGGTTTTCACTCAGGATTTTCAGTGAGAGTAGAGGAGTAGAAAGTATTTCTGGGCTAGATATTGTGGTGGCTGATCTCCTGGGAGTGAATGCTTCCCTTTCTTTCTAGGTATCCCCAGCTACCCAGGACACTCCCTCTGTGATCTAATTCATATTACTTTCTTCAGGGGTTATATGCCCTCTGTCACTGCCAGAGTGTGTTGTGCAGGGTATGAACAGGGACTGATTTGACTTGACTGTACCCACTGTGGTATTCCTGCTAGTAAAGCCGTTGATTGCCCCTCGGCCCTTTCCTCTCCTGTATTCCACCCTTGGCCATGGAACACTTTGGGCTACTTTCAGCACTATTATTGCTGCTTTTTAAAATTTTTAATTTTTGTTTTTTTTTTGAGACATACTCTTGCTCTGTCGCCCCAGCTAGAGTGCCGTGGTGTCGTTATAGCTCACTGCAACCTCAAACTCCTGAGCTCAAGCAATCCTCCTGCCTCAGCCTGCCAAGTAGGTGGGACTACAGGCATGCACCACTACACCAGGCTAATTTTTTCTATTTTTAGTAGAGATGGGGTCTCACTTTTGCTCAGGCTGGTCTTGAACTCCTGACCTCAAGAAATCCTCCTGCCTGGGCCTCCCAGAGTTACAGAGTGCTAGGATTACAGGTGTGAACCATCGTACCTAGATGGGTTCTTAGAATATAATATCCAGCTTTGCTGTTGGTAAACTAAACATTAAATAATATAATGTTTTCTCTTTGCTTTTTTATCCCATTGTGAGCCACTGATTTGCTTCTTCATTCAAGAAATAATTATTGGGTTTCTTAATAAAATATCTAGGAATATATTTAACTAAAGAGGTAAGGGACCTCTACAAAGAGAACTATGAAACGCTAAGGAAGGAAATTGCAGAACACGTAAATAAGTGGAAATCCATACCATGCTCATGGATTGGAAGAATTAACATCGTTAAAATGTCTATACTACCCAAAGTAATCTATAGATTCAATGCAATTCCTATTAAAATACCAACATCATTTTTCACAGATTTAGAAAAAATAATTATACACTTTGTATGGAATCAGAGAAGACCCCGTATAGCAAAAGCAATCTTAAGCAATAAAAACAAAATGGGAGGTATTGATTTGCCAGACTTCAAACTATACTACAAAGCTGTGGTTCTTAAAACTGCTCGGTATTGGCACAAGGGCAGGGACACAGACCAGTGGAACAGAACAGAAAACCCAAATATAAAACCATCCTCATATAACCATCTAATCTTTGACAAAATAGACAAAAACATACTCTGGGGACAAGAGTCCCTATTCAATAAATGGTGCTGGGAAAACTGGATAGCCACATGTAGAAGACTAAAACAGGACCCACAGATTTCACCTCTCACAAAAATCAAATCACGGTGGATAACAGATTTAAACCTTAAATGGGAAACAATTAGAATTCTAGAAGAAAATGTAGGAAAGACTCTTACAGACATTGGTCTAGGCAAAGAATTTATGAAGAAAACCCCTAAGGCAATCGCAGCAACAACAAAAATAAATGACTGGGACCTGATTAAATTAAAAAGCTTCTGCACAGCCAAAGAAACAGTCACGAAAATAAACAGACAGCCTACAGAATGGGAAAAAATTTTCGCATACTACACATCAGATAAAAGACTGATAACAAGAATCTATTTAGAACTCAGGAAAATCAGCAAGAAAAAATCAAACAATCCTATCAAAAAATGGGCAAAGGACATGAATAGAAATTTTTCAAAAGAAGACATAAGAATGGCCAAAAAACGTATCAAAAAATGCTCAACATCCCTAATCATCAGGGAAATGCAAATCAAAACCACAATGAGATACCACTTAACTCCAGTGAGAATGGCCTTTATCAAAAAATCCCAAAACAACACATGTTGGCGTGGATGCGGAGAGACAGGAACACTCATACACTGCTGGTGGGAATGCAAACTAGTGCAACCCCTATGGAAAGCAATATGGAGATACCTTCAACAGATTCAAGTAGACCTACCATTTGATCCAGCAATCCCATTATTGGGCATATACCCAGAAGAACAAAAGTCATTCTTTAACAAAGACACCTGTACCCGAATGTTTATAGCAGCACAATTTACAATCGCAAAGATGTGGAAACAACCCAAGTGCCCATCGATCCACGAATGGATTAGTAAACTGTGGTATATGTATACCATGGAGTACTACTCAGCTATAAGAAATAACGATGATACGACATCTCTTTGGTTCTCCTGGAGAGAGCTGGAACCCATTATACTAAGTGAAGTATCCAAAGAATGGAAAAACAAGCATCACATGTACTCACCAGAAAACTGGTTTCCCTGATCATCACCTAAATGTACATCAGGGAAGGATACCAATTGGATATCAGACTGGGATGGGGGGTGGGGGGGAGGGGGTGAGTGTATGCCTACATGATGAGTGCATTGCACACCCTCTGGGGAATGGTCATGCTTGAAGGTGCAGACCCGGGGAGGTGGGGGGGGGAGGGGATGGAGGTATGACTACATGATGAGTGCCAGGCGCACCGTCTGGAGAATGAGAACGGACGCGCTTGGGACTCTGACTCGGGGGGATGGGTGGGACATGGAAAATGTATATAACCTAAACTTATGTACCCCCATGATGAGCTGAAATAAAAAAAAAATGTTAATAAAAAAAAAAGAAATAATTATTGGGTTTCTTGTCTAGGTATTTAAGGAGGAAGATACTGTCTAAGGGAGAATTAAAAACACAACTGCTATACTGTGCTCTGTGATAAGTGCTACTGTACTTATCTGCAGTATGAGAAAAGTTCTTTTTCTCATACAGGAAAAATAGGCAGAAAATCAGAAAAAAATAGACAATTATTAACAAGCAGAGAGAATATTTGTAAGGCATAGAGTTACAAACACAGTGGCAATATAGCATCTGGTAAAGGTCCCCAGTGAATTAATGGCCACTTCCACGTATTTCTTTTTAGTTCTCATTCTCTTTGTCTTCGCTGCAGCAACTTGACACTTAGCAGGCCCCCCCCCTTTTTTTTTTTGGAAATGCTCTTCTGTGACAGGTTTCTTTTCCTGCTTTTTAACACTATTGTCTGTCTGTCTCATTTCCCTGACCCCATAGAGAAGTTCTGTACATTCCCTCACTGTGAGCTCCTGTATTCCCAAAACTTCAGTGCCTCCAGGCAGATGATTCTCAAATCTTTAATCTGAGCCTTTACATTTCTCTGTAATTGAGAGGTCCTTACTTTCTGCCTTGGTATCTGAAAATTAATTACAAAACTGAGCATATTACCTTTATCTCTTCTAAATAAGCTCTTCCTGTATTCAAAAATCTGTCACCAGTCTGACCATTTTTCTTACACCACTGGATTATCTTTTATTCTTCATGTTTATATTTAGTTGCCTAGACTTACAAATTTTTCCTTTGAAATATTTCTCATTTCTGCTTCCATTTACTTTATATTTTCATTGGCAAACCCTAATTTAGTCCCTCATTGATTCATCTAAAGTGGTCTCTTGCCTCTGTATTTCCTGTATCAGTCTATCCTACGCATGGTTGCCAGTTTAATCTAAAACACCACTTGGATTGTTACTTCATTTCTCAAAAATCTTCTGTAATTCCCTCCTGCCTACCGACTTCTTTGTCTGGCATTTAAGGTCATTCATGGTGAAGACCTAGCCTCTTTTTCTGATTTCTTTTCCCATTATTTCCATGTGTGTACTGTATGACAGACAAAGGGCTTTGGAATCACACAGTTGGATTCTTATCCCAGCTCTGCCATTGATTAACAGTGTGAATAAGTAACTTTGGAAGAGTTACTTAACTTTTCTTAATCTCAGATTTTCATTTGTAAAATAGTTGGTATGTGGAATGAATAAAGTAAACAAAAATTCCTGGTATCACAGGACCTGGTATTTAGTAAATATTAATCTCTTCTTTCCTTCCCCTCAGTTTAGATGATCCCCTGTTCCTGGAATGCTCTCCGTTTTCCTCTATTTATGTCATTACCCTTCTGAACTGTTTTCACTCTTAGCTCTTCTGACATCAGAAGTATGGGGTTTTCCCCCCAACACCAACCAATTTTCCAACACCAATTGGGTGTCCTGCAATTCAGTTCATTTCTGCTACTGCCTAGAGCTAGCATCAGACACAACAGGTTTAAGGGCTCAATCCCACAAGACAGCCCTCACTTCAGAGGCCAGTTGCAAGTAGCAGATCCCCAGGTTACCCACACCTTCTATCCAATTTGGCTATGAAATTGGAGATTCCCCCACTCCGGTTCTATAATTTGCTAGAATAGCTCACAGAACTTAAGAAAACAGTTTACTTACATTTACTGGTTTATTATAAAAAGAATACAACTCAGGAACAGCCAATGGGAGAGACGCATAGGGCAAGGTATGGGGGGTGGTGCAGAGCTTTCATGTACCCCACCCTGGCTGTCACCCTCCCAGCACCTTCCAAGTGTTCACCAACTTGGAACTGCTCCGAACTCCGTCCTTAGGATTTTTATGGAGGTCCCTTGTGTAGGCATGATTGATTAAATCATTGGCCATTGATAATTAACTCCATCTCCAGCCCGTATCCCCGCCCCAGAGGCCCGGAGGTAGAGCTGAAAGTTCCAACCCTCTAATCACAGGGTTGGTTCCTCCAGCAACCAGTCCCTATCCTGAAGTGTCTGGGGACTCAAGGAGAGTCATCTCATTAGCATAGACTCTGGTATGGTTGAAAGGGGCTTGTTGTGAATAACAAAAAGATACTTGGGGTTTTAGAAGCTCTATGTCTGGAACTGGAGTCAAAGACCAAATATATATTTCTTATCACAACTCTGGAATTTCCTCACCCTTATTTTCGCCAAGCAAAATCTTCTTCATTTTTCATATCTCAGTTCAGATTTCACTTCATTTATGAAGCCTCTTATCTGTCCCCTAGTTGAAAGAGGTCTTTCTTTCATTCACTTCCTAATGGTTGTGTCTGTTGTAAAGTACTACCATTATTGCTTTATGCAGCTTTCTCCTACTCCACTGTGATTTTCTGAAGGGCAGGATCTGTTTCTTACCTCATATTCTTTCTACATCCTCAACACCCAGTAAAGTGTATGGCATGTAACAGACGCTCAGAAACTGAATGAATGAGTAGGACTTGTTTTGCTTTTAAAATTTATGATGTTATAAAATATAGAATAGTCAGGCAGTCATTACAAATGTATGAATAGATATTTTCAATAACTTTTTGAAAATGAATAATTTTTGAACATCAGTATTCATTGATTCATGAGAAGTAGGCAATAACCTTAAAAAACAACTTTCCTTGGCATTAGATTAAGACAATGTATTTAATGTCTGCTGCAGCGTCAAAGGTAGAAAAATCCTTGTTTTCCGAACAGGAGCTAAGAAAAAGGGGACTTTTTTTTTCTAACATATTGGCCACAAGGCATGGATCTCCTTTTCTTAGTGACTGCTCTCAGCATTTCTAATGTAAGCTTTATTATCATTGTTGATTCTGGAAAACTCAAATTTGCTTGTATTAAGAAAAGCTGTGCTAAGCATATACCTGTTAGTTTATTTCCTGTCTTATATTCTGAATATATGATATGTCTCATGCTGCAAAATATAAAAGAATCTAAAGAACAGGAAAACTAAAAGACTCAGAAACTGTCATAAGGTTTTATTTCCACATTGCATGAGGAAATCTGATTCTTCATCTACCACGATTTTCTTAGCTAACACATTTGAACGCTTTCTGGACCTTTTATTATTTATTATAACTGGAATACAAATAACATGGTTACAAAAAACTAGAAACCCATAAACCCATTTTCATTTTTTGTTCCTTATCTCTTCATTGTTCATTTACATATTTTTCATTTTTTTAAACTGAAGTATAACATGTGCAATAAAGTACACAGATCTTAAGTTTATAGCTTGACGAATTTTCTACATATATATCCTTGAGGTAACCATCTCCTAGAACAAGATGTAGAACATTTCCATCACATCATCCTAGAAAGTTCCGTTATGTTCCCTTCTAGTCATTGACCCCTCAGGGGTAACCACTAGCCTTCCCTCTGTCACCATAAATTAGTTTTACCTGTTTTGATTTTCAGGTAAGTGGAATAATACCCTTTTGTGTCTGCTGGTTTCTCTCAACAGTAAGCCTGTGAAATTCATCCATGTTATTATATGTATTGATAGTTCATTCTTTTTCATTACTATTATGTTTCTTTGTTGTGAGGTTTTTGTTTGTTTTTTGAGACAGGGTCTCACTCTGTTGCCTGGGCTAGAGTGAAGTGGTGTCATCACAGCTCACTGCAACCTCAAACTCCTGGGCTGAAGTGATCTTCCTGCCTCAGCCTCCTGAGTAGCTGGGGCTATGAGTGCACCACGATGCCCAGCTAATTTTTCTATTTTTAGTAGAGAAGGGAGTCTCACACTTGCTCAGGTGGTCTCGAACTACTGAGCTCAAGCAATCCTCCCACCTCAGCCTCCCAGAGTGCTGGGATTACAGGCGTGAGTCACCACATTCAGCCCCTATAAAGTTATTTTAAATCACTGTGTAGTAGCCTATCAATTAAATGTGCCATAATGCATTTAACCAATTCTTTGCTTGTAGACATTTAGATTATTTCCAGTTTTTCCACTGTTATAAACAACATTACCATGAACATCCTTGAGACTAAATCTTTGAACACATTCTTAATTATTTCTTTACGATAAATGACGAGATGTGAAATTGCTTGGCTTTTGTTACAGATTTCCCTCCAGACATATGACAAATTAAATCATCAATCATATTTTTTCATTTGAATACTAAATTTATGTTAGATACAGTTAGTCAAAATATTCCTTTTCTGTATGAAGCTTTTTTTTGCTTTTTATTTATAGATGAAAATAAGTCTAGAGTCTCAAAAATTATTTATTCTATTTGTATCATCTAGTAAGTGAAATTTCTCTTTTTAAATCAAATGCAACTCTGAAAGAATTACCCTTGGAATTAGAGAGTCTGTAATGTTAAGAGATAAATTAAGAGATTAAAAAAATAATAAGTTGCAATATAGTATGTATGGTATGATCGCATTTGGGTTTTTAAATATATCATTATTATTTAATACTCTTTGCTATGTAAAGCAGTTTATTATAATGCCTTCATTCTTTTGAGCTACTATAACAAAATACCCTAGACTGCGTAACTTATAAACAATAGAAATTTATTTCTCACAGTTCTGGAGGCTGATGAGTCCAAGATCAAGGTGCTGGTGGTGTCTGGTGACGGCCTACATAAATGGCACTTTTTCACTGTGTCCTCACACGGTAGAAGGGGCGAGCTAGCTCTCTGGGGTCTCTTTTATATGGGCACTAACCCTGAACAGTGCCGTCATGATCTACTCACCTCCCAAAGGCCCTGCTTCTTTTTTTTTTTTTTTTTGAGACAGAGTCTCGCTGTGTTGCCTGGGCTAGAGTGAGTGCCGTGGCGTCAGCCTAGCTCACAGCAACCTCAAACTCCTGGGCTAAAGCAATCCTTCTGCCTCAGCCTCCCAAGTAGCTGGGACTACAGACATGTGCCACCATGCCCGGCTAATTTTTTTTTTCTATATATATTTTTTAGTTGGCCAGATAATTTCTTTCTATTTTTAGTAGAGACGGGGTCTCGCTCTTGCTGCGGCTGGTCTTGAACTCCTGACCTCAAGCAATCCACCCGCCTCGGCCTCCCAGAGTGCTAGGATTACAGGCGTGAGCCACCGCGCCCGGCCAAGGCCCTGCTTCTTAATATATCACATTGGGGATTAGGTTTCAACATATGAATTTTTAGCAGACACAAACATTCAGACCAAAGCTTACAATATATAGCTCATTGATATAGTGATATACTGTAAATATATTTATATATAAACTCAAAATGTTTATATTTCATTATACATATATATTTTCATAGACATGGGGAAAGTTTGGAAAATGTGAATCAAGCTGTACAGTGGTTGTGTCTGAGGGGTGGGATTATGGGGGGCTTTCATCTGTACTTGGTTGTTTCTGTGTTTTAATTTTTTTCACAATGAGCATGCACTGCTTTTACTATTGGAAAAAATAAGTACTATATTTTCATTTGAAAAAAAAATGAGACAGCTCTACAGTTCAGCTTAGAGACATGTTAGAGTGTAGATCTTTTGGAGAGGATCCAGCTAAATAGACTGTGGCAAGTGTGTCTTATGGCTAGATTATATGTCTCCTTTCCATTTATGGTCTCCCAGTCAGTGTGTTTGTGAATTGTTAGTCAGCAAAATGAATACGTTTACTCTTTCCTAAATTCTGTCAGGCTACTCATATTATAATTGATATGTTATGTAGCCTGTCAGTTCCAGTGTTCTAGCGCCCCTTATATTTCAGCATACTGTAGCTGGTTAGGGTAGTGTCACATAGTTTCATTCTTTTTTCTGTGCATTTGTCTCTCCATCTGTGAGTACAGCATTTTGTTGATCCTTGCACATATTCCATGTATCTGTCTATACTCTGACTTTGAATCTGCTAATCAAACACTACACACTTTAGTTGGTGACCAGACCATTGTGTTCTAAAATAATGTATTATTGCAAGGACACAGTAAATTACTGTCTCCAAATCTGGTATCCTCTTGTCCACAAATGAAGGTAATCACCTGAAAGTATTTGAATACAGTACTTTGAAGTTTATGCTACTTTAGTGGAAAAGTCACTCATCTAGATACTAGGAGACCTATGTAATTATCCCAGCTCTATTACATACTTAGTTATATCATCTACTTGGAACTAATAATACTTGCTTGCTGAGGTAATGTAACATGGAATGAGCATTCATTCACTCATTCATGAGGATTAAGCTAGATAATGGATGTGGGCACATTTTATATACGGTAACATACAATGCAGAGGTAGATCTGTACTGATGTTATCGTGCTAATTTGGGATCTCTGTGATGGCACAGGTGGTAGTGGTGGTGTCATGGAGATGGCAGGAATACAGAAGGAAGATACCTGTGTGATTTTTTTCAACATCACTTTCTCACAGTTAATGAGATTTTTTCTCCAGGATAGCTTTCATAAAAAAATTTTAATTGTGCTAGGAGCACTCATAAGTATTTGCACATCCAGAAGTTGATCTAGGAGATGAAAAAAGGCAGAAAAATATAAGTTTAATGGCTTACTAATAAATACAAATTTTAGTTATATGCAAATGCAATAGTATCTTCTCAGCATTACCTATAAACAGGTCATTTGTCCTGGAAGCTTTATTATTTGATTGTGATTGTGTAGATCTTTCTTTCATAAAACATTGGATTAATAAGTGTACATACCTTGTGTAAATATTCTAAACAGCTAAAATACAGCTTAATATCCTTAATTTAGATAAATTTTAAACCTTGGCTTTAGCAATTAATTATCTTTTCCTTTGGCTTTTCTGAGCAACCAGATTTCAATTCGTGACTTGGTTAAACCATCTTTGTTTTGAACTTTCTGAAAAAAATAGAAGAAAATCTTCAATTTTTATAGGAAAACATAATTACCAGTAGGTATATAATCTACTTGCTATTCTTTAAAACCTAAAGGGGAGAATTTCAACCTCTACATTGAAAGTTAGCAAGAAAAAGCTCTTATGAAAATAACATTCTTATAAAAAACACAAATGCTTCTTTGCCTATCTTTTTAAAATCTTTATTGTATACTCATTGCAGAAATTGTAATGATATGCTCTAATAGAGTTATAAAATTTTTGGCATAATAATTAGTTTTGGGGAGAGTAAAGGCTAGGCATCAATATCTAAAAATATTACAAACTTTTTTTGATCTTGAACATTCTCAACCTCTTCCATTTTTTCTATTCATACCTCTAGTAATTTAAACACCAAAACATAAATTCTTTAAATTTACCATGTTGCTTGTTTTCCCCATTACTTTACGTTTAAAATAAGAAAAATTATGTAAGGTAAATGAAGATAAAAATAATAGGTTTGTGAAGCAAGGTTATATTCAATAGATCTAAAACCAGAGTAAGCTCTACTTTGATGTTTACTCAAAGTCCTAATGATATGGCTGGTCTCAGTAGGCCTGAGTTTTCTACAAATAGTACTCTTTAATTATGAGTTTCAGTATAGAGAAAAAGTTGTTTTATACCGTTGATTTTATACATGAAAATAAAGATGATTTTTACTATTTTTAAGAGCACTACTGACTTCAAGTTAGATTTATATATTGTTAAGTGTGTCCAGCTACATATTCTTTGCTGAAATAATATTTCACATAATTATACAAGGAAGATTGTTCTTTAATTCACTAAAGTAAAATTAACTAAAGGTAATTTAAATTTGAGCTCTTAATGTAGTGATCTGTAGGAATTAAATAGGCTCTGAGTTTTAATGGGAGACTTACTTATGCTTAGTTTTAGTGGGTCTTTTAAAGGTAAAATAATGTGCTTATTGTTGATACATAGAAAATTAACCATAGTTTGTACATCCATTCATTCATTTAACAGATATGCTTTAAACACCTGCACTATGGGCAGGCACTGCATGTTAATTAATTTGCTTCAGTATAAGTTGTGATTTTGGATTTATCAGTGGCAAATATGTTAGCCTGGCCAGGAAAACTTTGCAGGCTCTGTAGCTTTTTTTTTGGTGGACTGATGACTTTAATGGAAGTAATTTGCTACTCCAGTTTTACATGAGAGTAAGTATTACCTGTAACAAGGAGCCAGTGACAGCTCTTTATACAAATATTTATCCCACATACCTTTATATGATTGAAGATAATGCATTGGTGCTTTTAAGATCTCATCTAAACATAGTTTCTTTTAAAAATCTG
This sequence comes from Lemur catta, assembly GCF_020740605.2. Taxonomy (NCBI): domain Eukaryota; kingdom Metazoa; phylum Chordata; class Mammalia; order Primates; family Lemuridae; genus Lemur; species Lemur catta. The sequence goes on along the minus strand of NC_059134.1, from coordinate 27,709,693 downwards.
TCAGATTTATTGAGTATACTCTGTGAAAAACATATAGAAATAAAAGGGATAAATATTACATATATATATACATACATACATATATAAAACAATGTAATCAATCTTCAGTTAACAGAGAAAACATGTAGAACTTGAAGTCTTGTCATTGGATATACTAAATCTAAGGGAAATTGGTGGCTAAGAAGTTATGACCAAAAATAATTACTTCTGACTTTTTAACATCTTTGCAGTTAGTTGGGACCCTCATGTAGGTGGTGGAGTTGGAAGGAATAGCAAAAATTGGTAGAGCACCAAAATCTAATCTCCTGTTTTACATTTTTGCCAAGAATCCTGGTGATATATATGACATTAATATCATCTTGGGGCTTTCTTTTGATACATCACTCCAGTTTTAAGCAAGTTATCCTGAAAAACATGGATCATTTAAATGTGAATGAGAGTAACTTGAATTCATGTAACTGGCCATCTAATTAATATCAGCTCTTGAAGAAACAGAAACAGCCAGATTCAGATGGTCTTGATTAGAAAAGGTAATTTTTAAATTATTGTTAATTCTAAAAACACTAACTTGGCTAAACATTTATTACCATGTGGCAGTACTCTCTCTACCAATCACTTTGTATGTCTTGTCTCATTTAAACCTCACATGGGTGGATGTCATTATACTCATATAGATGAGGAAAGGGAGACTCAGAGTAGTAAAATAAATTTGCTCACAGTAACATAGTTAATAAGTAAAAGAAGTTCTTTTTTTTTATTTCAAATAGTGGGTACAAGCGTGTTTTGGTACATGGATAAATTGTATAATGCTGAAGTCAGAGCTCTTAGTATACCTGTGACCAGAACAGTGTACATTGCACCCAATAGATAGATTTCTATCTCTTTTCCCTTCCCTTCTCTTAGTTTTCAGCGTTCATTACACTGCTTTATGACCATCTATACCCCTTGTTTAGCTCTCACTTATAAGTGAGAACATGTAGTATTTTTTTTTCCATTCCTGAGATACTTAGTACAGTGGTCTCCAGTTCCATCCAAGTTGTTGCAGAAGTCTTGATTAAATCAAACCTGAGGAGTCTTGATTTAAAAACCCACATTCTTAACCATTATAATATTATTTCTCAAAGTATGTTTTGTAGACCACACACCTCAAAATTATATTGGGTAACTATATAAGAAGGTTCCTAGGTCCCTTACCAGACCTGCTGAATTAGATTCCTTGGGTATAGGATCCAGGGCTCTGCATTTTTAACCGGCATTTCAAGGTGATTCTTATGGACACTAAAGTGTGAGAACTGCTACACTACACTATATTGCTACCTAGCTTGAGTATGTAAAGACAAATAATAAGGAATCGTGGGTAGAAGGATGAAGAATATTCCTGATATTGGGAATATGAACATATGAAATGATGGAAGAGTAAGTTCTACATGGACTGGCAATATTTGCAATATTGAAAAACATTAATAGATTGTGATATAGAGCAGCAGTCCCCATCCTTTTGGGCACCAGGGACTGGTTTCATGGAAGACAATTTTTCCATGGACTGGGGTCAAGTGGGGAGATGGTTTCAGGATGATTCAAGTACATTACATTTATCGTGCAAACCTCTCTGCTAATGGTAATATGTATTTGCAGCTGCTCTCCAGTGCTAGTATCACTGCCTCACCTCCACTTGAGATCATCAGACAATAGATTCTCATAAGGAGCACACAACCTAGATCCCTTGCATGCGCAGTTTACAGTAGTGTTCACACTCCTATGAAAATCTAATGCTACTGCTGATCTGACAGGAGAAGGAGCTTATGCGGTGATGCAAGCAATGGGGAGTGGCTGTAAATACAGATGGAGCTTTGCTGGCTCACCTCCTGCTGTGTAGCTCAGTTCCTAACAGGCCACTGACCAGTTCCGGTCTGTGGCCCAGGGGTTGGGGACCAGATACAGAGGATTTGGAGGACTTATTTAGAACAGTGCTTTAGAAAGGAAGTTAGTTCTCAGTAGATTGAACAGTTGGGTGCTAACTTCTCCTGTTCCATTAACACCTTGCTCACGTCCATATTATTATATAATACTGAAACATTGTATTGTTTATCTCTTTCCTTCATTAAACTGTGTCCTTGAGACTGGATATTTTATTAGTTATGTCCATCTGCTAGCCTAGTCCCTAGTACATATAGATCCTTAATAAATGTCAAATGATCTCATTTTTCTTTCTTTTAAAACTTGGAAGTCCCAAACTGGGCTAGAATCCTTTCTAAGTGAACTTCTAGCAATTTGAGAGCCTTGAGTATCACTCCTCTGTCCAGACTCACAGATCCAGGAGGAGCTTCAAGCTGTGACTTGGCTTCCATGATCCAACTGAAGTTTTTACCTTGCCTTAATCCTGAGTCTTTCCAGATGCCCCAGGAGGAAAACTTCCAGGTAGACACACACCCTGTCCTCCTTCCTTCTCAGCAGTGCTGACAGAGGGCCTCAGTAACTGAATCCTCAGGCCTGGTACTCCCCTTCCCCTCAACGAGAAGGCTTACCCCAAGAGTAGGACAGAGAAGAAACCATCCAATAGTAGAGATAAAGGGAAAAGACATTATTGCTTTGCTTATGAAAAGACAATTTAGTTGGAGATTCTTCAATCACAGTATACATTATAAAAATGTCTTCAGACTTGAATTTGAGTACTGTCATTTATGGAACCATTCTGGGAACCATAGAGTAAAAAAACTAAGCCTTGTATCCTCCCTCAGCTCTGAAATGCTCAGTAACTTGACTCTGAGCTCTGGTACCAACTACCCTTCCCTTGCAGTAGAAGAATTGCTCTAATAGAAGGCAAGAAAAGAGAAGAGCCAACAAAAAGACAGTGAAAAAGGGGATTAAGGTGACTGGCATTTTCATAGGCAAGAGGACTTCAGAGAGAGGCTTCTAAAACTGGTTTAAAGAAGTCTTCCTCACAGGATGGAGATCAGATTGGATACAGACATGAATGTGCATATTGCCTTGCAGAGTAGCTTTCTAAGAACATAAAACAATCAGGAATGGTCAGCTGTAGCAATAGAATGCAGATTTATGCCAAAGAATCGTATCAGAAGTAGATTTGATCCAGTTTCATTGCCAGAACCAAAATGTTATGCCCTTAATTTTAAGATTGCTGTGGGGCAAGCTAGGGGGTTTCTGTCATATGAGTTGTCGTTTTCCCTTCTCAGATCTCTTTCCTTGATTTTATTTATTCCATTTTATTGACTGACCATTATTTGACACTGGCATGTGTATTTTAGAAGTCTAAAGTCAATTTTAAGATGGGATCCATTTTAAGAATTTGAAACAAAGACTGTGAGGGAAGCGGAAATAGAAATTGTTTAGGTAAAACGTGATTACAACAAAGTATATGTTAGTAAATATTTTTCTGCCCATAACAATGATCTTATTATTCCCCCCTAAAGAAATTTCTGTTGTGTTATTTCAATTTTCAATACGAACTAAATGCATTTGAAAGGGAGGAAAAACTCTTAGAAGCTCCAGTGATTGAGTGAATCCTTACAGAAAAACAAAACCCCCCAAAAAAACCCCAAATATCAGAATTAGAGTAGCTGATTTCCTGTTCTCAGCTAAACATTTCATTTGCTTGTTGAAATTTCTGATTGTTACATTATCTCCTGTGCAATAGGTTTTTATTCTTTGCAGTGTAGACTACTTGAAGATCTGAGTCATTATTATTCAGTAATGACAACAGTATTTGGCCATTGTCAGATTATTTGGCCAAAATAGGTACTGTTCTCCTCCCTCTTTTTCTTTACTTATTTCTTGACTCAGTTGTGTGATGCTGTCACTTGTACTCTGGTTATAGTTCGATCTATATAAAAACCAAATTACAAATCATTTCACATAAAGGTAAATTAATATTGTGCTTTGTTTAATCAGTATAAAGTGACTTTTTGAAGTGTTGTTCCACAGTTCTAAGACAGGCATCTCAAGTAGCTTTCAAATTAGTTCCCCACACCTAAATTTAAGTGAGAATTGTACATTTTTCTGCTTGTCATCAGCTGCCTCTTCTCCTCAGTCTTAACTGTGCTTCACTAACCATGTCCATCTGTTGTGTCTTATTAAGAATCTGTACACCCATCAGCTTCACACTTTTAAAGTAGTAGTATATGAAAGCTTCATGGAGAATGTGACTATGTTTTACATGAGGTGAAATTTCCCTCCCCAGGTGGGGACTCATTTTATTTTTCTCTTGAGATGCAGATAATTTAGAAAATAATTATAAGTATGAAATCTGATTTCAGAATACATTACAATCATTGCTTTGGCAGAAAATTTGATCAAAATATTTAAGGCATTATTCTGCAGTACAGCAATTTATTAGATTTATCAGTGGATCCTTCAAATATGCATACATTTGAAAATTTTTGCTTAAATATTTAAATTAAAAACTTTTTTTACTCTTCCTTTGGTTACCTTATCTACTGATAAAATCTGAAGTCTAGGCTGGGCTCAGTGGCTCATGGCTGTAATCCCAGCACTCTGGGAGGCCAAGACAGTAGGATCACTTGAGGCCAGGAGTTTGAGACCAGCCTTGGCCACATAGCAAGATTCCATCTCTACAAAAAATTTTAAAATTAGCTGGATGTTGTGGCATGCACTTGTAGTCCCAGCTAGTTGGGAGGCTCAGGAGGCTGAGGAGAAAGGGTCCCTTGAGCCCAGGAATTTGAGGCTACAGTGAGCTGTGATGCCACCACTGCACTCCAGCCTGAGTGACAGAGCAAGACGACACTGTCTCTAAAAAAAAAAACAAAAAAAAAAAACCCTGAAATTGTAAACTTCTTTTTATATAGATCGGGGGATAGCAGTAATTTTTTGTTTCAATTTTTATATTGACTATTGCTTAAAAATTTGTGCAGGGAATCTGCTGTATTTTTAAGTGTGTATACAGAGGCTTTTGGTGATGGTGATAATAGCAGTAATAGATGGTGTAGAAGGAACAATGTCCTGAGAAGCCTCTCTTGACTTTCTAGCTAAATGGAGATCCCTTCTCTGTGGTCCTATAATGGCCTGTGCATATCTCTCAATGTTGTACTTGCTATTTTACCATTATACTTATAGGTCTGTCTCCTCTGTTAGACTGAACTCCTTAGGAGCAAACAGTGTTTCTTATTTGTGTTTGTATGTCCAGTACCTGGCAGAGTGCTTAGCCCACAGCATATTATAAATACTCGGTAAATGTTTATTAAGGGATTGAGAGAATTGACTCTAACATTGATAATTACTGTTTTGAACTATCAAAACAGTGGACCAAGACAGAGTTGGCCAAGAGCATATTTATATTGTCTTTAACCATTTCTCTGTTAATAATGGCTCTGGTTGTTCATTTACTAGGGAATGTGTTATTTTTCAATTTACCAAGAAGGTTCAACATCCTAAATGTATTTATATGCAGATAATTTTGTTCAGTAATCAAATGCTGATAGACCTTAACATAAGTATACTTATATCCTGCTTATTATGTAACTTCAAGCTAGTTTGTTACCCATTTTCCATACAACTCACCAATTCCTATTTTACCATTCCATGAGGATAGCTGAGATAGTAGTTGTCACCATTTTTTAAAATCTGTTTTTAGAGAAACTTATTGAGGTTAATGGAAAGAAACAGGGACAAGTCATTCATAATGTAAAATATCCATTCAGTTTGTTTCTGAAATGCATTTAACATTTCTGAAATATCTGATCCAAAAGTTTGTTTTACTTGTGCCTTATACATAATACATGATATTTACTGCTAGTGATTTTGGCATTTAAAATAAAATAATTAGGTTATGAAATTCTGACCTGAGTTGCTAGTAAAGCTAGTTGCCCAATTCCCATTTAATTTTCTGATTTATCTTTTCTCAGAAACTCCTATTTCTCCCTTAATGTAATATCATCATGCATTTTATTTGTGTTCTTACATTCTAAACTAGATGTTTAGCTAACTAAAATTCCCCTTGAGAGAGAAACAGAAACCCTTTAAAAGGACTTTCCTAGGCCGGGTGCATGGCTCACACCCATAATCCTAGCACTTTGAGAGGCCGAGGTCGGAGGATTACTTGAGGCCAGGAGTTTGAGACCATCCTGAGCAAAAATGAGACCCTGTCTCCACAAAAAATACCAAAATCAGCCAGGCATGGTGGCACGTACCTATAGTCCCAGCTACTTAGGAGGCTGAGACCGGAGGATTGCTTAAACCCAGGAGTTTGAGGTTGTTGTGAGGTCTGATGACGCCACTGACCTCTAGCCTGGGTGACAGAGTGAGACCCTGTCTCAAAAAAAAAAAAAAGAAAAGAAAAGAGAAAACAAAGACTTTCCTATTGTTTTGATTTGAAGATGGAAAAAGTAAGAAACTTTAATGTCCTCCTTGTTTTCCACAAACAATAAATGTATGCAAGTATTTATTGAGCATCTATTACTTATAAGTCATTCTTAGTGCTGTGGGCCACAAGGTGAATAAGATGTGGGTTTTTTGCTTTCAAGTATTTTGGAATAAATGAGACATAGTCATATAATAGTAACAAAGCTTAAAGAACAAGGCAGGACTTTTTGAATGACAGCATTTGGGGTGGAGCTTGAAGGACAGTTGAAAGCATGTGGTCTGCCTGAGTGATACCTTTCGATGGTACTTGGATTACTGCTATCTTTGCTGGTAAACTCCCATTTTGGGTGCATGTTCTTTCTGTTTTGGTAAATATTGCTGACTTTGTAATCCTTAAAGTGAGTTCGCATATCTATACTTTGATTCATTCATGTGCTGATTTTGTTAATCAAAATATACTGTTATTTCTAAAAATCTATTACTCCTACAAGGATGGAAGAAAAGCATGGAGTGTGTATGTGTGGGGGGGCAAGTTTCAGATGAAGGTAACGGCATGAGCTAAAAATACAGAATTAGAAAATTATGAGGTTTATATAGAGAACAAAGCACTTCAGTAAATGGGGGAGAAAAGGTGGATAGAAGGAGGAAGTGATAATAGGAAGAGAGAGTAAGGGAATAAAACGGACTGAAACTATCTATCATGCGGGTTCTGTATAGTAACTAGGCCAAGGAGTAGCATGGGCTTAATTAATGCCATAGGCATGGAAGAGCTATTAAGAATATTTAAATAGAGAATGACATAATCAGAGTTCTGCTTTAGAAGGATTAATTTGTATTAGAATTGGGAGATACTAGTGCCATAGTAATTACCTTAACAAATACTGCAGTAACCAAAGTAAAATGTAATCAGGACTAATATGAGGTAATATCAACATAACTCAGTTGGGGGGGGCAGTGGTAGAGGAAAGAGACACCAGATGGAAGAGAGAGTGCAGAGAGAAAATGTCTAGTCCTGGCATTCTTTTCCAAAAGCATAAAAATAAATGAAAGGTTAAAGTGTGTCAGGAAAGGATTTGAAAATCTAATGCTTGATCCAGGTAACTTTTTTGCTATCTAAGGAATATCTTTGACACATATTTGTTCTCTTTTAATGGCCAGTTTGCTTGGTACTGATTATGTGATCATTCTTTTACTTTTTATTTACCTTTATAGTCTTCTTTGTTAAGTTTTGGTATTATTGGAGCCATTCTTCAGTCTCTCATCTGTTATTGTTGGCCTCTTTTAATTTGCAGTTTGAGTTTAATTTGACTTTTGCCTTCCCATCGACCCCATACGTCCTAGACAGGGCTCGTTAAGTAGCACTCAGCCCAACTCTTGTAAAGGGAAATACAGTGTAAGGTTACAGAGATGTCTCATGGTAGTTCAAAGATGAGAAATGCAGCTTAGCCAGGCATCATGGGAACTAGAAAGCTAAAAGATGTCTTTTCTTAAAGGAACAATCTTGTTCTTTCTAATGGTTTTCTCTGCTTCTTGCAACACATCTTTCTGACCCTCCTTTCTCTCCTAGCTGGCTGCTTTGCTTCTGTCTGCTTATTCCTTTCATGATGGCTCAAATGAGTTCTCTGTTTCTATATGCTCTTCCAGCTCAGTTCCTCACAACTAACTGGAAGCTTCCCTGTTTGTCTCTCATTTTCCCAAGAGAGGGATCTGATTCACCTACTAAGTTTTCAATCCAAGTCACAGTATCCTCTCTGATCCAGCAACCTTTCAGCTAAAAGTAATAAAAACCTGATTCAAATTGACTGAGAAATGAGGAAATATATTATCTTCCATAGGAGGAAGTCGAAAGGAAGGACAGCCTTTAGAGTTGTGTGATTGGAGACTCCGCAGTGTCATCAAGACCCAGGTTCCTTGCATCCCTTCACTCTGCCATTCTCAACTTTATTAAAATGATTACAGTGGTTGCAGGTATCATATGCACATATAATGATATTATTGAGAAGGAAGTAGCCATTTCTTCCTGTGGCTTTTTCTTAGGAGTGAGAAAATTTTTCCTGAACTCTGCCCTGAAAATGAGCCTCATGTTTCATTGGCTGGACTTGCAGTTAGAGATCTGTTTGGGTTAATAAGCTCTGTTAGTGAGAAAGAGAAGCCACTAAAATATACCATTTCTGAACTCATCACTGGCATGTGGAATAGGATTGCCCTGAGACTAAATCAGGCCAATCTCTGGAGTTTTCCTCTATGATAAGTGCAGTCTGGAGGGTGGAAGGGAATGGCAATCTATTGATGGGGACCCAGAAGAGCCCTTCTGTTCAAAGGGTATATGTCCATATATGCTGGTGTTTAAGCTCTTCTAAAATGAAAATTACTGTGAGAATTTTACCTGAAGAAAATTGCAGTTCTATCCAATCAAGTTTAGTACAGTTATCTTTGAGTCAGATGTGTACCTATGTAATATATGCTACATACTTAGTATTTAATATGTAAATATTATATATACTGTATGCATAGTATGAAACAAGGCCATTTTGTGCTATGAATGAGGAGTCCCCAAAAGGGCATGGCAGACAGGTGCCCTGAAATATATCTGGTATATACCTCTTTTGGATCCATCTTCTGAATTCTTATAGATACAGTCCTTCCTCAGAGATTTTCCATAATGGGTATGTTGATTTCAGTAAAGCAGTGCTTCAGTTTTGTCATAAAAAATATTGAGTAGTCCGTCACATAAAATTTTTACAAAGTTTGGAATATCATTTAGGGAAAAGTTCCTCGCCCACAATGAATAAACCATATAAAACTATAGTACCAGTAAAGATATGCTTTCTGAAACTTGAACCTAATAGGTTCAATATCCAAGCTGTGTTGTTGTTGTTTTTAAGAGATGGAGTCACACTATGTTGCCCAGGCTAGATTCGAACTCCTGGGCTCAAGTGATCCTCCTGTTTTAGCCTCCCAAGTAGTTGGGACTGCAGGTATGCACCACTACACCCGGCTAAGCTGCGATATCTAATAGAATTTTCAGAATTAATTACTAGTAAGGAGTGTCACATTTTGTATGGTCTGTATCTTGCTGAGTTTGTGCATACCAGTTATTAAGATGAATTTAAGATTATTGAGTATCTATATTCTCTCTCTTTGCTTGATACAACATACAAGCAAAAATTCAAAATACAGTGCTCACTTCAGCAGCACACATACTAAAATTGGAACGATACAGAGAAGATTAGCATGGCCTCTGCGCAAGGATGACACGCAAATTCGTGAAGCGTTCCATATTCTTCTGTCTGGAGAATGGACACGCTTGAGGCTCTGACTCAGGGGGATGGGTGGGACATGGACAATGTATATAACCTGAGCTTTTGTACCCCCATGATGAGCTGAAATAAAAAAAAAAATAAATTCAAAATACATTATTGAAGATACAAGATTATTTATGGATTAAAAAAAAAAAAACCTAAAGTAGGTTGGAAGCCCAGAAAGGCTCTTCCTTTTAAAGATATATGCCAATGTATACACTCTCAGTTTGAGATTGATTGATTGATTAATTTCTTTATAAGCCTTGTTGGTAAGAAGGAGAAGCCACAGAAGGGGGAAGATAGGAAAAGAAAGTAGGAAGGGCACCAAAGACAAACTGTTTCTTTTCAATTTTACCAAGAGCTCTGATGGCTACTTTTGAAAATGGTTTTAGATACTTCTATAGGCCAGTATTTCCTATAGCATGTTTCACAAAAACAAGTTCTTGACCTGCTTCTTGGAAAAGGATTCTATAATCACAAATATCCTATTGGGAAGTATTATTAATAAGTCTTTATAGATAGTTACACCGCACATAGTAAATTAAAGTCATTAAGAATTTTTGTAGTGAATAACACAAACTTCTTTAATCCTATATATTCCAAATGTTACCTGGTATCTCTTTTCACATACATCTGTTAACATCTTGCAGAGTGCACTGGGGAACTGCTGAGGTCAGAGAAGAGTTATTGAGCAAAGGAATGACATTATGAAAGCAGTGTTTTAGTAAAAGTAATCTAGTAGTGTATAGGATGAATTCTAGACAGATGAGATGGGAAGCATAAAATCCTGTTTGGAAGCTGTTGGAATACTTTGGAATAAAGGAAATGTCACAGATGGATAATAATAGCAAATATTTATTCATTTATCAATTCAACAAATATTTATTGACCTCTAACTATATGCCAAGCATTGTTCTAGATCCAGGAATTACAGGGGGAAAAACAGTTCAAAATCCTTGTCCTCATGGAGTTTATTTACATCCTAAGAGGAAGAGAAATACAATAAGCAAGCAAATATACAAGTGGTAAAGAGTGATAGAAAGAGAAGTAAAGCAGGTAAAAGCTAGAGTCCCTCGGGTGGTGGTTAGAGGGAAACTTTCTGATCAGTGAACATTTAAGCAAAGACCTGAATTACGTTTAGGAAGAAAGCAACATGGATATCTAAGCATAGGGAACAGCCGTGCAAAGGCCTTGAGGTTGGAAAGCAGTGGGGCTAGAGAATGGTAGGAAATGGGAGGGGGGAGGATGGGCAGGGAGGCACAGGAAGGGAAAGGGAATAGTTGGAATCACATAGGGCCTCATAGACCATGGTAAGGACTTGGGATTTTATACTGAGTGAGACTGGAAGCCATTGGAGAGTTTTGTGCAGAGGAGTGACACAGTGTGACTTAGTTTTTCAGTGGTCACTCTGACTTCCGTTGGGAGAACAGACTGGAGTGGAGGTAGGGTGGAGACAAGAAGGCTGGTTAAGAGCATTGCCACAGTCTAGGCATGCGATGATGGTGGCTTGGACTCAGGAGGTAGTGGCACAGGTGGTAGTAAGCAACCAGCTTCAGGATAAATTCTGAAGGTTAAGAATTGACAGAAATTGATGGTACCATGCACACAGTTTTATTTTAATCGTTAACCCTAGTTATTTAATCCTCATAAAAACCTTTTGAAGTAGATGCAGTTCTTATCTCTGTTTTACAGTTGAGGAGACTAAGGTACAGAAAAATAGCCTGCCCAAGCTCATACAGCTAAAATGTGGTGGCACTGGATTTGAAACTCCACAGCCTGTGCTCTGGCCATTATGCTGCCCCCCTCCCCACCCCCCACACCCCTGGGAGAAAGTAGAAGGAAACCCTGGGCCAGGACCAAACACCACACCATGCTTCTGCCTCCCTTTCTGGGAGGGAGGAAACAGTCTTAAGAATTTACACATTTGAAATATTTTTTCCAGTTGTAGCAGCTCTAATCTAATCAAACAAATCAAGGTTAAATTAAATCTCTTCTACAATCCCACAGTCTATTGATCTCTGCTCCTAAAAGAGTAGACTTGGGAGAATGATTGAAATAAGGAAGAAAGGAATAGATCCAGATGCTATAGGAATTTGATAGGATTTGGTGATATACCACGGGTGCCATGAGGCAAATGTAGACCAGGGCTGGATGGAATGATCAGAATACAACCAAAGTGGGTGGGAGATAGAATAAAGATTTAGAAATGGCAGAGGACCACTAAGCCTACAATTCTGTTTTCTATGAACTTTAGTTTTCCTAGCACTGCTCCCCCACCCGCCACCCTAAGCTCTGCTTTCTAGGTTACTAGACCACCATTAACAGTCAGAACCTTGGAGAGTTCCAAACAGCTGGGCAGGAGAGGCTTTAAAACGTGAATGTGACTACTGCACTGGCATGAAGTAGACGGATAAAGGCTCTTACAAATGATGCTGAAGCAAACCTTGTTTGCTTTCTGTTGGAATCTCCAAGATTTAAAAGGCTGGCACCTCTACAGTACCCCAACCTCATGGAGATCTTGGTGGGGTGAGAAATTTCAGTTTGTCTTGTGAAACAAGTACAAAGTCATTGTAGCTGCAATAGGGTTTGCCCCTCTGATGTTACGGAGGGGTGAGGGGTTCCTTTCAGGTACTGTGCTTTCTCCTAAGGCCTTTCCTAAGGGTATGGTATTGCTTCTCTATTTTATTTCCTGACCTGTTATAAAATTAATTTAAATCTTTGTTGGGGTTGTTTCCTGGTAAGGACTTATATTCATAACTGAAAGACTTTTTTTTAAAAAAAGAGATTCTGTATATTAGAGGCAGTTTGTAAAATCTAAAGATAAGGTCAGGCTGTTGCCCGCAACAGCAGACTTTTATTTAATACAATATAAGCAAGTATAGGCTGTCTCTACTTTTTACCTCCTCAAATTGAGTAATTTTGTTTCATTTTATGTCACTAAAAAAAAAAAATCGAAACACTTAAATTTCCGTTGTTGTCATGTCTTTCTCCTCAGTTTTAGGGTGTGTTCATGGTTTTCACATCAGATTAATAAATTTCTGATGCTTCAATTAAAATTTCACCTAACTGTTTATGCATTTATGATATCATATCAGACTAAAAATAGGAACCTAAATGTAAAATTAGGGAACACCTAACTAGCAAATCCTGGAGGTAATATTAATAATAGCAGAGGGCAGAAAATTGCATGAAAATAGAATTTATTACAGAGAAATAGTCATGACATATTTATACTCTGGGTTACAGTTCCAGGATGCAGTTGTTATCCTTTTATGCTATTTGAGAGAACATAAGCATTAAAGTAAAATTCCTGAATAGCTAGCTGATTTGCAGTGCCAAAGATGAATACTGTTCCTAAAAGGTGTGAGATGACAAGGGAGTCTCCAGGATTCCATTAGCATTCCAGTCAGATTTAAGAGATAAGAAAAATTGAGTTTAGTTATGGATAACAATAATAAGGATTAGTAAGAAATATATAAGATGTAAAAATTATATTGATTTATGGTTGCTGTTGGTTATCTTAACAAAAGAATATTATTTTTAAAAATGATGAGGTAAACCCAGTTTGTGGTTGTGGTCTGAGTTTGGACTAAGACCTAAATTTATGGTTCATGCCACATGCATCAAAACACTAAGAGAATAATAACTTCAGGAAGATTTCCAAGGGGACTAAGTAGGGGAAGGGAATTGTGTCCTAAGTGTGAATTTGCATGTGTGAAATTATAAGCAAAAACGCTACAGAAAACCCTACAGAATATGACAGAATGAAAGAGAGCCAGATGTAGAAGTTAACTATATGGGAAATACTGATACCATTAATAGGAATGAGGAAGTTACAAAGGAAGCCAGTAAGTAAATGGGTTCCATTCAGAATGTGTTGAATATAAAAGATTAGGCTGATATCCATTTGAAAATATTTACTAGACAGTTGGAAATTTTATTCATTCAGTAAGTATTTAGGAGCCCTAGAGATGTCTTTTTTTAACATTTGATGAGATTGAGGTTAGTACAGGTTTCTTTCTTCTTTCCATAACCTGATAATATGGTCCCCAGATGGATTTTCTTATGGAAATATTTTCAACTAACTGTATAGATAGAATAACTGCTTTTTTTTTTTAACCACTTTTGTGTTTCATCTTATAGTAATCACAAACTGATGGTTTCCAAACTCAGAGACTGTTTTTGGTGTTGCTGAAATAATTATTCTCCCTGTGAGTGTACTAGAAAATACTGCTGTGTGCAACCTAAATGGATGAATTGCATGTTGTGCTAATTATATCTCAATAAAGATATGAAAAAATTATTCTTCACTGTAACACATTTCCAAGTAATGTTATTTAAGATAACTAGGGAAAGGCCATAGTTCTATATCAGTGGTAAATCTTGTGACATACAAATACACTACATTAGTCTGGGTGCAGTGGCTCATGCCTACAATCCCAGCACTTTGGGAGGCCAGGGCAGGAGGATTGCTTTAGGCCAGGAGTTCAAGACTAGCCTAGGCAACATAGCAAGACCCTGTCTCTACAAAAAAGCTAAAGATTAGTGAGGTGTCTACAAAAAATTTAAAAATTAGCCAGGTGTCGTGGTGCACACCTATAGTCCTCACTCCCCAGGAGGCTGAGGCAGGAGGATCACTTGAGCCCAGGCGTTCAAGGCTGCAGTGAGCAATGATGGCGCCACTGCACTCCAGCCTGGGCAACAGAGTGAGACCTTGTCTCTTAAAAAAAGAGAGGGGGAAAGAAAGAAAATTTTTTAAAAATTACATTGGATTTGAGGGAAAGAAAGAGTAGATACCAAATAATTTTTAGAATGAAGTTTCAAGCTAGTTTTTATAATATAGAAAATGTAAGTACTTTTCCTTTATTTTATACAGCAAACATTAAGCACCTGTCCTACCCCAACCAGAGGAGTCAGGAAAGGCTTCCTTAATGAGATGATAATCTGAGATGAGCCTTGAAAGATGAATAGGAATTAGCACAGTGAGGAGGTTGGAGATATTGAGAGGAAACAGCATGTGCAAAGGCTATATGTAGGGAACTGCACTCAGTTTGGAATACTAAATTAAGCAGGGTTATGAGAGAGAGAGAGAGAGAGAGAGAGCCTTCCATGTAAATGAATAAAGATTCATCACTTCTTTTTTTAAGACATGGGATCTCACTATGTTGCCCAGGCTGGTCTCAAGCCTCGTCACATTCTTAACAGCTTCATAGTGTTCTATAGTATAATTATATGCCATAATTTATGTAACCGTTCCTCTATTAAACAGACTTTTAGGTGGCTTCCTGGTTTTAACTATTTCAAATACTGTTAAACTGGACAAACTTGTACACATTCTCTTGCAAACTTGTGAATGTAATTCCATGTTAGAGATTAAGGTTTGATTTTGGTAGTCGCCATTGAAGAATGTGGGCACATACGTGAAGTCTGAGCTATTACCAGTCACACTTTATTATCTTGTATAATTTTGGAGTCTTCAACTGTTTTGGTTAAATTAAAGATGTTTTTCAGTTTCAGATTATGCAGGGGCTGGTTAGGCCTTAATAAGAATTTGGCTTTTATTCTAAGTGATATGGTAAGCCATTGGAGGGTTATGGACAGAGGATTGACATGATATAACTGTTTCTAAAGATCACTCTGGCTACTGTGTCAGGAATAGAGAAGATAAAGGCAGAGATAAAAGTAGGAAAACTAGTCAGGAAACTATTGTAATAGTTCAGGCAAAGGATAATGGTGACTTGCACTAGAGGGGCATTGATGGAGTTGAAGAAAAATAGTGGGATTTCTGGACACATGTCTAAATTAGAGCTGACAATTTGCTGATGGATTAGATGTGGAGAGAGAAAAGGGTCTCAATATTAAGTGTGAGATTAAAGTGGCCTTTTACTGAGTTCAAAGACTGGGGAAGGTGCAGGCTTAGGAGAGGTGATTTTTTTAGTTTTGTTTGGAGCATGTTAAATTTGAAGTGTGTCATAGTTACCCATGTGGCATTGGTGAGTAGGCAGTTGATTGATGAGCCTAGACATCAGAGTGCCCAATCTTTTATTAATGAATGAATGAATAAATAAATGGCTGATAAGAAGGAAACTCATAAAACGGAAGTTTGAAAGAGACCAAGAATAGCAGTTAACTCCTTTGTTATGACTCACATACATGGTTCTTTTCTCTACACTTCCAGGCAGATCTCATTTTGACTAGAATAGAACTAAACTGTTTGGACAGAGAGAAAGAGAGGAAATACAGTGATATATGTGTATTTATTTCTTTCACAATCTACCTGTATCTAAGACAAGACCTCAGAAAGATTATTTCTATTAATAATTATTTATAGAGATATAACTTTATGGAATTGTTTCATCAAAATTATTATAAAGAAAACCTCATTTTGACTTCCTTATAAATTAGAAATGTTTTCCCACACACAAGAACTACTAACAAAGTAAGTTGGAAAACTTAGTCAACAAACAATTAAATTGTTAATCCTTAGCTATATTTTGGCTGTGGTATTTTATCCAGTATTTAGACTTTTTTTGTCTTTAAACCCTGACTTTAGTTTACTTTTCGAATGCATCATTTCCTTAACCCCCTACCACCCTCTCTGATCTTGACTATCCATTTCTCACTGCTATAGACTACCTTTCCAAACCCTGCTCCCCATTCTCAGCTCCTAAAGTATCTTTTCTACCTTTATCTTTTTTAATTTTACTTTTTTATTGATACATAATAGATGTACATATTTTGGGGGTACATGTGATAATTTAATACATATGCATAATTTGTAAAGATCAAATCAGTATAATTGGGATTTCCACCACCTTAAATATCTGTGTTCTCTTTATGCTAGAAACATTCAAATTATTCTCTTCTAGCTATTTTGAAATATACAATATACTTATCTAGCAAACACTAGGTCTTATTTCTTCTATCAAACTGTATATTTGTACCCATTAATCAACCTCTCTTCATCCCCTCCTTACTCTTTTTCTACCTTTCATCTATGTGTTATGGGGATGCCCATATTTGATAAAACTTTATCCCATTCACAGCAGAAACTGCAACCTAATTATAGTAGTTTAAAATACTGTGAATGAAATTTTTCTCATACATCTGCATGATGAAATTTTCTTCAGGAAACACAAAGCCAGAAACGCACTGCATGGGAATTATAAGTCCATGTTGGCACTGATTGCTTAATCCTGCAGATTTCAAAGGATCAAAATCCAAAGCCGTTGACTTATTTCACTGGCTTTTTCCAACTTGTTTGGCTAACAGACATTCTTATTTATATAAAAGCTTAATGGTCCACAAATATTTGAATAGCATCTAAGGTAGTCTGTTTGAACTTTTGGTAATATTAGTGCATAATGGGCTTTAAATTTAAAATAGAGAAAGCTCAGAATTTCTCTAAGGCTTTAGCTTTGGCTCCTTTTGGATTTACATAGTTCTAAAAGACCCTAGTATTATGAGATATGTTAAACTTTAATAGAATATTCCTTAACTATGAGATACTTATGCCTAAGATATTTAGCAAAGCTTAGAATGGCAACTTTTTAAGTGCACAATCAAAATTGTAAAGGAATCATAATTTACTTTTGATTAACATTCTCGTAATAATTGGGTAGTTAAACAGTGATTATATTTAGCATGTCTTAACAAATTCCTGGAAAGCAAAATAGATTTACCATTAAATTATCTTTTTCCTTCCGCTAGAAGAGGAAGGAACAAGAGAATGGAAAAGATTGATTAGAAAGATAGGTCAGAGACTGTCAAGAAGCTGCTGACTAAACAACAAGGTAGTCAGAAACTCTTGCTCTAAAATCTGTAGAAACAACACCTTTGAGAGGATACAAGGACTTTTAATGTCCTCAAGTCCCAGAGCCATATTCTAACTTTGTTAGGTCTACAGCTTTGACCTAAGGACACAGAGTGAGACACTTTCTAAACTCTCTTGATTCAACTACTATTAGTTTAAACTCTGGCTTTAACAAAACTTAAGGATTAGTGAGAAACATACCAAATGGTATCTTAGAGTGCTGTATTTTAAATTTGCCTTTATTTTAAACTTTGTGTGTCAGCAGTACAGGTTAACAGTGTGTTTGGTTTTCCTAAGAGTAATGATTAGAAACCCATGCTAATCTCTTTCCTGGTTAACCACCCAAACCTGTGGCTCAAGACTAACCACTTAAACCACCTGGAGACATTATTAAATGTCAGTGTTGAATCTTCAAACCCAACTCTATGAAGTCATGTCCTTTTGCCGAATATTAATGTTTTAAAGGCCACAGAAGAAAACCTTGCTGTGCCTGTTCCTCTGTTATTCAGGATCATTGTCACTAAGTTCTTAGGACCAGGAGGTTTCATAAGCATTGTCAAGCTGCTTTTTCTGTTGTTAAAAGAAACATTTATTAAATAGCCACACAGTTACAAGGTTTAATATCTGTTCTTTCATTTAATTGTATTTCTGTAACTCTGAGTACTCTTGTTTTGGCATACTACTGCTAGCTTTGTGAAATGCCAGATCTTATTTTCTGAAACAACCATAGGTGGAGATCCAGGCTTTTCTGCCTGTGTTAGGTCCCTGAATACTACCCATACTGGAGCCTTTTATTTTTCCTGTGGCCTCTTGGATTTGATCTGTTTTCTTCTGGCTTATAGCAGTTAGTTATTTTCCACTTAGGATGTTAGTTATTTTCCTTTTAGTCTCATTGCTGAATGAGAAGCAGTTTGAGAGCTGCCATCCCATACATCTAACTTCTCTCCAGTCCTAAATCAAGCGCTCTCAGAATTTTTGTACTAAACATTACAGGGTAAGAGATGAGGTAAAAATGAACCCAAAGGAAATTCAAAGTCAGGTTTTTATGCAAAACCGATATCCATTGAAGTATTAATATTGAATTAAAAAATAACCTTAGGGGTTACATAAATATATCTATTTAGAAACTGAGGCCAACAAAGATTAAGTGATTTGCCGAGGAGCTGAAAACAGAGCCCTGTGTTTTTAATATTAGTCCATGTTGTTTTGGAGCTATCTTCTTTCTGTAATTACCCCCTTGACTTAGGAGTTAGCCATAACTAACCCCTTTGTCTCTTTTATCTTCCTTTATTTCTGAAATTGTTCATATTTGATTCTTCAGAACCATGCCTGAACAGTAGTCCCTCTTTCCCAGCACTAAACCTGGAAATAGGAGGCAGTGGGTAAGTCTAGCTGCTGATAGTGGATAAACTGGCCTGGAAGAAAGTGCTCAAGTGATCTCTCTGAGATGAAACTGTTCTGATGTAGACTTTTCTACATCATCTTGCTTAGTGGAGCCAGTAATTAATACAGTCTACATGAGCAGCTCCCAGCCAAATGTTTTTCAAGGCCAGTCAGGTTGGTTTTAATATCTAAAGATACCAACCAGGTGTGTAAAAATAAAACAAGTGCATGTGTAATAGTTAGGGAACACAAAATATCACAGTCATATATTGTGTGGCAAAAATGTTCAAAAGATTTCTGTGTACAACTGCTGTGAGTTTTATAGCTGAACAGACTTTTTTCCAGTATTGGAAAGTGTATACCAGTCATATTTCTACTGTGGTGATGTTATATAACAAACAGCCCCCCAAAATTAGTGGTTTACATCAACAAATATTCTTTGCTTACCATCTGGGGTGCCTCCGTTTCAGGCTATATAAATTGTGTTCAGATCTATCTGCTCCACACATTTCTCATTTGGGGCATTCTCTTCTCATGATAGATAGTAGAAACACAAGAGACCAAGTCAAATCATTCACATTCCCGAAGACCAAAAGCAAAAAGGTAGGAATATGTACCACCTATTGTGCTGGGAGGCATTGCAAAGTCAGATGACAAAGGGTATGGATCAATAATTCTGTTATGGAGAGGGAATGAAGAAATGGGACAGTAATCTACCACAGAAATATTTCAACCTTATAATGTCAGTTTTTTTGTCACTGAATTAACTATTCTCTTTGATGCCTAAATAGTTGAGCAGATTGTCTTGTTTTTCTCTTCCCTGTCCCTTCTCTTTCACTGTTGTCTTTCTCCTCTGTAGCAAGTGACTTCACAATGACTGTGTGGGACCCCCACTAAGCATACATCATAGTCAAGCCACTGGCTAATAAACTAAGGGGCTTGACCTTTTATGAATTTGTTTTCCCAAGAACCTTGATTTACTATGTAGCTAACTTTATTGCAAAAACTTCATGGAAAAAATTGGTTCTACTTAGTATAGCTTAATCTGTATTCTTAGGTTCCTGGTGCCCATTTCTGAATGAACCAATCTAGCATGGCTTCATTGTTTTTTATTCTTTCAGTTCACCTGAAGAACTCAAGGAAGAAATGAAAGAGATATATTTGCCTTTGATTTATGAATGATGACAATGTCTTGGATCTCAAGTACTTGCTAAAAATGTAGATATCTTTAGAGGATATCTATATAGAAACCAAAACATTAAAATTAACAAATCTGCTTCCTTCATCAATTTCTTATTCTGCAAGTTTGACATTTGAATTCTAATTTCTAAAAATTGCATGGTTTGGTTAACCATAGTCTGTTCTTTAGACTACATTTCTTTCCTTCTTAAGAAATAATTGCATATCAAAGTAGCTATCTGGATGTATTTATCTGTGTAAAGAATGTGTTAGAAGTGTGACCAGATTGCATTTATAAATATTATTATAACACTACCGTAAATTGAGTAAATAGCACACAACATCAGTAGTTCAGCTTAGAGTGACTCATTTGTCAGTCCAGTCATAGTCATTACTCAGAAATAATTCACAACAGACTTTGAGGTCCTGGAGAGATGATAAAAATAGGTGGGCTGAAAGTACCTATTTGGGGAATTGTCTGGAATGTTTAATACCATCCAGATGACATCATCATCATCTGGTATTAAATATGACTGGGCACTTTCCCAGGCTATTCAGTTGACATTACTTTTTTTTTAAATCACTACCTAAAAAGCAGTTCTGGGACAGTTAATGAAATGTTACTACATATATCGAAATAAGTAAAAAAAAAAAAAAAATCCAAAAACCCAGCTATTGTTCTGGAATCATATTAAGACAGGTGATGATGTTTCAGACAGTATCTCATCTTGTCTGTAAGCCAGTATTGCCTCATGATATCCCTGCTATTATTTTCTTGAAGTGTTGATTAAGGTTTTTATTATTTTAACCTTCTTTTCTCATACATATTTTAAATCTGTTTGCATTACGGGCTGGATTTTATTTCCTTATGGCTCTCACATCAGTTGTCAGGACCATTCTCATAGAGGTGCTTAAGTTTTTTCTTTTAATTTTTGTTGAATGAGGTTGTATAGCTTATTAGAGTGAAGTTCTCAGTTTCAGATTATTTTTAAGTGCTTTTAAAATGTAAATTAGATCAGATCTCTCACCTATGTAAAACCCTTAATTGATTTCTTAATATTATAAGATATAGGCTCCCTCCTTAAGCCTATAAATCCTTGATTAGTTTGACTTGCTCAGCTTCATCGTATACCTTCCTCTTTCCTTGCTCTTTGTGCTTTAGCCTCATTGGTCTCCTTTTGGTTTCATGAACATGCTACATCTTTTCCTAGAATGTTTTTCTCCCCAGTAGTACCTTCTCACAGAAACCTCTCATGATCACCCTATTGAAAGTAGCCTCACCCTGATACTTTTCAGTTGATCACCCTATATCCCTGGCATTTATTGCACCTTGAAATTATAATTTTTATTTGTCTATTTATTTATTGTCTTTTTCTCCACTCAGTAGAAGTTTCAGGAGTGCAAAGTGCCAAGCGTAGTGACTGACACTCAAATATTTGTTGAATAAATGGAGTTTATACTTTAACCTCTTAGAACTTTAACTTTCTTCCTTAATTTCATTCCATGAGGGAGAGAGCACCATGCTTTCCAATTGACCTGCAGAGAGTCAGTACAATTGAGGGTCTTGAGTGGTCCTGTGCTACTGTGCTCATCACTCTTACTTAATTGATTTTATTCTGATTCATAACTGAGGTGTTTTGGGTTTTTCTTTAAAGATATATACACATATATGGAAACTGGACCAAAAATTATGGTTTTGTACATGTTTATCTTTATAAGCCTTGATTTGCCCTATGAAATATTTCCAAATTGTAATTATAAGTTTTTTCCTAATATATATTCTGTGTTGTAACTACTGGACTCTTATTAGATACTGCATACAGCATGATATTCTCACACGACAGGATAAAGAGTTGCTCCACTAGGATAGATGTGGAATAAAACCCCTTGTAAAGGTTCTTTGCCATCAAGTTAGAATTCATGTGTAGAACAATTTAGTGACTCTCCCATCAAGAACAAAACTTGGGGTTTATTACTGAGAAATCAGAGTAATTCAGGACCTAAATAACCTGCCCAAGGTGACAGAGCAGTGAAAAATAGAGCCAGGATTCAAAATCATGCTTATCTGACTCTAGAACTCATTTCTACTATATTATGAAATCTCTCCAGGTACAAAGAAATCCAGAAATGTATTTTATTTATGTATTTTATTAAAGGTATGAAAAAACTTTGAAGTCATCTGTTTGTTTAAAATGTTACTATCATCATGTATTACAACTTATTGACTTCAATATAGGGATTATAAATAGTTTTAGAAAAGTTTGACTATATTTGCTTTTAATTGTTGGTGAAACTTGAACATATAGTCATGAAAGTTAATTGTAAATAACCTTTAGAACTTGTGTAACTAAAAACCATTTCACTTCTCAGAAGACTATGGTTTGCTTCAGTGGTTCTGCATAGCCTGAAGAACTGATTCAGAATCTAACAGATGCGAACAGTCTAATGTAGGGAAATTGCTGAAAGCACAATTAAATTGCCAGAGTATACCACAAGCAACAATTTCCTTAATTTTTGTTGAACACACAATTTGAAATGATTATGTACTTACAAAAACAAACAGAAAAGCAAAATGTTTTATAATCTGTAGTTTCATACTCACAAATATGTCTCAAGGTTAAAAGTTTAATATTATAAATAATATTATAACCTAATATTTAAAATTAAAAGAACATAGGTTATCCTAATTCAATACAGCTCAGACACCTAATCCATTTTCTTTTAGTGTTCATATGTCAGGTAGTACATATATAATGTGCTATAACCTGTTGTTCAGCTTTTTATTTTATTTAATGGTCCTTCCTTTCTTAGTTATGTTCCAAGAGTGATTGGTAAGAACCAGCACAAGCTGAGCTGACAAAGACTGGAGTCCTGATCTACAATAAGAAGGGTCTTTTTCACAGTAACATTTTTGTGCTGATTAGAAGAAAGAGCCGTTAGAGAAAAAGATGAGTATATATTTGGGTATGGGGATTGACAATAATGGATCTTCAAGATATTTTGAAGAGAGCAAGTGAGAGAGTTTTGATTACCTTATGGGAGCTGTAAGATGATAGTTAGATGGAGGTTCAGGGTTCATAGTCATCATATTCCTGAAAACGTCATTTCTCTTCAAATTTATTAATTAGAAATGTGAAGTCTTCGCTGATTTGTGGGTTAGGAACCTCGGACCAGGATTTAATTATTTGAGTTTTTTTAAAACAAAAGACTCTCTAAGCATAAAATATTAAATTGGCATCAGCCTTTTTAACCTTACTCCCAAGGTACAAATTGATGAAATTACAAATTAAATCCTTTTAACATAACATTAAATATTTAATTGCATACATTATTAATCTTTTGGACTATTATTCAGCTGCATCTTTGAGGGAGGCTGATAATTTCTGAATGAAGAATTTGAGGCTTAAAGGTGATCATGAAAAGATTCTGACATCCCTGAAGCTTAAGGGAACTCAGTTATCTATGTTTCCCCAAGTCTTTGATAAGATGCAGGGAAAGCTGCCTCTTATCCCTGGGGGAAGAAAAGGGATTCCACTCAGTAGTGATGAAGATAATGATGATAGCAGCTGACATTTATTGTGCATTTATTATGTGTCAGGCACTATGCCATGAAATTTAGACTTATTATCTATAAAGGCAGAATGAAATACTATATATAACTAAAATCTGTATAACTTGAAACTTATTGGGGCTTCAGCTATACTTAATTTAGGGGTTAGTAGAAGATGACTCTTGAATTTTTGAGGTTGAGTGTCTGTAAGATGGTAGTTATAGTGACTTAGAAGATGGTAATGAAGTTTATAAAAAGAAAGATGAGCTCAATCTTAATAACATTGTAGTAGCAGAAAGAAAAACTGTATAGATATACAATTAAGTAACTGTTGAGAGGCCAAATGTGTTTGGCAAATCTGGAGATTAGTTTTATAAAAATTCTAAGTAATGAATGAAATCCCCCAGGGCAGAGTTTCTCAACCTGGTACTAAACCTAAGATTTTATAGCCCACCCCCGACCCCCCTTGAAATTGCATATAAAATTTTATGTGTACATTTGTACAATTAGATTTGAATCTAATTTTCATTAGATTCTGAGTAGGGTCTGTGAGCAGAAGGTCTTGGGCCTTGGTCACTGGGGTGACCAAAGAGGCAGCCCTGAGACAGGCACTAAATAGGAAGATTATGAAAAAAAACTAACATCTACTAAGAATAAAGTAGATCAAAGGTTAGGCACATGAAGGTGATAGTTTAGATTAACTCCATGGGGGAAAGAACATAGAAAAAGAAAGACAAAGGCCTAGACTAGGCTGTGGTAGGTAGTTTTATATAGTTAGAAGAAAAAGAACCAATTAGTGAAAAAGTTGGAGGAAAACAAGGTAAACACAGAATCTAAGAGAGAGATGTTTATTTTGGAGACCATTTAAATATATAATTTAACACTTAAAGGTCATAAAAAATGAGAACTGAGAAAAGGTAATTAATTGGCTTTAGCCTAGGGAGTTGCCAGTGACTTTAAAGCAATTCCAGTGGTGTGTGAAACATAGAAACCGTATCACAAGGGGCTGATGGGTAAATAGTAGTTAGGGAAGGGAGGTAGCCTGCATCAACCCCTGACAACATAACAACAGTAATAGTAATAATCATAATTTAAGTAATAGCAGCTAACATTTTTGAGCACTTATATGTGTCAGGCACTACGCATAGGTTTTTTCTTTTTTAATTGGATTTTTAAATTTAATCTTCACATAACCTTTCGAGGTGGTTTCTATTATTATCTCCATTTTGGGATTAGCAAATGAAGGATTTGGGAGGTTAAGTAATTTGCTCAAGATCACATAGTTAGCAAGTATGAAGACAAAATTTAAACCCAAGCAGCCTCTCTTCTAAGCCTTCATTCTTACCTTAGCACCACACTATTAATATTAAAAATATTATATCTGCAGTACTATAAAAGGAATGTGGAAGATTTCTGTGTTCTGCTATGAAATTTTTAAAGAAAGAAAATGTTTTTGTGTAAGAAGTGGGGAGAATACAGTTACATATAGACATTTTCTCATATAAAATGAAACACAGAAAGGGTAAATCAAAAACTAATTTTAAAAGTTACCCATAGGCAGAGAAAGGGAACAGGGATAGTAGACTTTTTTGACTATATTTTGTTACATTGTTTTAACTTTGGCATTATGTTAAATATCAGGTCTCTTACATATTCAAGAAATAAAGGTAAATCAAAGAAGAGGGAGAAAAATAATTCCTAATATATTTGAAAACAAACAAATATACCAATCCTTATGTCATGTTGGCAAGGCACCACACATAGATAGCTCTTTCAAGTAATTTTAAAACATAGTTTTTAGACCCCTCTTGAAATTACATGTAAAATTTTATGTGGATAATGTAATTTCAGATAAAAAGAAATGTAAAGAAATGTTAACTTTTATACTTCATCCAGATTATTGTTAGTAGTAATATTAGTATAGCTATTTTGAAACTATTTTATGTATAATGTAGGATAAAACAAGCAATTTATGTTAATCTTAAGAACCAAGATCTTTTTTCATGAATTTTTTTTTCTTTTTAAAAGTACTTATTTCCTAGCTCTGTTCCTGAAAAGGCTTAGAAGCAGTGCTGACCCAGTAGTAATAAGCACCTTGAGCACCCAGATAGCATTCCCCAGTGAAAAGAACCAAGACTTCTTGGAGAAATGACTGATTCCAGGTTTGGGGCAGGAAATATTCAAGATAAACACAGGCCATTTTTATATGCCAGAAAAAGCAAAGCTATTGAATATTTTTGTAGTCATGTTAAAATCAAAAAATAGTATAATAGGATTTCCACTGGCCAAAGATGGGAAAATGTGAGCATCAGAAAGAATAATGGGCTAGGCACGGTGGTTCGTGCCTGCAATCCCAGCACTTTGTGAGGCTAAGGCAGGAGGATCACTTGAAGCCAGGAATTTGAGACCAGCCTGGACAACATAGTGAGACCCCATCTCTACAAAATTTTAAAAAATTAGCCAGGCATGGTAGTGCTCACCTATAGTCCCAGCTACTTGAAAGGCTGAGGCAGGAGGATCACTTGAGCCCAGGACTTCAGAGTCATAGTGGGCTATGATCACACCACTGCACTGTAGTCTGGATAACAAAGCAAGACTCTTTGTCTCTCTTGTATTTAAAAAAATTTTTTTTTAATTTTAAAAATAAAATAAATTTTTAAAAAGAATAATGATTGGACTTGATGGAAATATTGAATAGCATATAAAATCTAGGCATTTATTATGATACTTAAAAGAGTCATGAAAGAGAAAAAAGAAAGCTGAAAAATAAAACAAACATACAAATCAAAGAATTAAGCATTCATCTTTCCTAACCTGTTCAATTTGTATTTCAGAATAACTAACCCTAGTTGACAAGAGAAAATTCTCTATAGAATTGTATCTAATAAATGTGGCAGGAATCAAAAAATTAGAAAAATCACAACTTTGCAACCCATAATGAAATCATTGATTCATGTAACAACCAGCAATGAATACTAAAACTGTTAGTGCTGTGGTTCTCAAAGTGTGGCCCCTGTTCCACCATCTAAAACATCACCTGGATACTTAAAAAAATACAAATTCTCGAGCCCTTTCCAACATCAACTATATCAGAAACTCTGAGGGTAGGTCCCAGGAATCAATATGTTAAAAGCCCTCTGAGAGTTCTGGGGTACATTGGAGTCTGAGAACCATGACATTAGGAGAAAGATTGATGAAAATCTTTCACCGAAGGATCAGGCTCTCACCTGCAGAACTTGCTGACCAATCCCAGCACTCCTAAAAGAAAAACCAGATGTTATATTCCTCCTTGTAGATGGAGGGACCTATGACCTATTCTTGCCACCCCCAAAGAAGTTAAATCTGAATCTATTCAGTCCATTAAAGTTGGATTCCAGTTTACAAGAAATGTAGGAGATTGAAGAATAAGTTAAACAGTATCATGAGGAAGCAAAGGCCAAATCCAGAATGTAGGATGACCAGCCCAGTTTCTTCAAGTCAGTGGCACAGAAAAAAGAGGCAGGGGGAGAGTAGGGCAACTGTTCCAGAGTAAAAGAACTCCAAAGAAAAGCAAATGCAAAATGTTCAAATTGTTTGGATTCTGATTCAAATAAGCCTATTAGGGAGTTTTGAATGCAGACTAGGTATTAGATGATATTAAGGAATTATTAATTATGTTAGGTGTGATAATGGTATTGCAGTGTCTAGAAAAGTGTCATTTTTAAATAGATACATACAAAAGTATTTAGGGCAAAACAAAATGATGTCAAAGTTTGCTTTCTGTTACTACAGCAGAAAAAAAGGAATGAAGGGTAAATGAAACAAGTATGGTAAGATTTTGAAAACTCTTGAATGTTGGGGATTCATTATACTATTTTCTCTACTTTCATATATATTTAAAACTTTCATAATAAAATGTTAGAAAATTAAAAAAGATATCTGCAAAATGATATATTCATTAGGACATATTTATTCCTCTGCTAACCTCTGTTGCAGTGTATTGTAATTGCCTGTCTGCTTGCCTATACCAGTATTTCTCAAACTTACCAGTATTGAGCTTAAATTGTCCAGTCTGTTGCATACCATGATTTTTGTAAAATACAATAAAAATCAATTACCAGAAAAGCAAAGTGGTGGGAGGGTGACTTACAAAATATAACCTTAAACCTTAAAAGGTTTTGTTATTAAAGTCAACAAACATAAAATCACATTTCACTTCGCAATCAGAACAAATGTAAACATAGGAAAAAAGAAGTTTTAAAAAATGATATCCATTCATCAAAAATACATACACACGTAAGCAATTAATACAGAGAATTTCTGTTACACTCATAAGTTTGTTCTGTAATCTTAATTAAGTGAGGTTTTTAATGTGAAACATGAGTATGTTTTTTGTATGTTATCTTCAGGACCCTGTCCATTAAATTGAGTTTGGATTGATAACAGTGTTCCTCAGAGGGGATGATGTATAACCTAAACTGATTTTATTTGCAGCCACAGGTTTCTGGCTCAGTTACTTGTGTTACTGATTTCTCAGCAGATGTTACAGTATTCAGGGATGCTTACACTGCAGAAATCATAAAGAATGGGGGAGATAATAGATACGCTGGAATACTTGCTGAGATTTTTACTTAAATAGTGAAAGTACCACCTGTCTATATGGTTTGTCTCTTAATCTCTGGAATTTGGATGTTGTTATTTTTCTCACACTGTGTGTTACGTATTCACTGACACGTGATGACTGTGGCTTTACATGGTAATTTTAGGTTCGGATATACCATGCCTTTGTTTTTCAGGCAGTACCTTTCCTGATGCCAAGTTTCAAAGTTTTTCCTCCCCCTCGCCTGTGGTAGTGCCAGTTTGGACTGATAGCTTTGAAAAACAGTAACAATAGGCCGGTGCCATGGCTCACACCTGTAATCCTAGCACTCTGGGAGGCCGAGTTGGGAAGATCACTTGAGCTCAGGAGTTCTAGGTTGCAGTGAGCTGTGATCATGCCACTGCACTCCAGCCTGGATGACAGCGTGAGACCCCTCTCTCTGGGTGGGGGCCAGCGGGAAAGGAGGCAAAGGCACATTATCCAATTGCCAGTTCTTAAACATAATCTTTCTGATGGCATTTTGGACATTTTGATCAAAACTTCTACATATTCTTAAGTGATCCTTTCCTCTCCTTCAGAGTTATGGACAACTGATTACACAGGCTCTGTAAAGGCAAGGAGAGTATGTGATAATTTAAGTCTCAGTTTCTGATAGTAGCCCGTGTAGAAGAATAGACAAAATGTCTACTTACATTTAAAGCCTGTAGTATATAGAGTATGGCATACTGCTCCACATTTTTATAATACTGTTGATGGAGGAGTTTATGACACCATCCATGATAGGATCTTAATCAGCTAAGTATGAAGTATTGTGCCTATGACGTTTTGTACATAGTGCTAAGCATTGTGGGGAGCATAGATGAGAATAATTATAGTCCCTGTCCTCAGGAGGCTTAAATGAAGATATCTTTAATTTTTCAAAACACAGCGTGTTAGAGCTTGTGCTATATGCATGCATATACATATGTATTTATAATATGCGTGCGGATAATTACATACAGTGTAAAAGCAAGGGGAAGATGTGATGAACTGACTGTCTCAGTTTCTGGTACTAGCGCATGTCAGTGTATGATAAGTGACAAGGAGCTGAAAGAAGAGAGGTTATTTCCACTTGAAACAATGAGGGACTATTTAAGGGCAAGGTGGCATTTGAGTAGGGTTTTAAAAGCGTGGTTAGGATTTCAGCAGGAGTGTAGTAAAGATGCTTGATAATAAAAAATTCAGTCAAAGGTTCTAGTCCCAGATTATCTATTCACTCACCAATTGTATGAATTCAACCAGATTACTTAATCCCTGTGATCTTCAGCTTTCTGATCTATAAAATGAGAATTGAGTAATCATTCTCATAGAGTATTTAAGGAAGATTAAATGAGATAGTACAATATGAACATGCTTTGTGTTGTGCAAATGTTAGTAAATTTTATAGTAAATATTGAGAAGGGCATGGGCTGTAGCCATGGAATTTAAAAACCAGCAGATTAGCACTAGAGCAGAAAATGTGTGAAGGTGACTGTGACTATTGGTTCGTCAGACACTTCCTTAGTTAGGAAAATTATCTTAAATAAAAAAGTCTTTCAGGGTTTATGGTGATCCCTCTCTCCCTCAAAAGATAATTTCAGAGGCCTTTTAGATCGTCAGATGAAACTTGAATGAGTTGTAATGTTTAGTTTTATTGAATTCATGTACACAGTATGTATACAATTAATATTCAGGTAAACTGCTTTAATGAAGATTATGACATTGCACAAGATAATGTACCTTGCAAAGTATATTTGTCTTTTAGTTTAGAGAAAATGACTGTCATGACAGTGTTTGGTTTAGAGAACAAGTCTGCATGTTCTTGGGTGGATCAGAATTGTTCCTTCCAACAGAACAGGATGTGAATTATTTAAGCTACTTCCAGGTACCACCATATCTTGTGTTAAAAGTAGTTTGTATGATAATTGCCTGAAAACAGTATTTCAGAAAAGATATCCTTTGATGCAATCTCAGAGAATTCATGTTCTCTGTTTTATATAAGTTTTATTTTTAAAGTGTGGTTAGGAGAAATACTCAATATATTTTTCAACAAAAAGAGGGAGTGCTTAGGCATAAAAAAAATCATAGTTGTACTTTGAATATTGTGCGGCTTGCTGTTGTCTGGTCTTGGGCTCTCACCATTTATCTGGACTCTAGTGAAATATGATTGGAATTACTTCTCCAAAGGCAGGAACATATTATTTGAACACTAATCCTTATTCACTTAAAAAAATTTTTTTTGAAGGAAAAAATTCCTGAATACTAATAGTGGAGTTATTTTATTTTGGTGACTAATTCTAAATTCTCTCTTCTTTTGCAGACTATCTTGCTAATCATGGCCGGTTAAATGAATCTGAAGCCAGGCGAAAATTCTGGCAAATTCTGTCTGCTGTTGATTATTGTCATGGTCGGAAGATTGTGCACCGTGACCTCAAGGCTGAAAACCTCCTGCTGGATAACAACATGAATATCAAAATAGCAGGTAACTGGGACACAGCTGGCTCTAATGTGCTGAGACGTGAGCCATTGCTCTCGGTCTGCGGAAACAGACCTGCAGGTGCAGATTCAGGAGCATTTCTGCCTGATAATGTCAGCCTTTCTCAAAGTGTATTTTACACGTTTCCTTAGTTCTGTGTGTAATTAAAAGTAAGGGAAATAAATTCATTATTAATATACACTGGCAGGGCTACACCTGAGGTCTGATTCGTGTCCAGGTCCCTCGGGAGGGGCTCTGCTGAGCAAGGTACATTTGCCTGCGTGTGAGGGTGGTTAGAGGGAGGATGGGGCTGGAAGGAGCATTGTGGGTTGCTGGTGCTCTCCTAATTATGGCTGCTGGCTACAGTCAGAGAAAAGAACGCAGTGATGGAAGTAGAATGAGAAATATTTAAGACACAAAAGCACCTTGCCTTACTCTGATACAATAGGGTTTTGATTGATAATATGGAAACTAAAGGTAGAGATTATTTTGCTTGTTTTCCTCCTACTCTTTCATAATTATAAAAATGCTTATATTTTATATTCTGAGTTTATTTGCATAGTCAAAATTCTCATTCCCTTAATAAATATTTGTGTGTCAAGTACTGTGCTATGCTAAATATGATATGTGGAAATCATTTCACAACATATATGTATATCAAAATATCACATTATACCTATTGAATATATAGTGTTTTTTGTCGATTATGCTTTAATAAAACTGAAAAAAAATATGGTACAATAGTTGCCGTAAAAAATGCATGTACAGACTGTAGTAGGAACATAGATTAGGGGACATCAGTCTACCCAAGGAGTTAGGAAAGCTTCACAGAGAAGGAATTATTGGAATTTAGGCTGAAGAGATGAGTTAGAAACTTTCCAGGAAGATGAACAGAAATAGGATGTTGCAGGCAGGTAGACAGAGATTGGAATAGTGGGAACTGTAGCTCAATATTGGTTAAATAAAAATCTGTAGATATGGGGGATTGACACAGGAGGAGCAGGTAGGTGAAGACCAGAATAAGAAGAGTCTTGAATGCCATGCCAACAAAGATTTTAGAGTTTATTCTGTAGGTCATGGGGAGTCTAGCCTAGTGAAAATTTTACAGCATGGATGGGCATAAAGTGGGATTGGGATAACATGATTAGATTTGCACATTGGAAGTATGTCTCTGGCAGAGGAGTTAAGATAGATAGGAGATGTGAGTGAGATGGAAGATTAATAAGGAATCTAATGCAGTAGCCTAATTAAGAAAATGCTAGTCTGAACTAGAGCAGCAGCAGTAGAGGTTGAAGGTGTGGGAGGGAAGGAGATTTATTTTGGTTAGGGTTTTGAAGAAGATAAAGGGCACAAAGCTTAGCAGAGTTACAAGTGGGGGTGGTTTGTTCTAGGGGAGCTGACCAAGAACTTACTGGTTGATTGGCTAGGTTGGGTACTCAAAGTTAAAAGCCTCTGATTTATTTCTGGGCCATTTCCTGTTAGTTTTTGTCTGGGGCATTTTGGGGAAGCTAAATAATTTTTACTCATTTTGTTTTAAATGTCAATGTTATATATGTTACAGGATATATAATGGATTTTCCATTCTGTAGTCTGATTTTCTTCCTAATGGGATTGCCTCAATAAGACAAAGTATTTTTTAAGTTAATTTGTTATATATGTATGTATATATATAGCATTGATTTGTTATTTTTGTTGTGAAAATGTGATACACAGAATTAGAATGCTTTCATAGTTTTTTTTAAATATATGTTCACTTCTTCCATTTATGTTTTTTTCCCTTTATCCTCCTCTTCTGGCCCATTTGGTCTCTTTGATTTCTCTTCTTTTTGCCAACCTTCTATAATGCACTTCACTGGAATTTTCTGTCTATTCTTCCTTAAAAGCATCAGCTGCCCTAGAAGTGTTTTTTGTTGGTTTTTTTTTTTTCTGGTTTTTTTTTTTTTTTTTTTTTTTTTTTCAGAGAAAGTCCTTTTTCTTCTTTTACGAAGTCCTTAGCTCTTGTAGAAAGAAAGGGGAAACCCCTGCTTCACTTTTATAGTCCCTTATTACCAAAACAAAAAATTCACAGAAACAATAGGTCAAAGGAGTTCCAGGAGTTTTCTTAGGCAGAGAAAAATTAGAGGTGTGACTCATACGCTGTAGGAATTACAAAGTGCTGGCACTTAACATCTCAAAAGAAAATGTCAAAGTAAGACAACAAAGAAACTTGCAAACAGAAAACACAGAATATTGCTTTAAGTTTTAACCAAGTTTTGCCTGGCTGTGGTGTGTCTACTAAAATTCTGGCCAAAATATGGGTGGGTCACATCAGTGTTTCTAATGTCATTATGTGATATCTAGGTTTCTGTTTTGTTTTTTTTTTTACTGTTTTTATTTTTGTTTTTGAATATCTAAACTTCAAGGCCTTCTAATTATGTAGAAGATGGGTAAAATGTCAGATTCCTAAAGTTGTTTTCTCTGGTTAAGAGATAATCTGACAACTAACCTTTTTTTAGTTGTGGCCTTACTATTTTCAGGTACTCTGCTAGGTATTTATATCATTTCATCTTCACGGCAAGCTTGGGAGCTGCATAGCTTTTGCCAGTTTTTAGATAAGAAAGCTGAAAATCAAAGAGATTGAATAACTTGCTAAGGGGACTCAGATAGTAAGTAGCAGACCTGGAATTCAAACCTAGGTCTCGCTGACCACAATATCTGTGGTTCTTTCACTATACCATGTTGTCATTCCCAAGTATCATGTGTCAGTTCCTCCTCAAGGGGTGCTCACTAACTGAACTGTGGGTTCCATCATTCTATATTTATACATTTGGTGTCCCTGCTTCCGTTGCTCACAAATGTAGACACACACGTGCACACACAGTATAGCAAAGCACTCAAATATTTTCTTGCTCACACTTTATCTTCTGTTATCTTCACTACCCTCAACCCCAAATTTTAGTGTTTATTAAGCATCTGTCTACTCTGCTCCTGAGCTAAGTCCTGGAGATTCACATATTTCAAGACAAAAACAACAGCAACAAAAAAAAGCTTGACTCTATTCTCACCTCAAGGAGTTAATCAAGTAAAGAACCAGACCTTTAAGTAAATATAACACAAAAAGTTCATTGTTTTCAAGGTCATGAGGCTAGGCAAAAGACTAACTCTGCCTGAAACAATCAGGGAAATTATTAGCAAAGATTTGATTAAGAAGAAGGTATTTATGGTGGGATGGGGGTGGAGGGGCAAGATAGAGAGAGGGAGAGGTAGGGGTAGGGGTGGGGGTCGGGTGGCTTCTCCAAGCAAATGAATCAGTATGTGCAAAGGCAGAGAGGCCAGAGAGAACTGGAATGTTGGGCTACAGGTCTTAGCCACTGGCATATAAATGCCAGTGAGGAATGATAGGAAAAGAGTCTAGGCAGGTAGGCAGGGGCCAGGTCATGAAGGATTCCACATGCCATGTGAAGTTTAGGTGTGTTCCAAGTTCTTTAAAGAATTTCTCCAGGATATTTCTTTTTATTCATAGATTTCATAACTTTTTGATGGCTCTGCTTTCTTTTAAGAACATCTTCTGATCTCGTTGAGAATTCTTGAATTTTAAAGAAATCTAACATGTGGGAAAGATGAGGCTCCATGAAAAGAAATTGCAAGAACTCAGACTAAAATATAAAATTGTCTCCTTAAATTATAGACTTTTTTCTGTTTCTTTTACTTATGAAGATCTTTAATTGCTAAATAAGATGAATAAATGAACTGTTTTAGCCATCTTGTATGTTGAAATTGAAAAGAAGCACAAACCAAACCTAGGTTTAAATATTAAATATTTTAATATTTGTCTGTGTTATAAGACAGAAAGCAGAGTGTAAGGTATCAGACATGTTTCATTTTAATAAATACAGAAACATGGCTTTGAGATCAGCTTCTAGTTTCTGTTCCCCCAGTGGGTCAAACCTTCATACACCTAGTGAGCCATAGATTCACCCACACCTGTGTGTGCTCATTGCCTCAATCATGAGACCTCCCACCTTTGTAAATATGAGTGCTGGGACATTCACAGTCAGAAGCTGGATCCAAAACAATATTGGTTTTCAGTAATTTTAGTAATTACAGTACTATTTCTCCTAGCTATTTTGTCTCTGGTTATTCAGATATTAAGTTGAGAATAAATAGATGAATAACATTTAGTTTTATTCTCCAACTTCCCCAGTCTGAAATGTTTGTAATAAATACTTAGGTAAGGATTAAAATGTATGAATTACTTGGAGGAAGTTTTCAGAAAATAATCACAATTCAAACAGGGAGAGTGCTGAGTTTGGTAACAGTGCTGGTGCCATTTCTGGCTATGCCACTTAGAAGCTGCGACCTTGAGCTGATGATGTAACCTCTCTAGGCCCAGGTTTCTGTATCTATTAAATAGAGATTAATCTGTTTTTCAGGAAGAGATTGTAGGGATTATTGATAATGCTAGAGACAGGGTGGCAATATAGGTAAGTGTTATAGGGTAATAGGTAACAATATGGGCTCTAAAGCCAGGAAACCTGGATTTGAATCCTGGCTCTGACACTTACTAGCTTTGTGTCCGTGGACACATTTCCTAACCTCTCTGTTCTCAGTTTCCTTATCTGTAAAGAAGAATGATAGAAGTTCATATCTCATAGTGGTTATTACTTGAGTTAATATTTGCAGAGTACTTAGAACAGTGCCTGGCATATAGTACTCTTTGTTTGTTAAATAAATTGTTAATTAAAGCCCCTGGCACCATGTAACACTCAATAAAAGGTAGCATTATTTATATCCAATGTATAATTGATTGCATGTGAAAACAAAGCCTTACTCATACAAATCTTAAAGAAGCAAGGAAATTTATCACATATTCTAAATTGTCTCTGCTTGATACAAATTAATTTTTTTCTGAGAGGGACCTTAAATGTAATTAGTATTGTGTAATTAGGCTGATTAACCTCACCTGTGCTTCACAAGTCACTTGTCTTAGCCCAAAAGGAATGCTTCCTTTCTAATTTGATACAGTGGCCAATCATCTGTCATTGTTGCTTCTAACAACCTTCCTACTTACCAGACCTTGAAACAAGGTTTCTGGATATATGATTCCAGTTTTGTGCCCTAGAACTAAAAAAGGGTGGGAGAG
This sequence comes from Lemur catta, assembly GCF_020740605.2. Lineage (NCBI taxonomy): Eukaryota > Metazoa > Chordata > Mammalia > Primates > Lemuridae > Lemur > Lemur catta. Next base: position 27,673,935 of record NC_059134.1, on the reverse strand, counting down.
GCAAAGATAGGGTTTATTGGAAAAATACTTGTTGAAACCCTTCCATTTGTTATCCTCCTGCCACTGGCATTATGTAAAATGTAAAAAGAGCTTTACATCAGCAAGTGCAATGAAAACTTTGCGGTATCCTTCAGTCCTACTTAGCACCACCAGCATATTAAGCCTGGAATATGGAAGGATAGCTCAAAGGGCTTAGTTTGGTTTTGCTTTTCCCCTCTTCGGCTCCCTTTCCTCTTCTTTGGCTCCCTTTCCCCCTTCTGTTCATCCCCCTTCCCCCTGCCGCCTTGCTTCATTCAGACTAAGGAAGAACATTTATTTGCTTCTTAGTTCACTGAACTCTTTGATTGGACAAATAGATGTCTCACACTGGTCAGCTGGATCACATTTCACCTCAGCTGTGATGGTTGTTCCCTTGCCTTCCTGTCAGATAGGGAGAATGACTGATGTTTGGAAATGAACTATGCAACTGACCTTTTCTTGCTGGTGGGCAACAATGTATGCATTGATGTCAGTGTCGACTGATCCGTATTCAGTTTGTGCAATGGGTCAGCTTCATCTCTGTCACTCTTCTACCTTTCATTTGTCAGCTTTCATTTCCTCATAATTGTCTTCTTCACTCCTATTATAATAATTACAAAGGATGTGTAACTCTTCATCGAGGCTGGATAGCTGAATTCTACTGATAATTTTAGAAATGAGGATAAATTTAACCCTAAAGCCATCTGCTGCTCTGTGGGAGGATTTTTTAAATTATAAATTAGACATTATAACACACTACTGGAGATTAAAAATTGCTTTGGTTGTGTTGATTCCTAGAAATCATTTATTTTTTCTTTGCTTGAACACTGGTTTTCTCTTTTTTCCCCCCACCAACGATGAGAATGTTCTTTTAATATTCCCAACAGTATAAGGATTTCATTCTTGGAATAATTTCCAGTTATATAAAGTTATAGCTATTTAACTCGCATTTCTCTGACCATTAGAAAATATTACTGTTTCTTCTTATGTTTCTGGATCTTTTTAATGTGTTCCGGTTATCTATGAAGACTGGGTTTCAGTGTTTGCTTTTTTCCCTTTTGAAAAAAATGACTTAGTTTACCTAACGATTTCTCCTATTTCGTCTTTATGTCATTTAAATAAAAATCCTGGAAGTATTTCATAATTGTAATCATTGTGCAACAGTAAATACTGACAAACCGTTTAACATCTTCTGTACCTTTTTCACAGTCTCTGCTGTATTACAGTTTCTGGCTACTCAGAGAGTGGTCTAGGGACCACCAGCATGAGCATCACTTCAAAGCTTGTTAGAAACACAGAATCTCAGGCTCAAGCCTAGACCTATGGAATAAGAATCTGCATTTTAGCAGTTTTCTCAGGTGATTTATATGCATGTTAATGTTGGATCTATTTCATTCCAACAAACAACAGAATTCTCTATATTGTGCTTGGTTCCCATTAGACAGTAATCTTCAGGGTCAACTTCATTACTCTGTACAAGACACTATTATTCCTAAAACATTGTCCCTTTGCTAAGGATGTTTGGGCACTGATAATTTATGTAATTTAGTGATAACAGTAATGATGGTTTTTGTTGTCAGGAAGATATAGGTCAGTCAGTCAACTTTCAAAATATGGAAAAGAAAACAGTAGCAGTTCTAGTACTGTGTTCAGATATATCCATGGTCTGTTACTGGTTAGTTAGATAAGAGATAGAGGACTCAGCTTTTGAGGACTAGTTGATTTCCATGAGAGTCAGTAACTGATCTATAGTTAAAGACTCTACCCCAAATCCTGTCTTGTATACACATTTCAAGCCACATAGAACCCAGGTAAGAGAATATGAATATATTAAGAAATCTCAAAACCGTTATTAGAGTAAAACTTTGGAGTGCATGCCTTAGTGTTGTGGATAGAAGCATGTATCATCTTCACATCAAAAGGACAAGATATGTCTATTTAGCACATCATGCATTCTTAAAATAAATGTAGATTCCTAAAATAAATACAGGTGTATATTTCTGACATTTACTCTAAACATCCTAATTATTCCCATCCACTTATTAAAAATGCTGTTAACATAGCTTCTAATATTATAGAGAAGAGAAATCTTTCACCAGCTCTGCTGGCACAGGGATAAATTAGAATATCTCTCATCTCTATTTCTTTCCTGGGTTTTGAGCTTTCTGTAAATCCAATTTTAAGTTGGATTAAATTTCTGATTGGTGGTGTCCTTGGAACATCTATGATTATTGATTATAGTGAAGGAAAAAAAAGAAGAAGACCTGGCTCAGAGTTCAGTGGACATGCATTTGAGTACTGGCTAAGTCACTTGCAGCTGTAGGTACTTCAAGTCAATGAGCACATCTAGGGCCTGGTCTTGGTTTCTAAATTCTTCAGTAAAAGGAACCAGGGCTCCTTGGAGAAGCGGTTGATTCAAGGTTGGGGCAGGGAAAATGCAAGATAAGCCTGGAACATCTGGGGCCAAAAGATAAGGAAATGCTTAAAATAAAATAAAATATTAAAAAGATGGGGTATGTTGAAAGGACACAGGAGCCAGTATGAATTATCTCCTAATGGCCAAAGCTGAAACCATTTGAGCATCAAAATAAGTAACAGTAGTATTGAATTATAACCTTAAGAATAAAATAAATATTCATGATAATATATAATATAGCACTCTAATAAATAATCAAATAAATAAATGGGAGAGAAGGTATAGCTCTTCCTTAGAGAGGAATTGTAATTAATGATGTGATGGATTTGTTAATTAGCAAGATTTAGTCATTCTACAATATAAACATATTTATCACACTATACCCCATAAATATTTAATATATTAATATATACAATTATTTGTCAATTAAAAATAAAATTAAACTAAAATAAATGTAGAAGGAATGGGGGAAATGAAAACTCACCATTGGAGCACCACAGTGGTTGCTGCGATCAAGATCTACCAACAAATGCTAAAGCTGCTAGTGGGTGAACTTTCAAGAGAAAACAGAATACATATAGTCTCAATTAATCTTCTCTAAAATATTTATTAATTACAGAAGGAAAGATAGTGACTTGACAGTGATGAAAACCAGCAGACACCATCTTAATCAAATGATTATGGTAACCCTCACCAGTAATTATACATAACACCATACACCCCCTTATATGATGGACTGAGATGAGCACATCACCTCTGTGATGCTCTCCCCAAAAAGTCATAGCCTTCATCTAATCATGAGGTGACATCAAACAGACCCAAGTTGAGGGACAGTCTACAAAATATTTAGTATTCTTCAAGGTCAGGAAAGACCGAGGAACTGTCACAAATTGGAGAAGACTAAGGAGGCATGACACTAAATGCAATGTGGAATCCTGAACTGAAAAGGGACAGTAGTGAAAAAACTGGTGAAATCTTAAGAAAGTCTACAGTTTAGTAGTAGTATTGATTCAATGTTTTGATAATTGAATCTTAGTTTTGATAATTGTACTATAGTTATGTAAAATGTTAACATTAGGGGAAGCTGGGGAAAGGGTATATATCACTTTATTGTTGCAACTTTTCTGTAAATCTAAAAGTATTTCAAAATTGAAAGTTAAAAAAAACAAAACAGCGAATCCAACATTGTATGGCATAAGTTTTATGACAGAAAAACAGCAAGCAAAATGTCTGGGGAATGTAGAAGCCAGAGTTCCAGGTATTAACTTGCAGACCAGAGAATTAGCGAAGATATTAAACTAGGAAGATGTTTGCTTTCCAGCAAGGCCAGGCTGGATCTGAGTCTAGCAGAGAGGGGAGTGCCCAAGGGATTGTTTTCATAATGCTTTCCAAAAGTCGGGTGATAATGTGGTGTCTTTTATTATTCTGTGTTGTTGTGAGACTCCGTTCTGTTTGCACAGTGGTTGTTGACACATGCATGGCATTCAGATGTTAAATGAAGGAGTGAGTGAATTTGGTTAGTATGATGAAACATGAATATAGTCCATTTTGTTTGAATAAATGACAAAGGGAAACAAATCCAGCATCTTCTTATTTCATCCCTCTTGCTCACCCCTCATTTAGGCAGAAAGCTATAGACCGTGAATGAAGCCAATTACCCAGATTCCTCTGAAGAAATAAAAAGCCTTTTATTTTTAAGTGCCTTCCATTGCCACTTCTTAAACCTGGCAATTATTAACTTTTTCAAAAATAGCTACTTATCCCCGTGCCAGGGAAGGACACAGGAAGCGTGGTTAACAGTGAGGGCTTTATCATCAAACTTGGTTTCTATTCCAGTTTTGCAGCTAACTAGCTGTATAACCTCTGGCAAGGTACTTAACTTTCTACACTCACTTTCTCCTAGAATAAGGATACCTCATAGGGTTATTAAAAAGAAATCATCTTCAGAGAGCTTAGATCAGCTCCTGGCACATAATGAAGCACTTTTATAAGCGATAAGAATGACATATTCATTTAGCAAAATCTTTATCAATCAGCTATTGTCTACAGACAGCATATTAAGGGCTAGAAGTACAGACTGTCATTCTCCCATCCTCTACTCTCAAACAGTGTAGTCTGATGAGAAAGACAGATAAGTAAAATAATAATAGCAATGATAGCTTCCATTTATTGAGTACCTACTATGTTTCAGTAGCATTATCTATATTGTCGACTTATATCAGTACTCACAACAACTTTGTAAAGTATAGATATTGTCCCCATTTTGCAAATGAGGAAACCAAGGCTTCAAGAAGTTAAATAATTTGATCAAGATTGCATAGCTAAGTAGAAAACCCAGGATTGGATCCCGGATCTGCCTGACTCCAAAGTCTTCCTTAACCTATTCATCAGATGATTACAAATACAATGTCTGAAGTGCTTTGACAGGTTTACAGAAGACCTCTGTGTATGTGACATTGTAATAGCTCAGTGAGCCTGATTGTCTTTTGGTGTTTCTTTTAATGTTTCTAGACCCAAGTTCCTATTTTCCTCAGTTACCTCTAGAAAATAGAAGTAAACAGGTGCTTAGTACACCCTTCTTATAAGTGAGCTGGAAGCTTTCTTTGTGCTAGACCTGTAAAGCCAAGGCTGAAACTGGGCCACCACAGGCCTGGTGAAGCTCTCCTAGCTCTTGCTTTCTTGCCTGTGAAGTGGCCAGTGAGAACCTAAGGTGACAAAGAAGCCAGGCCACCTTCTTGACAGGCCTCTGTCACTCCTTTGAGTTCATTTCACCAGGATATGGGAAAGTTTAGAGTGAAGTGGCTCTATAAGGGCCCTTTGAGACATTAAAACTTAACAATGATGAGGCCGGGCATGGGGGCTCACGCCTGTAATCTTAGCACTCTGGGAGGCCGAGGCGGGCGGATCGTTTGAGCTCAGGAGTTCGAGACCAGCCTGAGCAAGAGCGAGACCCTGTCTCTACTGAAAAATAGAAAGAAATTATCTGAACATCTAAAAATATATAGAAAAAATTAGCCAGGCATGGTGGTGCATGCCTGTAGTCCCAGCTGCTCGGGAGGCTGAGACAGGAGGATCGCTTGAGCCCAGGAGTTTGAGGTTGCTGTGAGCTAGGCTGATGTCACAGCACTCTAGCCCGGGCAACAGAGTGAGACTCTGTCTAAAAAAAAAAAAAAAAACTTAACAATGCTATTTGCAGAGTATCCTCAACTTATGTGTACTAAAACTCACCCTGTGATTATGAGGGTTTTTTAATTATGGTTTAAAGTGTGGCTACTATTGTACCTATTTTAGGATCTCCAAACACAGTGAAATTAAAATTTTCCTCTTTAAACTTGATTTGAACATCTCATCCTTGACTCATGTGAGAGTATGGTTTTTGTAGAAAATTGGAAACATACATCTGTATGAGTCCAAATAGGATGTGATGTGATAGGAGAGGTTAGTCACAGAGGTGGAATTGAGAAGCTAAGGCCTTTCTGATGGTCATTTTGGAAAGTGGACTATGGGATTGGAGAGAGCTTCTCACTGGTACCCACTTTGCCGCACACTCCGGATGCCCACCACAGTGTTGTTCACCAGGGTGAGACTGAGGTCCTTTCCCCAGATGCACCCTCTTTTCTCTTCTGATCCGTTGGGCTCCCTCTACAACTTTTTCTACCGCTCCTATCTATCTTCTTGGGACCTTTTTCTCTGAAAGGCAATAGTAAGTAATAATGATTTCACAGAAAGAGAAGAGAGCTGATATTTCACGTCTGCTATCCTCTAGGCATTTTACGTGGTTAATCTCATTCCTCATGGCATCCTATCTGGGTAGATGGATTATCCCTACATTTATAGATATGGAAACTAAAGTTCAGGGAAGTTAAGTAACTTCCCTAGAGGACTTAAAGCTAGAAAGTGGCAAAACCGGGAATCAGGTCTAGTTCTCCTAACTTCATAGCCTGTACTCGTCCAGGAAGCTGTGGCGATGGGGACTGTTACTGTTACTACCATTATTGCTGCCTGCCACCGGTTCTTACTCAGCGAGCTAAGAGAATGCTTTGCCTGAGATACAGACGTATGCATAATCTCAATGTGTGAATAGAGTATGTGAGTTTATGTTAACACACTGGCCCCTCACAACAACTTGCTAATTAGGTGTATTTATTATTTCAACTTTACAGATGGGGAAACTAAGACTCCAAAGTCACAAAGCCAGTCAGTCTGGCAATGGAGACTCCTCCAATCCCCCTTGGGGCATCTCTTAAAGCTCATTGCATGCAGTGCTGTGCGCCAGCTGGGTGTAGAGCCAGTTCCTGTCACTAAGGCATGTTCTTCAGTCAGGAGTATGTAATAACGACACAAGACAGTATGGGTATAACATACAAAATCATAGGAATTTGTTTCTTCAGTAAGAACAGGAGACTGTGTAAAGGTATAACAAAAGGGTATAAGCTTGCATTTATAACAAAGCTCACTGAATGTTTTCGTGCATGTTGAAGGCATTTAAGTGTAGCATTTCCAGAATACATTCTGTGCATCAGAGCTGTAGATTGAATATGACTAAGATCATAAGGGGAAGGCCATTAACTGTTTTCAAGTATAATGCTACCGTATTCCATAAATGAGTAAATAAGTCACAGTGATAGGTGGCCTGTGACTGGGCCATATAGCCATCATATGTTAATGAGCTGTTCAGATGACCATCTGCCTAAAAGAGGATGTATGGACCAACCCAGAGTTTTTACTTAGGAAATACTGTATTCGGTTGCCTTGCTACCCTGGGGTAGTGTCTATAAGAGCAGCCAGTCACTTGGTTGTGTTTACGTGAATATCTTAGTTTTACTCATTTGTCGCTTTCCATATAGACCATATAAGATAAAGAGCTTTTTATCAATCAATTATTGGGTAATTGAAATTCTAAGATTATGAAATTCCAGTTGGTTGTCCACACCAATGGATTTTCTTTCAGCCTTAAAAATACATGATTTAAAGTCTTTTTCCAATCTCTTACTCTCTTCAAGAAGGAAACTTGATTCACTTATGCATCCATTCAACAGTTTTTATTGAATACTTAACGATTCTCTAGTCATTGCACTAAGCGCTAGGGAACCATCACAACATAGATGTCATCCCAGCCCTCACAGAGTGTATAGTAGTGATTTCGTTAATGGAGCACATTATAAGATTTATTACAGAGAAAGGTAGTATAGGTTGAGAGCATAGATGAAAGTAACATTTATTTCCATCCCAATAGATTTCGGTTTTGGAAATTTCTTTAAAAGTGGTGAACTACTGGCGACGTGGTGTGGCAGCCCCCCATATGCAGCCCCGGAAGTCTTTGAAGGGCAGCAGTACGAAGGACCACAGCTGGATATTTGGGTATTGCTTTGCTTTGCTGTGTTGTTAAATGCGCCTATAATGATAATACTTGGCACTTTGGCCCATCTTAGAACCTCCTGGTGCTTAGCACATAAGCAATATTTCCTATTTTCTCCATCTGCTAGACTAGAATTAGAGAATCTTGAAATGGATCCCTAGGAAAGAATTTCTAGGGACAGGTATTACCATCCTAATAATGGCAGTAATTTAAAGTTTAGTAATCAAAGTGATCAAATTCAGATCTTTTGGTATCATAAGACTTTTTACAATAGTCAGGGTTTCAGATTTTTTTTCCAATTCTGAGAAAATAATAAATTCAGACAGGAATGTTTCAGTCCTTATGATTTTAAGAGTCCTGGGGACATTTAGGAAAAGAGTGAGGTTCTCGGTAGAAAAGTGACTGCATGACTGCATCATTCTCTTCCCTAGAGTATGGGAGTTGTTCTTTACGTCCTTGTCTGTGGAGCTCTGCCTTTTGATGGACCAACTCTTCCAATTTTGAGGCAGAGGGTTTTGGAAGGAAGATTCCGGATTCCATATTTCATGTCAGAAGGTAACAAACTGTTCATCTTACTAAAGGTGCTTTATAGTATTTGTGCTCCAAATCAAATGCCCAGGCAAAAGCTTCCCTTTTTCTGAGAGTTTGGGTGCCAAATACAGTGAGTCATTTTAAATGCTATAGAAATAAGCAACCCCCTCTATGTAGGTGAGACAAGTTCCAGCCTTTCCTACTTGTAACTGAATACAGAACATTTCCCAGATTAAGAGCAGCAAGCCTTCCCATTCACTCTGGGTCTATAAATGTCTCAGGTTTATTTTAGACTTACGGAAGCACTTTGTAGCTACAGATTCACTACATTTTACTCTAAGTATGAAATGAATTTAGTAAAATTTAAAAATTTTTAATTAGGTTAAAAGCCCACTGGCAAAACTGCTGAATTAACATGCAATGCCATAATCCCTGCTTATCTTGGGCTGTTACATAGGTAGCAATTAAGTTTACTCCTTAGTTTCACTTTTGGTTATTAATCTTAATTTTTTTGTTCCTACTAACAGTAGAAATAATGCTCTTATTAGCAAAGAGCATGGACTCTGGCACCAGACTAACAGACTGCTGGTTTGAATCCTGAGTCCACCACTTACTGGCTGTGTGACCTTGGCACTTGTATCTCCTCTCTGTGCTTCAATTTCCTCATCTATACAATGGAAGTAACAGTCGTTCCTATCTGAGGGGTGTTGTGAGGATTAATTAGATTAACCTGTATAAAGCACTTAGCAGGGTGCCTGGCACATAGTGACTGCTGTAAATTTAGCTTATGTGGGAGTGGTGAAAGAATATCACATCAGCTCAGGGAATAATCTAGTGCTCAAAGTTGCAGCAGTGCCATTTTCTTGGTGTAATCAAGAAGTAAATAAGATTTCGCATAGTTTTTCTCATCTGCACTGAATGTGAAGAAAAGCAACAGCCCATTGGAGAGCTCTTTGCCTCACTTACATAGCCTTAATGTATCAGCCGTAGATGTGATTGAGGATCCATTTATGCTTTGCTTGTTCTAGGAGTAAGGCTTGTTTCTTTTCTTTAGTTGAAATCTAAGTCTGTGTCTAGATATTTTCAGTTTGGAAATTCAGTAGAAAGGTTCACTGCACACAGAATCTGATAGACCTATACCCTCCTGTTTTTCTTAAGTATTCATTGGTTCACCAGGTGAACTTGACAAATGTCAGTAGGCTTCATGTATTCATTTATTCATTTGACCTTCTGCTTTTCAGTGGAGGATACAAAGATTAACACTGTTGTACAAAGTCATGTGAGTCAAGCAGATAACACTGAAGTGCAAGGTGATTTGTGTGACTTTTGTAACATTGTGGTTTCTATAGATTGTGAGCACCTTATTCGAAGGATGTTGGTCCTAGACCCATGCAAACGGCTAACCATAGCTCAAATCAAGGAGCATAAATGGATGCTCATCGAAGTTCCTGTACAGAGACCTGTTCTCTATCCACAAGAGCAAGAAAATGAGCCGTCCATCGGGGAGTTTAATGAACAAGTTCTGCGATTGATGCACAGCCTTGGAATAGATCAGCAGAAAACCATTGAGGTAAAGTGATCAGAGATTTGACTAAAGACATTTCAGGATTCTGCTACACTTAGTTACTTGAAATTTCGTGCTCACACCTGTCATCCTACTCTTGTAGCACATCTGTCCCCAGCACCTAGGCACACTATTCAAGTGTTCCCTGGTGATCACATCAGACTCTATTTATAGTTGCTTTTATTCAATGTCTAAATTCCTTCTTTGCCCCATCTGCCAAAAAATTCAAGAGGAAGCATTTGTAGAAGATTCAGAAAAGGCAAAGATGGAAGCTTTAACAAATACAAGGTAGAAAGTTTTTTCCAAGATGAAGCATGAAGTTTCATGTGGGAATTCAACTAGTTTGTGTGGAACGTAAATCTGCAGATGGGGAACAAGGCTAAGGGCCTCGCAGGAAACAAGAAGGGTGGGCATCAGGTTTAAGAAAGCTGGTGAGGTGTAGACTGTGACCTGGAGAAACTAAGAAGGTGAAAACAGGTGGGATCCTCATTTGGAAGTATTAGGGGGCCATCGAGCTGAGAAGGTCATGTACCTGGAAAGTTCCTCTTGGCTTTAATTTCTATCCTTTAATAGTAGGCGTACTATGGGATACATATTTTTAATACCTCCACAATAGTGAAAAATGGTGTGTTTAAGGTGGAAGCATAACAAGAAGGAATATCAAATGCCTCCTTGTTTGCTGTGCTGCCTTTTCCCTCATTGGATTCGTAGGTGAAACCAAACTGACTTCCCTGCCTTGCACGTCGTGCACTCAGTGACGTTCTTCTGTCCTGTCTGTGAAGTAGACCCCGAGGGCAGCTGTGAGTGCCCTTCCACTGGCCTGTGACTTTCGCTGAGAGTATTCTGCATCCGTGGGGCCCTGCCCAGCACCTATGCACACTGTCAGCTGGAATTAGAACCCAAAGGAGCAGTTGCTTCCCTAGTATCCTGGGAAAGCTGGCAGGCTAGAGATGTGAAAATTTGGGAAGCAACTGTATTTTCAAAGTTTCAAGAGGGTGGGACTACAAAAACAAGAGGAAAAAATTACCTAAGAACGGAGGCATAGTGTCTCTCAATTTAGCATCCAGATGTCATTCGCCAGCCCAAAATGATCACCAGAAAGTTCCCCAAAGACTTTAATCATTCACTTCAGAGTTTTCAATGGTTTGGACTTGTACTGAAGCCATGGAATTAGAGCCCCAGGCTCAGGTTGCTAACTGACCTTACACCGTAGTTACAGCTATGAGATGGGACCACATGGCAGCATTGGGGAATGTCTGCGTGAGACGAGGGTGGCATTTTCCCTGACTGCAGAAAAATAAATGGATCCTGTTAATGTAGAAGGGCCAGTCAATTCATTTCAATCACCGTTTATATAATTAATACTAGAGACTTGAAATTTCCTGCCTTCCAGGAACAGGAACTGCCTTCCTGTTCCAGTCTAAATTGTGGAACAGCTTTCATCTTGGGGCATACTTTGCCACTCTACTTTAAGAACACATGATTTCCTTTCTCTTTTTATTAAGAAAGATATAGATCATTGAATTGGTTTTTATAGTTCTCTGCCTTCAGCAGTTGTTTTCTCTTTCAGTCTTTGCAGAACAAGAGCTATAACCACTTTGCTGCCATTTATTTCTTGTTGGTGGAGCGCCTAAAATCACATAGGAGCAGTTTTCCAGTGGAGCAGAGACTTGATGGCCGCCAGCGCCGGCCTAGCACCATCGCTGAACAAACAGTTGCCAAGGTAACACCCCCTTAGCCAATAGTGTTATCTGTACATGTGCCTATTCACATCTTTGACACATTTTTCATCTTGTAGTACAAAGAGTTAGGCTTTCATCCTCTACACTGTTTTACTGTAAATTTTCTGCCTTTGTCATACACTAGATTCTCAAATGTTTTAGCACCTATTTTTAAGGATTAACTTTATTTCAAGCAGTTTTTAAAAATGAGATGCTTCATTTTTTAATCATTCACTTCTGTTGAGAATTACTGTAACTAGCCTATACATGTAGTTTCACTTAACAAATTTTTATTGCAGATTTACCATGTGCAAGCTTCTATTATTAGGTACTATCAAGGATAGAATATGTAAAATACAGTCATACACTATAGAAGTAAAATAAGACAAGATCATAAATAACTGTCACTCAAAAGAGAGAAAGATGAGTGCCGTTGAAGAGCTAAGGACAGGGGAGAGAGAGGCACATCTGAAGGGGAAAGGCTTTGTGGGAGAGATGGCATTTAAGACCGATCTTCACAGATGTGTAGGCCTTTGTTAGGGAGAGGCAGTGGTTGAAGGCGTCCTAGGGAGGCAGAAGAGGCAACACAGATGAGCAGAAGTACTCAAGTGGGCCAGTGTGGGTCTTGTTCTCATTAATTGGCTTGAATTGAAGTATAGGGAAATGACAAAGTGGGAATTGTAAGTTAAAGCCAGACTGTGAAGAGCTTTGAATGCCAAGGTAAAGAGTTTACTTATAATTCAGGAAGCAATAAGGAACTACTGCAGGCTGTTAAGCAGAAGAATGATACAATTATATCCATGCTTTAAGGTAATTAACCTGGTAGCATTGGGAAGGATGGATTGGATAGGGAGGAGAAGAAATTTAGAGAGAGCAGTTAGGAGATTATAGTAGTTGAGATGAGAAATACTGAAGGCTTAAACTAATATGGTGCTGGTGGGGGCAGAAAGGAAGGGGCAAGTCTAAGCACTGTTTCAGAGGGAGACTCCATGAATTTAACAGAGATTTGGAGAGGCAGCTCAGCATGGTGCTTGAAAGCAGGGACTCTGGAGCAAATCCCAGATCCTGCCATTTCCTGCTATGTGACAGTAAAAGAGCTTATGGTCATACTGTGCCTCAGTTTCCCAAGTTTCCTTTTTTTTTTTTTTTTTTTTTGAGACAGAGTCTTGCTCTGTCACCCTGGCTAGGGTGCAGTGGTGTCATGATAGCTCGCTGCAACCTCAAACTACTGGGTCCAAGAGATCCTCCTGCCTCAGCCTCTTGAGTAGCTGGGACTACAGGTGCATGCCACCATGCCCAGCTAAGTTTTCTACTTTTTGTAGAGATGGGGTCTCATTCTTGCTCAGTCTGATCTTGATATCATGACCTCAAGTCCTCTTGCCTCAGCCTCCCAGAGTGCTAGGATTACATGAGCCACTATGCCTGGCCAGTTTCCCAAGTTTAAAGTGGGGATAATAATAGAATGTTGTGGCCCGGTGCAGTGGCTCATGCCTTGTAATCCTAGCACTCTGGGAGGCCAAGAGAGAAGGATTGCTTGAGCCTGGGAGTTTGAGGTTTGATGCTACTGTACTCTAGCCAGGGCAACAGAGCAAGACTGTCTCAAAAATAATAATAATAATAATAATAACAAAAAGAATAATAGAATGTTGTGACAATTAAATTAGTTAATATTTGTGAAGCACTTCAGTGCCTGGCACATAGTAAGTGCTATCTGTTTGTTATATACAGTAGTAATCAAATGCTGGGGAAGAAGGGGCAACAATGAGTTAGAGGAGACTTGTCCATGAGCCCAGGCCTGAGAGAATAGTGGCGGCATTAACTCAGCTGCTCAGGGGGAAGATACGGATCTGGATTTCAGGAGAGAGGAGAGGCTGGGGCTAACGAGATTTGGGGAATCATCTATATAGAGGTTGAGAAAAGGGAGTGATTTGTTCATATGTTCAGTTAGGATTCCTGTCCACTTCTCTGAGTAACTTACTTTGTTCTAAGCAAAAGTAAGAGAAGAGTTTTGACGACATTGTGTTTCTTTGGCAGTTTTATAAAATTTATAGGATTATAGTAAAATTTTGCATTGGTTTCTACAGAACATGTAAAAAGAAGAAATTAAAATCTTCTTGATTTTGATAGGCAAATGGGGTATTTTGTTATACACACTTGGTATGTAAAATAATGTATTGATACAAATGTGAGTAAAATAAGGTATCAGTACAGTTCCAGATATGTGGGTTAGAGTATCTCTGAGCACTTGGAAACCTTCAAAGTTGATGGTATTGTTTTCAAGACAGAAAAAGAGATAAAATGAGATTTCCTAAATTGAGGGAGTAATAATGAGATGCAGTGGAACCCCTTCCCTCTTGCAAATGTAGCCAGACAGGATTGGAAGCAGGAAAGCCCCCAGGGCTGTGGCAGTCATTCCCTGCCAAGTCTCTTTGTTCTTCTTAAACATTACACAAGTGAGGGAGTGGCAAGGGGTTACATAAATGATTGTTCCTGAGCACGTGTGCGTGTTATTGTACATGATATCCTTTCATATCTAGACTAGGAGCAAATTCTCTAGGATATCTCAAATTATATTTAATTTGGCTCAGAGTGCAGATATATAACATGGCTTCTTATGTTTGATAACTTTTTTTTTTCATTACCAAGCACTCCATGAGTTCTTTTCACTTTATGCATTGACCCAAGTCGTCATAGAAACCTACTTACTGTAACTTAAAATGTATCCAATTCAAGTGGCAGTCTTCAGTGCTCATTCGCAAACCTGTCTTGAGTGCCTTCTGGGTGCTAAGCAACAGGCTCTGGGGCTGAAGAAAATGCTCTCTTCCCTCGGAGATTTCACACTCTAAATTTCAGTGTTGAACTTGTTAAAAAATAGTTTTCTCTGTTGTTATGGATATAAATGTGCTTAAAGTTTTAGTAGAGCCTTCTCACTTTAATTCTTTGATGTTGTAATTTTTTTAAGGAAGTGGCAAATCACTTGTTACTTGATATAGCAGTAAAAAATTGAGGAAACACGATCCCATACAAAGATCACATGAGCTGTGGAATCACACAGGCCTTGGGTTCCATCCCAAGCTGAGTGACTTCAGGCAAGTCAGCATCTCTGAGTGCCTGCATCCTTAAATATAAAATGGAAATAGCAATACTTACTTCATAAGATTGCCACCAAGTTAAATGTAATTCAGCAAACAGAGCACTTGTATGCCAGGCACGGTCCCAGCCACTGTGGCTTCAGAAGTCCCAGGAAGTAGTCCCTGCCCTTAATGCATTGGTCATGTAGTGATAACTTACCTATTATTATTATTTAGACAACAGTGAGATTCCCATCTTAGATAGATTTAGAGTACTTAAACATTTGCTGTATAACATGCAGGAAGTGTTACATCTAATTGACTTCAGATGACTAGAGAAAAGTATGTCCTGCCTTTTTCTCATGAATTCTAACCACTAGGTTTTAACCGTTCTTCCACTCCAAGTTTCTATCAACTGTAAACAGATAAGAATGAAACAGCCATCTCCAGTGCTTTAATTGCTGATTAGAGGTTGCCCTTCACAACTTTTGGAAAAAGCATTGCGTTCTTTTGCCAGAGCTGCCACGACAAACTGCTGCAGACTGGGTGGCTTAAACAACAGAAACTATTTTCTCACAGTTCTGGAGGCTTGAAATGTAAGATCAAGGTGCTGTCGGGGCTGATTTCTGGTGAGGGCTTTCTTCCTGGCTTAGAGATGGCTGTCTTCTCACTGTGTCCTCACATGGCTTTTCCTCCGTGCAAGTGTGGAGAGAAAGATCTCTGGCATCTCTTCCTCTTCTCATAAGAACACCAGCCCTATTGGATCAGGGCCTCACCCTTACGACCTCATTTAACCTTACTTACCTTCTTAAAGGTCCTGTCTCCAGATATAGTCACACTGCGGGTAGGGCTTCAACTTGTGAATTTTGGGAGGATGCAATTCAGGCTGTAGCAAGTCTGTGCCTATTGGAGCAGTAACAATTTTCCCATAGGAAAAAACATTATTTTCATTTTGATGATTCTGGAAAACACAAAATCAAAAGAAGAAATGCAAGGCAATAAACACATGGTCACAATTGATTGGACATGATCATTGCCCCTCTTGGAGCTGGTAATATCTGCTTCCTTGGGATATTAATTAACCATCTATTTATTCTCTATTCATTTTCTGTACTCAGCTCTGTAGCACTGAGCATACCACGTGTATATTTATAGCCTCTCTTGTTCCAAAAAGACTTCTTTAGTCCCCTCAGTGATTGCAAGACTCCTAAAACCTACTATCCTATTTCCTAGGAAGTGACTGTCACAACAAAATGTGTTATTCCTCTGTCCTTACCAAGTTCACAGTCAGTTGTTGTTGTGGTTCAGGTCGGATGTGAAAGTTGTCAAGGACAACGTGCTACACTTGGCCTGGCACAGCACAGCCCTGCCACTTAAAGACTCAGAGCTAGCAAGAGACAGGGGCTGAGAAGGCACAGGATGTTGTAGTTATTTTGTTGGCCTCTCATTTCCAGTGCAGCACCTGCAGCTAATGCTTTGCCCTGGTAATGTAGACTGCTTTCACATGGAAGGAGCAATCTAATAAATTTGGGAAACAGAAATCAATCTTCAGCTTTATCCTTTGTTTGAAAAGCTGATGACGGGGGTAAAAAGAGTGTACAAAATATACTTTATTAGGAAGTTAAAATTTCACTTTGTGACATTGTGGCTAGTGAAATTAAATGATTAGCGCTTGAAAGGGGAAAAAAAAGTTGTTTAACCTCAAGTGGCACAGGATATAAGCCTGAGGAATGACAACACAAGAAAAACTATTTCTTATATTCTTCTGATCATTTTAAGACTTTAGAAAGAAGGGGAAAGGAGGAATTCATGTTACCGAGTTAAGGACTTTACATGTTACCTTTTACAATCCTTCACAACTGATGAAGTTGTTTACTATGCCCTTTTTACAGGTGAAGAAGATAAGATTCAGAGAAGTTAGGTAACCTGATTAAGGTCACACAATTAGTAAGCGATGGAGCTCAGAATCAAACTCAGGTCTTGAGGGAAGAGAAGCTCGAATATCATACCATTTTGTCCCTTTCACTTGTTTGAATTTAAAGCTCAGTGTCCTGTATCCCTTGAAGGGACGATAGCAGGAAAAGTATAGGCCATTCTTTTGCTTCTTAGTCTAGTAAGGTCATTGTTTCCTCAGATGTTTTGTAATGTCTGTTATGTTCAAAATGCAGTTAATAAATTATTCAGGTAGTTTTGAAGGGACAGGGATGAAAGGATCATCCAGCAGCTTCGTCTTTAAAATTACTCTTTGCCAATTCTCATAAGGGAAGATTGTCTTTTAAATGATTTTTTAAAAAGAAGCATTTGTAATGCTTGTTTAATTAGAGTAGTTAACAAAGGACACATGAGAACAGACTTAAACACATCAGGAGCTTTCTGTAGTGGGTTGACTTGAGGAGCAGAACTTGCTCAGCAATAAGCATCTCCGTCTGCCAGGCCGGCACACTGTGCAGGCTGTGCATCTCCTCGAAGGAAGGAGGGCAGACGTTTCTGTCACCTCCAAGTCACTGCTGCTTTTCTTTTCCTCTTCACACACACCCTAGCCAAAAAATACATACCATCTCACCCCACCAAAAAAAAAAAAAGCAGAGATATAGCACTTATTTCAGTGTACCTGTACTGCAGTTAGTTGTGAGTGTGTGTGTATATGCCTGTCCCTGGTTCAATTTTGAGCTCATAGGGGCAGGGACATTTCTATTCTTCTTTATGTATTTCTGGGTAATATATGTAAGGAAAGAGACAGATGTTTGTTGAATTGAAGCAAGGAGCACTCTCGATGCGTCACAAAGCCCTGCGTGAAAGTTACACATCTCATCATGAGACAGGACTGAAATTCTGTACAACCTATTTCAGAATAATTGATTTGACTGCTTCCCGTCAATCCCTGTACCATATACAGATTTCATCAAATCTTCCTGGAGTTTCCAGTAAATAATTATTTATCCTTTAATTGCCCCAGGAAGAATTGCTTTAGTCTTAAAACTTTGTGTGTTCGTAGAGAAGGTGTTCACATTCCCAGACTGTCCGTTCTTGCCGCATTCGCAGGCGCAAACCGTGGGCCTCCCAGTGACCATGCATTCGCCGAACATGAGGCTGCTGCGCTCCGCCCTCCTCCCGCAGGCATCCAACGTGGAGGCCTTTCCCTTCCCAGCGTCGGGCTGCCAGGCGGAAGCAGCGTTTATGGAAGAAGAATGTGTGGACACTCCAAAGGTACGGGTGTGTTTCAGAGACTCAGAGCTGGCAGTTGGCTGCAGACTTCAGTTTGGTCCACAAGTGTTGTACTTTGGCTTTGTTGAACTTTGTCATTTCCTCAAGTCGCTCAGAAGTGTTGTTTTTGTGGAGAAAAACCTAAGAACTGTGTCCAGGGCTCAACTCTCATCAGTGTTCTGTCATTACGACTGTTACATAACATAACTTGTCAGACCTTGTGTGAACTTTTCAAAGCCGTCTTCATTCTCCTTCCTTAACCGACTCCTCTCTTCAAGTTTCTAGATCCCTCACAAGTGTTTGGAGGGGGGTTTTTTGTTAACAGATTTTAATTCTGAAAAAAAAAATTAACTTTTGTGCTGAATCGGACTTTTCTATTTCATTATTATTGACTCTTTTCTGCTTAGGGTACTGCAGCTACAAAATAATGGGCCATCTTTTTTGGTCAGTTAAACATCTTTTTTGGTCCGATTTGGATGTGCTTAAAGGTTAGTGTACTACATAAAGTTGTCTTTCAGGATATGGAAGATGACAGCTTCTCTCATTTAATGGCTATTTATTTAACTTCAAATAGGTGATATGTGTACTTAGCTTCAAGCAACCTACAGAGGATCATATTGATGGGTAACAGAGTGTCATAAAAGAACATAGGTCTTAGAGTATGTTCAAAATAGATTCTGCTCATTACTAGCTGCGTGAACTTGGGCAAGGTGACTAAACTTTTGAACCTCAGTTTTCTCTTGTGTAAAATGAGAATACCAACTTTATGAGACTGTTGTGAGAATTAATTGACATAATGTGTATGAAGTTTGGGGCAGATTATAGAAATTCAGCCCATACTGGTTTCCTGTCTTTTTACCTCTTTAGGTGATAAAAAAATGAGTCAGACATGAACTCTGTCTCGCAGTCTGCTAGACTGCGGTCTAGCAGAAGAAACATCATATGTAACTAAAGACAGCATGCCAGGTGCTGAGTAAATTGATAAAAGATAAAATATGATCAGTCCCTTAAAGAAGTGTGAATCAAAGTGAGACTAGAAGAAGGCAGGGGGGAGTTGCTTCTAGCTGTTTGATCAGGAAAGTCTCTGGGTTAACCATCAGAGCTGGGGACTGAGAGGTGGGTAGACCTGGGTGGGTAGAAACCAGGGTGGATGTCTTCAGTGGAGGGAGAGCCTGAGCGAAAGCAACCACTGGGAAAGCGTGGGTCCATCCGCGTCTGAGCAGTAGTTTGGTTTGTCTGCGGGAAGGGCCTGTGAAGGGAGGTTGTATGAAATAAAGGCGGATATGTTAGCTGTGAACGGCAAGCCAAGGAATTTAGACTTTTTCTCAAGGCCAGTGCTCTCAATGTGGGGACGTGTTTCAATATCAATGGAAACAATTGAAGGAACAATAGGTAGGGTAATAGGAAACTATTGAGGATTTTTGAGCAAGGAAGCGCTGTGATCCATGTTGTGTTTCAGAAAATTCGCCTTCATGGTCACATTGGTACACTGAGTAGGGGAGGAAAACAGAGGTTAGAGCACATGTCCAGGAAGGAGGTGATGGGGCCTGAACTAGGACAGTAGCCATGAACCTGGAGAGGAGGGGACAACAGAAATGAGACAGTGCAGATAAAATGGATAGAATATTAGAGTCTAGAGAGAGGAAGTCCAAACCGATAACAAGATGTGAGCTTAGATGATGGGAGGTGAGAGCCATTTTCAGAAATCGGGGGACTCTGGAGGCAGAGCGGATTCAGAAGGTCAGTCATGAGTTCGGCCGCAGAGTAGCGCAGAGCGGGCAGCACGACACGGGGCTGCCACAAGCAGGTTTCAGCCGAGCTGCTGGCCACAAGTAGGTAGCGTCCGTGTCCCTAAGGACAAGGACGAGTCCACTGCCTGTGGACAGTCTGTTTTCTCTGCCTGTGGTTGCTACTACAGCCCACTCAGACATTTAGACATAAATTAGAGCAACATAATTCATTTATTTTGAAAATTTGATTCCCTCAAAGAAATTAAAATGCAGTCTGCTAAAGGCTTGTCTGTGAGGGCATCAGGCCTGAAACACAGATTGGGCACTGTCTGTTGTATTATATAGGGCAAGCTATTTTTAAAGCTTGTGATTGTTACTGTAACTAGGAAACAGACAGGAAATGAATGATTTTGCAAAAGATATAGACAGTAGCTAGATGGTATATTTGCATTTGTAGGAAGAACAGTGCCACGCTGGAGCTGGCCACCCACACTAGCATAGCCACCCTGGCACTCAGCCAGGCCAGAGACAGCCGCTGGTCTTATTTGTGGAGTGTTTTATTTATGTCAGCAAAAATGCTGTGTCTCTTCCCTCCCTCCCTAAGACCCTTCTTTGGGGCCCATAAATAAATGCACACACAAAAAACTATCAGCTAAAGATACAGTTCCCTCTTTGTTCATATTGCTTCATATGTATGTACTATAACATCCATTTGTTGTTTTCTAAAAGATGCCTCATAGCTGCCTGTATTGCTAATTTCATTTCTGCTCTCAACTGCGGACAGATATTATGCATCTCAAAGGGAGTTCACCTCTCGTTCCCTCCCAGAAGTCTTCAGTGCTTAAAACTGTCAGTAAAATCCCTTGGAGAGTCTGAAGTGAAACTTTGGTTTGTGGTTCCTGCAAAAAATGTCACCTTTCTGAGATAGTCACCCACCTCTAGATAAGAATGGTTGGATCAGGTACTTCAAACAGTAACTGAGACCCACAGGTGACACAGGGACCCTGTGGGAGGGCAGATGCATAAATCCTGCAGAGTAAATATTTCTCTTGAGTATTTTTTTAAATACATACACTCACACACACACTTACTTCAGTCATTTTTAGCATTTTATTAGAAATTATAATGAAAGGATTTTCTAAGTTACCACCCTCATAGCTGAATAGCAGAAGGGAACAGTGAGGCTAAACCATGAAAATGCAGTTGTGGTGGGGGTGTTTCGTGTCTATTTACCTTTTTAATTTTTTTATTACAAAGGTAGTATACATAAGAGAAGGTCTGGAAAGGATATATAATACATCAGCCAGGCACAGTGACTCACGCCTGTAATCCTAGCACTCTAGGAGGCCAAGGCGGGAGGATCACTTGAGCTCAGGAGTTCCAGACCAGCCTGAGCAAGAGAGAGACTCTGTCTCTACTAAAAATAGAAAAAATCAGCCAGGCATTGTGGCACTTGCCTATGGTCCCAGCTACTCGGGAGGCTGAGGCAAGAGGATCGCTTGAGCCCAGGAGTTTCAGGTTGCTGTGAGCTGTAATGATGCCATTGCTCTCTAGCTGGGGTGACAGAGTGAGACGCTGTCTCAAAAAGAAAAAAAAAGGAAAAGGATATATATCAAACTCTTAATAGTGTTAATTTCTCAGGCTCTATAAGGGGGAGAAATTTCACTTTTACTTCTGAATTTGGATTTTTTATAACAGATTATAATTTGAATTGAACAAATAAAACCAGTCATGGGCCGGGCGCGTGCTCGCCTGTAATCCTAGCACTCTGGGAGGCCGAGGCGGGTGGATTGTTCGAGGTCAGGAGTTCGAGACCAGCCTCAGCAAGAGCGAGACCCCCGTCTCTACTAAAAATAGAAAGAGATTATCTGGCCCACTAAAAAATATATATAGAAAAAATTAGCCAGGCATGGTGGTGCATGCCTGTAGTCCCAGCTACTGGGGAGGCTGAGGCAGTAGGATCGCTTAAGCCCAGGAGTTTGAGGTTGCTGTGAGCTAGGCTGACGCCACGGCACTCACTCTAGCCCGGGCAACCCAGCGAGACTCTGTCTCAAAAAAAAAAAAAAACAAATAAAACCAGTCATAATCATACATGAAACATTTAGAGTGGAATAAAGAAAAAAATTAATTTGTCCATAATACTACCAAAAGATAAGCATATTTTGGCATGTTTCCTTAAAGTGGGTTATAGATGGGTGGTGGGCAGGTAGGGGTAGTTAGGTAGACTTTCTAGAAGAAAATTATATTCCATGTAATTTTGTATCTTGCTTTACATAATATTCCATGATCGTTTTTCCCATGTCATGAAATATTCTTTGAAAGCATGAGTTTTAACAACAGCTTAACATACTGTATTTTTTTTATTTATTTATTTTTTTTTGAGACAGAGTCTCACTCTGTTGTCCGGGCCAGAGTGCCGTGGCGTCAGCCTAGCTCACAGCAACCTCAAACTCCTGGGCTCAGGCAATCCTGCCTCAGCCTCCCAAGTAGCTGGGACTACAGGCATGTGCCACCATGCCTCGCTAATTTTTTCTATATATGTTTTTAGCTGTCCATATAAGTTCTTTCTGTTTTTAGTAGAGACGGGGTCTCACTCTTGCTCAGACTGGTCTCAAACTCCTGAGCTCAAACAATCCGCCCACCTCAGCCTCCCAGAGTGCTAGGATTATAGGCGTGA
Organism: Lemur catta; assembly: GCF_020740605.2. Lineage (NCBI taxonomy): Eukaryota > Metazoa > Chordata > Mammalia > Primates > Lemuridae > Lemur > Lemur catta. The sequence continues at coordinate 27,651,644 of NC_059134.1, read as the reverse complement.
GCCACCGCACCGGCCTAATGGCTAACGTACTGTATTAATATTACCCTTGTTTGGCTAACGTATTGTATTAATATTACCCTTGTTTAACTTCTCTCCTGTTGTTGAACATCATGAACTTCAGTTCTTTTACAGAATTTTCTTCCTTATGTATGCTTAAGGTGAAAATCCTTGTGTCTAAATCTTTGATGATACCTCTGATTATTTCTTTAGGATAAATTTCTAGAGCTGGTGTTACTCAGTTCTTTGCTTCCTCACCTAGTTATTTAATTTGCCTCAAGATGGTTAAAATGCTTTTTAAAAAGGTGTTGTAGTTTTATTCACATGCTTTTTGAATCTTGACATAAAGCCTTCTCTTTGGTCATATGGATCACCTATTGCATATGAGGTCTTGTAGAAGTGAAGTAATCAATTGAACTTTAATGAAAGACAAAAACAATGTACTAGAAAATGTACATTTCACCACATTGTATTTTGAAGTCCTATATTTTATAGTTAGCCTAGATTATTTCATAGAGCAAAAGGTCTTATTAAGAAAGCAGCTTAGGTCAGTTGATAGATCAGCCCAATATTTCAGTCACAAAATCCTGGAGCTGAGTTTAGGATCTTATTGTATCAAGTCCCTGGGTACATTGGCAGGCACAGGTGGCATGGTGATCGGCTCTTTCAGGAAACTGGAACCGAAGGCTGCAGGTGTTCACACCTATTTAACTATAAGTGGCCCCACAGCCCTTTCTGAATCATCACCAAATATCAGAGCACTGTTTTCTAGCTGTCCCAGGATGGAACTGAATTCAGCGAACATTTTAAAATAAAAAATATAATTCCTCTTATAGTCTAGATGAGGAGATAAATTTATAAGCTGACAATTTAAGTAAAATTGACAATTCAGGGAGACTGCAGGGTATTTTAAGTGAGTCAGAAAAAAGTGACTTTTCCTTATTAAGGAAAAAAAGAACCTGCTTGTATGGCTTATACTGCAAGAAATGTCTTGTAAAATTTTGACAGAGGCTGTAAGTGTAAAGATGCTCAGTAGATAATTACTTACGAATATTCTTTTCTCTATTGCTTTATTCATCTCTAAATCATCCTTGGCTAGTTTTAGAAATTGTATTAGTAGACATTTAAGGAGCCTACAGGTATGAAACGGCCATTCTGTCTTATAAGAAAACTATTCAGTATAGTCAAAAAAAGGAAAACAGGCTGGGCACGGTGGCTCACGCCTGTAATCACAGCACTCTGGGAGGCCGAGGCAGGGGGATGGCTTGAGCTCAGGAGTTCGAGACCAACCTGAGCAAGAGTGAGACCCCGTCTGTACTAAAAATAGAAAAAATTAGCCAGGTGTGGTGGCGCACGCTTGTAGTCCCAGCTACTCGGGAGGCTGAGGTAGGAAGATCACTTAAGCCCAGGATTGCTGTGAGCTAGGCTGCTGCCACAGCACTCTAGCCCAGGTGACAGAGCGAGACTCAGTCTCAAAAAAAAAAAGAAAAAAGAAAGAAAGAAAGGAATCTTATCTGAGGAAGGAGTAAGGAGAGAATAAGACTTGGCTGGCTAGATTTCAGAGTTTTGTTTTCTGATGTCATAGGGAAGGTTGGGTGAAGTCTAGGAAGAAATTATTTGCCACTCTTCCTTTTAAATGACCATTCATCACTTTAAAAACCTGTAATACATTTGCCACCTTATCCAAATAATGGCTGTAGCCCCAAAGCAGTTCTTAATGGGATAACCGTCCCCTCCCCCAAGCAAACAAAGATCTGAGTCACCCAAGTCTCCCTCTCCAAATAAAGGGCCTTGCAGTGCCTTCAGACTGGTTGCCATAAGAGGAAAGTTTCCTGTGTCTGGCAAAGGGATATCCCACGTCACCTCTCACATACGTGAGCTTCTCCTGCGTCCAAAGGAAACAATAGCGCTACCCAGTGTATTCCAGGTGAGGGTAGTGCTTAGAACTGAGCGTCTGATGACTGGCTGTTCCTGAGCAGCTATTCATGAGAGAAACGGATTGATTTCCACGGGGGAATAGTTAAGGTAATGAGGTAAATAATTGCCTCCTCGCAGGGGCTTTTACCAGCCAGAACTTGCAACCACAACTCCCCTTTGTGTGCTGTTTCTGCTGCCATTAGGTGGTTTGCTTGGCAACTGCCTGGGAAGGCAGATTGTGCTCAGGAGCTGTGCTGAGCTCATCCCTGTAGGATAGGAACTGGAGCTACTGTGTGCGTTGCTGGAGGAGAGGGAATTCAGTGCACTGGGGCTTATTAACCTCTGCTGGAATTTTAGGCCAGTGAGTCATTTGTTATTCTATAATGGAAGGCTTTGGCTGTTTGCCATTTGAATTTTTTTTTTTCCAATCCTTTTTCTGCTATCAGTCTGTCTTTAAAGAATTCTTACTTTCCATTCCTCAGGCACATAGAACCAACTGAAGACTAAATCAAATGGGCAAGCACTTAAATTATGAACATAAAAGTATGTCTAGCACCTTTCGGTATGTTTTATGGTTGAAAATTAGAAGAATATTGGTAACTACTCCTTTTTCTTAGCTGTGGGCCATGCAGTTTAAAAAAAAAAACAAACTCATCTTCCTCTCTCTTCATTTCTCTTATTTTAAAAAAATAACTGGTAGGCCTCAAGTTAATATACCCCTGTTCTTGTGGAAACCACTAAAAAATGTGTTTATTATAATAATGATGACTCAGAGAAACCTGGATGGCAGTGCCAGTTCGGGTCACAATGGGCTTCTGTCTCTCTCTAAGTGCCGCAGTTGACTTGCCTTAACTTCTCATCTATGTATTGTAATTAGTAATAAATATGTACACTTTTAATACTTTCCTGAATTTCTAGTGTGCCTCAAGTCTTGACAGCTTTTCCTTTGTGGATTTTTCTACTGTCTCAACAGAACAGCAACTGATGGTTCCCTCCCCCCCTCTGGCATTTAGGTAAACGGCTGTCTGCTCGACCCCGTGCCCCCTGCCCTGCTGAGGAAGGGCTGCCAGTCGCTGCCCAGCGACATGATGGAGACCTCCATTGACGAAGGGCTGGAGACGGAAGGAGAGGCTGAGGAAGACCCCAGCCACTCCTTTGAGGCATTTCAGTCCACACGCAGTGGGCAGAGGCGGCACACTCTGTCCGAAGTGACCAATCAGCTGGTCGTGATGCCTGGGGCAGGTATGACTCGGGAGAAGCACCAGGTTAGGTTCGCGGCGTTAGTTCGTGCTTCAGTCACCGGGAATTCCTAGACTTTGGTCTGTATCTTATTCCTTTTTGGAGCGGACTCAGATCAGGTCTGCTCAGCAGCTAACAAAGATGAGAATGAGATGTCCCTGGCTTGGCTCCCATAACTCCCAGGATTCATCTGAGGGCCCTGGGTTGCACCAGGGACGCTGGGTCTTTTGCAACAGCAGAGAGCTTACGAGTGCAGCTTCTGGAGTGTTTGCCCCACTACATTTGAAGATGATTAAATTGACCTCTAAAAAGTTTCTGAAAAGATGCTTTGATTGGAGATTAAGGACATCATAGCTGTCATGACCCAAGCTGCTTATGCTTTGTTATCATGTGTTCCAAGAAGATGCTGTTATTGTTGGTTATATCTGTTTTGTTTTCTCTTAAAGGGAAAATTTTCTCCATGAGTGACAACCCCTCCCTTGACAGTGTGGACTCTGAGTATGATATGGGGTCTGTTCAGAGGGACCTGAACTTTCTGGAGGACAACCCTTCCCTAAAGGACATGATGTTAGCCAATCAGCCCTCAGCCCGCATGACATCTCCCTTCATAAGCCTGAGACCCACCAACCCAGCCATGCAGGCTCTGAGTGCCCAGAAACGGGAGGCCCACAACAGGTCGCCAGTGAGCTTCAGAGAGGGCCGCCGGGCGTCGGACACCTCCCTCACCCAAGGTGACCGCTTTCTCCTCTGGGGAGGTTTGTTGCCACATTGGTGTGAACCTGTGATCACTGAAAGGTCTTGTATTTTATTTAAACTGGCCTTTGTACTTACTTTCAGGAATTGTAGCATTTAGACAACATCTTCAGAATCTGGCTAGAACCAAAGGAATTCTAGAGCTGAACAAAGTGCAGTTGCTGTATGAACAAATAGGATCAGAGGCAGACCCATCAGCTGCTCCTCAGCTCCAAGACCTTGCTAGCAGTTGCCCTCAGGTGGGTGCTCTGGGCCCTTCCCACCATGGCCCTGTGAGTATGAGGTGTGAGTTGGTCCCCGAAGAGGTGTCATTTTCACCTAGAGGATTTCCTCCAGACCTGGAGCAAACAGCTCCTTTTGGGAAGCCCACAGCCCAAACACTTTCCTGGTTGCTACCACCTGCCACTGACAGTTTAGACCCAGCCCTGCTGCTCCCGAGTGATCAGCACCAGATGGAGGCCTAGACACTGTCAAGCTATTTTTGGTTGACAGGGCAGATTATATATGGATGACCTCGGACAGTCTCCCTTGAACTCCCCTCCCCCACACACAAATGAAGAGTAATAAATTTTACCCAGATGAGAAGCTTCTTGCCTCTAACACCTCATTAAATATTATAAGTGGATTGTTCATGCTAAAAATACAATAAATGTTGCTGTTTATGCAGTTTTATTTTGAGCCCATTTTCAGTGCATCAAGGATATTATAGTATTTGAGGCCCACATGAAATTGATGGCCTCCTGGTGACACCAGGAGCCTTTGGTCTAGCACTGAGTGGATAATTGTTAACTACAGATGATACGTGCATACATTTTCTGCAGAGCAATTAACCCCCAGCCTACTAGTTACATAAAAAGCTTTGAGTATTATGTCTTAAAGAGTTGAGATTCCTCTTGGACATTTGCAGAGGTGCTTAAAGTGAAAATTGAGACGTTTTCCCCCATGAAGAATTGAAAATTGTTTTCACTCCTTGCTCCTCAGGAGGAAGTTTCTCAGCAGCAGGAAAGTGTCTCCACTCTCCCTACCAGTGTGCATCCTCAACTGTCCCAGCGGCAAAGCCTGGAATCCCAGTACCTGCAGCACAGACTCCAGGTGTGGGCCTTCTCCTTGCTAGTCCAGCTCACTGTGCTTATCCTGAGTCTGCCCTTCTGCAAAGCAGAAACCTGTTTTGCTTGGTATTTACTTAGGGTAGCTGCTTTATTCCTTCTAGGCAGGTAGGTTTGTCTCTTCACTTGTAGTTTCTAGAGACGTGTTCAGACTTAGCCTTATGTTCTGTGTTGGCAGCAGGAAAGGGTTTATCCTCAGGCCCAGGAAAGGATACACTACTGAGTGGGGGGAAAGGGAGACCTGGAGTCTTTGTTTCTAATTTTATGCCTCTTAATGAATAATAAATAAAATAGAAATCTCAAGTCTGCAAAATTTCAACATGGGCTTTCTACATTGGTACATGAAAATCTTAAAAACTGATACAACATAGATCCCATAAAGTATGAATGATTCATTCATTCAGCAGGCACTGAGGCCTTTGCTATCAAGATTTAACTCTACTTTTCTCACTGTTTTTTAATCTCCATGAACCTCACAGTCCTAGAGGACTTTTAGACATAGAGAGGAAGACTGAAGTAGATTACAACTGAGACAGCCCAGGCCTGCTGGCCCGATGTTCTTCTAGGGTCTCAGTGAGCAAGTGTCAGTCCCTTTACCCTGTGTGGATTCTGTAGGATACACTGGGATTCATCCTCCAGGCAGAAGCACAGTCTGATGGCTGCTTCGTAGGTGACAGCATATCGTCATGCTGTCATGTGTTGTTTTTCTGCTCTTCCAGAAGCCCAGCCTTCTGTCAAAGGCCCAGAACACCTGCCAGCTTTACTGCAAAGAACCACCACGGAGCCTTGAGCAGCAGCTGCAGGAACACAGGTGAGAGGCGACAGGCAGTCTTTGGCTGAAGAAGTCACTTACTTTTGTGGAAGTGTTAAGAATGCCGGATGTGTTGTCCTTTCCCACTCGTGTGTGCCACAGTCTCTTCAGGCATGACTGCCACCGAAGATATTCCAGTATCCCCAGAGTACGAGCCCATCAGGCAACAGAAGCCCTCAAATGTGCTTTGTTTTCCTTTTCTGCTACTGTTTCTCCTTTGGGATATGACTAGACCTAAGCTTTCACGATCAGTGGCCCAAAGCAATTGAAGTGGGTTAGACTGCAGAGAAGGCCTCTGTCTTCCGTGCCATAATTCATGCCTGCGTGCCTCACTCTTAGAAGCAGGTTGGCCAAGGTAGAATTACCCTAATCCATCAACCTACAGACACCTGCAGAGGCCAAGGTGTGATTATCTCCCCTTCTAACCACTCAGGATGGGAAATCAGCCTCTCACTTTATAGCGAGAAAAACTCAAGAGTCTTAGAGAAAATGCATTCCTGCTCACTTGAGCACTGTTTGAATTAAGGGGCAAAAAGATGAGATGGACTTTAAGAAACCCCATGATTGGTTCCCACTCTCACTTGTTTTTTCCTGACATGGGAAAGAGAGAAGTGGAGAGCCGAAGCTAATGACTGATATTGGATTTATGTTAAAACTGCCATCACTTGGGAAGATTTAAAATTCTTTCCTTTGGTTTTGCCAATTTAGGCTCCAACAGAAGCGACTCTTCCTCCAGAAGCAGTCTCAGCTGCAGGCATATTTTAATCAGATGCAGATAGCAGAGAGCTCCTACCCACAGCCAAGCCAGCAGCTGCCCCTCGCCCACCAGGAGAGTCCTCCACCGTCTCAGCAGGCGCCCCCGTTCAGCCTGACCCAGCCCCTTAGCCCCGTCCTGGAGCCCTCCTCCGAGCAGATGCAATACAGCCCCTTCCTCAGCCAGTACCAGGAGATGCAGCTGCGGCCCCTGCCCTCCACGCCGGGTCCCCGGGCTCCTCCTCCCCTGCCAGCGCAGCTGCAGCAGCAGCCACCGCCGCCGCCACCGCCACCGCCGCCACAACAGCCAGGAGCTGCCCCAGCCCCCTTACAGTTCTCCTATCAGACTTGTGAGCTGCCAAGTGCTGCTTCCCCAGCGCCAGACTATCCTGCCCCCGGTCAGTACCCTGTGGAGGGAGCCCAGCAGAGCGGCCTGGCGGGGCCAGACTGCCCCCGGAGCTCCGGACTGCAGGAGGCCACCTCGAGCTATGACCCACTGGCCCTCTCTGAGTTACCTGGACTCTTTGATTGTGAAATGCTGGACGCTGTGGATCCACAACACAATGGGTATGTCCTGGTGAATTAACCTCAGCACAGGAAGTGAGGTGGGTCACGTGAAGGAAGACTGTGTATTTCTATTTTTATTCCAGCCTTTAAATTTGAAGCTTATTTTCTTGCCCTCTCCCTAATGGGGAGAAATCAAGTCACCCAACTGGAATCAGAGGGCCTGGCTGGGGTGGATGTTGCTTCCTCCTGCCTCTGTCCCACCGCGAAGTTTTCTGTGGCAAGTGCTGGAACGTAGTTGTAGGCTAAAGCTCACGCCCTTAGGCTGAGGGGAGCAAGCTCTCGAGGGAGGCACCAACTGTTTCTCTAAGAAGAAGACACTCAGACCTAGGTTTTATGCAGAATTACACCAGTTCATTATCAAGGGAAACCTTGGTGAAAGCAGGAAAACTGTGTGCCATTGCATATATATGGGCAAACAAAACAGGCAATATATTTTTCACTGAAGCTGAGCAACAACATGTTGCTTCAAGGCCAATCAAGAATACATAATGAAATTTGATGCACAGGAAATAAAGGAAAGTTGTCACTGAATCATAAGTTCTTAGCTGCTGATGCAAGTTGTCCCCAAGGCTGCCGCAAAGCAGTGGAGCGTGAGCTGTTTCAGGGGCCACTAAATAACAGCTGGTACTGACCCCCGGGACCGGCCGTCGTCTCCATCTGGGAGCAGACAACACACGTCGTGAGAAGGTACCCCTGAGTTGCTGAGTGTCAGAATATACTCAGGGCTCCAAAGATGTCACCCGTAGAACCCACAGGAGACCCACTAATGGAGGCGGGAGGTGAGAAACTCGAGAAGGCTCAAGAGCACCAGCCCCGGGCCAGGAAAGACAGGCTCTTTCTGCAGTCTCTTGTGGAGACTTCTGGTTTGGGGGCAGTTGGTCTCCGGAGGCCCCGTCGTCTCTTTTACAATGTAACAGCTACTCTGACTCACACTATATGTTGCTAGTAGTCTATTGAGCTTTGTATATTTGGACAGTTTCATATAGGGCTTAGAAATTTTAAGGACACGAAAAATGAACTTTTATGTCCCATGTGAAGTGGTAGTGCTGTGCCTTTCCCCCCAGATCATGCTTTAATTCTTTCTTTTCTGTAGAAACCAACAGTTTTCCATTTATGTCAATGCTAAATCCAAAGTCACTTCAGAGTTTGTTTTCCACCATGTGGGAATCAGCATTCTTAATTTCCTTAAAGTTTTGACTTGTAATGAAACATTCAAGTATAACAGCAATATTCAAAGAACCACAGATGTGTTAACCATTTAAGCGGATCATCTGCCAAACACGTTATATGACTAGTAAAACTTAACCAACCCTTACAATTCATTCAGCAAAGTAAGTGAAAACTAGATGCTAAAGCTAGTTAACTATAAACCTACAAGTAATGAGTAATCTGTCATTTGGACAGTAACATCCAGGTGTTACAAATTCAGTATTATTTATAAAGATTATAATTTCTGTCCTTTAGAATGGCTTGTCCTATGAGCAGATGAATGCGTTAAGCACAAAGCATCTTCCTTAAAGCACAAAGAAGAGAGATACTACACTGATGCTGCATCTAGAAAACACCTTTAAGTTGCCTTTCCTCTTTGTAGTAAGTGTCCGACAGGCGAGGGGAAGCATGGAGAACCTAGGGAGTTCCATTCTGGCCCCGCGGCCCCGCCCCTAGCGGCGCTGGTAACTTGCAGTTCTTGTCGCCGCCAGAGTCTGCCCAGTCGCTGGGGCTCCACATCGGTGCCAGGATGCTTTGCAGAGGCCCCGTGCTTGTGGTTGGACTCTGGGTGTCAGCAGGAAAGGGTAGTGTAGGGGCTGTCATTTCTGTGATTTAATAACACACAGTGACAGTCCAGGAAGAGTGAATTAAGTTCCTTCTATGGATTGCTTTTTCCTCCTCGTGCTTAAGATTGATGATTTCGTGAAATAAAGAACATCATTTCATTTAAGAGATCATTTCACTAAGATCTCTAATGTGTTTTAAGTCTTTGCAAAATAAGCTAGTTATAAAACAGGACTTGATTTGTTTAGACTGAAGGAGGATGTTTTCCCAAAATATACTATGCAGGAGTGCTGTAATATTTACGAAATTAAAATGCCTTCCAGATTGAAAATGGGGGCCACTCATTTCAGAACTGCAGGAATGGTACAGTTACAGATTGGCATAAACTCCTGCCCCCCAACAAGGCTGTGAGCTGCTCAGCCCAAGAGATCTAGGTGCTGTGGCAGGAGAGTGAGGCCGACAGAGGAGGGACTGCGGAGAGGCTGCGGGTTGGAAGGTTAAGGGACCCAGAGAGAAATGGGGAAGCGGCCAGCGGCAGCCGGGCCCAACAGAAACCGACAGACGTGGCGGCAGCCGGACACTTGCCTGGTGAAGAGCACGTCCCCTCCTGGCTGGAACCTGTGTTGTAAGCTCTATTTGCGTATCTCATTTATTTCAAGCAGAAATCAATAAATTCCATAACCATCTGTATTTACTGAAATGTAAGCTGGTGAGAGGAGACTGGTTCTGTCGGTCAGTGAGGTGTTTGCTCAGCCCTGTCTGATCATCTCTGTTGTTCTGTTCCCTAATGAGTGACCGACGGAAGCTTCCAAGCAGTTCTCTCTTCATAAATACTAAAGTAACACTACAATGGCTTAGTACCACTCTTTTGATGAGAGGCTACTTTGAAATACTGACTTGCTTTCCAGTCCGTTTCACATTAGCTGTGTGTACACTACTGTATGATAATCGTTAGCTTTATTATCTTGTAAACCAGGCTCCTCTGAAGAGACTTTGGTGAGATGAACATGAGGTAAAAATTTCATTTGGCAAAAAGTGCAATATGTGTGGTACTTTATTTTTTATGTTCTTTTTTTAATCCGGGGGTATTAGTCTCTGCTTTGGGATAAATGCACTAGTTCTGCAATTTCCGGTTGGGCAAGTGTGTCTCTAGTATTTACATGCAACTGATATGCTGGTGCCTGTAAGGCAAATAGAGCGTGTTAACACAACAGAAAGGGGGCGGATGTCCTGTTTTTAAATTCCCAGTGAGCTACGCTGACCATCCCCAGCCACCCCCTTCACACCTCTGCCCCACTAGGCCGCACTGCCCCTTGCCATCTTGGGAACAGGGATGGAGGCAGACAGTTCTCTCTACCAACAGCCTCCAGAACCCACTGGGTGGGGGGACTGTGGCCCACCAGGAGGACCAGAGTTGGGACTCGGGGACTGTTAGTGCAGTTATGGGCAAAACTACTTTTCTGTATCCAACTTTGCCTTCTAAGAACGTCATGGCCCTTTCTCCCTCTGAAATAAAGAACTTCCAGGTGTTTAGACTGTGGCCTGGAGTCAGTTGAGGTGAGACAACAGGAGCCTGGGACCGAACCTCTGGTGAGGTGCAGGGAGGAGGGCGTCGTGAGTGTGTGGTGTGTCCCTTGCATGGGTCCCACAGCCTCTAGTCCAGCCCCAGATTCATCAATACATTGGGGTTGGAGTTTTTCTACTTGGGATTCCATTTAAAAGTCTCCATCAACAGTTACACTTAAGCTCCCTATTGGTTTAAAGAAAATTCATATTCCAGATAACTTTTTCACATTTGACCTCCTTCAGAGACAATACTTCTTAGTGTCACTGTCAACACTGGTCCCAGTGAACAGCTGCTGGATCCCTGTGCCGGGGCTGACCTTGGCTGCATCTGTCCCCCTAAACTGGGCTGCCTCTACTGCCTCCTGGGAAGCCACCCGAGCCGCTCGGTCTCTTTGTGCCTAGACATCAAAGGTAAAAACTGGAGAACAAGCAATAAGTTGGAGTCATTGTATAGGCAGGGAACTTTGATCATTTTGTTACTTCTGGAAATTTTTTACAGAACTTATCTTCAGAATGATGTGTGGAAGACAAGAACAGTATCCTCTGCCTCTGTTCTAAGCTGGACAAAAAACATTTTAAAAATTTATATATCCCTTCTGACAGGTTCCATAGTACGGTCCTCTCCTCCCTGGCCTGTGGCCCAGGGAAGCGGCTGCAATCACAGAGCTCTTTGTCTGCCCCTTGTCAGCAGCAGGGTGAGCTCCAGGCCTTTTTGGCCCTGGAGCCTCTGATCTCCCAGTACCCACTCGCATACTTATTTTACCATTTTTTCCCAATTAAGTAGCCTGGCTGCTTCTGGAAGACTCACAGCCATCCTAGTTGCACCACCATCTTTTGTCCACACCTTCTCTAGGCAGATTTCAACACATTTGGCAGATGGGGGCACACACTAGCGCATAGATTGAGAAACAGACGGCAGGACAGCCCATAGGCTTAGACTTTCGATGGGTCCTACCCAATGGCTTGCCTGTCCACAAGGAGCAATAGCAATATGTGAGTTTACCGAGCACTTTCACAAGTAATCTCTTCGAATCCTCAAAACAACTCTATGAAATTAGTTGGAAAGTTATTGTCCTTATTTTTCACAGCTGAGGAAACCAAAGCTCTTGGGAGTTTGTGTGACTTATCTGAGGTCACAGAGCTGACAAGTGGAGGAGCCCAGGACAAGGACTTGGGTTGACTGCTTCTGATTTTGGTTCTCTAGCTTCTCACTGTGTGAGAAGCCCTCTTTCCCCTTCCATCTGACTCTTCTCGTAAGCAAACAGCTGTATAAACAAAGCCCCCATTTTGGTCAAGCACAGGGTGAATGTGACATTGTTCCCACAACCTCATTCTCCACTTGACAGCCGCCTGGCTTTGCGGGGGGGAGGTGCCCTTCAGGTGACATTGCAGTTGTCCAGGTGGCCCTGCACGGAACAAGGCTGAGGGAGACAAAGACCCCACAGACCGGCCATCCTTTCAGCGTCCAGTTAACTACAGAAGTTTAGGCTCTCGTCAAAGACGTCTAGTTTTTCCAAGTTACACAAAATAATTTCCCATAGAATTATATGATGGAAGGACACATTCCCCCCTCAATTGCCGAGCTGAATTGCATGGTATCAGGCCACTACTGCAGGCCACCAGGTTCAACCCCAGGAAAAGGGGCTGCTCAGAGAAGAGTCACAAACTCAGCCTTTGCCCTGAGGAGGGGAGTAACGTTTCTTTACAGTCAATCCCATCAAGTAAAAGTGCTTATTAGACACTTAGGATTAAAAAAATAACACACTTTATTGAATACTTTGTCTTTTCAGAGCCAAAGTGGGTAGGTAGGGGGAGCGTTAAAAATAGAAGTACAAAACAACATCCTGGAAAAATATGACCCCAAATGGAATAATGTTACATTAGTAAATACAGATAACTGGGCCTCGCCGCTGGCTGTGTGATGCCTGTCTGCTCAAGATTTGCTCAGTCAAGGAAATTCAAGTGGTGAGATCTTCCCACTACTACTGGTAAAAGAAATCTGCCTTCACCAAAATCTCTGAAGGGGAAAGAAGCAGAGAGAACAGGAAGTTTGCTTCACTTCGGGGACTGCAGTTTAAGAAATAAAAGGGATACAGAGATATTTGCACTTTGTAGAAAGGGCAAGATTATTGCTTATTTCTGAAGGGAGGAGGGTGGTTTTGCTGGATGTTTTGGTCTGTGAAAGTTACTTTTGATAAAGTTAATCTAATTGTAGTTATTTTTTTCTGTGTTTTTTTTTTAATTAAAAAAAATTGGTGAGTTCAATAGCTTTGGTATTTTGAGTGCAAATCACAATAGCTCCAATGTGAAAAATAATCAAAGTGTAACCTGTCACTCGATGTTAGAAAATTGCCTAAAATGCAGTGTAATAAATGATCTTTGTACCAAACGGTAATTTAAATGGGGTAATTTTCTGCAAGGAAAATGTACTGTTTTTATGTTTCCAACCCTCTTGAATTAAAATAAAAACAACTTGTTTTCTAAGAGCCTGGGTGATATGAATGTCAGGTTAATGAGATAGGGCCTGGGGTGGAATTTTAAAAGTATGGAAGGTGGCTGTGTTCTCGGAGCTCTGGTGCTCATTTCAGGCTGCAGAAAAGGACAGTGGATAATATATTCTCATTGACGTCAGCAGGGTAAATAATACCTTGCTCTGAATCGCCTGAGTACACGTTGGCCACTGCAGATCGCTGACGGAAGCGCTGCTAACCACAGCCTGCGCGGGGACAGGGCCCCGCTGGGCACTGCCTAATGACTGTTCCTTGCTTCCCAGAGTCTCAGGGCAAAGCCCATCAGCCCAGGTAGCCTGTGCAAGGGCCTTTTGCCACCGCAGGAAGAGGAGGGGAGCAGGCTCGTAAGGCTCTTGTCCGGCCCCCCTGCAAGCTGCAGGCCAGCGGTGGGGAGGGGCTCCAGGCTGCCAGGAAGGCCAGCAAAAGACACTGCTACTTAGTCACAGTGTCACATCTTCTCTGGGGTCTGCCAGGCCTCCACACTGCGCCCATACACACCAGGGACTCCCTTACAGGGACAGGCACCCTTTTGAGACCCAACTCCAACCCCTCAGAGTGCCAGAGAATCCATTTGCTGAGAAGAGCTGCTCTCTGACTCTGGGCGTTTCAGTGCCAGACCCTGAGTGAAAGGGCAGTTCAATCCTGCTTTCTGGCAGCAGGAGCTCAACTGGGATTTGGCGTCCCTCAAACTATTCCAGTTGAGCCCGTGCTATAGAACCGAGACGGTTCCGACCTGAGGGATGGGCTGCTGGCTGCGAGGCAAGGGCACAGCAGGCAGAGCTGACTTGCTGCCGCCCCCGCGCCAGGACGCTCAGTCCTGAGTCCTGTACCCCCTGACCACCCAAGAATTCAGTATCACGGAGTTTCAATTTTTTTTTAAAGGAAAAGCACTACGTTTCAGTAATGATGTTTCGCAAACTTTTCCCTTTCCCACCAAATTTCTCCATTCTTTTTATTCTCTGTTGCCAAAAACAACCCCAATGCCCAGGGCATGGGCAAAAATAACAGACTGGCCAGAACCTCAGTAGCCGGTCAGGTCTCCAGCGCCCCGGGACATCCTGCAGGGCTGCACCCCGTGGGAACCTCAGGCCCTGCACCCCACACCCAGGCCAGGCTCAGGGACAGGACCGGCCGGCGTTGCCCACGCTGCCCAAGTTGTCCAGAGCGCCCCGTCTCCGTGCAGGGTGTGTGTGGACAGGGCCCGAGGCTGCTGAGGGTTCCCAGTCCCTCTGACATGCTGACAGAAGCACTGGGCTCTCGTGCCCACAATCATGTACACAGACACACAACTTGGGACATATAGAATTTCAGGACAGGTATTGATTCCTGGATCCTACAAGACCCATTCATGGCCCAAGGTTAAGGACCCCCGCCCGACTCAGCCTCCACACTGCCGAGGGGATTCCAATCCCTCCCTGGGTGGATCCAGGTGAGAGGGAGCCTCGCGCTCTGCCTGCACCCTGGGCACTTGGAGGAAGTTCTGGGCTTTGTGTACTAAATTCTGGGTGCTATGTGGCTACAATGGAAATGCCACCTGCACAGACCAGAGCTGCCCTGCCCTAGAGGCTGACGACAGCACAGCTCTGCCCTTCTCAGCCAGTGGCTTCAAAGGCCGCACAGCTCTCAGGGGATGGAATATGGTGCATGGATCATCCTAGGTAATGTCCCTTAGGGGACAGATGTGGGTCCTGACTGAAGTGAAGGGGTTGGGCCCTCACCCTGGCCATGGAGCCCATCACTGGCATAGCTGCCTCCGCCCGGGTGTGATGCTGTGACCACAGCTGAGGCAGGGCGAGGAGCTCGCTAGTTGCCTCCAGCCACTGGGCTTCCTCACAAGCCTTCCTGCCGATGCCTCACTCTGAACACGCTACTCGGGGGCTTTCCTAGGGCTGACTGACTCAGAGCTTGTCAGAAATTGGCAAAGAGACCGGGTTCCAAGCCCAGGCGGAACATGTGCTGGGCTGAGCGGCCAAGTGCAGTGCCTGGAAAGGAGGAGGGAAGACACTGCGCCGTGGGACGCCAGCTTCCCTGGAGCTGAGCCCCCAAGACCTAGTGAGGCAGAAAGTTCAGAGAATTTGGGCCTGGAGGAAATGAGGCATTAGGGATGCAGCCTCTTGAAGGGAAAACTGAGTCACTCTCCCCCTCAGGTAGGTTTAGAGAACTCTGACTCAATCTCCCTCCTCACTCCCCAAAGACAAGAAATAAGGGGGCCTGAGATGCCCAAGAAGGGGCCAGACTGAGAACTCTGAACCTGAGGAGTCGGTCATTACCACCCCTGGGCCACCCGCACAGTTGGCAATGGGACACGACTGAACTGAGGAAAAGCCACCAAGGCCTTTCCTCTAAGCACACCATGTAAGGGACCCTGAGTTCACGGCCTCCCGTCTCTCCAGTCTGGGATCCAGTAGAACTGCCTTCTGCTCCCTAGAGAAGCCAAAGTGTTTAGCAGGGTCCCCGTGCCAGCAAAGTGAGGGCCAAAGGGCAGGCAGGCAGTGGGAGGGAACCCAGGGATGAAGGGGCCAGGCAAGGAGCAGGGCTGGGGAACACAGGCACCCACCCCTAGGAGAAGCCACCCTGGCCAGGAAGGCCCTCCAGGGAGGGGGCTGCCTACGCCTTCTGTCTGGGAGGCAGCAAAGAACCTCTGACCAAGTCTTCAGCCTCTGGCAGCTCCCAGCACTGCCACTAACTTGGGCAAATCACTGTAAAGGCTTGTTAGCGCCAACAGGAACTGGAAACACTGGCTGGCTGACTTAACTCTCAGGTTTTTGTTTTGTTTTGTTTTTTAGAGACAGGGTCCTGCTCTGTCACCCAGGCTGGAGTGCAGTAGCAAGATCAGAGCTCACTGCAGCCTCCACCTCCTGGGCTCAAGTGATCCTCCTGCCTCAGCCTCCCGAGTAGCTGGGACTACAGGTGTGTGCCACCGCGCCCGGCTCTTGGCTCCCACGTTATCATGAGGTCCAAATGCAGCCTGGCATGGCACTGCTCTCAAACATGAAGCTTCCCAAGTCCCCCCAAATGGCTTATCATAGTATCTCATCCTGCCTGTCCTGCTTTAGCTCCTGACTGTCCCCACACTGGACGTAGAAAATGGCTGCTTGCTGTCTGGGAAATCTCTCTTCACAGATGTAACGGTGGTTGTCCTATTCTGACCACCTGCTCCAGGTTAAGAACCAAGAACTTTGACCCAGGATTTCTGAATTTTCAGAAATGAGTTCTGGGTAGCACTAGCCGTCGGTACCATAAACATGAGAACATCCTTAAGAATCTATGTCCCATCTAGGAGGCCTTTTTCATCCCCAACTTTTAGGCCAAACTCCTGGGTGAAGATGGGTTGGAAGGCCCGGGGGGCCTCCCCGTGCAGACAGCTGCTCAGTTTCCAAGCCCCACAGTGGGGAAGGCACTGAAAGGCCAGAGCCTGAGGACACTGCTCCAGCGGGCCCTGTGACCAGCCTACTTCTGACGTGTCGGTGGACTTCGGGATCCAATTCGCTTAGCTGGAGGCCACTGGGGATGGGATCAAGTATCCCTGGGCTTTGGCTTTTTTTTTTTTTTTTTTAGATAGAGTCTCACTCTGCTGCCCAGGCTAGAGTGCCATGGTGTCAGCCTAGCTCACAGCAACCTCAAACTCCTGGGCTCAAGCAATCCTCCTGCCTCAGCCTCCCCAGTAGCTGGGACTACAGGCATGCACCACCATGCCCGGCTAATTTTTTCTATATATTTTTAGTTGTCCAGCTAATTTCTTTCTATTTTTAGTAGAGACGGGGTCTCGCTCTTGCTCAGGCTGGTCTCGAACTCCTGACCTCGAGCGATCCTCCCACCTCGGCCTCCCAGAGTGCTAGGATTATAGGCATGAGCCACCGCGCCCGGCCAGGCTTTGGTTTTTGTTGTCAGTCCTCAGGCTGGACTCAGCCTCCTGTAGTCTTTCTGGGTTCGAGAGAACTAATCCTCTGGCCCAGAGTTCAGGCCCTTGAGGAGCTTTTCCTGGAAGGACACAGACAAGCAGCTCTTTCCCCGCTCCTGGAAGCTGGCTCCAGTATGAGCCAAGGTAACTGAGCTGCAGGGTGGTCCCCACGTCAGGCTGGCCACAACAGCCTGGTTCACCAGCAAGAGCGGGTTTAGATGCAAAGAGACAGATGCCAGAAGGCACAGGCCAGAGACCCTAGGGGCCCAAGTGACTCTCTGAGTTTGGGGAAAAGAAAGAAAACAGAGCCGGGTGCAGTGGTGTGTGCCTGTACTCCCAGCTACTCTGCAGGATGAGGCAGGAAGATCACCTGAGCTCAGGAGTTCAAGGCAGCAGTGAGCTATAACCACACCACTGCACCCCAGCCAGGGTGACCAAGCAAGATCCTGTGTCAAAAAAAAAAAAAGATAAGAGGAAAAATCAGAAGTAGAAGCAAAAGTAGAAGGAACAAGGGACACAGAAGGTGAGGTCTTGGCTGAGACTTGGGGTGCAGGGGCTGCCTCTGGTCAGTGTGTGTGCAGGACAAACTGTTTGGATGGACAGAAAAGAAAAGGCAGAGGAGGGCGGACTCAGTAAGTCAGTGTCTGCAACCATTATTTATGGATGCTTTCCTTGATTTTAGTCTCCAAACCTAGGCTCGGTATGGAGACTGAATGTCCCTCACAGCTGCTCCTTCCTGCAATAACAAGACTGACATCACTGTTGTCAGGGAAATGGTGTTTTGATTAAAATCATGTGACAGCTACTTCGTGATTCAATAAACAAATCCCCTGTTAACCCTTGTCTGACGGAGGCCTGCCAGCAACTCTGCCAGAGAGCAACTGGCGGCAGAGCAGCGTGTGGGAGGTGGCCCACGGCGCTCCCTGGCGGGTCCTGCATGGAGGGACGCACGCAACTTCCAGCACAGACACCTCTGCAGGCTGCAAGGGCGCCAAGGAGGCACGCTTCACCCAGGGGAACTGGTTCTCACCCCTTGGGCCGCTTTTTTCTTGGACCTAGTGGTGGCAGGCCTAGCCCGGAGCGTCAAATGGCTCCCTGAGGCTGAGGACTGGGAGTTCCCAGGGCTCTCCACAGCTAGGCCGACACTCACCCCATTTGGACGGATTGGCGAGTTTGCTATGCACCATAGGCAGTGAGGGGTTAAGAACGATTTCTGGTTTGCAACTGGATGACTTCCTGGATCACTCACTTGGCTGCTGGCCCCTGACATGAAGGGCTCTGCCTGGCAACAGCCAATTCCCTTTCCATCTCACCCTCGGGTCATTTTCCTTAAGTGAAACAAATGCAGGGAAGGCTCCCTGAGTCACCAGGCAGGGGATTTTCTGGATTAAATGAACTGCAGCCTCAGAGGCCTAGCAGCACCAGGCCCCCATCCTGGAAAAGAGTCCCAAGTAGATACGACGGAGCTGGGGGAGATTCACAACCACCTGAAAAATAGAGATGACGGCACCTGCCACCTAGGGTTGTTGTGAGGATTAAAAGGGAGTTGGTCAAGTGCTTGACAAGGTGCTGCGCAGTTACCGAAACCCAAGGAATGGCAGCTGATGCCGTGTCCTCAGCTTGGGGAAGGCCCAGCCGGGGGCCTTCTTCAGAGCCGAGCGAGTGGGCCATGGGGAGGCCACCTCGTGCTCCACGCTCGTATCAGGTGCATACCATGCGTTTAATGGCATGAGCAGTTGGCCCTGAAATTGTAGGAAAACATAACTCCTTTCTTCCCCTTTAAGTCTATGGTTTAGGTCTGAAAAATATAACACCATCCCACTCTTTCAGCCAAGCTCTCTTCCCTAAGGCCAAGTTCTATGAAGTGGACGTGAGGACACGAAGGACGGGCCACCTCAGGCATCTGTCTGTCAGGGTCCCGGGCCTGCGAGGCTGCCAGCAGCAGTCACCTGCACCTCTCCCAACACACAGCTGCCGTAGGATCGGCTGGGGCTGCCGGGGACAACAGTGTGCAGCCCGGCAGGAAGGTGAGAACACTCTAAGATACATGACTGCAGTTCAGGGCCTGGACAACTGGGAAAACCGTTCTTGTGGCCTCGGTTCACATAAAATGAAAAGCCATGAGATTTAAAAGGCAGACTTTTGGATGTCAGAATTTTTACTAAGCAAATCCACTGGAGTGGGTGTGAGACTGCCAAATTCTTCCCAACAAACTAAATGCAGCCTGACATCAGCACGAGGAGGCTCGGCCTCTCTGTGCTCCTTTTCTGAATGTATCTGCAAATCATAAATCACCTCCTGATGACTGGCCCTGGGGCAGTGGCCAGCACCAACTTAGATTGCTGACCTGAACCTTTTGTACACCTTCTCCATGCAGAGTGGCACCCAATGGGGCTTATAAAACATTTGAACTATTACACAGAAAAACTTGACAGAAACTATTTTCATCTTGAATAGAAACAACCACCTGAGAAGAACTGTAGCAGATCACCTTCTATACACCCTGAGGGAGATGGAAGTAGCCCCTGCCTGTGAGCACCTCTGACCTCCATCCGCAGCCTGGGCCTGGCTGTCTCTGACGGGCGAGATGAGAGACGGGAGAGACCTCAAGCCACAGGAGTGACAGAGGTCGGGACAGCGAGCCCACTCCTAGTAAAATATTCCCACGATGCAGACAGCAAAACAGAGCAAGTGGCTTCAAAAATATACCCTCCTGGCCCTTAAAATGCGCTGCCCCCTTGGGCACAGAGAAAGAGGTACTGCTCCTGCCTGTCCCGCTGCAACTCCCTCGGCACCAGACCACACTGACTGCCCTCAGCCCTGAGAGGGCAGGACTCGGCCCCAGGCTTCTGAGGCACTTACCTTCCCAGTGTCCTCTCCAGGTACTCTGGGTCTCAGGAAGTGGTTCTTTTCAGCCCCAGGGGCGCTGGGCGCGTCACTGTCCTTCACAGGAAAATCTAGCTTCCTCAGCCTTTGTGCCACCACTAGAGATACAGACAGCGGTGCTGTAACTGTCCCTGCACAGGCACGTCCCTCCCCAGCCCGCTTGTACCTCCTGGCCGGTACCCCCTCGGTTGTTCCAGCACCAAGATGGGAAGCCCAGCAACCTAGGAGGGCAGGGCCCCTGCACAGAGAGCTGACTCCACTCAGGACCCTACTTAGGGCGCCTTCCCTCAGGAGCCCACAGAGTGCTGCCCCACGGGGCCTCCTGGTGCCCAGCTGGGTGCTTCCCCACATCCTGGTTATGAACGGCCTACAAAACCCCTGCCAGACAAAAAAGGCCCAGCTTCTTTCAGAACTAATAATACCAGCTAAGAGAACCACTCTGGAGAAAGAAATGACTTGGCTTTTCTACGCAATGAGTAATTAAACTCTCTTCATCCTCCAGAAGATTTCCATCTCAACTGAACATTATGTAATTTCCTGGAAACAGCAGGCTCGTGGAGGCAAACGGGATAGTCAGACTATTCTAGGTACAGAGAAGACTGGAGACATGTGAGGGAATAGGAAAGAGAGGAGCAAGGCACTGGATTGAAACGAATACTGGAGAATCAAACGGAAACAATTACATAACATCGGCCGGCCATCACCTCATCTGTTACAGCAAGGAGAACATGAGGTGACAGGGCCTTCTCCCCCTACAGTTTTATATCCAAGCAGTGGGGAAACGAGGCTTTAAGATAAGAGTGTCACAATAAAGAAAAGTCAGAGGAATTGAAGCAAAAGGCAAGAGGATAGGACAAGTACCCAACTTGTTTGGCTGCCCTGCCATCCCTGGGGGGGATGAAACCAATGTGATTTCTATAGGAAAGTACCAGACTTTCAGCTTAGTGACAACACAGCGGTTAATGAAGGAACAAAAGTGCAACAAGAAAGCATTAACACAGCTTAATCACTGGGTCAGCAATGACATGTTTGTTTCCCCTGGAGGTCTATGTAAACAACTTGGACGGCAGCCCTCTCTGCTGAGTCAGACGTTGTCCAGCAAAGACCCCCAGGGGCCCTGCATCATGGTGGCCAAGCTGTGGTATTTCTGTGAGCAGAGGGCTGCCCATTATTTCAACAAGGCCTCACCAGGCACCACATATTAACCTTTTTTTTCTTATGAAACAAGATGTATCTTTAGGTTCACATCTTCTTGGCAGCACAGATGGAGAAACAAGATCTGGTCTCTTAAACCTGTTGGGGTAAATCCCACACAAATTGTAGAAAGAAACACAAAGGTGGATTCCACTGTGGCTGAGACATTTTTATTGGCATAGGTTATGTGTGTGTGTGTCTCTGCTTTACTTTCCTAATCAACCAAACAATTGATGGAAACTTACTAGGATGAAAAACAACAGCAATGTATGCTGAAGGCAATCAGAGAAATCCACATAGAACTGTTGCCTAAGCCAGGGGACTGGAGAAGGGCCACATAAAGCTTGTTTCCTAAGAGCAGAAAAATCTTTAATTATGTCGATGAGAAAATGAGATACAATCTGGTACTTTTGATGACTTGTTCCACGCATGCAACACACCAGAGGACAGATTTTAGAAATTCATTCATAGAACACATTTTTATTGAGCACCTATTATGTACACCAGACACTGTTCCAGGTACTGGCGATACAGAAGACAAAACAGACAAAAATCCCTGCCCTTACAGAACTCCTAGAGCTTATATTCTAGTGAAATCAAGATACGAAAACTAATCCATGGATAAAATCAACTAAAGAACAACTCTTAATAGTTAACAAAAGGATTCCCTATTACTTAAGTCAGAAAGAAACAATGAAGTCCCTCACCATGACTCCCAAGAGACAGGGCCCTAGCTGAGCTCCATGACCCATGCTTGAGCAATCAAGAGCTATTGTCTCTCCCTTAAACAGTCCATGCACAGGGTTCCCCAGGGGGGTACACAAGGGCCTCTTAAGTCTATCCCCAAACCAATGAAAATGGCATATCCAATAAAGAGTAAAGCAATGGTTCCAATGCAAATTGTTTCAAGCATCAAGACAAAGTCTCTCACATATGAAATTCAATGAAGAGAAACATAACTTGCAGGTCATAATAAATAAAGAACCATGAAACTAAAATTTAAAATGTTTATAGCATAATAGTTTAAGACATTAAAATGAGAGTGTAGAAAAAGACTTTTTCTTAGGAAAATATTTAATCCTTGGCCCAAAGGTATAAAATGGAAACTTACTACAAGGTAATTTGGCAGTCTAAAATGCAGGCAGATAACTTCTGATTTAAAATTTCTGTTCTGTTTTTCTAAGGTATGACAAAGTTAAAAGTATTTAGTCAACTTGGTTTTATATAATTATTTAATGTGCAAAGTTTTATAGGAGTCTTTTGGACCTTCAAAAACCAGAACAGGGCTCCCGAGATTTAAGAGGTTGTAAATGAAATCAGCAATTCAAAAACCAAAATGAAAACAAGCAACTATTTAACAAGATGCACAGAGAGAAAAATAAGCTACAGTAAAACCTCATTAACTAGAATTCATTAGAGGTAAGGTCAGTTCGATTACGTGAAATACATAAATTTTTTTTAAAAATTTAACTTCTCCACAGAATACATACATATGTATGAATAAAGAGTAAACTGAATGTATCTTTTTAAAAAGGTGTGGCCTCCTACAGATTCTCATGGAAGGTCTTATATGATTAAAAAGACTGATACTTGGCATATCACAGGGTAAATGGCTGCTTTTTAAAGACGGCTTTAAAACTGTTTAAGTAGTTCAAATGGCTTTCTTAAGTGCTATTAATTTGCTTCAGTAAACTCAGGTTAACTCATTATCTTAAATTTCAGAATTAATGAGGTTTTTACTGTAAAGTAGAAAAACAAACACTTCAAATGATAAGATTCCAGCATCACCCATACTAAAAATATAGCAATGAAACTTCAATTTGGAAAGCTACTGTACAATGTAGCAATGTAGCAAGGACCAGATGTTAATACTCCTGAAAACAGAACCAAGAGGAGTAGGAAATCTACTCAGTATTATACCTGTGGTTGTTCCTATACTCATTTGAAACATAAAACTGCAATCTTACAATGAAATAGAACTCCTGCTTACTAGGAAGCACTAAAATAAAAGTTTCTAAGGAAAGAGAGAAGTATTTTTGAATACAGTCACAGTGGTAAGCTGTGGAAATTAAGTGTCAACATCACACATTAGCAGCAAGATGCATCCACACTAAAGGCTTCTGAATGACATGATTACAGTCAAAATCAAGCAAATACAAACCAAAACAACCAATACATTAACCCTGAGCTTCCACATTCCTGTTTCATGACCCCAATGCAGACCATCATAATCCAGGAAAATGTGGTTTTCACTATAATCAAGTCTCAATGTATCTCCCAAATAGAAAATGTATGCAGTAAGTTATTCTAAACATGTACATTTAACTATGGAATCATGGAGAGACAAACAGATATATGTAAACATCAAGAGAATCACTCCACTCCACGTCTGGATCCAAACCCATCCAGGCTCTGCCCAGAATATTAAGTGGCCGGGGCCTGACTAAACAGTGAGGATGCAGGAACCCTGATGGTGCCAGATAAAGCATTAGGACACAGTCGAGATGACTGTACCAAGTGTCAGGAATTGATTAATAAGAATGGGTTTTAAATAATTCTCCCAACAAGGAAGAGCAGTAAAAAACAATCCCATTTCATCTTTAAAAGAATCAAGTCACTGAAATTTGATTTCTTCTAAGTTGCTGCCATTTGCTTGGATGAGATCTTGAAGGTTTTCCATATTTTCGCCACCCAGTTTAAGAACACAATGTCTAGAAGTCTGTGATAAGAACTTTGTAAAGGCTTTTCCCTCCTGTTCCTCATTATGCCAACGCAAGAACTGGAAAATTCCAAACAAAATCAGGTTAGTGGTACAGAAAGTTCATGAACGATCTATGTGAATATTAAGCATGACAACAATGATCCTAAAGCATGACACTAAGAACTTCTCATTGTAGTCATTTTCTTTACTCTGCCAAACCAGACGTTAAACTTCAAAAACTGATTCAAATCCAAACTAAAAATTGCTTTTACCAGTAAGAAGATCATCTTCCTACCCAGTCCTAGACATGGAGCTGAGGAAATGGCCTGCTCACTTATGAGAGAATGGTAGGCCAAGAAGGTTCTAACAAAGAGGGCACCAGCATTCCAGGAATTCACCACCTTCCCTATCTCCCGTAATGCTTACCACCCACCCTGCCCACTTAACACCACTCACATAATAGGGATAAATCTCAGTTAACCAAAACATAGGATGCAAGGCAGAAAACGGAAATACATACCACTTATAGCTTCCTGTGCAAAGTATTTGACATCCATGTCTTCATCTTGACCTAATTTCTGCAGTACCGGCTTAACTTCCCCCTGCAAAGCACTGAAAATCAAAAGTGTTACCTGTGATGGACAGTCTAGTGGGCCAGAGAAGTCCTTTATGATATATGTGCTCTATGGTAATTTCTGAAGTCTAAAATTTTAAAAATATTTTAAAACACTTATAAACTTGACAAATATTCAAAATAATTTCTAAAGAAGTTCTCAGCAAAATTAGCTTCAGACAATGATCTACACATATCCAGAACTTAAACAGAAAAGTCAGAGTGGACATCATCAAAAAAGGTTGCTGAAGTACTTTATTGTTTTCTTAATTTAAATAAACTCAGATCTTAAGTGAAAAATCACTGAACACAATTTTAGCTATTATTCTCCACTACAAGGTAAAAGTTAAAATATACTTTAAAAACAAGAATAACACTAAAATCTTACTTGGTGTCTAGTATTGGTCCAATTTTTTGTAGAGATTTGGCCACATTGAAACGAACATTTGCTACTTGGTCTCCTGCCATTTTTAATACGATCGGCAGCATTTGCTTAGTGGTTATTTCTTGACCACAGGTTTCAGACAGTGCCTAGAAAAATAAATAAGATGGCACATTTAAAACTCTTATTAGTTTAAAAAATCCAAAAATCTAATGAGACAAATTAATATTTATAAGAAAATATAATAATTGACCGACAAGAAAATACTTCTAGTTTGAGCATCCAAATGAGGGACACAAGGCAGCAAAGAATCTGAAAATTAGACCAGAATCCACAACTAAACTGCAACTTTTAATATACTACCATAGATTTTTAACATGAATTTTAAAATTGACATTTTCTCTTATCTCCTATCTAAATTAATCAGTATAAGCAATATATTCCAAAGAGAAAACAGTATTCAGGATTCAGAAATTGTTGTTAACAAGTGCTTTAATCCCTTAACTTAGTAATAACAGCTACGTTATACTTACATTAATGCAGAATAAAGTGGTCATTCTATGCAAGTAATTAGGATCATTTGCCATTACTAACACTTTCGGAACGATGGTATTTTGGGCCCACTCTGTACCAAACTTCTGAACTAGTTTCATGAGGTTGTTGGTGGCAGCTTCTCGGATGGCATATACTGTAGAAGAGGTCAAAAACACAGTTTCATACTGCTTACTGCTTTATAAACATAACCTAGTTTACTTACATCAGCATCAAACATGGACTAAAAACAAAACCTCTCTGCAAACACTCCACATAGACTCACACTGCAATGACAAGCATGCTCAGCCACGATGCATAATATACTACTTTGTTGTTGTTATAGTTTCAAAATGTATATGTCCAAGGCAAGGGATACAAGGAGCTCATTATATGCATCATCAATTAATTAACAAATATGTGTGACTACTGCATGCTACTTGTTACAAAAAGAATACCGGCCAGGCGCAGTAGCTCACGTCTGTAATCCCAGCACTTTGGGAGGCCAAGGTAGGAGGATTGCTTGAGGCCAGGAGTTCAAGACCAGCCTGGGCAACATAACAAGACCCCATCTCTACAAAAATAAGAAAAATTAGCCAGATGTGGTGGCATGTGCCTGTAGTCCCAGCTACTTGGGAGGCTGAGGGGGGAAGATCTCTTGAGCCCACTGAGCCTAGGAATTGGAGGTTACAGTGAGATACGATTATACCACTGCACCCCAGCCTGGTTAACAGACCAAGACTCCGTCCCTAAAAAAAAAAAAAGATACTTGTCCTCAAAGGTCATGTACTCTCATCAGAGAAATGAAACCAAATGCACTCTTGAGAAGTCACATGGCGTTAGACCAATTATAACGAAGTATGGCACTGTGAAGTGAAGACTGCAGAGAAGAGTGAACAGGGAGGTCTGGGAAGGCTTCAGGAAAGAAACAGAAACCTTGCACTGGGCAGTGAAGACTAGGGAGGATTTGTATAAGTAGAGAGAAGAGGGGAGTGATTCCTGGAAAAGGTAGAAAAATGTACCTAGGACACAAAGGAAAAAACTGAAGCCTGTGAGACTTTAAGGTTAGACAACTGTCTGTGGATGCAGACCACAGAGCATCTTGAAAGCTAAACTTAGACCTGATTAAAAAAACACTGATGGATTTTTAAAGCTAACATGTGACCCAATGGCCAATGTAGCATTTTAGCAGAATTATTCAAGCAGCATCAAGACCAATGGGTCCCAGGAGTTTGAGGTTGCTGTGAGCTAGGCTGACAGCACAGCACTCTAGCCCAGGCAACAAAGCAAGACTCTATCTCAAAAAAAAAAAAAAGAAAGGAAAAAGTAAAAAAGAAGACCAAGGAGAGGAGAAAGACATCCAGGAGACTATGTAGAGGACACTGTGCTTATCTATACAAGGGCAAATTAAGAACTTCAGACCGACTTGCTTCTTCTCCATTAAAAACGTTTAGGCTGAGATAAGACATCAAACGCCTTCTGTAAATAAATGTGCCTTAAGATCTAATAATTCCCTACAAGATCATTTATCAAAGGCATAATAGATAATAAAGGTCTGAGCTACTATCTTCTCACAATTAGCTGCTATATACAGCAATGAACAAAGACAAGCCTGGTGTCAATTCACAGATCCAGTAACACTCAAAATCAGGGCATAGATAAGTCGAGGGTGGTAGGTACTGATTCTGTGTTCCATTTCTCTCACCAGGTGGGCCCAATCCTCCGGGATTATCAACAGGAAGGGCAGGAATAGCTACCCATGCCACAGTCCCAATCCTAGACAATTTATACAAGCCTTCAGACAAGAACTATCCAGCTTTTCCCAGTCCTTGGATTCTTCTGGGCAATGATGTTGAGAACAGGTGAGACAGCATAGAGGTGTAACAACACATCTTATCACCAACACTTAAACTGACCAGTCTAAGGAAGAAACAGGCCGTCAGTAATATCCAGAAGCACTCTCTACGGAGCAAGTTAAAGCCAACTGTTTTACCCATAGCACAGATTCTTTCTTTTCACATCCATAGTCTTTTTGTCTTTGACCCAACTCCCATTCTCTCCTCCCCTTAAGATGGAGCCAGCTAAAGCATGTGTCTTCTCTAATTAATTACTGTTTTTTAATACGTTTGAGCTTTTTCTTATCATCATGTCATTACCATAGCAAGGGAGCCCACTGCCAGAGTAACCAGAGACTGGGCACACACCTGCTCAGCCTTGACCAAAACCTTAGCTGCCCTGAACTCTACTTGGCCAGATGCCTACTATGTTCTTGGCTCCTCTCAATTCTGTTGTCAAAAGAATGCAAACCATTCTACAGTGCTGCCTGTTTTCTCTCCTTGTCTTTCTCTCTCTCTCTCTCCCTGCCCCCCCCCCGCCCTTTTCCCCTCAAAATCTGGCTGACTTGCAAGGTTTTTTGAATGTTTACCTCACTCTGCGCTCACTAACTTTGATACTTTCTCCTATAAAAAATAAATTCCCCTTCTAAATTCCTCCCTCTGATCAATACTGTCCACTCAACCACAGGAATATAGGTAATACTTTCTTTCTTATATTTCCCTCGAGTTTTGAGAACACTCTTTTACTAGTTTAACAACCAGGAGAAAAAGTTTCAAAAACTCTGATCAGTGATCACTATATACTGCTTATCTAAAAAGCAAAAGCAAAACAACAACAAAAGCCCCTGTGATTAATTAAGCATAGAACAATTTCAGAGCTGCCATTTCATTGATTCAAAGAATGCCTGCAGTTCCCACATCAGCAGTGAAATAAACAAGGGTCTCTCCTGCTCCCAAACTGGAAGAAAAAAATCAGAAAAGAGGAAGGAGTAATTAAGTTGTATAGAGAGAACAATCCTACAGAGAAAGGGTGTCAGGAATTTAATTCTTTGTGGAATATTTATACTTTAAAAGATCCTCAGAATAAAAGTCTTTTTTTTTTTTTTTTTTTGAGACAGACTCTCACTCTCTTGCCCGGGCTAGGGTGCCATGGCATCAGCCTAGCTCACAGCAACCTCAAACTCCTAGGCTCAAGCAATCCTCCTGCCTCAGCCTCCCAGGTAGCTGGGACTACAGGCATGCACCACCATGCCCGGCTGATTTTTTCTATTTTTAGTTGTTTGGCTAATTTCTTTCTATTTATAGTAGAGACGGGGTCTCGCTCTTGCTCATGCTGGTCTTAAACTCCTGAGCTCAAGCAATCCTCCTGCCTTGGCCTCCCAGAGTGCTAGGATTACAGGCATGAGCCACCGTACCCAGCCAATAAAAGTCTTCATCTAGAATCTAGCTTTCAAAAAACGTATAGAGTGATTTGCTGGGATGTGCCATTCCCACTATTTATCAGAAATAATATAAACATTTTGTTTTCAAAGAAAGAAGACTTTCTTTACCATGATTTGCCAAATTTAAGTTTTATTTAAAAAGAAAAAAATAACAGGACATAAAAAGGTAACTTTAGGGAAGAAAAAAAAAAAGAAGTCTTCACAATCTAGTTTGAAAACACTGGAAGTATTCACATATATAAGCTTTTGCAGATTTTCACATACTTTTCACACCTTTCCTCTTCACATTCAATCATATTATCTCTCATATGATACAAATAGGCCTTTAACAAAACCACCTATATGTATAGCCAGACCCAAATATCCTCATTCCTCCCAAATATGCAAGCATAAGCACCCACAGATGAACAAAGACATATACTTAATACATACATAAAGTATATATAAGATACTGTAGAACTGAAACAGGATACCTATTGTATCCACCACCAAAATATGGAACCAATGCTCAAGAACAAGGTCACATGAGCTCCCAGGGGCACTCATCAGAACAGGTCCAAGGCTACAATGAAGCTGCCAAGTCTGGACCTGGGACCTGGTGCAGAGGGTTCACCTTCCACTCACTGCTGGCTGGTATGCAGCTACCTAAGACCTCACCAGAAAGTCACTGCTCATTCCTGCTGTCCTACCTACCTGTCCTGAGCTCGTACCCTCCTAGCATTGTAGCAGTAGTCAGGATGCAAGCAGGAAGCCTTCCTTTCACCAAAACCAGAAATCCAGACCCTCTCTAACATAGGGCACAACTGGTGTCTCCCATTCCTAAGAATCCTGTACTGTCCCACTGTATATGATCTTCCCTCTGTCACCTCAAAAAAGCCAAGTAGCCATTTCTTCCAACCTAGGCCTTTCATCTGACTCTAATCCCTGTCCAACCTAGTCTACAGTTGAAGACACCAATAAGTGCATGGTCAAACAAGATCCTGGAATAAAGGAGTAAGGAGATACATAAAAGAGATACTGTGAAGATAACGTAATAGAATGAGCAAGAAACAGGACAAAGAGATTGATTAATAGAGAAAATAAAATTTAAGATAAAAAACCTGGCAGTAATGTCAGATTTGTATTCAGAGGACTGGACTTTAGGGCAAATAACTGGTTGGATTGGGATTCCTTTTGGAAATGAAATGTATGAACATAATGGGACATCTGCAAAATCATAGGCTTTCCATAATAGTCCATTTTCAACTTATCTACTCACCATGGTCCACAAGCCAGGCCATACATAAAGAATTCAGCTTTTCATCAAAGAATTCCACACCCTATGGATATAGAAGATTCTATTAATACACATCTCCAAAGTTTAGAAACCAAGATGACCTATTATATTACACCAAGGTTACCTGAAGGCTAAAAAAACACTTGTTTCCAAAAGAAGCTGAATTCATGAGACAGTCAGAAATGTCATTGGATTTACAAACAAAATATAAATCTATCTTATTGGATAGAAATCGTATAAACAAAGAAAAGCATAAGTGAGATGGCACAAGCCCTACTAAGTAGGAAAGAACAGGGTGGCCAGAAGCCAGATACAACAGTACAGGAGAATAAGAAGAATACAGTGTGGGTGGTCAGCCATGTAAAATTTAGATTACTTATAAAAATGAAAATATCTGTCAATAATATTAATGATTCCCAATTGTGTTCCCCTTTTGGTTAATATCATAACAAATCCTTAAGAATGAAGCAACTGACATCAAGACATAGAGATATCCCCAATTAAAGAGAGTATTTCTGGGATGCTGGGATAAAGCACTGGAGGGAGAGTAAAGCATGAACAAAACAGGGGAAGCAGCCCCAGCAGGGAGTCACAGGTGAGACCCGGAGCACAGAACCATCCTGGCTCTCCCAGCCCTGCACCTTTTGACTGCCAACAGGTAGCCCCTTCAGCACAGGTTGGAGACCAGCTCCAGGAGCTGATTTAAAAAGACTTCTCAGCCCTGGGACTTGTGCAGCATGTGGGTAAACGCTGTGATATGTATTTTCCTAGTGCCTCCTTTCTGGAGTGTACATGTTTATAGTCTTGCTTCTTTGAAATTCTAAGAAGTTCCTGACCAGTGATTATATATTGTAAATAAAGAGATACAATAATATCAACATTATAATGCTTCAAAAACTGTGACTGACTATGACTAAACAGTTTTATATGAACAGATCATTATAACCACAAGTTCTGCCATACACTTAGATTACCATGTCAGCTCTCAAAGACTTCTTTTTCATTTTAGGTGGAGGGTTTTTCCTTCAGTCTTAATTAACTTTTATTTTCCAATTTTTTGTGGTTTAACTTCACATTTACTCACCATGGTCCACAAACAAGGCCATACATAAAGTCTTGAGAGAATTTTATAAATTGACTATCTGATAGAAAAGTCTTTACAGACAAAGAAAAAATAAGGAGAATAGATATACTGACAAGAGGTTGAAATGTAAAACAAAATGTTCATGACTGAGGCACGTTACCCCTACCAGACTGGTAACATGTCAGCCAAAGGCATCACCTGGTTTGCTTCCATACTGCTCTGCATAGCTAGCAACCCTTGTAGACTTTCCAGGTCTAAAAGGAGCAGAAATTGAAAGAAATGGTACTAAAATTCACCCTCCCTTGCGGACATTTGTTTCAGTCTTCATCAAACCAGTTAACCACTGCTGCTTTCCACCCTGAAGGGGTTGATCCATGACAGTCACCAGTGAAGAGAAGATCCACAGCATTTGGGAGTGACAGAGGAAAAGTGTGACAAGACAACTGGGTGACTCTATTAGCGATGTACTTTTATCTTTGGCATTCATTTTGAAGAATGGGACACTTCAAATTTTATAAAACATATAATGCCACAGACATCCACAAGACGCATGTTTCCTGGCTATTTCTTGAATTAGCAACACAAATTCAGTTGTCCAAGAAAAATAAAGAAATCCCACATGCTGTGATCTGAAAGGAATGGAAGTGGGGGTGAGGCAGGGAAAACAAACTGTAGTATGTCAGCAGTAAAATGACATAGCATGAGCTTTCTCAAAAATATTCCGGTATTTATTTGTTCAATAATCAACAAATGTTAGGTGCCTAATTCATGACAGGCACTATGATAGTGGAAATAAAACCGTGAACACAGTCCCTGCTCTAAAAGGGATCACTTGTTTATCCCCTCAACTAGATTGTAACAGACTATTACAAATACTCTGTAATAAGTGCTACCAAACAAGGGTAAGGGTATTTCAAACTTAGAAGTGGGCCAGGCGTGGTGGCTTATGCCTGTAATCCTAGAACTCTGGGGGAGGCCAAGGCAGGAGGACCGCTTGAGGTCAGGAGTTTGGACCAGCCTGAGCAAGAGCCAGACCATCTCTACTAAAAGTAGAAAAATTAGCTGGTAATAAAAATAGAAAAATTAGCCAGGCATAGTGGTGCACACCTGTAGTCCCAGCTAACTCAGGAGGCTGAGGCAAGAGGATCACATGAGCCCAGGAGTTTAAGGTTGCAGTGAGCTGCGATGACAATGATGCCACTACACTCTACCCAGTGTGTCAAAGCAAGACTCTGTCCTTAAAAAAAAAAAAAAAAAAACAGGCCGGGCACGGTGGCTCACGTCTGTAATCCTAGCACTCTGGGAGGCCAAGGCAGGTGGCGGGTGGATCGCTCAAGGTCAGGAGTTTGAGACCAGCCTGAGCAAGAGCCAGACCCCGTCTCTACTAAAAAAATAGAAAGAAATTATCTGGCCAACTAAAATATATATAGCAAAAATTAGCCGGGCATGGTGGCGCATGCCTGTAGTCCCAGCTACTTGGGAAGCTGAGGCAGTAGAATCGCTCAAGCCCAGGAGTTTGAGGTTGCTGTGAGCTAGGCTAACGCCACGGCACTCACTCTAGCCAGGGCAACAAAGCTAGATGCTGTCTCAAAAAAAAAACAAAAAAAACAAACTGTCTAGGGCACCTACTCAAAAAAAAAAAAAGAAGGATGTGACTATAAACCCCATCTTTGAAATTTTAATTAACATGGTATCAGAGTAGAACTAATCAAGAAACTCAAATGATGTAATAATGTAGACTTTGGTCAAAATACTAACATTATAAGCTTTAATACTCCTTTTCTATATGGTGATTCTTCAATTCCCTTTATTCAGAATGTAGGAACATTCTAGGGACATTTTATTCAGAATACTGGCAAAAAGAGAAGCTGCCTTAAGCAAAAATCAAAGCAGACTTCTCTTGAAACCATACTTCCTTTTCTTTTCAGTTAAATATTCTTTAAGTCATAGAGACATTAAATATTATAAAATCTATGTTATATATACCAAGAAACTGATCATATTCTTCTATGGCTTTGTTTTTAGGTGGTGGTGAGAAGAAATGTGTTTCTATTATACAGGTTGAACATCCTACATCCAAAAATCCGAAATCTGAAATGCTCCAAAATCCAAAACTCTTTGGGTGCTGACATGATGTTCAAAAGAAATATTCACTGGAGCATTTCAGATTTTAGATCTTCGGATTTGGGATGCTTCACCAGTAAGTATATATAATGGAAATATTCCAAAATCTGAAATCTGAAACACTTCTAGTCCCAAGCTTTTCAGATAAGGGATACCCCACTTGTACCTTTTTGTTAGATGTTTATGCACTTATAAAAATAAAAACCATCCTACAGGCAACAAGGACAAGACCATACTTTCACACATGTAAACAAACATAACCATTCAGGCTAGTTGGGCCTTCTACTTGACATGGTGAAACTGCACTATTTGATACTACCCTGCAATTCATGGAGCACATACACTTACCAGCTGGCCTGCCAGCAGCGGCATATACTCGATGATGGCCAGCCGGACCCTCCACTTGGCATCTTCAGCCAGCTCCACTATGGCAGGAAGAAGAGACTGAGAGAGCTGACGGATTCCAATCACTTCATTTACACAATCCAAATTGGAGATGATATTCAAACGAACTTCAGGACACTGCAAGTACACAAGCCCCAAAAAGACCACACGTAAAAGTCAAGTCCTCGCCCAATATTCTCCTGTCAGGATAAGGTTAAAAACTGCTAAGTAAATTTTAAAATGAGAAAGTCCTCTCAGGTGAGAGTACACAAACAATTCAAGGCAGACAAATGTAAGTGATCTTAACCAGAACTTTCAATGAAAAGTCTGTAAGATGGTAAAGAGCATAGACTCTGGAATTAAGTTAGGTGCACTCAAATCCCAGATCTGCAATTGCTGAGAGACCTCAGGCAAGTTGTTTCATCTCTCTGTGCCTCAGCATGCTCATCTGTAAAACGGGGATAAGATCTACCTCATAAGATTGTTGTAAGGATTACATGTAACAATAGGAGCAAAGCAATTAGGATCATGCCCAGTACACAGTAATTACTAAATAAATGTTAGGTATCATTATAATTTTTATACTATATTTAAACTGAAATTAAAGAAACTTTTGGGGAGGGAGGGAGGTAAGGGATGAAAAATTACCTATTGGGTACAATATACACTATTCGGGTGATGGGTACACTAAAAGCCCAGACTTCACCACTATACAATTAATCCTTGTAACAAAAAACCATCTGTACCCTCTAAATCTATTGAAATTGAAAAAAAAATTTAAAAAGGAATTTTTAAAATGAAGATACATTAGCTTCAAAGATAAGGAACCAGGGAATGTGAAGCAAAAATCAGGCAGAGAAGAGAGACATTTTTAGGTTTGCTTCAATGGCTCCTTGTGCCCATTTTCTGGTAAATGCATAACCCATACCCAAATTTAGGGACTGTCACTAGTTTAAAATCAGTTATGATATTTTTATCTTCTTCCATGTTTTGGGCCTATTTCAGTGAAACTCCAAACCAAAATCAAATCACACCACCAACTATCAAAGACAACAAAATTTATAGCCAGACTCACCTCATCCTTTAACTGAGCTAAAAAAAGAGGTAGAAGATGTTCAATGGTATTTTCTTTGCCCAAAATGGTAGATAATCCCATAATTACAGAAGCTAGAGCTGATTTGACATGTTGATTGGTATCAGATACTAATTCCTAAAATAAAATCAAAATTAAAAGCTTTTCTTTCTTGCAAGGTAACACAAACTTCCATACCATCTCCCGAAGAATTTAAAGACAGCACTATTTCAATTGTGATTAGCTGATGCTTCCTCAGGCCATCTGTTAGGTGTCATAAACCTATGCACTAAAAAGCATTTTACAATTATAACAGACACTAATAAGTAACAAATAACAATGTCACACGTTAACATATCTGCCTCATTCATCCCTTGTCCACTTGTAAACTCAAAGAGCTTTAAAGTAAAGCAAAAAAAAAAAAAATGAGGTAAGGTTTACCTTCATATTGGGCAAAGTGAAACAAAATAAACTGCAGTTAAGTTTACCTTTACATAGGGCAGAATTTGATTCATAATTATGGTCTCTCTACCTTCAATGGGCAAGTTCTCACAAAGTTCTAAAAGAGAGAAATAGAAAAAATAATGCTTTCATAGAGCTGTTTAAGAAGTGCCACATGAGGAAATTTCACCAGGTGTATCAACAGTTACAAGTTAAATCAAATCACATGTTTAAGCAAATAAGCTCTAAGGGGGAAAATGGTTCTGTATACTAAATGCAATTTATCATCAATCTTTATGCCACTGCATATTATACCAATTCAACTTGAAAAAGCATTTTTTAACAGAAATAAGGAAAAATGGTTGTTTGGTTTTAAATATAAAGGGGGCAGGCTTTATATGACAATGTAACATTTCCACATATTAAAATCATCTCTCTATATTTGAAAAACATATTCTAGAACAAAAAAACATACAAAATTCACTGGCACAAAAAATACACCAAAACGAATGACACATGCTATAATATAAATTAAATTCCTTAACCTTTTACTTTGTGGGCAGCAGCTGCTCGAACTTCAGCTTCACAGTCTTTAAGTAGGTTCTGAAAGGCGGGGATGAGGTCATTTAGGGTGATTTTAGGACCCACAGCTTTCTGGAGCTATGAAAGAATTTGTACAGGTTTTAATGCATACTAACAAAATAATTAACAACACCACAAAATACTGCAATCTTCAAGTATATATTTTTGCCACACACTTTACATTCAAAAGAATTAATTCAGAAACTTTTGGTGTAACAGCAAATCTGTGGGATTTTTGTTTGTTTGTTTGTTTGTTTTTCTTTAGTACCTAAAATGCAATAATTTTACCTCTGAAAATTTGTCAGCTACCATATAGCGAACTCGCCAAGATTTATCTTCTGCTGCTTGTCGAAGTGTAGGCATCACCAAGGACTCAAGGTCATCCTGAGACAATAACTGGGCAATACTGACACAAGCTTCCACAGCTAGAAGGCGCACTGAATCCTAAAAGAACAAAAATTTCTCTAAGTCAGACAATATTTACTGAGAGCTGTGGGGCACTGTGTGTGGTATGGGGCGGCGTTGCTGTGGGTGTTGTTTAAAAAAGGAAAAAAAAAAAAAAACAACCACAGCATATGCAGTTTCATGTCTTTACATCCTGAAATAGCTGCTGCCTTTGCCTGGAATGGCATACCAAAGCCATAAAGATAGAAATGACTTTGTCCTAAGAGTCAACAGCAAAGAAATTGCCTTGGCTAGGGTACAGAGTTTTTATTAAGAAAATGAAATGTAAACGTAAACATTAAGTGAAAAAAAAAAAGGAAACATTTTAATGATGTCCTCAAAGCCTTACTATAACAGGAGTTGACGGATAAAAATGAAAACTATACTTGTACAAGTTATTTATAAATAGATTAGAACAAAGAGAATAGGGTAAGGGAAATCACTTAGGAAGCTCAGTTTCCAGAATACTTGCGGGGAGTTATAGCTACGCTCCCAGCAAAGAGGTTTTTTCTTCCGATCAGGTCTCTCAGGCAGGGGTCATCGCAAAGGATGAAAAAATAGTAGGAAACAGAAATAATAATAATAATAATACACAGAGCCAAAGATATAGTTTATAAAGTAAAGGTTTATGAAAATGGATAAAAGGAGGGTATCCGGATGGGGATATTTCCTCCCGCTAGAAATATCTCCAAAACTGAATATCCACACAGGTATTATATAGGGTAGGTACATCCCCCTTGGCAACGGGATTTACATACTAACAGGCAGTTTGCTTTAGGGTCAAAGTCTTCTAAAGGGCTACTACAGATCCTTCAACTAACTCTAACTAGGGGAACAATGAGTTGTAAAATCTTCTTGGGGCAAACTTCTAAGTTTTCTGATAAGGCTATTACTTTAGCAAAAAACAGAGCCATCTTGGCTCCGGTGATTGTGTTCTTGGAGACAGAGATGATTTCAGAAGTCAACATGAGCTGTGCTTTGTGTTAATTACTTTAACCGCAAGGCTCCTTCTGGGCCCGGCTTGGGCATTAGCATATCTCTCTGATCAGCTCTCATCTCCAGGGGTCCTTGCCAGCTCCGGCAACCCATGGCTCTAGGAAGAGGCCTGCCTTGTCTTTCAAAACAGGTGAGAACCATAGGCCCAGTTTACAGCTGTCTCTTTGAAGTGCAGCTATTACTGACCAAGGAGGCAGCTTTTGAACTAACACATTTCTTTCTTCTTTAAGGCAAAGCCTTCTGTGACTTCTGAAATCAAATCTTGTCTCCAGAAATACAGGGGGCATTTCTATGACTCAGTATTCTTAGGCTCAACAAATACTCAGTTCAAGGTGGGAGCAATAGGCATTTATTTAGGGATGAGATAATGACTTAGAAACAAATACAAAAAAGAACAATCAAAAGTTAGTAACAACAACAATAAAGTCAGTTGAATTTTAATGTTGAAGATCAAGGACAGAATAATTTGAGGTAGCCATGTCTGGAAAAACATGGAAATTAGAAATTAGAATTACAAAGTATGTGATTAATGAACTCAGCTTTCCAAATGTAAACTGCCATGTATCAATGTGACACCTATATGTCCTTAGAGCAAGTGCAAATATACAATTAAGACAAATCAATGTGAAATTAGGAACTGAGATTGTAGATTTGAGAATCATAGATACAATGAAGTAGAAACTAAAAACACATAAACATATGAGCACCCAGGAAAAATAAGTCAAAACTTTTAACTCCTCCCTCTTTTATCTCCTAAAGTACTGGGATTACAGGCATGAGTCACTGTGCCTGACTAAAAATTTAATCGTGTGTACAATAACATAGTATGTAGATACACACACATATACTCAAGAAAGAGGCAACAGTGACTCCAACTTTCAAAATATTACAAATTTTAAAAACTGTGGATTAACAATAACTGCCTAAGACACATTCATCCCTCTGTATCCAAATGAAGGGTATAAAAAGAACTAGGTTCTTGGTAATGGCTATACAAATATTTTCAGATCCCAAAAATTAATGCTAAAACAAAAGACTACTATCAGCTATTGAAATATAGGCCAATAAATATTTGTTAATCAACTACTTGTCTTCCACAACACTCCTGATTTTCTCCCCTACATCTGTTCCTCCTCCCAGAAGCTTCTCCACGTTAGCAATGACACCATCATCCACCCAGCTGCTCAAATCAAAAATCTAGATCTTGACTCTTCTTCCCGTCATCCAATCCAATAGTGCTAAATTCTATTGACTCCACCATCAAACCTGGTATCTAGAGACTCTCCATCTTCACTGTTACCACCTTAGTCCACCACCATCATCTTTTGCCTAGGTTTTTTTTTTTGTTTGTTTGTTTTGAGAAAGAGTCTCACTCCATTGTTCTAGGTAGAATACAGTGGTGCCATCATAGCTCATGGCAACCTCAAACTCCTGGGCTCAAGCGATCCTCCTGCCTCAGCCTCCCACAGGCACATGCCACAACACATGGCTAATTTTTCTATTGTTAGTAGAGACAGGATCTCATCTTAACTCAGGCTGGTCTTGAACTCCCGAGCTCAAGTGATCCTCCCAGCTTGGCCTCCCACAGTGCTAGGATTACAGGAGGGAGCCACTACACCCTATCTCTTGCCTATTATCATAAAAGCCTCCTAACTGGTTTTCCTGTTTCTACTCTTACCCCCCTTACAATTTAGTTTCCACCCAGAAGCCAGAATATCTTTTAAAATGTAAATTATATCATATCATACCCTTGCTCAAAATCTAGGTGAAAATCCAAACACTGTGCTTAAGACCCTCTGTGATCTGGCCCCTGCCTATCTTCTCCAACCTCATCTCTTACCAGTCTCTTTCAACCACTGTGTTCCAACCTTAGGGCCTTTATACTAGGTGTCCTCTCTTCCTGAAATTCTCTTTTCCAGGAGCTCTGACACTGCAGGAAAGGGCATGGCTGGTGTTTTTCTTTTGTGTCTCAGTTTATGCCACCTCTAACTAGCCAGTCGAGGAATGTCCTATTTTATTTATCTGTTTATTTGTTTTTCTTTTTTTTTTTTTTTGAGACAGAGTCTCACTTTGTTGCCCCGGCTAGAGTGAGTGCCGTGGCATCAGCCTAGCTCACAGCAACCTCAGACTCCTGGGCTTAAGCGATCCTACTGCCTCAGCCTCCCGAGTAGCTGGGACTACAGGCATGAGCCACCATGCCCGGCTAATTTTTTTGTATATATATTTTTAGTTGGCCAGATAATTTCTTTCTATTTTTAGTAGAGACGGGGTCTCACTCTTGCTCAGGCTGGTCTCGAACTCCTGACCTCGAGCGATCCACCCGCCTCGGCCTCCCAGAGCTAGGATTACAGGCGTGAGCCACCGCGCCCGGCCTTGTTTATTTGTTTTTCTCCATTAAAATGTAAACTCCGTGAGAAGATAATCCTTGTATGCCTTGTTAACACTGTATCTATCCTAGCACTAGAACAGTGCCTGATATAAAGTAGACGCTCAATATTTTTTCAATGAATGAATAAGCCAAGAGCAGCTTTTCTATTGGTGGTCAGAGGGAACATACATATGCATACTTCATAACAAAGCATTTAATAATTTTTTGACTATCAGTTGCTGCTAATAGCACATTACCACTTATGAAGTGTTCTTATCACCCTCAAAATATCAAACCTAAATCTGATTAAACCTCTAGATCACAGGTGAGAAAATACTGGCCAAATGCAAGAGGAAGCTAGTTTTCATAAATAAGTTGTTATTTTAACATAGCCATGCCTATTAGTTTATGTATTGTCTATGGGTGCTTTTGTATTATAACAGCAGAGCTGACCAGGGACAAGAAACTGGCCCACACAAAAGATGTTTGCTAACTTCAGTTCTAGATTCAACTACTATTTTGTGGGAAATAAAGAAGACAAAATAAAATTAAATTATAACATGGGAAATGCAATCAACAAAATTCCAAATGAGGATTCTAAACATGAGCTGTCCAATGTGGCAACCATTAGCCACATGTGGCTTCTAAGACTTGAAATGTGGCTACTGCCACATGTTCAAATGATAAGACTTTGGAAATTCTGGATTAAATAAAATATATTATTAATTTAACCTATTTCTTTTTACTTTTAAAAATGTGGCTAATAGAAAACTTAAAATTAGAAGGTAGCTTATATTTCTGTTGGACAGCACTGTTTTAAACTATAATGTTTGGGTAATAGAAGTGTAAAGTGTAAGGAGGTGATTACAGTAAAAGTCAGAATAGTGTTACTCGTAAGGGAGTAGAAAGTGGAGAGCAGAGGAGGGAAGGACTGTCTTTGGAAGGGAGCCCATGGAGGGCTTTCTGGGGTACGAGCTGTCAAAGCACTGTCTCTTGCATTACCTTATAATAATTCATTAAGTTGTATATATTTTGTGCTGTTTTCTATGTTATTTTAATGAATTTAAAAATTATTCTGAAAGTAAGATTTATCATCATTAGATTTAGAACCTGAAAATGATATTCATCAATGTGTTTCCTGGTACTCATGGTCCTGTATATGTGAAGTGATCCTAGGGCAGGCACTAGGCAAATTAAAAACCCAAAAGGACTCTAGAGTCCAAGAACTCTGGGGGCTGATCCTTCTAAGCACCATTACAGAGAGAGGGTACAGCCTAGCTGTGAAGGGCATGAATTCTGGAGCCAAACTGCCTAGATTCAAATCCCAACTCTACCATTACTAACTATGCAACCTTGAGCAAGTTACTTAAACTTTCTATGCCTCTGTCTCCTAGTATGTAAAACCGGGTATCTATCTCATGTGGCTGTTGTGAGGACTGAATTACTTAACATACGTAACCACTTAAAACAGGCTAAGAAATATTAAGCACTTCATGTAGGTGTTTGCTATTGTTATTTCTATAACAAAGGGATCTCAGTTCCTTGGATTTAAAATTGCTATTAT
Organism: Lemur catta; assembly: GCF_020740605.2. Classification (NCBI taxonomy): domain Eukaryota; kingdom Metazoa; phylum Chordata; class Mammalia; order Primates; family Lemuridae; genus Lemur; species Lemur catta. The sequence continues at coordinate 27,610,832 of NC_059134.1, read as the reverse complement.
GCAATGTACTCTCATATACTAGTATGGAGGAAGCAGTGGGTCAAATAGCTTTCCTAACACATTCTATGCTTATTTATCTTAAAGTTAAAAATAACAGGAAACATTACTCCCTCATACTACAATACAGCTGACAATTCCCAAAGATATGTTACCCCTCGATGCAGCTTAGTCTTCCTAATTATGGCTCCCATTTAATAATCCCTGACTCCCCTTTCTTATACCAGCTGCTAATGTGAGAGAGAAAATCATGGTCTGCTTAAGAAAGAAACATAAGAACACTGAGGTGAGTCATATTATACTTTATCCAGGTCAGAATTAAGTATTAATTTTACAAAAAGGATCCTAAGATGAGGACCAAACCTCTTTAAAGAACTTCTTAAAATAAAAAAACAAAAACTACAAGAAATTCCTAAAATTTAGAAGAGAGTAGCATATCTGTGTCCCTTAAATACTAAGAGTTAACTTACCTGTTCATCTGAAGCTAGATTAGTGAACAATGGAACAATTTCAGTGTTCACACTGTCTAATTCCAAAACTTTTGCAAATTCCCCCAACTTGGAAGCAGCAGCACGTCGTACCATTGGCGTATCATCTGAGCACAAGGAACGGAAATGCCTGCAGTATAAAATAATGAAAATGTTTCGCATCAAATACCATGATTAAACCTGCCCCAACACACACAGACATTTTAAAGGTTTTCTCTTACAAACATCAGTGATCAGGCTTTTACATATAGAAGTAACAAAAATAAAACACTAGTATATTCAACTGGGTAATAAAAAATGATGAGGCCAGGCGCGGTGGCTCACGTCTATAATCCTAGCACTCTGGGAGGCCGAGGCAGGCAGATCACTCGAGGTCAGGAGTTCATGACCAGCCTCAGCAAGAGCGAAACCCTGTCTCTACTAAAAATAGAAATAAATTATCTGGTCCACTAAAATATATATATAGAAAAAATTAGCCGGGCATGGTGGCGCATGCCTGTAGTCCCAGCTACTCGGGAGGCTGAGGCAGTAGGATCGCTTAAGCCCAGGAGTTTGAGGTTGCTGTGAGCTAGGCTGATGCCACAGCACTCACTCTAGCCCAGGAACACAGCGAGACTCTGTCTCAAAAAAAAAAAAAAAAAAAATGATGACATCAATCTTATTATCCTGGTATCAGCCACTCAATGGTAACAGGGTGCTGTGTAAATTGTCACCTATGAATCCCCAATAATCCCAAATAACTAAAAAAAAAAAAAAAAAAAAAAAACTATCTTACTGTCTGATTTCTGCTTTGACAGCATTTGAGGCCCTGGGATAGCAAACGCTGAACAAACCACATGCAGATGTGCGAGAAGTGAACCAATCTCCACTCGCTAGGCGTTTCACCAGAGGAACAAAATGAGCTTCCAGAGCAATAGGCGTATGCTCCTGGGAGATCTGCCTCAGGGACTCCACAGCCCGGTCTCGAACAACAGTCTCTTCCACAGTTGCCAGACTTTCCAAAGGAGGCTGAATAGATCAAAAAGGAAAATCACAGAAGAACTTAATGAATCAGGTTAGATACAGATTATCACTTTTTAAAGTGACTGAAGGGAGGTGGGACATGTAACCAGAATGTTAGCTACATCATACCAAATGGTTACTTTCAGTTCCCACAGTGATAACATACGGTGCAGCCAACCTGAAGACACGACTTCTGTAGAAAAGCCAAGATCTCATGTCCCAGATGGCAATTCCCAGATGGTGTCTACAAATGACACAGTGGAAGAGACTTGACACAATATTAATATTATTGTGAGCTGAATCACTAGGTTTGAAAGATATGTAGCTAAATTCAGACAGGATCATATAAATTTCCTCAAGATTAAGTACAAAAATATGATCAACATCAGGCACCACAATTACAATAACACTCAAAAGGCCGTGACGTCACTGAGTCCACAGCCTTTTGAACATTATTCTACCATTCCCAGAGGTGCAAGCAAGCCTTGTCCACGAGCTTCACACCGTAAATTTATCGAACTTATAAACAGTTGAGTACAAAGTCACTTTTTTCAGAATACATTCAGAATCTTCCCATGAGCCATAGAGCCGGAGTTTCTGCCAGAACAATCAAGCGAAGAGTACAGAGATGGTAGGAGACCCTGCTTGCAGCTTCAGAAATAGAAGAAATCAAAGGGGCTGATGGTCTGGACTAGGATTAGTACCTGAATATGACATGGCCCAGTAAAAAGTGAAAACAGGCTGGTTCTCTGAACCTCTGCCTTACTGTGTTTGCATTTGGGACAGGTAGATTCAGCACGTGCCATGAACTGCAGATGTTAAAGTATAAAACCCACATGTAGAACTGACCAACAGAATGAAAGACAAGGACAAAGAGTCAAAGGAAATAAGGGTGCCTGTCTAACAATACATTTTGAAAACTGTTTGATACACAAAGCTAGACAGTACTCAACTTCCCTAGCAGTATTTCAGAAGCCAACTGAAAAGACACTGTTTCTTACTTGCCAAGGCCTTTCATGATCTGTCCCCTGCCTACCACGACCTCCTGTCATGCAAGACCACTGGATAATCTCTATCAATAAGACAGGATAAAGTCCGATGAGCTGTCTCTTGAGTTGAGCTCTGCCCACTTCTCCAATGTCCTTTTCCTACTGGCCCTTGGTGACCACTCCTGCCTATTCCAGCCAATACTGTAGACTCCAGCAGTCTGGAACCCAATGTGCTTCATGCTTCCAAGCCTCTGAAACTCATTCTTTCAATAAATGATTATTGCTGTATTCTAGCATTGAGGATACAAAGGAAAAAAGAAGACAAGGTTCCTTCCTCTAATGGCATTTACATTCTAATGAAGGAAGACAAAGATCAGTCAAGAAAATAAGCAGATGGTGATAACTACTCTGTAGAAAAATAAAATAGGATGTTGTGATAAGGGTTGACTGGAAGGCTCTTTCAAATTGGGTGGTCGGGGAAGATCTCTCTGAGATGTATTGAAGTGGATATCTGAATGACAAGGAGCCAGCCACAGGAAGCTCAAAAGAGCATTTTATTAGAGGGAAGATCTAGGGCAAAGGTCTTAAGGGAATAATGAGCTTGGTTTATTCAAAGAACAGAAAGAAAACCAGTATGAGTGGAATGAGGTTATCAAAAGGGAGCATCATATATGGTAAGCCTACAGAAGCAGGTCATAAAACAGAATTTGGATTTTCTAAGAGTCATGGCAGGGAGTGATCTACCTGCTGGGTGAAGAGTCAACTGTAGGGGAGGGGTGCAAGGCAAAAGTGGAGGGCAACTATAGTTAGGAAGCTACTACGGTAATCTAGAGGAAAGATGGTGGTGGTCTGGACTACAGTGGCAGTAAGAGGAATGGAAGAAAGTGGACTGATTTTGGAATATATGTAGACTGTATAGGAGTTACTAACAGATTAGATTTGGGGGACAAGGGAAAGAGGATTCAAGAATACCTTCTAAAAGGCTGCTCCATCTTGTAGTCCAGTAATTAAAGAACACCTAGGTTTTAGCTTGTGTAACCAGGTAGATGGTAATACAACTGGGTAGATGGAACAACAAAATGAGAGGCATCCTTTGGGGACAAGTTCTGTTTTAGGTTATGTTAAATTTGAAATACCAGTTTGACATCCAAGTAGAAAAATCATAGGCAGATATACATAGAGATAAATATATACATATCTAAATCTATCTCTGTATATTTATCTGTATCTATTTATCTATGCAGTTCCACGGAAAAGTCAGAGGTAGAGATAGGAATCACAAGAGTCGGCATCACACAAACAGTATTTTAAAGCCCCGAAGCAGACATCCCCACTTTGTCCAACTACTGAATTCCTAGTTATCCTTTAAAATCTAATTCAGACATCATCTCCCAAGAGGTCTTCCCTGAGCACCCTGAGTTAATCTTTCACCTCTCTATTATTTGAGTACTTTATAAGTGCTTATATTTTTCCATTTGAGACTACAATTATTTGTTGATACACAAAGACAGAGACCTCATTCCATTCATCATTGATTGGTCTTCTTTAACATTAACATTGTTAACTTACCATTTGCCTGATATAGTAGACTCTCAATAAATGTCAACTAAATTGAACTGAACTCATAAAATTCAAAAAGTCAGAAGCAAAATTTATACCAACTATTAATGACAAGACATTCCCAAGTGAGAATTAAGACTTTTAATTTCAGGGGGGTAAAAAAACCATAAAAACTATCAAATCCTTTTTCTCCCCACCTCTAAATTAGTAAGTCTACAGAGGCAGAAAAAGAGGAAGAAGTTCTTTTATTCACAGTTGGACAAATAAGAAGGGTTGAGTCCAAAGAACCAATATTACTTGTTCTGTCAATGTCTAACATTATGACTATCTGCCCATAAAGAGATATGCATAAAAAATGCTGCTGTGTGCCTAGCACCAAACAATGTATCATTTATACTGCAAAAATTCTAGGAGGATAGGCACATTCAAATACTCACCAGTAGACAGTGGGCAAAGTCAGGACCTCCCACCAGGCCAGTGAAATTTCCCAGCTGCTCAGCAAGGGCTAACAGTACCTCATCTTCATCATAAATTGTATCTGGAAATGACATCAACCAAATACTCGTCAACTCATCAACAAGTATAGCTGGCCCAGAGCTGGGCAATCACACAAAACTAGGAATAGACTCAGTATGTAGCCAGTAAGATGGCCCAGTCAGAATCCTAACAGCATTTTCTTTCCTCTCCTCAATCGAGAGTCTTCCTGGATCTGTTTTAGAGAATGAATTAGAAATTCATACTCCCAAATCAATTACTTCCCCATTAGCTAAATAGTTAATGTTTAAATATATCTGGCCACAACCTTACAATATACTTTGTTCTGTTTCTTTTGCACAGAAAGCGCCTGGTCGGTGTAGTACTTAATGATACTGTGGGTAACAAACTCTAAAAAACAAAGTTTTGAAAGACACTGGAAAATGGAATGTCCATAACTTTGTTTAAACAAAGATTCACAAACCTGTGAGGAATGGCAGCAGTTCAGTTCTCGTCCTTTCTACTCCAAGTGCTAGAGCAATTGTTGATAACTTCTTAATACTGTTGAGACGGAGCTTTAAAAAAGTAGAAAGAAAAAACGAAAGAAATGGTTGCAATTTAGACCAAAAGACAAAAGGTGCAAACAGGTGAAATAATGATATACGGGTAAGAAAGGATAAACTTTCATTTAGATTTTATTCATAAGGAACCTCGTAAGGACCTCAGGAGCAGTGTAACACTTAAAAGGGCCCAGAAGAGAAATGAATGAAAGAGAATATAACACTCAGAAAGTAAGATAATTTTTAAGAGAGAGAACTCTGGCAATGGTGAAACAGGTGAAATAACTGAATCAACTCCTGCCTTTTCAAAGAAAAGCTGCATCAGAGCTGATACACCGACTCCATCTAGGTTAATTAGGCCATCCCACTCTCTTTCTACCCAACAAGCCCAGCCAGTTTCCAAGCCGAGAGGAAGACACCGGGCTGCGCTGCAAAGGGGCCCCTTGGCATCTGCGCTCCACAGGCCGGCACCGCGCTCCTCCCGCCGGCTCATCTACCAGGACTGCCCGGCCGGCCCAGCGAGGGACCCGGCGCGGCCACCGTGAAGGGGCGCCCAGGTGGGAAGCCGGTTCTCAGAGGCCCGATGGGGCGCCGGGCCGACGCCTCAGGGGACCGGGAGGAGGGCGCCGGAGAGGAGCCGGGAGGATCGGCCGTGCCACCACCGCCCCTCCGGAGTCTCTCTCTCTCCTCCCCTTCAAGTTTCTGCTACGAGTTCGGCTCGTTCAATCCCCGGGCCTCCCCGACAGCGGCTCTGGCCTTCTCGCTTCCCTACCACGCGCCCGGCCGGGCCCGCCTCGAGTCTCCGGCCTCAGTCCAGTACCTGCACGTCCTCATTGCGGAGCTCGTCGATTAAAACCGCGATTGGGTACAGCGAATCGTCTCCATCGCCGCCCGCTGCCGCCGGGCCGGCCCCGGGCCCCGCCGCGCCCGCCATGTTCTTTCTCCTCCCGCTGGTCGCCGCCGCTGGCTCCGCGCCCAGGCCCCGCCCCGCGCCCGGGGGGGCGGGGCTAAGGCCGGTGCGCGGGCTCCGCCGGGGGGGGGGGGGGGAGGTAGGTCTCTGCCTCGCTTAAGAAGGACCCCTTCCGACCCCCATTGCAAGAGTTGTAGGTCTAAACTCCGCTAGAAGGGTGGGCTGAGAAAGCGCATGGGACCCCCGCGTCCTTTCCCCAGCCGAAGCAAACAGGGGCAGGGATTCATCCTGCTCGTGGCGGTCTGAACGAGCGAGGGACCTAGGAGGGCGAGCCGTGCTGCGCCCTTTTAGGACTCCGGCCGGCTGGAGAGGATGCCCAAAGCCAGGAGGAAAAAGGCTTTTTTAGCACCTCCCCTGGCTGCATGCTGACCGCGAGCCACTGGGTCTGCAGCCCTAATTTCTCCGCTCAGCTTCAAGCTTGCACAGAGCCCCCTCCACTGCTTCTTTCGGCCTGTTCTCCAGAGTTGTATCTGGCTCTTGCTCCGTAAGACAAATAACGCGGGCGGTGAGAGAAAATGAACAGTTCTGTCCAAACTCCCCAGTCAATATTTTTTCCACGCAAGCTGTTAAAAACATGCTGCTCTCTTGTTTTTGTGTTTCTTTTCAGTTTGGTACTGGAATGGTGCCTTCTGTTGTATTTTCTTCCTCCCATTTTTGAGCTCTTTAGCATGCTACAAGTACAACAATGAAGCAAAACTAGGACAAGCTTTAATCCTTCCAAATAGGGTGGAGTGGCTATTTGGTTTGTAGAAGAAAGCCTAAACTGGCCTCCCTAGACCTCCAAGAGTCCTCAAAGGCAGCAGTGGGAGGAGGTGGAGGTCTGGGAGTTCTTTCTTACAAAACTGAATGGAAAGTTTTATCCTGGTTAGGACAGCATGGGTCCTCTCTTTTTGTTTGTGTAGGACTGGAAATTAAGCAACTTAGAGTGATAACTACATATGATCCCAAGCTCTGAAACGGTAATTCTATGTGTGTGATTAATAAAAAATGTAAAATTATTAATAAATGCAATTTAGGAGACAAACTTTTTTAAAAACATGGAGTTCTTGGAAGTAAGCACAGTAATAGAGCCTTTGGTAGTAATGAATGTTTGGGACCCAATAGACCTGAAGAGTTTTTCTCAAACTACGTCTGTGGATGTATTCTTTAGGGTTTTAATTTTGTTTTCATTTGCTTATTTTTTTAGGCTTACATAGCATAGTCTGGATTATTTGAATGACCACTTTAACTTAGTATTCCTACACAATTTCAGCATCTACATTTGCAGGTGTCTTTCAGTGGTGTTTTTATTGTTTGCGGATAATGAAAAAAGAACAGAAGTGGTTTTAAAATGAAAATGATGCTTTCATGCACAAAATGAAACCCAAATGACATCATGGGACTGCACTGAGTAGTTTTAACAGAGAAAAGTAATGAGAAAATTAAGATATCATAGATCACTTGGTACATAGGTATATTGAACTCCAAAGCAGCTGAGCTTTAGCAGACAATACATAATCACAACATAAGGGATGACTTAGTTTTAACAAAATACATCATTTGTTGTGTTAAATTACTACAGTCTTATTAACTTGAATAGTGTTAGTTTTGTGATTTCATTTGTATTTGTCTTTTTAGCTAAGAGTTATAAATAAAAGAACATATATTCATAGTTTATGTTTGTAAATTTAAGTAATATTATAATAAAAATAAGTTGACTGAGAGTTTTCATTATTTTTTATTTCTTTAAAAATGGATCCATACACTACACAAGTTTGAGAGAAAGGGCTAAGAGGTTCTTAATTTAGTACTTTACCAGTTAGATCAGATGGAGTTCCTATTGGCATGGAGAAGACTTTATGTAAAAAGTTTTCAGAAATTATAAAGGAAGTAAGGGCAGAGAGAAGTAGATTAAGTCAGTTCCACACATATTACCATCTAGATATTGGCTTAAGCTCAGCAGAGCCTCAATATGCTAACAAAAATTTGGATACTGATGCTAAACTATTTTGTTTAAAACTCAAATTTGTTTTGCTTACCCAAGCACAATAAATTGGAGATCTAAGGAATAACTATGATTAAATATGAAATCACAAGCTGAGAAAATAGGCCCCAGAAAATTGCCTGGTTTGAGAGTCATCAATTCTGGACTTCAATTCCCATCATTGTTTCTGATTCATTATAACCTACCTCTCCTAATGCCTCAGTCCCACCTTTCACCCTCTCATCCCCAATAAAATGGAGCTAACCATCATCTCTGGTGCCTGATCTAGTTACTATGATGCTGTGAGAATGAAACAGATAATAAACATAGAAATGCTAATAAATCCTTCAATAAAGAAAGTGACTAAAACAGCAACAGAAAGAGGCTATTTCAAAAACTGGGCCAAATTCTAAGGCTGACCATCTGAATCACCTAAATTGCCGTTAAAAATGCAGAGTCCTGGTGTCCAAACCACACCTACTGAATCAGAGTCCCTAAGAAGGGGGCCAGACATTTTATGGTGCCCACTGGGTGTTTCTAATGTACATTGACATCTGAAAGTCACTGATTTTAAAAGTTCATATGGAAAAATAATTTTTGTGTCAATAAACAAGCATCTATCTGTTCAGGTAGAGTCTGAAAAGTCTTTGGAGGCCGTCTCTGTCCAGAGAAAGCAAATGACAGCTATAACTGCTTATCAATAAGCAATTCTGTCTCTACAGGCTGTGGGTTTTGCCAGATTAAAAGGGTGATCCCTCTTTTGCTGGATTCCTGGATGTTAGCCAAGCACTCGCAATAATACAGTACCGTGGCGTTGAGCTATTTCCATATCCTCCTCTCCCCTCTATTGCTCCCTCAGGCCTCCTCTCCACTTCCCACACACACCACAAGAAATTAATAACCAGGGAACGCCAGAGGCAACAGCTGAGATTAGATTGAGAATTTAAGGCAGCCCTTAGAAACAACGTGACATTCTCAGCATAAAAGCACTGAGTTCTGACTCCCACGTACAGTTCACTCATCCAGTGTGAATCAAGGGAAGACTGGGTTAGACTTGCCCAGTTCCTGTAAGACAAAGCATCAAGAATATGGGGAAGTACAGGCAGATGGGATCAGCTTGTAACAGCTCTCAATGTCACATCAGAAAAGCGCAGTCCTGAGGAAGTCAGAATGACATCATGATCATCATTCTGGCCCTTTGCCTCCCCTTTACTAAACTCAGACCACAGAGCTTTACAAATAGGCACTTATTCAAATGCTATCTGCCCCAGAGTCACCCCCCTGCCAGGGAGAAGGCCTGCGCAGGAGACCTGTAGGTGGTTCTCTCAGGGCAGACCCAGACTGTGGTCCCACTGAAAGGGCCATCGGGAGAGTGGTGGTTGGCCCAGTTCATGCACAGAAAACCCGAAGTGCACAGAGCCATTTTCCAAATATCTTAATTTAGCAAGATGACCCCAGTAAACCCCTTCCCAGGTCTGTATTTATTTCATTACAAAGTAGTAATTATCACTATAGTGTTAATGATACCTTAAAGTTACATTTATACAAAGAATGTCATCATTCTGTGGAACTCAAATATTTTCCCCTCAATTTCACCTCAATATTTTTGCCTTCTTCCCCTTCTCTGTTTTCTTTGTGGCAAAATTTTAATCCCATTTTTATGGATGAGAATACTCTGACGAGCCAGGCACCATGGCTCACGCCTGTAATCCTAGCACTCTGGGTGACCGAGGTGGGAGGATCGCTTGAGGTCAGGGGTTCCACACCAGCCTCAGCAAGATGAGACCTCGTCTCTACTAAAAATAGAAAAAAATAGCTGGGCAACTAAAAATAGAAAAAATTAGCTGGGCATGGTGGCTCGTGCCTGTAGTCCCAGCTACTCGGGAGGCTGAGGCAGGAAGATTGCTTGAGCCCAGGAGTTTGAGGTTGCTGTGAGCTAGGCTGACGCCATGGCACTCTAGCCCAGGCAACAGAGTAAGACTCTGTCTCAAAAAAGAAAAAAAAAAAAAAAGAATACTCTGACAAAAAGAGAGAGGCTCTACCTGAAGTCACACAGTAAATCAGAAGCAGCCGTGGAACTCATGATCAGGGATTATTGCTAACCCCTGCTTCATCCCCTACCTCCATTCCACAGCTTCTCACTATATATATAAAAAAGAAAGCATTGGATTTCCAAGGCAAAACTTTGCTTGAATTCTTGGGAAGAGCAAATCAAAGAAATAGGACAGTCAGTTCTGGTTCAGAACAGTACATATAAGGGTAAAGAGAGGAGAGTATGCTCTGGAATCAGGAAGATGTAGATTGAAATCCCACCTCTACCAATTCCTAGCTGTGTAACTTTGGGCAAATAACTTATCCTCTCTCAGTCTTGGTTTCTGCATCTACAGAGTGGGGCTGTCAAGCTTACCTCATGTGGTTGTCAAGAAGATTAATTCATATAATGTGCTTAGTTAGTGCCTGGCAAAAGACAGCCCTCAAATGTTAGCCAGGATGAGTTATTATCTACTGAGGAAGTAGGAGCAGATAAGAAAACATTCCAATCAATTGAGCTTTGGCAACAGAGAGGACCAGCATAAAAGAATGAAAGGAGTACACGAGTTAGAGCCAGAAGATCTGACTCGAGGAGAATTTTTTGCACTGGTAAAATAGGGGTTTTACCTCTCAGAGTTATGAGGAGTTAAGATCCATCTTGCAAAGTGCTTTGTTAATGGAAAGCACTATGCAAATGTTAGAAGTTGTATTATTTATTGTCAAGGGCTCACTGAATCTGGTGTCCATGCCAAACACAAAAAGAGAGTATCTGAAGATCTCTGCTGAAAGTGTGCAGGCCCCCAGTTCCCGAAGAACAGCAGTCAGAATTGGTACTTCCTCTAGCCACAGGGGTAGATTTAAGTTATGGCAAACCTGAAGATCAAACAGGCATGGTGACTTCTCTCAAAAGTCTCATGCCTTTGAGTCCTATAATAGGCTCTAATGTTCTCAGGACAGAACCCCTGGTTATCTTGCCAGATGCTACACACCACTCAACAAAAACCCTTTGTTACAGTGTTAAGTGAAAGAGCAAGGTACTCACTGTTATTAAAGTTGCAGGTGCACTTAAAGCTGAAAATGCTCAGAAATAATAGATTGTTTCCAAATGGCTAATATTAAAATTATCTTAAAATTTTTTTAAAAAGCAAGGGCCAGAACAGAAAAGGAAGTGGGATAAGAATACCATCTTCAAGGGAGTATGTAATGGTACTGTACCATTTGTGTAAAATATAATGCACACACGTGTGCTTGGATATGTATTAAAAGATCTCTAGAAGGATGCTCACAACTAATAACATTGGTTCACTGGCAAGGTAACTGGGTACCTGGAGAACAGAGATGGGAGATTTTTTAACGTACCATATATCCATTTGTGCTTTGTTTTTGTTTGTTTGTTTTTTACTATTTATTCAACTCCAGATTTTACTCAAATTTTTCCATTAATGTCCTTTTGCTGTTGCAGGATCCACTCCAGGATAACACATTGCATTTAGGCTTTTTGAATTTTGAACCATGAAGATTATTATCTATTGAAACAAACTGTACTCTGCCTCCCCCTGGCTAGCCTTTCCTGTGGCATCCATAAATGTGTATAATAGGCTCCTCTTGCCCAGCTATTCTCTGTCTAGCCCTGCTATGTCCACAGGGTCTATACAGTCTAGATTTCCTTCCTCTCTCTTATTTTTGTAAGCCTCTTATCACCATGTCTTATACTAGACCCAGCCAACATAAGTAGTAGCTTTCAGCAGCTGGGCACACTGCCCCCAGGATCCAGCTAGACAGAGGCTTGATTTAGCAAAAGCAAGGCTTACTTAAAATATTCCTGCTCCCCTTAAAGCTTTTGCCTGTGGTCTCCCTTGAAGATGGTATTCTTTCCCACTTTCTTTTCTGATCTGCCCAGCAGAACTGTCAGGAGAAAAGTCACAGGAGTAAGAAAGGACCAGTGCCAAGATCCCCTGGACAGACCATTCACATCTGGCAGAAATCCAGCTGGGACTGTAATCAGAAACCGGAATTTCCACTAACTTCTAGGACTTCAGGAAATCAGATCCCTCTCTGATCTAGCTATGTGATTAAAATTAGCTGGGAGCCCACAGTGTTCATGAAAATCTCCTACAAAGACTGAATATACTATCTGCACACTCTGTCCTACTAGGACAACCTCCAGGCTGGTGGTTACTGGAAGCAGATTAAGAAGGTGATTAAAAAAAAAAAAAAGGTGAAACAACTTTGACTAGATCCTGTCCTCAACCTCTGCTGATAAAATCCTTCTAGATTCTCCAATGTAACATCCAAAAAAGGAGGTTAATGACTGTGGACTTCAAAGAGGTCATGAAATAGGGAATGTAAGGTCATGGTTAAAGAGAGGCTCTGAAGTCACTGCTTAGGTTTGAATCCCAGGTCAACAAATTTATATTCAGATGACCTTGGGCAAGACACTTAATAATATCTCCAAGCCTCAGTTTCCTCATTTATAAAAAGAGGTTAATAATGGTTATCAACCTCATAAGGTTGTTGTGAGGACTATGAGGAAAAAGCAATTTAAAACATTCCTGGCCGGGCGCGGTGGCTCACGCCTGTAATCCTAGCTCTGGGAGGCCGAGGCGGGTGGATCGCTCGAGGTCAGGAGTTCGAGACCAGCCTGAGCAAGAGTGAGACCCCGTCTCTACTAAAAATAGAAAGAAATTATCTGGCCAACTAAAAAATATATATACAAAAAAATTAGCCGGGCATGGTGGCTCATGCCTGTAGTCCCAGCTACTAGGGAGGCTGAGGCAGTAGGATCGCTTAAGCCCAGGAGTTTGAGGTTGCTGTGAGCTAGGCTGATGCCACGGCACTCACTCTAGCCCGGGCAACAAAGTGACACTCTGTCTCAAAAAAAAAAAAAAAAAAACATTCCTGACCTATAATACTTAATAAGCATTAGCTGTTATTCATATTATCTCTCCACAAAGCAAATCTGACAATGTAGATGGTATACAAAAAAAACCAAAACCAAACCAACAGAAAAAGACACCAATGCAAAATCCATACAGTCCCATGTGTTTCTAAGACTGAGCTCAAAGGAGGGTATCAGGTGTTACACACATGGAGAAGGGAATCCTCTTCTATATCTGATAGAGCTGACCTTGTCTGTTACTTAAGGTCCAAATCTGCCTAGGTGGTTATCCTATACTTTTAAAATGCAAATTCTACTTCCTTCTGCAAATGTTTGCTTTTCACCCCAAGGGCAGTTAAAGGCATTCTAAAGCCTTTTACTTTACAAGGCTCAGGCCCTGCTAAATGCTATTACTGTCCCTTGGGCTACAGTGCTGTGGATAATGTGTTAGCATTTGCAGGAGAAAACCCTGGACATTCATATTTTGGGGAGGTTGTCTTAGACAATATCAATAAGTTAGCAGAGGTAAAGTTAGAACTGTGCATGTGATGTGGTTTGCACATATTTAGAATCTTGAAAATGGACAATTGCCCCTAAGAGTAGCCGCTTCCTCCTCTCACTCAAACACATATCTTTTACTACTTAAGAATACAATCAAGGTGATGCCAAATAGAACTGAAATCAACTGAGAATTGACTTGTGAGTCATCTACCAATCAGGGAATCATTGTTGTGATGGACAAGTCATGCCCTGGTAGTTATGGACATAGTTTTTTCCAGGAAATTTTTGCATTTATAGTAATAGAAGAGTGCAATATGGGATACAGATTCTAAAGAAATGCAACTAAGATATTTCAGCTTACACTGGAATTACACCAAGAACACAACAAATACAGAAACGAACTAAGCTGCTGGAGGGACAAGAGCTCTGAAATTTTTAGTGAGAGCAGGATGCCCTCTGCTGGGCATGAGGGAAGACTCTAGAATGGTATGGCAAATAAAGTTGCCTTAAATTGTCAGAGATAGTGATACTCCAGAGTAAAACAAAACCAAAACAAACAAACAAAAAAAACCATGGCAACAAATTTAAACTTTGGTGCTATTTTCTAGACTATCTCTAGTAATCACAGACTGTGAGAACACAAATATAGAAAAAGACCCAAGGGAAGAGCTGAGTTAAAAAAAATTCCTAAGATTCTTTTATAAATGTAGCACCAAAAGACCAGCCTCCTTTTCTGCATATCTTCGCAAATACTTCACTGACAAGAAAAAAATGGGAACACATTATAGGAAATACCAGGGAGGCTTAGAGACATATTGTTAACAGGGAGACAAGAAAGAGGTGAGACCAACTCCTGAATGCTACGTGGTGTCTTCTTGTTGGTTGACTGAGTACATTTCAGGTCATTTCTCTCAAAATGAGATTAACCTTTGCTCTCATGTCTGAGGGTGGCGGCAGCAGCTCCAGAGGGGCTCTTGTCTGCAGAAGGCAGAGGTAGAATAACAAAGGTAAAGTAGGGTCTTCACCTTGCTTGTCTCAAATAAACAGTTAAATACGTTTTTTAAAACTCACAAAGCAGGCGCCCCATTGTATCCTGCAGCAGGAGGGCTTAATACCCACACACACTTTTTTTCCTTTGTCCTACTCAACACAGACACAGGTCCTTACCTGAGTAGGCCAAGCAGTACCAAGCAATAGCATTCAATTTGATGACCAGGTTCTTCCTGAAGGTTGGGTCTGCCTGCTCAAACTCTCTCCTTTCACCTAATAAATATATCAATAAAATGGCACTGAGTAGGTCTCAAACTGCCAAAATTATAGTCACTTATTCTTTTTTCCCCATATGTGCTATCACTCAATTTACTGAGATGAGAGAATCAATGTGAAGAGAACTATAGTAAATTATTAACATTCATTAGTGTACTTCAGTACCATATTAGTTAATCGTTTCCCGGAAAGCAGGGCCCAAAGGGAATGGGAGATAGGTCAGGTCAGTTTGATAGGCCCAAGGAAGCAGAGAAAAGGGTCTATGGAGGGGAAGAGGCCTGGCTGAAGGCCTGGGCAACCTGGGTCATAATTAGAAAAAGAAAGCAAACATTTTGCCTGCTTAATTGTCTTTGATCTTTGGTGTGGTTGCCTCTCAGTCTTTATCAAGAGCAGTGGTGTTTTAACTCTAGCTACCTATCAGATAAATAGAGAGGATTTTAAAAAAAATAATGATACCTGGGCCTATCCTGGGCTACTAACTCAGAATTCCTGAAGCGTTAAACAGACAATGGCAATTTTTTAAAGGGTCCCCAAGTGACTGCCTTGTGTAGCTCTGTTTGAGAATTGCTGCTTTATAGGTTACAACTTCTTCAGCATTTACTACAATGCTGCTGAAGAAGCTAGCAAACAAACCAAAAAGCACACCCTTCTCATTTGGCAACTTGGGATTTGTGATTTAAAATGACGAATCAAAGGCACAGGGTGCCAATTGCGAAACACTATTTTCACACGCAAATGAAGGCCAAAGAGAGCCCTGGTAAGGCAGGTAATGTCTGGAATCCATGGTTGTAGGTCTGCAAAAGAAACTTTGTCATAAGTTTGTCTTAAATCACACAATCTTTTGGCTGTTAGGACCACCAAAAAGTGACCTGGTTTATACTTTTATCTCCAGGCATATAATGACAGAACAGCCCACAAACTAGAGGCAAAACCAGAAACAAATGAAAAGCCCTACTACCACCTTGAAGTATTTTATGAAGATGGCTGAAGAGTCACTTTAAGGGGGAAAAAAAAAAAAAGCTCATACTCAAGTAAAATGCTCTTTAAACTCAATTGTTAATTTAAACACAGACTCTTTATTCTATAAAGCTACAACAGGAAATTCCCAGTCTGTCCTTGGCACTACAATTCCATTTCTCTAATTTCATTTACCAAATTGTTAGTTATAATTTGCTTAGACATCAGGTCTACGCTGAACACCACAGCAGAAGAGAGCCAAAACAGCTCTCAGTTTTAAAATATCACTTGCTACTTAATATTACTCAATCTGAGTGTATCACCACAAAGTCATCTTGTTGTCACACTGCCTTTTTCTAGCAGGGCATGCAGCTGACAGGACACAAGCACCTCCTGGAAGGAGAGGCTTTCTGACCCAAACTCCTGGGTCAGAAGGTCTCCTGGGCTATGTCTGACCCTCTAAAATCAAGTAATGATAGAAATAGTCAATAAAGCTACCCTATCTCTCTTTTTAGAAGCTACAGGAGGAATCTGCTTTTGTGCAGAAGCCTGTGTACTTCAGGAGAACTAAAATATACATTCACATCTTTCAA
This sequence comes from Lemur catta, assembly GCF_020740605.2. Lineage (NCBI taxonomy): Eukaryota > Metazoa > Chordata > Mammalia > Primates > Lemuridae > Lemur > Lemur catta. The sequence goes on along the minus strand of NC_059134.1, from coordinate 27,594,603 downwards.
ATTGTCCTTTGAGCACTGCAGGACTTATAACTTGCTGTATTTTCTGTGGTCTAAAAATCCATGCCAAATTGAGAGCAACAGCTGTATATATGTTAGTTCCAGGTTTCTTTTTACTTTTCGTTCTTCGTTGTCAATAAACATGTACAGTATCAAAATGTCCAGGGAACCGCGTTGAGCACTGGAATACAAAGGAGTGTGACATGGTCTTTGCCTCTAGCATGCCAACAATATTCTTGGGAGACAGGTTTACAAGGTTTATATGCTAAGGTTCTATGCCAATAGTTAAGAAACTAGGTACTGAAGAAGGTTCAGAAAAGGAAGTAATCACAGGAGTCTCCTTCTTAGAAGAGGGAGACAGCCCTAAAAGTAAGAGAAGCAAATAAACAGAGAAAAGGATGACATTCTAGACAAGGGAAAAGAAATTAAGGCTGTGGACTTCACCCTCCTGAAATTATGTTATTATAATAAAAGCATTGTTCCCTAAAACAACTTGAGAGAAATAACTCAAACCAAGTTTCAAGGGAATTTTGGGTCCTACAGGAAGAAAAATGATAACCAATGGTACAAAACCAGATGGTTACTAGAAATTATTGGGTATAAAGTGCAAGGTATAGCAATGATGTTAGGAATTCATTTACAGAAAAAGTTTTACTCCAGCTGGGCAGAGTGGCACATGCGCCTATAGTCCCAGTTATTTGGGAGGCTGAGGCATGAAGATCGCTTGAGCCCAGGAGTTCCAGGCCAACCTGGGCAATATAATGAGCACCTATTCCTAAAAAATAAAATTAAATTAAAAATTAAAAAGTTTTGTTCCTTTTGACAACTCCAACAAGGGGGTAAATTGCCTAAATGTTAGATATAACTAGAGCAGGATTTCTATGAAAGTTAGACTCTCACAGTCCAGAGATTCTCAATCCAAAAACTTAAGAAGGATCCAGGAACTTCATTTCTTTCAGGCACAATGTTAACGTTGAGTAATTCCTATTATGCTTGTTTTTTCCATAGGTAAAATAAAAATAACCCTCCCTGGCTTTCCCAAAGTCTTCTCCCTCAAGTTTTCGGGATAAACATTCTGGGCTATTTGGCCTATAGAAGGCAGGTCTGCACTCTGAGGGGTAGGGTTGGACAGAAGACAGATGGAGTTGAGCTCCTTCAGTTTCCATTTCCAACAAAGATTTAAAAGCAAAAGAGAAAATGTCACGTTAAGAAAAGGAAAATCAAACTGCCATGATTTATTTTTTTTTCACAGAAAATACAATATGTTATGTAAACACTGACACATGAAATAAAGTACAAGGATCAGGAAGGCAAGTGAATTGGAGAATACTCCTGCTTCAACACTGCACTGCTTCCTGATTCCATTTGCAGCATGAATCACGTGGTTATGTAGATTGGAAAAATTAAAGGCAACATTCAGATTTACAGATACACCAGAGAGCCTCTGAAATCCAACAATGTCATACAGAAGTCTGATCTTTCTGTTGCAAAAAAATTAAAGCTGGGCACATGCCCATTTATCCATTTACACAAGGCATTTAATGTAGTAGCATAAAAATGGATTAACACATGAGCTTTAATATGCCTGTTGGAGGCAAAGATTAAATTGTGCCTCTTTTCCCTCTTTAGAGAAAATAAAATTAACCAAATTAAAAGCAGAGCTGCCTGATACTGGCCAGAAGACTACATAATCACAGTGAATTCTTATTTCAATAAATCCCAGGAAATGCAAAACACAATAAATGATTGCCATTGGTGCTTTGCCCAAATGGTCACCCCAGATCTCATGTCACCAAATTACACAGGGTTTTCCAGGTTCTTTCCCAGAACTCCAAACTAGGGAAAATGACCCAAATAAATGGTGGGGGTCAAGAACCATCATGGTTTTAAACAAAGAGTCTGTTTCTAAACTGGAATTCTATAATAAAAAGTATGGGCTGCAATTTTCTGTGATTATCCCAAGAGATTAAAATGACCTGTCTTCTTTCTTACCAGATGACACCACTAGGGAAGAGGTAAATTTTGATAATGGATGCCTGCCACACAGACTGGTTCAGTAATGGTACTCAGTGTCACAAGATTTGGGGTTCAGATAAAGCTGCTTTAGAGTTAGAGAGCAGAGAACCCCAGATTTGCTAAGTATATGCACTCCCTCACTCAGCCCACAATCAAAAGCTATTAGGAGTAATCTGTAGTTCCTCATTCCTCAACACCCAACAATCTATGGAGAAATAAGTACCCTAGATACTTGATCCTTACAGCAAGCACAGCAGTTAGCTCATGCCAAACATTGATTCCTTGGAGGAGAAATGCTACTCTGAACAGGTGTTTTGAACCTTTTTTCCCAGGCAAAGCTCCATCCCTTGCTAAGAGATGGAGCTTTTTTAATGTGTTTATAAAATATCACATGAAAAACACCTTCACAAAAAAATCATTCATTTCTCAATTCCTTACCTACAATATGTGGCACACTGTTCTGCAATTTTTGTTTTGTTTTGTTTTGTTTTTTATGCTCTCATTAAAGAGATACATAGAACAAAGAGAACCAAAATCAGCTTTTAAAAGGAATAGGAATCCATATTTCCAAGGAACTCCAGTATCAATCCTGGCCTTTTGTTGTGCTATATTATAATTAAGTTCTTGGTCAGAAGATCTATTTTTTTTAAACAAGCAAGATGATAAAACATCAGCTTTGTACTGCTTTGACTAGAAAAAAGCCACTTACTGTGCCTCTCCAATACTGGACTCTTACCCCTACAGAGAGGCAGAATGAAGGCTCCAAAGAACTCAAAGAAATACAGATAAAATTCTTCCTTAAAATAGAGGGGTATAATACCAATCAGGTCTCTGGTCAACCTCACCCTCCTTTCAAGTACAAAAAAGTAGAGGGCCTTAGAACCGTGAAGGATAGCTACTATTGCGAGTAAGGCAAGACGTTTCACTTATAATTCTCCATCCTGTAGTCAGATCATATGTGCCAATCTTGCTCTGTCACCCAGGCTGGAGTGCAGTAGTGCAATCATAGTTCACTGCAGCCTCAAACTCCTGGGCTCAAGCAATCCTCCTGCCTCTGCCTCCCAAGTAGCTGGGACTATATAGGTACATGACGTCATGCCTGACTAATGATTAATTTTTCTTTTCTTCTTCTTCTTTTTTTTTTAGAGATGGGGCCTTGCTGTGTTGCCCAGGCTGGTCTTAAACTCCTGGCCTCAAGCAATCCTCCTGCCTCAGCCTCCCAAGCCACTGGGATTACAGGCATGAGCCACTGCACCCAGCTGCCAGACATCTTTAAAGCCAGTGGCACCTCAGTCTATCTTCACCCACTCTCCAGTTATCATTCTATGCTGTCTAGACCTTTACCTCTCCAGTGGTAACTTCATCTCAGATATTCCTTTAGAAGGGATCTCAAAGAGGAGCCTTTTATATGGTAACTGGCCATTTCTTCTGTTATCACCTCTTTTCTTCTCCTCTCTTGGGATCAGTTTTCCTACTAAAGTCCTTCTGTTTGAAAAATAAAAGATGGAAAAACTCTCAAAAACAGAATCATTCTATTTGCAGATACTAGAAACAATTACTCTCAGGGAAATAAGGCACCTATAATATCACCCCCCAGACTCACTTAACAGTACTGATATTTGGATCCTGTGTGGCTGCAAAGGAACATGACTTCCAAATATAAGCACTATTTTCCTGCCACAGGCCAGGCTGCATTAGGCAGCACTGCTGTGCTGGTCTAACACACAGGCAGACTGGAGGCTCCAAAGAACTCAAAGAAATACAGATACAATTCTTCCTTAAAATAGAGGGTTACAATACCAAGCAGGTGTCTGGTCAACCTCATCCTTCTTTCAAGTAATGTTTTCATAGAAGAGCACTAGATGAGAAGTTAGACAACCTAGGTTCTAGTCTTAGCTCTGCTACTTACTGGCTGTGTGACCTTGGGCAAGTCACTTTACCTATCCCAGTAAATCTGTTTCCTTATCCATAAAATGGGGATAAAATCACCTGCCTTGTCTACCACACATTGTAACTGCGAGGATCAAATGAGATGCTATGAAAGTGCCTTGTAAACTGAAATACTGCATATACAGGTAAAGTAATAGTATATACTTAGTACATTTTAATTAGGTCATTATCATTGCCTATTTGACTAGAAGTGTCCCATGCAGGATGTGCCTTATAGTAGACAGAACTAAAAAATAGGTGCTATCAATATACACTAGTCCTTTTTACTAGGGTTGTTTAAAAAAGGGAAATTCGTAATTTCCTCAGCAATGGCCTCAGAATATATTATTATACTTAAAAATGTGATGTCATCCCAATCTACCAATTGATAGAATTAATGTTCTCCAAATATGCCCTATACAATTATAGTTTGGTCTGTTGATACCTTTATACAGAGTCTATAATTCAAGAAATAGCATGCTAAAACTTAAAAACACACAAACACACAACCACCATACGGTTACAGCTGGTTGTAAAGGAAATAAAATGAAAATTAGAGGCATTTTATATATAATAAAAATAAGTCACAGTTCCTCAAATGGTCGCCTTTTTCCTGAGATAGCTCCAGGACAGGGTCCTAGTCCTGTGAAGTACTTTATAGAAGCTTAGTCTTGCTGGAGGTGAAAAGGACATGTGGGTTGGCAACTAGGCTGTGTTCTTTTTCAGCACGAGGGTCTGAACAAGAAGGTCTGCTAGGAGCTGCCAAACAGCTTTGGTGGAGAAGCCCATATGGCCTAAGAGAGCTTTGCTAATTCTCGGATGCCAGGCCAGAGTATGGAGCACAGCTTAATACAACCATCCAGTCCAAGGATTTTCAATTCTTCTTGTAAGTTGGTTCTGCTCTTCTCCGGTCTAGTAAATAATTGAACAGAAGAAAAACAATGAGATGTGAAGCAATATATCTACCTGTGCTTTAGGACCTTTGTCTGTCTAGCTGCAAGAAGTTTACATGCAGAACAGAGACACAGACAAGAGGTGAATGTGACTTTGACTTTGAAATAGACTTTGACTAGCCCAAAGCACCCAGATTCCAGTATTCATGTCAGGAGACTTTTATTATAAATGTTACAGGCGATGACTTGGAGGGAGTCAGGTCAGCTGAATCACTAGTTAACCAGACGGTTGTTCTTTGGGGCCACAGATGTGTTGCTAACCTCCACTTTTCTTCCTCATTTGCTTTGCTTTCCGGGGCTTGAGGATGGTGTAGTTTGCATATACTGTATACTGATCTGACAGGAAGGGAACATAGAATGCTCGCAGCAGCTTTGAAGATCTGAAAAACATGGGGGAAACAGAAAAGAAAGAATTTTATCACTTGGCAGAATTTACTAATGGTAGTGAAAGTGATGAAAGGAAACAAACTAAGTGCTGTGGTAAGGATAATATTTTATGTAAGTAGCACAGAAAAGCCTATTACTTAGGTATTACATCATGACAAAAGGTTTAATCAAGAACAAGTACTTTGTTACCTATGCCAAAGTTTATTACTGTCCCCAGTAAGCCACATTCTATCCTTCAGAATAGCTCGAGGTTTACATTTTGCATTAGAATGTGCCAAAGAAAAGTTCCAAGTCAATCAAAAGACTACTATTACTGAAATGAATTCTTAACATCCAAATGGTTTCTGCATCCAAGAAACTGCAGAGATGCCAAATACTCAAATGACCCTGACTCCAGCTTTAAATTTTCCTAGAGAGAGGAAGAAAACTATGTCTTGGATACCTATGCATGGTGTTTCAGTAATGTCTAAGTCAAGGAAAGGGTCTACACACAAGTTCATGCTGTGACAACATGTCCCTGGCAAATTATAATATATTTACTTATTACTGAAATTTGAGAACTGAAAACCTGAATTTCTTACAAGTTCCTGAAGAATGTGAAAAGTGCTTACACTTTTAAATATGTTATTTAATCCATCTGATAATCATATGATGTAGGTGACATTATTATCCCAATTTTATAGATGGGAAACTAAGACTTAAACTTATACAGGGTCAAACAGTGAGTGACAGAACCCTCACTCAAATCCAGGTTCATTCCAGAGTCTCACTCTCAACCATTATGGTTTATCCTACACCCCAGGAACAGGATTTATCATTTCCTAGAAAAAGTTGCTATGATAGTTTTAAATTCTATATGAAGTATTACTTCCTGTGATTCCTGAGTCTGAAAATCAAAAGTTGGCCTAATTACTACCACCCTAAATGGGGTAGCTGAGGGGTGTTCCACTGCCAGTCCTTTTCCAAATTCTAAACTTGTAAACGTCATGTCAACGTGGCATTTGTACTGGCAGCCTAGCCCTGGGTTTGGCAGACTCCTGCAATGCCTGCACACAATGATATCGTGCTTGGCATACACACCTCTTAGAGATTCTCCCCAACTGTGACCCTTTGCTCAACAGAGATGCACTCCACTTCAACAGCTAACAGCTCAAGGGCTTTGACAGAGAAAAGAGGATTAGAGAAGAGACACACCAGACAAAGTAGGGCTCCTGCAAACAAAATGAGAGGAAGCACTCACTCCAGTCAAAAAGAAGTTAATTTACTATTCTTCTATGCTGCACAGATAAGGTGAAGGTCGGAACAGAAAGACGCAGGCTGGAGCAAATTCCTGCAAGCTTAAGTTAGTAAAGAAAGGCTAAAACTAATTAAGTGTCATTTACTTGACTCACAATGAAAGCTTCATTGATTAATATAGACATTATATATTTCTGCTCAACTCAGCCCTTGGTGTAACAGCAGGGTTTGTTGGACCCAATTTTAGTTTATGACTTTCTTTTTGAAACAATTCCTTACTATCTTGGAGGATTGCTAGTCCACATGGGCCCACAGTACCTTTTCATAAATCTAAGGTACATTATAGGATCTTGGCAGTCTTCTTTTTTTCTATGCCTTGAATTATTTACAACTATGCTTTATAAAAAACTTAAAATACTAAAAAAAGAATGATGAAATCACTGAAAAGGATAATGCAATAAAGAAATAAATCATCGCTTTGCATTAGCCCTCAATTTTCTTATTGCACTGCCCAAAATATTGCATCACCCAAAATATTGCTTCATCTTTCAATAAGGTATAAATGATTAGAGACACTATATTTGTAATGTGCTTTTAGCTTTCACTGAATACAGTTGAGAATCCAAAAATTTAAAATTTCCCCTCCATAATGGCAATAAAAAGTAAACTGACAGAGGAAGACATTTCACAATTCTTAGACAAATCAGAAGATAAGCACAAAGAGACAAATAGCAGCACTATAGACTCTAATGATAATGGTGAAATTGATTGTACAAGCAAAATTCAGACTATGAATCTTCAGATGGCAATATACTAAATGAATTTCCTCAAACTTAAGAATTGATGAGTGAACTATATATTTCTAAGGACAAAAAGGAAATAAAGTATTCTTGTCCAGTTAGTTATTCAACAGGAAAGACTTCATCATACAATATTTTACAACAAAAATCTGGACCGTTCTGTTATACTAAAAAGACACGTAACCGTATTCTTTCATCTCTTATGATATTTGTGTGTCAAACTGTATTTGATACAGTTCATAAGTTGACAATGCTGAAGGCAAGTATGCAAAGATGACTGGAAAAATAACAGTGACAAATAAAAAATTCATTGGATAATCATTCTAATTGGTCTAAAAATGGAAATATTTGAATTACGGAACAAAGGAGATGGCTGTCCTCTCTTCCACAAAACTATGAGTCATCAAAGATTTCAAAAAATTATTCAAGTATTACATTTCGATAATACAAGTGCAAGAAGAACCAGAAGTAATGACAACCTAGAATTTATTGGAGATATATCTGAAATCTGGAATCAGTATTTTCAAGATGATATTTTTCAGATTCATGCATGACAGCTAGTGAGTAGTTAGTTGCACTTCAGGTATACATGCACATTCAAAATCAGAAGATACAGAATAAAAATTTGAGATTGCTACATTTAAACTATTATTATGATGATAAAGTCTTTCCTATTGAATGACTATCTGGACGAGAATACTTTATTTCCTTTTTATCCTTAGAAATACATAGTTCACTCATCAATTCTTAAGTTTAAGGAGGCCGGACGTGATGGCTCATGCCTGTAATCCTAGCACTCTGGGAGGCCGAGGTGGGAGGATTGCTCGAGGTGAGGAGTTCAAGACCAGCCTGAGCAAGAGCAAGATCCCATCTCTACTAAAAATAGAAAGAAATGATCTGGACAGCTAAAAATATATAGAAAAAATTAGCCGGGCATGGTGGCACATGCCTGTAGTCCCAGCTACTCAGGAGGCTGAGGCAGAAGGATTGCTTTAGCCCAGTAGTTTGAAGTTGCTGTGAGCTAGGCTGATGCCACAGCACTCTAGCCTGGGCAACAGAGTGAGACTCTGTCTCAAAAAAAAAAAAAAAATTAAGTTTGAGGAAATTGTTTTTCACTATTCTTTTCTTATTTTTGTAAGTAATTTATAAAATAACTCAAAAATATAAAAAACAAAAAGGATCCATTGGACTGAGACAGTAAATGGTGATGACTATTTTCTTGGTATGTTATGGACGATGTTCAAAAGATCATTTGAAGAGGCAGGAGGATTGCTTGAGCCCAAGGAGTTCAAGCCCAGGCTTGAGCACTCCAGCCTGGGAAACAGAGCAAGATTCTGTCTCTTAAAAAAGAAAAATCATTTCAGGCGAGGCACGGTGGCTCACGCCTGTAATCCTAGCACTCTGGGAGGCCGAGGCGGGTGGATCGCTTGAGGTCAGGAGCTCAAGACCAGCCTGAGCAAGAGTGAGACCCCGTCTCTACTAAAAATAGAAAGAAATGATTTGGACAGCTAAAAATCTATATAGAAAAAATTAGCCGGGCATGGTGGCTCATGCCTGTAGTCCCAGCTACTCGGGAGGCTGAGGCAGTAGGATCGCTTAAACCCAGGAGTCTGAGGTTGCTGTGAGCTAGGCTGACGCCACAACACTTCTCTAGCCTGGGCAACAAAGCGAGACTTTGTCTCAAAAAAATAAAAAAATAATAATAAAATAAATAAATAAATAAAAATAAATCAATTAATTAAAAAAATCATTTCAGAAAACTTTCTTGGGCTGCACATGGTATATATCATCATTAAAAATACTGACTAGCTGGGTGCAGTGGCTCACACCTGTAATCCTAGCACTTTGGGAGGCCAAGGCAGGAGGATTGCTTCGGGCCAGGAGTTCAAGAACAGGCTGAACAAGAGTGAGACCCTTTCTCTACAAAAAATCGAAACATTAGCCAGGCATGGTGGTACATGCCTGTAGTCCCAGCTACTTAGGAGTCTAAGGTAGGAGAATTGCTTGAGCCCAGGAGTTTGAGGTGACAATGAGCTATGATGAGGCCACTGCACTCCAGCCTGGGTGATGGAAAGAGACGCTGCCTCAAAAAAAAAAAATACTGACTGGACTGAAATAGAAAAAGGACCATTATGCATTATTGTTGAGTACAAAAGCAAGCAATAACAAAGGTAAAGATGAAGGAGATTAGGACAAAATATTTGCAATATATGTAACAGAGGATTATTACCCAGACTATATAAACTGTTCCTGCAATCAATATGAAGATAACTCAATAAGAAAAAATGACAAAAAATATGAACAGAGAAGAGAAATGCAAATGGCCAATAAACATGAAATAATGTTCAATCTTACCCATAATCAGGGAAATACAAAACTGGATACAATTTTCAACAATCAGGTTTGCAAAAGCTAAAAGTTTGACAGTATGAAATGCTGATGAAAAATTAGGAAACAGATATTGCCAGTGAAAGCATAAACATGCATAGCCACTTGGAAAGGCAATTTTAGCACTATCAATTAAAACAAAAATTATGCAGTCCCTATGATATAGCAGAGGATTTTTATTTTGTCCTTTATACCACCTCACTTGTTTATTTTCTTGTTTTACAAACAACCTAGTTTGTTTTCCATTTATTATAATAGAAAATTTCAAATATATACAAACGTAGGTGAAATGTATTACTTATAGTAATTTTTTAACACCAGTAGACAAATTTTTAAATAAAGGAAACCTCAAATTCTTCAAAAACAAAACCAGTCAAACAAAAAAAAAAAAACCTATGTGCCTACAATATGTAAGGATTTGTGTGTTGGCCCTGAAGTCACAAAGGTCTCTGTTCTCATAGGGCCAATAGTCTAGTTGGGAAAAACAGAATATGAATGATATATAATCATAACTTACCATATATTAAATATTAAATAGCTGATACAGAAGTTCAAAGTGGTAATACACACATTCAGAAGAAAGGTCAAAGGCTAAGGGCTGAGTAGGTGTAGAAGCAACATTTAATATATAGCACATCATTTTGTTTTATCCATTCAATATTCTAAGGTATTCTAAGCATGAAAAGCAACTTGTCTACCCATAACAAAATCTATAGGCATTTAAGATAAAATTCTCTGTCTACTCAGCAGCAACTAGAGATGAAGTGAATAAATTCCGAGCTCTTTTTCATGGCTTACAGAGCCTTAGGAGATCTAGCCCTTGCTTACCTGTCCCTCACCTTGTGCCATTTTCCTCCTTGCCCTCCACATTTCTGCCACACCAGCCTCCTTTCAGCTCCTCAAAAATACAAACTCCTCCTACCCTAGGGTCTTTGCCTATGCTGTTTCTTCAACCTGGAACACTGTTAACCCTGTTTTTCTCATGACTGAGTCCATATCATTTTTCATGTCTCAGTTTAAAAGTTATCTCCTTTGAGAGGTCTTCCAACAATCCTAGGTTTGAAACCTTAGGTTTCCACTTCTTTGACTTATTCTCTCTTGACATACCTTGTGTCTTTCTTCATTACGCTCTGTACAATTTCTAACTATTTATTTGTTGTTTACCTTGTTTATTGTCTGTCGCCCCATCCCCATCCCCAGAGTTCAGGGACCAAGTCTGTTTTATTTACCAGTACGTGCCTGGCATATATAGTAAATGCTGAAAAACAACTGTTGGATGGATGGATTGACTGATGAAGAGAGGGAGGGAGGGATATTATAGAATACAAATGAAATAAGAGTTTAATTCAATTTAGTTCAATCACAAGTGACTGAGCACCATGTCAAGCAATGGGTTAGATGCCAGGAACACAATGATGAACAAGAAAGGGTTCCTCCTACTCTGAATAAGGAATTCAAAGTCCAGCTGAATTTATGGTTTAGAATAACCATCTTTTAAAGGACAAATATGGGTCTGACTTAGCTACAGTAAGAGATATCAGAAATACCTTGATTTTCCAGGCTCCCTGAGTGTATAATCACATGAAATTCAGCATAAAATTCAAATAATGTGTTCAGGAAACAAGGAGGCATTTCTGTTAAGCATGAACACAAAAGAACCTTCTTTTCTCCTACAGATTCTGGTTGTAATCTTTAATAGCATTACCTATCTATGACATACAGAGCCACTAACTAATTCCTTCTAGAAGATGAAGTGAGGAATGCTTTGGCCCATTCTTATGTCTGAACTGGGATGGAAAGATTCTGTGATTTTTTTTAACCAAACGAAAAAGTTGGCTTGAATTCTTCATTTCTAACACTACAGTTGCTGTTCTAGATTAATTTCTTTACCATCAATAGCTTCAGTATGTTAAGCATGACTAGGACACTTTGAATTTATTGTATTGTTGCTGAAAAAAGAGCAGTTGAACATTGGAATAATGTGTATGCACTCATCTCTATACATGGAAACAAAGATCAGACTGAATCACAGAACAAAACTAATGCCTATCAAAACTCATACAACAATGTCTCTAATATAGTGAAATGTCCAAGTATTGCTCTAGGGCAGCACAGGCAGCATAATTTAGGGAGACATAAAATGTGTGCCCCACCATGGAAACTGAAATACTTCCCCTCCCAGTGAGAAAGTCAAGTGATTCAAGGATGAAACAGACCTGGACAAAGCAATTGCCTGAACAGCATAATTAGCTGATGGCTCAGAATGTTTTCTAATTCAATTACCAGCCCTATTTATCAGGGCTGCGGAGAATTGTGCTGTGGAGATTTAAATCTGCTCTTGCTGACGTCAATGGACAACTGGCTGCCAGTCCCTGATGTCACCAGTTCAGCAGGCACAAATCGAAATGCTGGGTCAATTTTTCATTTTAAAAGGAAAATATTCTAGTATTCAGGTTTTCTCTTTTATTTTTATCTATCTATCTAATCCATCCATCCATGCATATAACCATCTACCCAAACATCCCCTATATAAACCTGTAATCTAAACCCACTACCAGTTGTCCTTCCAGTTGGGGCTTTTTTTTTTTTTTTTTGAGACAGAGTCTTACTCTGTTCCCCGGGCTAGAGTGCCGTGGCATCAGCCTTGCTCACAGCAACCTCAAACTCCTGGGCTTAAGCGATCCTTCTGCCTCAGCCTCCCGAGTAGCTGGGACTACAGGCATGCACCACCATGCCCAGCTAATTTTTTCTATATGTATTTTTAGTTGGCCAGATAATTTCTTTCTATTTTTAGTAGAGACGGGGTCTCACTCTTGCTCAGGCTGGTCTCGAACTCCTGAGCTCAAACAATCCGCCCGCCTCGGCCTCCCAGAGTGCTAGGACTACAGGCGTGAGCCACCACGCCCGGCCTAGTTGGGGGTTTTTAAAGCTGGTCCCCCCACCACCCACCCTGACCCCACTCTTCCTCTTGCACTTAGTTCACATTTCAGTGACAGACTTTCTATAACCCTCAGTGCAGAACTGGCCTTTAGCGGCTATCTTCAATTCTGAAAAGAATCTCAGAATTCCTTCAAGATTTAGCCTTCGTAATAACCAACCTATAGTTTCATATCAAGCAATTTAAGAACTGCTCAAAAAGCTGGTATGGAGCAAAAAATGTGACTGTTCAACACTGTGGTCCCCAATCCCTGGTCCACAGCCCGGACCAGGTCGCAGAGCTCTGCCGCCCTGCCATACGCCCCGCCCCCTGTCCATGGAAAAATTGTCTTCCAAGAAACTTAGGAATTGGGGGGGAGCCCCATACAGCAGGAGGTGAGTGGTTGGTGAGCAAGCCAAGGTTCATCTGTATTCACGGCTGCCCCCCCCGCATGGCTGGCATCACTACCTGAGCTTCGCGGCCACCCCCACCCAACATATATGGAAAATTTGTCTTTCATGAAACTAGTCCCTGGTGCCAAAAAGGTTATGGACCACTGCTCTGACAGTCTTTTAACAGGAAATGGGGGGAGAGACATTACTCTAATGGTCAGTAACTACTGCAGAGGGGACTTATAACCCTATTACACAAAAGAGAATGGACACAGGAGTTACATGCTGTATGTCATATTCCACTAGAACGTCAGTCCCTTGAGGACAGAATTTTATCTAACTGTATGACCTCTGGATTTTAGGACAGTGCCACAGAAAGTGCTCAACAAATATTCTGTGAATGAATGAATGACTATTCCCTGACTCTTAAATCAGATCATCTAGTTGACCTCCATCCCTTCTTGCAATATTCACCTTCCATGAGGAAAAGGAAATATCAAAAATTATATGAAGTTCTTCTTTCTGTTCTCTTACCAAGCAACTCAGTCCTAAAGCCATTAGGTAGAGCAGAGCAAGTAGGAGCCTGCAGTGGGGTGGTGGGTGGGGGAGAACAAGGGGAGCTACAGAGGCCCATGAGATGTTAGAGTGCAAGTGAGACACAGAAGGCACCCATGTTAGCAAAGAAAATATACCACAAAAGGACACCTAGCCTCTCTGGGTGCTGGTTTACATAAAATTTGCTGAATCAGCATTACCCATGTGTCCAGTATGATACTTTATTTTAAGCAGGCATGTATAACAGATCTTTGCCATTGAACATTCAATGAATAATTTATGTTCTTCTTCTTCTTCTTTTTAAGAGACAGGGTCGGCCAGGCGCGGTGGCTCACGCCTGTAATCCTAGCACTCTGGGAGGCCAAGGCGAGCGGATTGTTTGAGTTCAGGAGTTCGAGACCAGCCTTAGCAAGAGTGAGACCCCGTCTCTACTAAAAACAGAAAGAAATTATATGGACAGCTAAAAATATATATAGAAAAATTAGCCGGGCATGGTGGCGCATGCCTATAGTCCCAGCTACTCGGGAGGCTGAGGCAGGAGGATTGCTTGAGCCCAGGAGTTTGAGGTTGCTGCGAGCGAGGCTGACGCCATAGCACTCTAGCCCGGGCAACAGAGTGAAACTCTGCCTCAGAAAAAAAAAAATAAAAGACAGAGTCTTACCCTGTTGCCCAGGCTGGAGTGCAGTGGCACGATCATAGCTTACTGCAGCCTTTAACTCCTGGGCTCAAGCCTCCTGCTGCAGGCTCTCAAGGAGCTGGGGCTACAGGTGTGCACCACCACGCCCGGCTAATTTATTTCAGAGATGGGGTCTTGTATTCATGGTTTTGACTATTTGGAGCAACCTCCAAAAATCCATAATGTGTAATGACTATGAAGTGTACTGAGGCACAGACTGGAATCGTGGCACTGTGAGACCAGTGTACAGAGTGAATCATTCCACTGAGCTGTGGCCTGATCAACATCTGGCATAACATCATAACCTCTTGACTAGTCACCTTTAGCTGACATTCAGAATGAAGAAACTGACAAAGAATTGCTGTTAAGCAACTGGACATTTTCTAGCCTCAGTCCTGTCAAGGTTGCTGGCAAAATGCTCCTTACTAGTCTCTTTCCCATCTGATAGCTATTTAGGTATCTAGGTACTATCTGTACTGGTCACTATTCCTGTGGAGAAGATGTCAAACAGCATTCATGCAGGTTTTTGTCCCTGCTCTTTGGACCCTCATTCAGGCTACTTCTATGTGACAAACAGAATGAGGATTGGAGGCCACATAAGGTAGATGATGCTGGCTAACTTTACAGAGATGAAATAAACAATGAATATACTTTAAAATAATTCAGTGATCTTTATTTTACCAAAAAAGGGCATCAGAAGCTTCTGAAGAAATCATATCATCTTTTTTTCTTTTTACTCTAGCATAAAACCAGTTTTAAGAATGTGAAATATATCAAATAATCAATAAATATTTTCAAAGACTCTATAATGTGCTAGGAGTTATAGAAAATCAACATGTGATGGGGTTGTAACTCTCAAGGAACTTAGAACAAAGACCTTTGATGATGCCAGCTGCTTAGTCTAAACTAGCTATTAAATAAAAGTAGTGATGGTGCCAGAACACTGTATATGCTCTTCAAACTTTAGGGTCTCTATGGCATGGACTTAGAGCACAGATGGTTTGTAAATGGTCTCTTATGAGTACTAATTTCACAATAAAAGAAAGCAGACTTTCTGAGCTTCAAAAAATTAAAAAACTTTTATTCTTCTTAAAATGTCAGTGGATCTAAATGATTAAGCTGCTGAATAATATAATGAGCAAAATACCAATGTGTTTTGAAGCCAAATTGGGCCTGCGGTAGCTCTGACAGATGAAGGGTCTCAGGAAAGTATCTGGGGAGAAGAAAAGTAGGAAAAGCCCCAAAATGATGAAGAATGAAACAAGTATAAGAGAGTAATAAACTGACAAAGAAATACACAACTGTAGAAACTCTGATCTCTTCTTCCTTACTGTTTCTCAATATTATTGGCATCATTAAGGGAGCTATGGGCACCACCATGATTGACACATAGGGAAAAGACAAAAGCATTTCAATTACTGTTTATGAGGGAACTAATTCTACCCAAAGGATTGGAGCACCATCTGAAACATGTCAAACTGTTGGCGTGCAACCAAATTCTGCCATGGGGCGGAGTCTCCCTTTCCACCTGGGTAATAAGAAGCTGCAGATGGAAACAGTCTGCTGGACTATTGTGTGCACCATATGTCTCTTCTGTAAGAAATCTCCTTTGAAAAGAAAAATTACAAAAATTATCCAATTTGGATGGAGAATGGCATTAAAAGAGCTGTGGTGGTTTTAAAACCTGTCCATAAATTCTTTGACACTCTTTCCTATCAACAGGGGAAGTCTAATTCCTTTCCCCGTGAGCATGGGCTATTCAAGTGGCTTGCTTCCAACCAAGAGAATGACGTGGAAGTGCTACTGTATGACTTCCAAGACTAGGTAAGAAGAAAACTATACAGCTCTTGAGATGCTTACCCTTGGAAGTCAACCACCATGCTGTAAGAAAGGCCAGGCCACACAGAGAAGCCACATGTAGGCGTTCTGGCCAATAGCCTCAGCTGATATCCAGTCCACAGCCAGCATCAACTACCAGAAATATGAGTGAGAAAGGCTTTCAGGTGCCTCCAGCCCCGACCACCATCTAATGGCCAGTACATAAGAAACCCTGAGCAAGAACTGGCTAGCTGAGCCCAGTTAACCCCCAGATCCACGAGAGAAAACAATAATAAATTGTTGTCATTTTACACTACTAAGTACGAGTGATTGTTACACAGCAATAACTGGAAAAAAAGCTTCCAACTAATTTGCTCTTTACAGTGATTACTCCAATGATCTTATTATCTTCCAGAAATAAATAGTTCTGCTTATGCTGGAGCTAGGGGCTGGGGGAGACACTGGCTCCCACCAATCAGACTACTCTATCACATAGGGCAAAAATGAATACAGGTGCCATGAACTCTTTAAGCCTCATAGGTGCTGAGTTCACTTCTTCTTGGAGGCAAAAAGGAAAGCCATGGTCTTAGAAAAACTCTCCAGAGCAGCTAAAGTTCAGTGGCCACTGAGAATCCCATGCGAGCTTCTGAAAGGACACAGGCAGCACATATTACCAGCACAGTCCCTAACCTGCTGCTGCAGAGGTCCTTTGACTGGAAAAGTCCCCTCTCCTACCATACCAGCTGAAGGTTTTAACTTCTAACTCCTTACTTGCATCTACTCTTCACCCATAATTATAAATTCGCAGGGCTTTGAAATCCTGCCCTATCTAAGTACTCCCAGGTTGTCTTGAGCCCTTAATTAGGCAAGCCTAAAATCCAGTTAGAGGAGGCTAACATGCTCCAAAATAGAGAAGAAAATCTCACAATCCAAAAACCAAAGGAGAAAGCAAAGCAAGAAAGACAAAAGGGACCTATAATGCAGGAGGAAGCAATGGGAAGAAAGTGGCTATGCAAAGCAGTGGCAGGACTGCCCTACTTGTTTCCAAAGCTACAAACAGGCCCTATTGCTCAGGAGGCCAACTCCAACATCCTGGAGAGGCATTTCCCACCCAGACTCCCACAACCAAGTGTTCTCACCACACTTAGAAAGGAACCCACCATTGAGCTGGTAATTTACTGCAACACTGTCCCTTCACTCCTCTCTGGGGACTCTCAGAGTAGGCATTATATCCGCCCACTTGTTGAGCTATTTTATTTTATTTATTTTTATTTTTATTTTTTTGAGACAGAGTCTCACTTTGTTGCCCGGGCTAGAGTGAGTGCCATGGCATCAGCCTAGCTCACAGCAACCTCAGACTCCTGGGCTTAAGCGATCCTACTGCCTCAGCCTCCCGAGTAGCTGGGACTACAGGCATGAGCCACCATGCCCGGCTAATTTTTTTGTATATATATTTTTAGTTGGCCAGATAATTTCTTAGTGAGACGGGGTCTCACTCTTGCTCAGGCTGGTCTCGAACTCCTGACCTCGAGCGATCCACCCGCCTCGGCCTCCCAGAGCTAGGATTACAGGCATGAGCCACCGCGCCCGGCTATTTTATTCAAGTAGCAATTATATCATGCTTCAAAGAAAGAAAAAAATCCTCTCTTATTTTAGAACGTATGTAAGATGAGATGGCCATAGAGCAACAATAGTGTCTAGTCTAAAAAGTGATACTGTCAAACAGTTTAGACCTCCACATCTTGAGAGTCTGATAAACCTTTATAAAATTAGCCGACCACAGACGTGGCAAACTCCGGGAGAGGAAGCTGCAGCTCTGATGCCAGCTTTGTGTGAGTAGAGACTATAACATGGTTATCAAGATCTTATGCCTGCATCCTCTCTCAAACTAACAGGCCCAAAGGTGTCTGGACCTCTGGTAAAGAAGTAAATGAGCATCTGGGCTACCATTTTCCCAAACGGGCTAACATCATTCAGCCCTATTTAGTAAGTACTTCTCTATTAGTCCAACAGTAAAGGCCTTGCTTATCTTGCAACAATTTCAACAGAAAACAGGCTTATTCACATATTTACAGATATTCAGAATCCCTAAATTTTACCCAATCACAAAATTGTCCTAATAATCTTTAGGTTGCTTCTCCTTGAAGTGGAATCCCCAATGTCACATAACTCAGAGTACAATTTTTTAAAAAAATGTGCTAGTACTGTATTCAAACATCCTGATTGCTTCCCTTTCATCTGAGGCCCAATGTAGGCTATAATAAAAAGGGATGTCAGCAAATTAAATCAAATAAACTATGGACAAATCCACATAGTAAACATGGACTATGGGGCAAAGGAACTGTATCTACATGCTTCACTCTCCCATCCTGCTTTTTGGAACAAGCCTCTTATTCTGGTCACATTAAAGCAGGATGACCATATATCTTGATTTGCCCAGGGCAAGGTCCCTTTTACTTTCAAAAGAGCTCTGACGTGGATGACATATTGTAGATTACCTTACATAAAAGCAAATTCAAACCAGCCAAAGAGGTAAATTAAATTTTTGATACTGATTCTTGGGCCCCTCATCTAACAGCCTTCCTCTCATCCCTCCACTTGTACTCATGATTGCTTCTTGAATTAAATAAGCGATTCTTCCCTCTTTATCACCAATATCTATTTAATCCTACTTTTCCTTTAAGCCTCAACTCAAGCACCACCTCCTGCAGGAGGCCTTTCCAGTGTACTCTACCACCCATGGTTCTCTCCTTTCCTTAAAGTTCTAGAACACAACTTCGCACCTCTATGGTCTTAACACTATTTTTAACTTGTTTTCGTATGTGCAGGTCTTCCTACAAAAGTTGTATGTTATTCGAGAGCAAAGCCTGTGTCTAATTACTTCTTTTATACTTTTATGCGAGAAGAACATAATAGATGAAAATTCAAAGACTTCCTGATTTCCAAACCTACTTAACCAGCTTACTTAAGAACATAACAAGACTCCAGGTACCTCTCTGCTGTGCACTCCTCTTGCAGCCCCCTGTACTTTTCTTTTAAAGCACTTAACACATTTCATAATTACATATTAATTTGTGTGGCTATTTGTTCAATAGCAGCTTTCCCAATATACTGTAAAGTCCAAGAAGACAGGGACCTGATGTATACTATTGTTCATCACTATCTACTTAAAATCCATCACAGTGCCTGGCAATGCTTAGTAAATATTTGCTGATTGCACAGATGGCGGATGGACAGACAGACAATGGAAGAAAGAAGAAATGATTTCATAGAAATGAACTATAAGGAAAGCAGATTTATACTTGAGAAATTAGCCTGCTTACATTTCTAAACAGATCATGTAGCTATGTGTCACAGACTTATTAAAACCTTCTCCCTTCCTCAGAAAGACCTAGAGAATAGTTAGACCTGCAGCCCCATCTGATCTAGGGTCTAAGACATGAGAGAGACCACTCCATCCAGATGATCCAGATGGTACCATTATTTCTCCTTGTTATATAAATTGCTAAAGCACAAAAACCATTGTTTCAAGAAGACAGGAAATTTAGCAGTCTCAGTAAATACACATGAAGGCATTTCAGGATCATGCTCATAAAAGCATCTCACGCATCATCTTGGAGTGACAGCTCTGAGGCACACAGGCTCTGACAGTACAGTCTAACTTAATTGGCCCAAAGTCAGCAACATCAGATGTCATAGTGCTGACAGACATAAATTGCTGTGGCAAAGTGGGCTGTAGGATCCTGCTGTTTTTGCAGTTAAATCAGTACATACTGGTAGATGCTGAGAAACATAAATATAAAGAAAATCAGCATAATATTGGAACCTTAGGCTACCTGTAAATTAACTGAAAGCCCTGACATTTCTATAATGCTTTAGAATTTAAAAGTACTTCCATATATACCAGCTCTCATGTAATCCTTATAACAACCCCATACAATAGATAAAATAGTTAACTCTGTTTTACTGATGTGGAAATCTGGGAATCAGAAAGGTACTATGAGCAAGTGGCTAGGATTTAAATGCACAGATCTTCAAACCCCACTTGCTCTTCACTATACTTTGCACAACTTCACGTGAACTGTACCTGTTCAGTTCTTAACCCAACTGGTTTCTTTCTTTCTCAGCATGTTGTGGTCATGAAAATAATGCCCTGAGCACAATTTGTGGGAAATGAAATCCTCTGAAGGCATTCCCCAATTAACAGGAAGGCTGTTTGGGATCTGCTGTCCCCTCAGAGCTGGGGGTCTTTTCAGGCCCATGTCTCATGTTTTCACAGTTTTTTCAAGTCAAAAATGAAGACACAATAGAACCCTACCCCAAGTACTACACCAAATAACAAGACAGGCAGCAAAGAATACGTGTGAGGTGAACTTCATGCCATCACTGCTGCTTCTATCTTTCCAGCTCACTCCTATTACTACCCGAATTCTGACAATATTTGAAAATCCATCCATGATCCTACCACCTTTCATTGTCTCTCACTACCTCAATGCCCTGCCCCCATGTCGCTCCTTACAAATGTAAGGTCATGGTCACTCATTTTAGTATGTTCCTGCAAAAACCTTCAACTCCCTTACCCCTCTCATGCTTTGCTGAACTTTCTTAACTAAAACCCAACCTCACACACAAAAGATATGCACATGAATGTTCACAGTGGCATTACACATAACAGTCAAAAGGTGGAAACCACCAAAATCCCCATCAATTAGTGAAGGAATAAACAATGGAATAGTATTCAGCAATAAAAAGGGATACTACTGAAATATGCTATAACATGAATGAACCTTAAAAACATGCTGAGTAAAGAAGTTAGAGACAAAACTCCATATATTATATAATTCCACTCATATGAAATGTCCAGAAAAGGCAAATCTACAGAAACAAGGAGCAGATTAGTGGGTCCCTGAAGTTGGGGATGGGAATAAGGGATCTTAATAGGGTGAAGGAAATGTTCTAAAATTGCTTTCTGGAAATGGCTGTACAACTTGGTAAATTCACTAATAATCATTTAATTGCACACTTAAAATGGATGAATTGCATGGTATGTAAATTATACTTGAATAAAGTTATTAAAAAAAAAATCAACCCTGGTTAGATTTACCTCTTTTGTGCCTCACCAGTAAAGCTAAAGCTAGACATAGCTGGAGATTTAAAAAAAAAAAAAAAAAAAAGCAACCACAGTGGCCCCATTTAAAACTCAAACAGGTTCTAGATCCTATCCTTCAATCACACTATATTTCTATAGCTCCTTTTGTCTTTCATTCTTCTCAATTATTTCACACCTTCTTCTTTCTCCTCAGATCTCTAACACCCCATCCTTTACACTCCTTTCTCAGCTGATAATCCCACTTCCTATTTCAGTTGAGAAAATTGAGGCCATCAGAAGAGAATGCCCAGATTCCTATCATCACACCTACCTGCTGCCTGTTACTCTTCTCTGTGCTGTCCCGTACAGTGGCCACTAGCTATGCATGGCTGTTTAAGTTTAAATTAAGATGAAATAAAACTAAAAATCCAGTTCCTCAGTCATACTAACCACATTTTGAATGCTTAATAGCCACATGTGGCTTGTGGCTACTATATTATATAGTACAGATATAAAACATTTCCATCACTGCAGAAAGTTCTACTGGATATGATTGTACATAGATGATCTATATATCTATCTAAAGCCAATCCTTTACTTACTTGTGCATCTCCTCTTATCTATCTCAAGGGCATTGCTCCAGTAATTCTTTCCTTTCTCCTATATCATCAGTTTTTAGCTCTACTAAAGATCATTTTCACCAGTATACAAATATGCCTATTATTTCCCTCATCTTTAAAAAAAAAGGATAGTTTGGGGTAACAAAAAAGTTTAAGAAATTCCTGAAACAAAATTAGCAATTAATAGCAAGGCATCAAGATACAAGGTTAATATACAAAAGTCAATCACTTCCTTACATACCAGCAATGAACAATTGAAATTTGAAATTAAAAACACAATACCATTTAAATTAGCACCCCCCACCAAATGGAATACTTAGGTATAAATGTAATAATATATATATATATATATAAGATCTATACAAGGAAAACTATAAAGCTCTAATGAAAGAAATCAAAGAACTAACAGATGGAGAGATATTCCATGTTCATGGGTAAGATGCCTCGCTATAGTCAAGATGTCAGTTTTTCCCAATTTGACCTATAGATTCAATATAATTCCAATCAAAATCCCAGCAAGCTAAGTCGTGGATATTGACAAACTGATTCTAAAGTTATTTGGAGAGGGAAAGACCTAGAATAGCCAATACAATATTGAAACAGAAGAAGAAAGTTACAGGATTGACACTAACCAATTTCAAGACATTATTATATAAAGCTATGGTAATCGAGATAGTGTAGGACTGGTGAAGGAATAGACAAATAGGTCAGTGGAACAGAACAGAGAGCCCAGGAGTAGATCCACATAAATACAGTCAACTATAAACCTCTGACAAAGGAACAAAGGCAATACAATGGAGAAATAGTCTTTTTAACAAATAGTGCTAGAACAACTGCACATGCTCATACAAAAAAATAAATCTAGACAGATTTACACCTTTCACAAAAATTAACTTGAAATGGATCACAGGCTTAAATGTAAAAACAATGTATAAAACTCCTAGATGATAACATAGGAAATCTAGATGACTTTTTAATAATACCAAAAGCATGATCCATGAAAAAAAGAATTGATAAGGCTGGGCACAGTGGCTCACGCCTGTAATCATGGCACTCTGGGAGGCCGAGGCGGGAGGATTGCTTGAGGTCAGGAGTTCGAGACCAGCCTGAGCAAGAGTGAGATCCCATCTCTACTAAAAATAGAAAAAATTAGCCAGGTGTGGAGTATGTTCCTGTAGTCCCAGCTACTCAGGAAGCTGAGGCAGGAGGATCACTTGAGCCCAGGAGTTTGAGGTTGCTATGAGCTAGGCTGATGTCATAGCACTCTAGCCTGGGCAATAAAGCGAGATTCTGTCTCAAAAAAAAAATTGATAAGATGAACTTCATTATAATTAAAAATTTCTGCTCTGTGAAAGACATTATCAAGAGCGTGAGAAGACAAGCCACAGACTGGGAGGAAATACTAGCAAAAGAGATATCTAACAAAGGAATGTTATCCAAAATATACAAAGAACTCTTATAACTCAACAATAAGAAAATGAACAACCCAATTAAAAAATCAGTCAAATACCTTAACAAACACTTCACCAAAGAAGATACACAGATGGCAAATAAACATTTGAAAAGGTGTTCCACATCATATTAGAAAAATATAAATTAAAACAACAAGATACCACTACACACTTATTAGAATGCCCAAAATCCAGAACACTGGCAACTCCAAACGTTCTCAAGGATGTAGAGCAACAGGAAGTCTGATTCATTGCTGGTGGGAATGCAAAATGGTACAGCCACTTTGGAAGACAACTTGGCAGCTTCCCGCAAAACTAAGTACTCTTACCATACAATCCAGCAATCATACTCCTTGGTATTTCCACAAAGGAGTTGAAAATTTATGTTCACACAAAAATCTGCACACAGATATTTATAGCAGCTTTATTCATAATTGTGATTATGGACTGATTGTGTCCCTCAAAATTCATATGTTGAAATCTAATTCCCAATGTGATGGTATTTGTAGGTAGGCCTTTGGGAAGTAATTAGGTCATGAGGGTGGGGCACTTCAAAATGGCATTAGTTTAACAAGGAGAGGACACAGAGCTAGCTTGTCCTCTTTCTGCCATGTGAGTATACAAGAAGTTGGCTGTCTGCAACCTGGATGAAGGCTCTCACCACAGCCCAACTCTGCTGCCACCCTGATCTTGAACTTCCAGCCTCCAGAACTGTGAGAAATAAATGTTTGTTGTTTAAGCCACCCAGTCTATGGTAATTTGTTATAGCAGTCTGACTAAGACAATTGCCAAGTCTTGGAAGCAACCAAGATAACCCTCAGTAGGTGAAGAGATATACAAACTGTGGTACCTCCAGACAATGGAATATTATTCAGAGCCAAAAAGAAATGAGCTATCAAGTCATGAAAAGACTCAAAGAAACGTAAATGCATACTGCTAAGTGACAGAAGCCAATCTGAAAAGCCTACATATTGTATGATTCCAACTATATGACATTCTGGAAAAGGTAAAACTATGAAGACAGCAAAAAGATTAGTGGTTGTCAGGGGCTGTAGAGAGGGAACAATAGGCAGAGCACAAGGGATTTTTAGAGCAGTGAAACTATTGTGTATGATACTGTAATGGTGGATATGTGACCTTATGCCACAGAACTGGATACGAAGAGGGAACCCTAATGTAAACTACGGGCTTTGGGTGATAATGACGTGTCAATGTAGGTTCATCAATTTTAAGAAATGTATCACTCTGGTGGCTGATACTGACAATGGAGGAGGATGTGCATGTGTGGTGACAGGTGGTGTATGTGCCTTCTGCTCAAATTTTGCTGGGAACCTAAAACTACTCTAGAAAATAAAGTCTATGAAAAAGTTTTTAAAATTTTTTTAGGTTTTGGAAATAGTGGTAATGGTTGCACAACACTGTAAATGTAATTCATGCCATTGAAATGTATACTTAAAATGGTTAAAACGGCACATTTTGTTACATATATGTTATCACAATAAAAAAATTTTTTTAGAAGGTCAAAAATCTTCTTTAGCTAATCACTTCCCTGACACCTGTCACCAGCTACAGCCCTATCTCTGCTTTCCTATATAGCAAAACTCTTTAAAAGACTTGTGTATATTTGCTACCCCAATTCTACTATTCTTGTTTTAACCCCCCTAATATCTCAAGGCCCTATGCCCCTGTCACTCTGCCCAAATTGCCTTTGCCAGCTGCTAAATCTAATGGATAGCTGTTACTCTTCATCCTGCTTTATTTATCAGCAGCTTCTGACACAGCTGACCACTCCTTCCTTCTGAAAACACTTTCTTCCCTTAGCTTCCAGGGTACAATCCTCTCCTGGTTTTCCTACTGCCTTACTGGTCACTCCTTCTCAGTCACCTGTGCTGGTTCCTCCTCTTCTTCCTAACGTCTTAACACTGGAGTTGCCCCGGCCTCATCTTGTCCCTAATTTCATTCACTCCTTTGGTTATCTCACCCCATTTCATGTTTTTGGATATCATCTAAATGCCAAAATTCTATTATAAATGTCTATCTCTAGCTCAGATCTCCTCATTGACCTCTAGACTTGTATATCTAGCTACCTACTTAATAATTCTATTTGGTTGGCAACTGATGTGTCAGACCTAACCAAAACTGATCTCTCACTGTCCCTCTAAAACCTGCTCCACTTGCAGTCTTCCCCACCTCAGCTAATAGCAATTTCATGGTTCCAGCTGCTCAGATCAAAATCCCTGGGATCACCTTTGATTCCTTTCTTTCTCTCACACTTCGAAATCAGTGCCTTTCCATATATCCTGAATCTAACCACTTCTTGCTATCTCCACTGCCCTCTCCCTGAACTGAACAACACTCATCTCTTTCCTGGACTACTGCAACAGTCACCTAACTGGTCTCCCTGCTTCTATTCTTACTTCCTACCATTTATTCTTAGCACAGAACTGAAAATGACTCTTTTAAGACAGAAGTTATATCAAGTCTTGCTCAAAACCCTACTGTGGCTCCCCATTTAATTGAGAGTAAAAGCCTTTCAACAGCCTACAAAGCTCTTCATAGCCTGCACTCTCACCCCTACCACTCTGACCACACTGCCTACTATTCTCCACTCTTGCTCAGCTCCAGCCTCACTCGCCTCCTGTTTCTTCCTAATGCCAGAGCCTTTTCACTAGCCGTTCCCCTGGACATCTAACCCCCTTACCTCTTTCAAGTCTTTGTTCAAATATCATTTTTCCTTGACCACCCTAGCTAAAAGTATAACTCTCAGCTCTAGTGGAACTTTCAATCCTCCTTTTAACCTGCTATTTTTTTCCTTAGCATTTATCAACTTCTAATATACCATATAATCTATTCCCTCATTTATTATCCTTTTTGTATTATATGTCTCCCCCCACCCACCTCCAAACAATAAGCTCCACGAGGACAGGGATCTTTGTTTTATTTACTGACATGTCCACAGCACCTAGAACATTGCAGGCTCTCAAAAAATATTTGTTGAAAAGCAGCACTATTTCCCAGTACGTGAAAATGGAACACCTAGATGTATCAGATACTTGAAGGGATGGCTTCAGGCTACAGAGAGACTTATGAGATAATGGTGTGGTTCAAGATCCTATATTGGAGAATTGTTCTAGAACTCAGATGCCTCCTGGTTGCCCTCCTCTCTTCAACCATCCCCTCATCCTTCCCAACTGTAACTGCCTATCAAGTCACTGAAGAGACTCAGTCTAAACGCACAGTGACCTGCCCAGCCCCTGCAGCTCTCCAAACTCAGGTCTAGCCTCACGTCTAAGACCAACCTAGTGGTCTGGTATCCAGGTCAGCATCTCAGCCTTCCCGCTAGTCCAGCTTTAACTGAACCAACTTAGAATAACTGCACTCTTGCCTACTCACGAAGAACCAGTCTTATACCTCAGTTCCAGTAATTAGGGACCCTTGCTTTTCTCTCTGTATTTTATTTCCTGTCTTGGTATCCTGACCTATATTCTGGTTCCTAAGACTTAAACCCAGCACCTGTGCTCATTTAGTCTTTCTACCTAGAGTCCTGTCCTGGGCCCAAGCCCCAGCTTCTCAGCCTCAGATCTACCTCTCAGGACCTAGTGCTCTACCTTTTGCTTTCTTCCAGACTTCTTGGTTCCTGAGCTCTGCCCACCAGGCCTCCCTAAACCTTAACTCCAACTGTCTGTTTACCTAGACCTGTGCCCACAGACACCTTAACCCCTCCAACTTATCCTCCCCTTTACTTCTTCATCTGAATGTCCTGATCACTTCTTATCATTAATTCTGAGACCTTTCTGAAGAGCCAGCCAAGCCCTCGTATATTTAGTCTTCCTATTTTAGATCTAATAAGGCCTATCCCAACCTTGGCCCAGGCTTGAGCCTGAAAATAATGGACATGAACTTCTAGCTCTTCAAAGGACATAGTCAATCTTCCTAACAGTGTCAGAATATTCCTAACAGTAGTTAAGACAGATAAAGTTAGCTGCCAAAAATAATCAATGTAAAACACTTATTGGGGTTTTCTTCAGTAGACCTATCTATTTTACTTAGATCCTTTCATTTGGATGATATCAGAATACACTTTGCATTCTGGTGCCTTGAAAAAGAAATCTTTTAGTTTTCTTAGGAAATTGGACAAAAACAGAAGATGTGTTGGGCCCACATAAAAAGAAAATGATGGTTACTAGCATCAGCCCAGGACTGGAAGTTACTGAATCCAAGAATCAATGTTCACCTTTACTAGCCCTAGTACATCTCATAGGATTAAACTACATACCTAGAAGCGTCAAGGAATGGTCTGTAGGCCAAGCTGATCCATTCTTCTCTATTGGATGAATAGTTTGGCTCCAAGGGTGTTTCTCTCACTGTATCCAAATCCACTAAATAATGGCATTTACTGATGTTGATCTGAAATGGAGAAAGTCCAACTCTTCATTAGTAATTCTGAAGGTCCTTCAGGGTAGGGAACATCAATTGCAATCTTAAGAATTCCCACAGGGTTTTAGAGAAACAAATATCTAAGTCCTCACACAATGTTGCCTGTGCTGTTTCCACTCAGACAAGAATGTCAGGGTGTTATTTATGCTACTGGGGGGTGGGGTTTGCACTCACTCAGCCAAACATATCCATAAGCTTTGGGTGGTCTGACTCTAGTTTGAGTTCTTAAGTATTTCTAGCCCCACAGACACTTCCGAAGCCACTATGAGTCCACAGTCTACGTCTGGCAAACCTATGTTCTACTCACTATTACTCCCTTCCAGCCTATCGCCTCTTTTTCCAGAGTCTGAAAGGGCATGACAAACACAGGTGCTAATGTGTGAGGATGCCCCTGACTCTGCTGACAGAGCCACAGGAGGCTACACTACACCACACAGGTGGTACAGAAATATCATGCCTATCATCTCTTTCAAAAATTCAACAGAATTGACAGAGACTCCCTGCAGCCAAAGTTCAGTAAAAATGAGACACTAGAACTGCAGGAATGAAGAAGATTATGAAAAATATATAGTATTAATAAAACTAGAGTCATCCAGTTGCTGATAACATGCATACACCAGAACATTACAGGTGCTCATGAGACTATTAATACATTCCATTTAAAATCATGTTGGTTTTCTGGAGAGTAGCTTAAAAAATAAACAAATAAATAAATAAAACCATGTCAGTACCGTGTTTCTCACAAAACTGATAAATTCAATGGAACATGCTACACAATCTGTAGGATCCTCCTGCGGTTAAAAAGCTCATTTCAAACTACAGTCACATTTCCCCTGTCATCTCAAGCCATCAGAATATTTTGCAACCCTAGGGAAAATCTGTAAGCCTTTTTAATTTTTTTTTTTTTTTTTTGAGACACAGTCTTGCTCTGTTGCCCAGGCTAGATGCTGTGGCGCCAGCCTAGGTCACAGCAACCTCTAACTCCTGGGCTCAAGCGATCCTCCTGCCTCAGCCTCCCTAGTAGTTGGGACTACAGGCATGCACCACCATGCCTGGGTGGCATGTTTTTAGCAGAGACAGGGTCTCGCTCTTGCTCAGGCTGGTCTTGAACTCCTGAATTCAAGCAATCCTCCCATCCTGGCATCCTAGAGTGCTAGGATTACACACTTAAGCCATCGCACCCAGCCAGCCTTTTTAATTTTTAAAAGTTTTAGGCCGAGAGCTGTGGCTCACATCTGTAACCCTAGCACTTTGGGAGGCTGAGGCAGGAGGATCGCTTAAGGCTAGGAATTCGAGACCACCCTGGGCAATATTAAGACGCCATCTCTACAAAAAATAAAAAAATTTAGCTGGGTGTGGTGGCAGGTACCTGTAGTCCCAGCTACTCAGGAGGCTGAGGCAGGAGGATCATTCATGCCCAGAAGTTTGAGGTTACAGTGAGTTATGATCATGCCACTGCACATCAGCCTAGGCAACAGAGCATTATGCTACCTCAAGAAAAAAAAAAAAAGTTTTAACTTCTTTAAAATATATGGAAAAAAAGACACTACACAAGTTTCTATGAAGTTACATAAAACTCAGAGATGAAAAACAGATCACTAATATTTATTTTTCAGCTAAAGAAAAATAAATCTCAAGGGAAAGAAATTTTTCAATGCTTTTTACATGCCAACTATGTTACACATATTATTTTAAAAATCATCATAACAAAGCCTCAAAGGAATTATTACCCCTATTTTATAAATGAGGAAGTCAAGACTCAAACAAATTAAATAACTTCATTTTTCAATATACACATATTAAGCCCCTATGATGAACTATGCATTAAGTTAGAGTTAGGGATACAGAATGAAATAAATAAGACACAGTTTCTACCCTAAAAGGATTTACAGTCCTGACCAAAATCACATGAGTACATAGCAGAGCTATATTTGGAAACAGGACAATGTGACTTCAAAAGTCATACCTCAAGATTACCAAAAATGACTGAATCAGAGGCAAAGTACTCTCAGAGCTCATCTAATTGTTTCTTAAAAATTAAAACAAAAGAGTCCTCTTAGATTATCAGGCTTCAGCTAGACAAAGATCATTTGAAACATATGTAGATCTATAGCAAATCTCACATTTAATCGTGAAGGATTAAAAGCTTTTCCTTTCGGATCAGGAATAAGTCAAAGTTACTTGCTATCACTACTCTGTTCAACATTACTAGAAGTTCAACAGTACTAGAGGTTCCAGTCAGCAGGGTAAGATAAAGAAACAGTCTGGGCATGGTAGCTCATGCCTGTAATCCTAGCACTCTGGGAGGCCAAGGCAGGAGGATTGTTTGAGCTCAGGAGTTCGAGACCAGCCTGAGCAAGAAGCGAGACCCCATCTCTACTAAAAATAGAAATAAATTAGCTGGACAACTAAAAATATATAGAAAAAATTAGTTGGGCATGGTGGTGCATGCCTGAAGTACCAGCTACTTGGGAGGCTGAGGCAGAAGGATTGTTTGAGCCCAGGAGTTTGAAGTTGCTGTGAGCTAGGCTGATGCCATGGCACTCTACCCTGGGCAACAGTGTGAGACTCTGTCTCAAAAAAGAGGGAAGAAGAAATGGAAAGGAAGAAACAAAATTTATTCATTGTAATGATATGACTAGTATATATCAAGTCCAAAAGAATCTGTAGATAAATTTTTAGAACTATTAAGAGATTTTGTGAAACTTTAGACTTATAGGATGTATTAAAATCATTGTCATATATTCTTATTTGACAGCAGTAAACAAAATGAAATTTTATAAAAATATAGTTTACAAGCTTTGAAAACATTTACCTTGGAATAAATATAATAAAAGATAAGAGAGTAGCCTATAAAAAATTATAGAATTTTATTAACAAATGTCCGTTAACTGATAAATTTATAATATGGTATATCCATATAATTAAAATGTGGTATAGCCATACAATAGAAGATCATTCAGCCATAAAAGGAATAAAGTTCTGATGCATGTTACACCATGGATGAACCTTAAAAACATTGGTGTAACTGAAAGAAGCCAGACACCAGAGGCCATATATTATAGGATTCCTTTTATATGAAACATTCAGAATAGGCAAATCCTTCAAGACAGAAAGCAGAGGTTGCTAGGGACTTGGGGAGTGACTGCTTAATGGGTATGGGACTTTTTTTGGGGCGGGGGAAGAATAAAAATGTTCTAAAATTAGATATTGGTGATAATTGCAAAATATTTTGAATGTACTAAAAGCCACTGAACTATACACTTTAAAATGGTTTAAATGGTAATTTTTCTTATGTATATTTTACCTCAATAAAAAAAATCACTGAAATGGTGAATTTTATCTCAAAAAATTTTTTGATAGACAATAAAGTAGACTTTATTAATGGAGTGATATACCTTATTCCTAGATGAAAAACTTACAATTGTAAAGATGTCAATTCTAAACAAATTGATTGATAGATTAAACATAATCCCAATCAAAATCCCAACAAATTTATGAAACTTGACAAGCTGATTCTAAAATGTATATGGAAATACAGGACAAGAATAGCCGAGGCACTCTTAAAAAGAGAACAAGGTGGGAGGCTCACTTACCATAAAGCTATAGTAATTAAGACAGTGAAGTATTAGTATGGGAATAGATGAACAGACCAATGAAATAGAACAGAGAGCCTAGAACGGATGCAGGCACATATAGACCCTGAGTTATGACAGAACACTACAAAGCAACAGATGGTCTTTTCACTAACTGGTCCTGGGATAACTGGATATCCATTAGGGGGAAAAATGAAATTGAACCTCAACTTCACTCCACATGCAAAACTCAACTTCAGATGGATTATAGACCTAAAAGTGAAAAACAAAACAATAATGCTCTTAGAAGATAATATAGAAGATTATCTTCAAGATCTTAGGGTAAAAGATTTTTAGACAACACACAAAAAACATTAACTATAAAAAGAAATGATGGATACATTTGACTACATTAAAACTGAGAATGCCTGTTCATCAAAAGACACCTTTTTTTGGCTGGGCGCGGTGGCTCACGCCTGTAATCCTAGCACTCTGGGAGGCCGAGGCGGGTGGATCACTCGAGGTCAGGAGTTCGAGACCAGCCTGAGCAAGAGTGAGACCCTGTCTCTACTAAAAATAGAAAGAAATTATCCGGACAACTAAAAATCTATATAGAAAAAATTAGCCGGGCATGGTGGCGCATGCCTGTAGTCCCAGCTACTTGGGAGGCTGAGGCAGTAGGATCGCTTAAGCCCAGGAGTTTGAGGTTGCTGTGAGCTAGGCTGATGCCACATCACTCACTCCAACCCGGGCAACAGAGCGAAACTCTGTCTCAAAAAAAAAAAAAAAAAAAAAGACACCTTTTTTTGAGAGAGGGTCTCACTCTGTTGCCCAGGCTTAAGGGCAGTGGTGAACTCCTGAGCTCAAGTGATCATTCTGCCTCAGTCTCCCAAGTAGCTGGGGCTACAGGCATGTGCCACCACTCCTGGCTAATTTTTAATTTTTTTTTGTAAAGATGGGGTCTCACTATGTTGCTCAGGCTGAACTCTTGGGCTCAAATGATCCTCTTGCCTCAGCCTCCCAAAGTTCTAGGATTACAGGCGTGAGCCACCGCACTCAGCCAAAAAAACACCATTAGGAGAGTAAAAAGCTGAGCTGTAGAATGGGAGAAGACACATTTACCCATCAAGGATTCAGATCTAGAATGTGTCTAGAATTCCTGCTAATCAAGACAAAGATAAACCACCCAATAGACAAATGGGCAAATGACTTAGAATGGGTACTTCACAAGAAGAAATCAATGGCTCACACAAATGAAAAAGTGCTCAAAACCTCATTAGTAACCTGGAAATGCAAATAAAACCACAATGAGAAATTACAATATTAAGCATTGGCCAGAATGTAGAACAACAATTATACATTGTTTGCAGGAGATTAAGTTGGTACAAGATCTTCAGAAAACTATTTGGCAGGATCTGCTATAATTGAACATATGTATTTCCTATGATGCAACAATTCTACTCCTAGGGATTAGATTGAACCATATGAAATCACTAATATTTGATGTTTGATCCACACAAATGGTAATTTCATATGGTTCAACCTAATGTACATTCAACAGAAATGCCTGTTCCCAAAGACAAGTTCAAGAATGTACAAAGTGGTATTATTTGTAGTTGGCCCAGACTAGAAACAACCAAACATCCATCAACAGTAAAATAATAAATAAATTGTGGTAAAGTCACACAATGAAATGCTACACACTAATAACAAGAACAAAGTACAGCTACGTGCAATAATGTGTGATTATTACAAACAAAATGTTGAGTGAAAAGATCAAGACACAAAAGAATAAATGCAGTATGATTCAGGCAAAACTAACCTAAATCACTTAGGGGTCCACATAAAAATGATAAATCTAAAGAGAAAAACAAGAAAATTACTGCCACAAAAGTCAGGAGACTCCCTCAAAAAGGGGGTGTGGGTAATGATCAAAAGAAATTACTGGGGGAGCTTTTGGGTGCTGGCAATGTTCTATTTTTTGACCTGGGTAATGGCTACACAGGCACTTGCTCTACTATTATGAAATTATTATTAACTCACTGTACACTTATATTTCGTACACATTTAGGCTTATAGGTTATACATGATTGACAATTTTTTAAAAGTGTGTATAAGAACAAACTGGTCATCTCTGGCTTACAGTAAACTCTGTTCTTCCCCAACCTCCAGCTCACAGCAATGTTCTCATTCTCTCCCAGCATTATTTATATGTAAAAAAGATTTCAGTCTCACATCTGTCTCTACATATGGCCTATTCCTCCAGGGGAGAGAAAGCGCACTGAGAATTGACGTCAGACCCAATTCCATTCCACATAACTCTCTAAAAATGATCCTTTGCATAAACACTTCAGGAAGTAGCCTTTTTGGTCCGAACACCCACTCTGTAGCTCCCAAGGATTGTAAGAACATGAAACAAGTGACATGCCTCTGTAATCAAACAGAACCAGCAAGAGACAGAGACTCTCATGGTCTCATGCTTAGACCTCCTTCGGTTAGGAAGCCCTCAGTTTGACATTTCAATATTTGACCTCAGCCTGGCTTTTTCTGGTGAGGCACACACAGAAATGTGTAACTAATTAATACCTGACTATAACAGTCAGCTTAGGCTTCACCCATCACACCATCAGTAAGCAAATTCCATTTAAAGTAAAGGTCTTAGAAAGATACCAAAATCATATCAATTGAGATACTAATCCATTAAAAAAAATTAATCTCTTTTACATCCTTTCCAGAAAGTAGCTGATAAATAACTAAAACACACAAGGACAAAGGCCTCCAGCAGAAAATGGTGAGGTATGATCAAGGGCAGGTTCTTCATTAAAGAAAAAATAAAGTTATGAGAAAAGGAATTTTAAGTCAGCAGGCCTAGATTCAGGTTTGGGCTCAACCACAAACTAACTGGGTGACCCATACTCATTTAAGTTTCTTCTTCTATAAAATAAAGATAATACCACTTACGTCAAAAAGCTGTAATGAGGATTAAATAAAACTTGCAGATTATAAAGGACTACACAAATAGCTGGAATACTAGAAGGAATCCTTGACTAGCTCTGTAAAATGTGAGAATTCAACTGCTAGCAAAGATCCCTGGAACATCAGAGCCAATTAAAATGAATTAGTCTTGCTGGACACCTAGGCTGGTATCTATTGTCAATTCAAGTTAAATCCAACATACAGGATATCAGGATACAACATTAACCACTCAGTTCCTGAGTAGCAATGAATTAGCAGCATCCACTAAATGATACCAAAATGAATCTTCTGGGTGTCCTCAAAGCATTTATTAAGTACCTATTTGGTGAATCCTAAATAAGAATATATAAAATTGCTGTAAGACATGTCCCTGTTCTTAACCTAAAGTTCAGGAAATGGCATTAATATATATGAAAGTGTCATTATAAGAATAATCAGAGTTCAGAGAGGAAGAGATCACTGGGGGCTACAGTAGTCGGAAAGATTTCTTGGAGATAGTAAAAAAATTAAAGAGAAAACAGAGGGGGGAAGGCAGAAATAAGCATGGTTTACATGGGGAATGGGAGGAATATTTGCCTGTCCCAACAGGTGTATGTTGAGAAACAAAACTGGAGAGAGTCTGAGAACTGATAATGGAGGACCCAAAGGAGGCGAATCTGGATTTTGTGCATCAGGAATCTACTCTAGGTTTTTCAGCCAAGGAGTCAGATGATAAAAACTGGGTCTTAAAAAGAGAGGTCTACACTGTGGAAGGTGGGGCAAGGAAGTGGTGGAGAAAAAGCTAAAGCAAGGACTCCAGTTATCAATGTAGTATCCAGTTGTGAAGTGATAAGGTTGTCAGTGGGAACAAAGGGCAAAGGGGAAAAAAAGAGCAAATCTCAGGTCTACTTCAAAGGAAATCAACACTACCAAAATTTCTAATCTGGGGAAGGAAGGGGGGGGAATGGGGAGGGAAGAGAGAGGAAGTCACAGTGAAGAATCGGTTTGGGTGAGATTGAGGAAAGATTTTGTCTTTCACTTAATGAGGTGGGAAGAAGCACGTGTATTCAAGTGCAGCCACGTGTTACTTAACTACGAGGGTTGGGGTGGTACATTCTGAGAAATGTGACCTTGGGTGATTTTGTCCTTATGCAAACATCACAGATTTTGTACTTACACAAACCTAGGTGGTGCAGCCTACTACACACCTAGGCTACATGGTATGGCCATTATAATCTTATGGAACCACCGTCATATATACTGCTTGTTGTTGACCAAAACATCGTTATATTACACATGACTATAACTGAAAGGCGGCCACTGTAACTAGAATACTGAGAGTCAGAGAATTGTTTTCTCTTCCTACTGCTTGGAACACTCCCTGCTGCCACCTCATAAATTCCTACTCATCCTTCAGATTTCAGTTAAAAATTATTTCCTTAAGAAATAACTTCACTGACCACTTAAACTAAGGTCCCCAAATTACATGTTCTCAAAGCAACCAGTACTTCTCAAAATATTTCACAATTATTAATATAATCTAAGAATTAATTGGGAAATTCATTATAATGTCTATAAAAGCTGCAACTATGTCTATCTCATTTACTCCCATATTTCAAAAATCTATTAGTCTAAAACATACAGTAGCTGGTAAGTAAATGTATATTTAACAAATGTACAAGAATGCATGAAAAAAAGTGAAAGGAAATGAAGGAAGGAAGAAAAGGTGATAGGGTAGAAGAGAGAGAAGAAAGGAACAGAGAGGAGCAGAAGGCCACAGATAAAGCGCAGGAAGACGCCTGTAGTGCTGGGCAGAAGGGACAAACGCTTGAAGAAGCAAGGGACAGAAGGAACCATTAGAGGATGGATGTAGGAGAAGAATCAAAGAAGCACACAGTTTTGAAAATCAGTGTGGATTTCAAATGCCACAGAAAGACTGTAAGGAGGCTGAAGACAGAGAAAAGGTAACAATGGGAATGGGTTTAACAGTGTACAAATTAACCTATCACAGTTTGGAATGCTGTGTGGGGACAAGGAAAGAACTAATAGTCCAACCTCCTATTCTCAGTGACCTTCCCGGCTGTCTGTTCAGCTGCCTGAGTCAAGCCCCACAAGTCCTAAGACAGGAAGGATGTGAAGCTGCATTCAGGCGTCTATCAGCTGGAAATGACAATGACGCACGTAGTTGTAAAAATAGAGATCTCTGGAAAGGGCCAACATGAAGTTCAGGGAACATCACAGAGAAATCATCTCCACATATAAGACAGATCTTACTTCTCAAATGTCACTGAAAATTCTCTGGTAAACAACTGTAGTAGAGAATCCTCTAAGAATCTAAGGGGGTAATTTGAGAGATCAATCAAAATAATTGTCCTGCAGCCTCCAAAGCAAGTGGGAGTTTTAAAGCTGAAAAAAAATGTTTAGACACTTTGCCCACAGCTAAGTAAAAATTTGGTCATAACTGAGGCTATCCAACAGCAACAATAGCTGACATATGCTATTAATTTAATACTTAACTTTTAAACAGTATTCGGAATGTCTTGTTTCCAAACACACAATAAATTCTGACTCATCACGTTCCCTCATATTCCTGTGAGCAACTGTAGGCAAGGCCCAGGCCTTCTTATAGCTGAGCACATAATCTCTGTGAAGGCAGGGATTGAGTCTGTCTTAATCAGCACCGTATCCCTCATGCCTGGTATAGTACCTGGCATATCTCAGGCAGTCAAAAAGTATTTGTGGAAGGAAAGAATGGTTACCAGCTGTACCAGTATGCTGGCCAACTTCAAATAGCAAGCTGTTTAAAACTATGATCAGCTATCTGTAAGTGCCAAGAATTTCTTTCCTCGGTTTCTAGCCCCTGGAGGACAATCTATTTCCTCCATAATATCCTACAATAAAGATCAAATCATATTATAATAAATCCACTAAATATCTCTAATTTGCAAAATGCCTTCAAGAGCCAGTGAATTGATTACTAATCGTGAGTAAGCCTAGAAAATTCACCAAACAAGATTTGACTTAACTTGTGTAGTTTATAGAATGGGAAATTAAAGTATGAGTTACCTACAGATATCAATTTAAACAATTATTTCTGGATTCCACTACGGTGATCAGAATATACAACTCCATTCATATGTATGAGTGTGCTTCTGCTACTGGGAACAGGGTTAGAGAACCCAAAGGGAATAGAGAATAAACAGAAGAATCACACTTAAGAGCAACTATCTTAATCTATTCTCTGCTGTGAATGAATTAATGTATAACAGAATACCTAAGACTAAGTAATTTATAAAAAACACAAATTTATTTCCTCACAGTTCTGGAAGCTGAGAAGTCCAAAATCAAGGTGCTGGCATCTGGTAAGGGCTTTCATACTGTGTCATGCCATAGCGAAGGCAAAGAGAAGGCAAGAAAGAGCAAGAGAGAGCTGAACTCATCCTTTTATAAGGAACCCACTCCTGTGATAATGACATTAATCCACTGATGAGGGGAGAGCCCCCATTAGGCCCCACCTCCCAACACTGCCACAGTGGGCATTAAGCTCCCAACATGAACTTTGGGAGACACATGAAACCACAGCATTAACACAAATTCCAAATGGACATTCTAGTCTAGTTCTGTAACCCTCCAGAACTTCCTGCACATAAAGAAGTTCTCTGAGAAGATATCTTTAGACTCCATTTTAGTCACAATTTTTTATTATAAAAAATACAAATGTAAAAGGAAACCCTACTGCATATGCCCTACCACTGTGGTCCCCAACCACTGGGCCACCGACCGGTACTGGTCCATGGCCTGTTAGGGACCGGGCCACAGAGCTCCCCCCCAACCTCCACTGGAAAAATTGTCTTCCATGAAACTTAGGAAGGGGAACTCGGGGAGTGGGGGGTGCACAGCAGGAGGTGAGCGGGGGGGGGGGCGGGGGCAAAGGAAGCTTCATCTGTATTTACAGCTGCTCTCCATTCGCTGGTATCACTGCCTGAGCTCTGCCTCCCTTCCCTGACACCCTGCCCCCAATTAAAAAATTGTCTTCCATGTAACTGGTCCCTAATGCCAAAAAGGTTGGG
Organism: Lemur catta; assembly: GCF_020740605.2. Classification (NCBI taxonomy): domain Eukaryota; kingdom Metazoa; phylum Chordata; class Mammalia; order Primates; family Lemuridae; genus Lemur; species Lemur catta. The sequence goes on along the minus strand of NC_059134.1, from coordinate 27,556,342 downwards.
GACCACTGTCCTACCATATCTGAAAATGAAGTATTATTATTTTTCTATGAGGCCCCATTTTCACCGTCTATATTCACACTGAAAATCAAGATCAAGTGAGCTTTTTGCCTTTCTGCTCCACAGGAGGTTTCTGTCCCCCTAGAGCCAGACTAAGGACACCTGCGTTACTATTTGACAGGTGTAATGCCCCAGTCAAACTCTCCACCTGGCAAGGTCTCCAGAGTGGGGCCAGAAGCCAAAGCCCCTTGGGACTCACCCCCACCCCTCAGGGCCGCCCGCCTTTCTACACTCCACATCTCTTCACCGTGCCAGACTAGAGTCAAGTTCAACAGGGTCTTCTTTCCTCTCTGATTCTGCAAAGCCTGTTCCCTTGGCTGTGGTTTTGCCAGATCGTAGGTAGGGACAGTGGGAATCTCATTCATCCATTCATGCGCATCACTATTTAGATGACAAAGCATTTGGCTACTTTAAGAGAGTCACAGTTACTTCCACTGTTTCCCTCGCTTCATTGAGTTTCTTCAGTTTTGACATTCAGAGCACTGGGTAGAAATCACATTGCCTCAACACCTGATGCGGGCTTTTGAGATGGATATGGATTACATCAGAAAGTAACCATAAAACAAACAAGTATTTAAAGGAGCTAACTCCAAAATGACATCGATAGAAAAGCAGAATATAATAATGCTCTGCATCCCCTGCCTCCAACTAAGTACTCATCTTATTTAAATCTAGCTAATATTTCCATTTGCATCAGGAAATGAGACCTCTAAATATTCTGCTTCTAGCTCTGTGATTTAGAGAAGTCACTTAACCTAGCCTCAGAGATTGTACCTTCTCTCCAAAAAGGTTTAGACTACAAACCACTACAATTCTCAACTCTAAGAAAGGATCACTGTAGAGGAAATAATTTCATCACAATTATAAATATACTCCACATTGTTGATTCTACTCTCCTCTAAACTACTGCTGTTCACCCTTAGATATATTTCCATATTAAAAGATAGCTCCTCACTGGAGATAACAAATAGACAGGATTTGCTTTTTACATTGCCAAGACTTGGGCAATTATTAATAGAAAGTCTACATCAGGGCCAGGCACAGTCATTCACACCTGTAATCCTAGCATTTGGGGAGGCCAAGGCAAGAGGCTCACTTGAAGTCAGGAATTCAAGATCAGCCTAAGCAACATAGCGAGACCCTATCACTACAAAAAAATAGAAAAATTAGCTGGGCGTGGTGGTGCACACCTATAGTCCCAGCTACTCAAGAGGCTGAGGAAGGAGGATCACTTGAGCCCAGGAGTTTGAGCTTACAGTGAGCTATGATCATGCCAAAAAAAAAGTCTGTCTCTCTTACTTCTAGCACTGAACATAATTGAAGATACATACATGTCACAAATGGCAAAGGCAAAATAAGATCATTCAGTTCTCAATTTGTTGATGTCAAGGAGCTATTTAAAGCCAAGATATTATCATTGTTAAATACAGAAAGGGTTAGAAAAGTTTTGTGGGTTTGCATGACTGAAAAATTACAATCTAAATATTTACAGAGCTTCTTCAACTTCAAGTGCTTTATCAATATAAAAGGTATGATTTGGGAGTAGGTCACATGACTTAGCTACAGAGCCTAGAATTACTACATTGATCTATCCTGAAGTTGGATGATGATAAATACAGAAAGCTCTGACAGTTGTCTGCCTTCCCACTGCTCATGTTAGACATCACTAGTCAATTGTTGCACTCTTCCACTAGCCTGGATTCAATCTCATCAAGCTTTTCAACCCTGGAGGCTCCACTAAGCTACTACCAATGGATTACAAGTATCACATGAAATGAAACTGTTTGCCCTCTTTGTGAAATCAATACATGGGGGTGAACATCCAGGCTGGTGGTACTACAACTCAATGAAGCCCTATCTGGATGATATCTCTTAGTTCATAACAATATATCTCAATATAAACAAACCTCCTACTTTATATATAAAAATGCAGATTTGGAAAACTGAGAAATCATGGGAGATTGCTTCATTTGTTTCACACAAAACTCAGGGTTTTTTCTGTAAATCTGACTTTAAAGATTCCAGTTTATATAAAATACTTTAAGAATGCATCTATAATATGGAATAAAATTCATTAGTATTTATGACTAAAAGTCACTATCACTACCATCATTAAAAAAGGCCTAAGTACTAAATTAGGAAACAAAAGAAAAATAAATTATACAACTTTTAGAGAATTTCTGCTTTAGAGTTGAGTTATGTAAACAAAAAGTCATTTTTGTAAAAAATTTCAATTTTTTCTTTAAGGGTTTTATATTGTCATTACAATTTAAAAGCGGACTAGAGGAAGACAAACATGGACAGATACCTGCCCTTTAGGAGTTTACTACCTAAGATGGACAATATTAGATGCATAAACTTTATTTTTGATTTATTTTTAATTTTTTTTTTTTTTAGAGACAGGGTCTTGCTCTGTTGCCCAGGCTAGAGTGCAGCGGCATCCTCACAGCTCACTGTAGCCTCCAACTCCTTGCCTCGTGATCCTCCCCACTCAACCTCCCAAGTAGCTGGCACACGCCACCACACCTGGCCAATTTTTCTTATTTTTTGTATACATGGGGTCTCGATACATTGCCCGGCTAGGTCTGGAATTCCTGGCCTCAAGTGATCATCCTAAGTCGACCTCTCAAAGTGCTAGGCGAGAGCCACTGTGCCTGGCCTAGGTGCATAAACCTTAAATGGCATTCAGCCAATAGAATAAAGCCATTATACCAAAGCACAAATAAAAACTAATAGGAATTTAATTTTCAATTATCCAGAGTTGGCAAAATATGCTTAAAAAATCTTTTGCTATTGTAATTTCTCTGCTTGATTGATCTGTTAGTTGACATTATTACCAGTTTTGTGTATACATTTTGCAATCTAAGAAGAGGGAATGTCTTTTTAAACCCATACCTTCTCACAGTTATTTTCATCACCCATTTAAAAGAATGTAAATTCAATAGATAAAGCTCTGCCCAGGTTAGTATTTCCATTAATCTATGAAATTATATGTCTTGCTTCTGCCTTGAAATGTTGGGAAGAGCTAGGTAGAGGAAAAGGACTGGACAAGGTGACTAATTTTATGGTGATTCCTATGTTGGGTAAAAATAGGTAACTTTGTTAATTTATTTGAATTCTGTGAATTCATACAATATCTCCTCATGCTGAAGTCTTAGTAGCACATAAATAAATTCAGGAGTAGAGGTTATATATGTACTATTTCTTCTATTAACACAGATAATTGATGATTGGTTACACTATTATATATTTGCCAAGAGTAAATGGATTTTTTAAAAGATTAGGTATATTTTCTTTTAGGGGAAATGAAAAATACAGAATTATTGGTGGGTTAGTAGGATAAATGACCATAGGAAAATTGTATCACAGAAAGAAAAGAAAAAGATATCAATAGCCCTCCTTTATTCAATCTGCAAAGTAGGTTTTTCCTATAGAAAGAAGATCTGATCCAAGCACTGTAGAAAGCTGAGACGGGAGGAATCACCTGAGGCCAAGAGTTCAAGACCAGCTGGGAAACATAGCAAGACTCCATCTCTACAAAAAATAAAAAAATTAGCCAGGCATGGTGGCACGCACCTGTAGTTCTAGCTACTCAAGAGGCTGAGGCAGAAGGATCACTTGAGCCCACCAGTTCAAGGCTGCAATGAGCTACCATTGTGCTACTGCACTCTGGCCTGGATGACAGAGCAAGACTCTGTCTCTAAAAACTAAAAAAAATTAAATTAAAAAAAAAATAAAGAACGTAGATCTGCAGCTTGAAAAGTAGTTTGGCAGAATAGCTGGAGGAAAGAAGGTAGAAACGAAAAGAGTGGCATTATGGGAATAGCAAACTACCTTTGTAAAGACTCTCAGGTGTAAGTGAACCAGACAGACGTGTTAGGTAGAAGAGGGTAAGTCATGTGAGGGAGTTGCGGCTCCTAGGCTTTGAATTAATTTCCATAAATGACCCTGACTGGAGAATTCAGAGGCATCTGTGTGAAACAGATCTAACGTAGCTAAAAGAGTATTCCACCTTCCCGCAATATATCAAACTTGATGGGGAACCAGTTAAGACACAAATCTGCCAAACACTAACCTCTGCCAATTCACATTAGAAACAAATGACAGAAGAAAGTGAGGCATGATCCCTGTCCTCCAGGAGCTTGTAACCTAGTACTCTTACTGGAATATAAATAGATCATGAAAAATGATAGTGCTTGAGTCCTGACTGGTCTAAATTTTATTATCGATGGGCTGGGAAGGCTTCTCTTTAGTTCAAGGAGACTTAATGGAAGGCTATTTGAGTATTTTAGTTAAATTTTTAAAAAAATCATCTGCTACATATAAGCCCTATTAGGTACTATGGAAGTTTCAAAGATTAATGACAAAGACATGAATGCTTGTCCTTAAACAAATGTATAATTTTGCAGAAAACACAGTCACATACATAAATACGTGAGAACAAATGTTAACAGGGAAGTAAGAAATGAAAAATGCTTCTGCCCAATTAACTAAGATCCAGAAACCTCAAACCATTTAATTGCCCCTAAACACTCAATGTGCTTTCATACTTCAAGCCTTTGCACATGCTGTTTCTTTTGATGAGAATGTCAATTTCCCCTTCCTCTGTCAGAGAACTCTTAATCATCCTTTAAGGACCACACCCTATGCCACCTCTTATGTGAAGCTGTTCCCAAATACAGAAGTAGGAGTTCTCCTACATTCTCTGTGCTCTTACAGTATATCATGGTACTCATTACACTACTGAATAACATTTTAGGTCTCTCTCTCACCACGAGATTCTGAGGGCAAGATTTATGTCCTTTTTAAAATTCATCTTTAGGCTTATCAAAATAATATATGCACAGAGTTAAAAATTTAAGTATCACAAGAAGCTTATTATGAAAAACAGCAGTACCCTTCTTATTCCCTGGTCCAGCTTCCCAGAGGAACTATTCATAAGTCTTTCAGCTTTCTCTCCTGGTGGGTTTTGATTTTTCAATTATCAAAAAATAATGTGCGCTCACTACTTTTGGTACTTGATACATATAGCATGGATCACTTCAGGGACACTTTATAAGCTCTTTCAATCTGAAAACTGATGTCCTTCAGTTCTAGGTAATGTTCTCACATGATTTCTTTGGAAATCTCCTCGCTTCTATTTTATCTGTTCTCTTTCCAGACTTCCTATTAGCTGGATCCTGGATCCTCTGATCTTACTGTTCTTTTCCTTATGTTTTATTTCTCTTTGTTTTATTTTGTTTTTGTATTATGGTCTGATTTGTTTTGTATTATAATGGAATGATCACACTCTAATAATTCTACTTACATGAAAAATCTCCATTATCTTATTTTTAATTTCTAGAAGTTCTTATTTCCTGATTCTTCCCTTTTAAAAGTATATGTTTTTGTTTTATGAACTCAAAACTTTTACTCTATCAGAGAATGTCAATTACAGAAGCATGAAATTTTTTTCTGCTTCCTACATTGTTTCTATTTCTTTCGATCCCTTTTTCCCTCCATTTTTTCCTTTTTTTTTTTCTCGTTAGGGATTTTTCTTTTTTATTTATTTATTTTTTTGAGACAGTCTCATTCTGTCACCCAGGCTTGAGTGCCTTGGCATCAGCCTAGCTCACAGCAACCTCAAACTCCTGGGCTCAAGCAATCCTCCTGCCTCAGCCTCCTGAGTAGCTGAGACTACAGGCATGCGCCACCATGCCTGGCTAATTTTTTCTATTTTTAGTAGAGACGGGGTCTCACTCTTGCTCAGGTTGGTCTCCAACTCCTGACCTCGAGTGATCCTCCCGCCACCTCGGCTTCCCAGAGTGCTAGGATTACAGGTGTGAGTCACCGAGCCCGGCCTTAGGGACTTTTCTTAAATGACAGGAGACTATGCTTTCCGTCACCTTTGTATTTTCAGCACATAATTAGGGACAATAAAAAGCTGAATGAATGAGTAGGTGAATGAACCAATGAACAGAATAAGAAGCACTTAAAAATGATTAAGAATGAAAAAGGTGCCTAAAGATGAGAGATGAACATCATTGTACCGGTAAGATTATAGATCACTGTCTTCTGGAGCCAGTAATTCAGGAATATTGTGATTACCCCTGCCAATGGGTAGTATCCAGCAAGATTACTGATGGACAGACAGGCTTTTTAAGCAAACTTTAACGATTGGTGAATTAATTTAAATTTTTCTTTAATTGTGTGACTCCCCTCCTGCCTGGAAGAGTTTAACATAGTCTTACCTTAGCCACAGCAGCATCCTCTTTAGTTCTAGGTTTTTAAAAAAAGTTTTCCTCAGAGCTTGTAAATAGGTAAACCACACCTATTTCTTTGAAACAATTAGGATCCAGTTCACAGAGTAGCAAAGGCAGTCCTAAATATAACGATTGAAATGACTTAATTAAGAAGAGGCCAGAAGGCTAAGAGGCAAAAATTACTTAATTGAAAACTTATTTCCCAATTTCAAATTGAAAGTTCTTATGCTCAAAGAAGGGAAACTCGAGGTCAACTGACACCTAAGGTTTGTAAAGTACACCAGAGATCTTGGTAGTAGTTAAAAAGTTTCATATCTGTAGCCCCTAGTATTATTATTTATGTTTTTTTTTTTTTTTTTTTTTTGAGACAGAGTCTCACTTTCTTGCCCGGGCTAGAGTGAGTGCCGTGGCATCAGCCTAGCTCACAGCAACCTCAAACTCCTGGGCTTAAGCGATCCTACTGCCTCAGCCTCCCGAGTAGCTGGGACTACAGGCATGAGCCACCATGCCCGGCTAATTTTTTTTTTTTTTTGTATATATATTTTTAGTTGGCCAGATAATTTCTTTCTATTTTTAGTAGAGACGGGGTCTCACTCTTGCTCAGGCTGGTCTCGAACTCCTGACCTCGAGCGATCCACCCGCCTCGGCCTCCCAGAGCTAGGATTACAGGCGTGAGCCACCGCGCCCGGCCTATTTATGTTTTAATGATGAAAGTAAAACATGATTTTTTATAAAAAACATATGAAAAAAGTACTCTAAAAAAATCACTTATAATTCTCCTACACAAAGAAAATTGCCATCAACCTGTTAATGTATATCTCAGATCTTTTTCTCTATAGATATTGATTTTTCCTAACAAAATCTGGATCATGCTATATATACTGTTTAACTGTGACTATTTTTAGTTTGAGATTTCTCAGTGTAAATGCCCAACAATGCCAAGTGTCTACTGCACCTTAGGTCTAAAGGCTAAAGTAACATGAGTTGAACTAGAATCAGAAAAAACAATTTCTTCTCTTAATTTTATCAATATCTCACTGCAAAGTCTAAAACCACTATCCACAACCACATCATCTACAACTCAAAAATCAAAAGACTGGATTTAAATCTGCCTTAAAGTGTAACCAAAGAGCTCATTTTTTTTGTTTCTTGAGATTTAATCATTCTTTCTTGCATCAAAAATAACAAAATTGTAGGGTGACATTAACACATGATCGTGAAACAAAAATGTGTTTCATTTCATTAGTCACAGGCTACATATCAACCAGCTGTCGAAGCTAAAAATAAGCCTTAATTTAAAATTTTGTAAAACACAAGCATTTAAGACTCATTTTGAAAGAAATGTGACTTCTTTCAGTTTCAACCCACTACAAGCTTTGGAGAAGAACAAATGAGCACATCTACACCAAAAGTAAAAAAGGTAATGGTGGGGGAATTCAAGCTAATTTATTGATCATCAATACCACATTGTTCACATCTTATCAATAAACATATGTTAAGGATGACAATTTAATACCACTCCAGATGTAAACAAAAATATATGGTCTCAAATTTTTAAAAAGGCCTGAAACAGAGCTCAAAATGTCAATAATAAAAGGTGTGCATTTTGTCAGGGGAGGAGTGAGCCATGGAAGGCTGGGCAGTAATAAATATTGTCACAGCTTTTCCTCATTAGGTGTAACAGAAACTTTGCCAGGGTTGGAGTCTGCAGTGACATCATCTCAACTCTCAAACCTCAGCATCATGCTCAGCCTTTAACAGCTATTTATCTCCTTTGAGACAAAAGCAGCATGTAGACTTCCATTTCTGGTCATGAGATACCATCACCCAAGAAGCATGCCTCAGGCTAAACTTTACCACCATAAAATATTTGACTGGAAAACAGGTAATGGGATAAACTGAAATATAAGCACTCCATATAGATTTCAGGTGTACTTACACCAAATTGGAATGAGATGCAAAGAAATTTCCAGGGTCTTGAAATTCCCAGTCATTTAAAAAGAAAATACACTTCACTTGATTCCAGAAAAGAATCTCAGACTCACCTAACTCCTAGTCAGTGCCCTTGCCACTACATCATGTTGCCAATCATCAATATTTCCCTATGATATTTACTTTATTGAAATAAGAACATTGGGGCCTGGGAGGAAACATCTGAAAGGGAAAGATCTCAAGTATTTTCTGGCTTTTCATTTCCTCTTTTGGATATGTTCCAGCTACATTCAAAAAAGTAGTTGCCACTCAGAGGCACAGACTTATAGTTTTTCTGTCCCCCATATAGCATCACTGAATACATATTTGTTGATTAAATCTTTAAACTTACAAGTAAAAATTTAGTGCACTATAAAAATGTAATCTCACAGGTAAGAACTTTTGGTCAATCACTATGGATTATGGAAACATCAATTAATTTCTAAATGTCAACATAATGGATACTAGGGAATTAATTTTAAAGAAGTATTTTGAACAGTCTTTAATTAAATTTTTAGTAGATTGCAATATAATTGTACCATATATTATAGCAATTTGAATCTGCTTGTTTTGATACTCAAGACTGGTAATGCAATTCATTTTCTCCTCCAATAAGGACTTTTAAAAAGGGAAGAAGAAAGGATGAAATGAGAGAAAAAAAGAAGAAAAAGAGGAGAAAGCAAAAAATGGGAAACACTAATCATTTCTACTTATTGATAAACACAATATTTACTATTAAAGTACCTGCTACTTTACTTTAAACAGAGCTCTAGAAATGGAAAGTAACTTTAAAAAAAAGTAATGCTCAGCTATATAATGTCTATTCAGCCTTGTAACAACAAAGAATAATTACCTATCAGATAATAACCTATGCAAGTAAGAGGAGGTGTGAAAAGAATATTGGGAAATCCTGAAACTAAGCTTCTTATCCTAGGGCCAACCTTTGTCAAGTTATGATCTCTCTCAGCCTCAGTTCCTTCACCTATAAAATGAAGAGGTCATAGACTCTTATATCTTAAGTCCCTTCCAAATCCATAATTCTTTCTACTGGTTAAATGGGAAAAGCTGGTTAAATGGGATAAAGAAAAACGAAATAAAGAAAATTTTGACTGAATAGACAGTTCTGTTTTAATACTTGTTTTGAAAGCACAAATTTGTTCCAACACAATGAATATATTGGGGAACATTCTGAGGATAATTTAATTTTTGCATTTGATTATGTGTTATTTAATCCAGAAGAAACACTAGCTGAATGCAGAAAACTGCCCTCAGCGGAACCAGTCAGGGAGGAGTACACAAAGTGCATACAAGCACACATTCAAATATCTACCAGCTTCCTCAATGCACGGTGTCATATGCCACAACCATCCATCCACCTTTGTCAGATTTCAGATTATCCTTTCACTATTCCACAAGCGGCAGCTTTTCCGACACCACCCCACAAGCAAACTTTAGGTTTTCTTTAAGGTAAACTGCCACATTTATTGTGGTAGTTATGTACTTTTAACCATTTAATATAGGCAAAATTGTACTACCATCTTAATAGGTTCATATCTCTTTTCTCATAATGTGTCACTGACAAAGCTTTTAAGTATTATGTTCCCAACCCCATTTTCCCCATAAACCTTGTGGCTTTACTGCACAGTGATTTTACACCATGTTATAGTAGAACTGAATGTGTTATTATTTGGGAAAAAATAATTAATGACCAATTTATTTTTTTCAAAGATAACAGATGGGCAAGCTTACTTAAGTTTACTTAAGCATTAAATCAAAGACAGAGAAAAGACTTTCTCTTTAAGCACCCTCCTGAAGAGTTGTTTTTTCCCTCCATAGTCTATCCGTTGACTAAGTAGCTCCCAAATCAGACACTAGGTTTGGAGTAGAAAGGATATCATTAACCATGAAATAGTGAACAAAAATTTGAATTTGTCAAGAACTAAAGAGGTGACACTGAATGTATCTTCTAAATTCAGATCTTGATTCTGGCAGAAAATTTTGGCATGAACCACTATAAATGTTTCCTGTTCAATAACGGGATGTTCAATAGCTACTCAATACCTACTATCAAAGAATATGTAGCACAAAAAGTATTATTTCTGGCCAGATGCAGTGGCTCACACTTGTAATCCTAGCCCTCTGGGATGCCGAGGCAGGAGGACTGCTTGAGCTCAGGAGCTGCAGACCAGACTGAGCAAGAGCAGGACCCTGTCTCTACTAAAAAATGGAAAAATTAGCCAGGCGCAGTGCCACATGCCTGTAGTCCCAGCCACTGGGGAGGCTGAGGCAGGAGGACCACTTGAACCCAGGAGTTTGAGGTTGTAGTAAGCTATGATCAACCACTGCACTCTAGCTGGGGTGACAGAGAGAGACTCTGTCTCAAAAAAAAAAAAAAAATGATTTCTGCAATATAGTTATAACAGTATAGTACAAACCACAGAGCCTTTACTAATACTCACTCCTAATTCTTGATAAAACTCAGAGGTAGAGGAGGATAGTGAAATAAAGGAGGTCATACATTTTTCCTAGTTTCTAAGCAGAATAAAACAGAGGACAGATTGAACCACTTAGCATTGAAGCTAAAGGCAGGTTAAAACCAGTTGCTCAGAGCCAAAGGGCAGATAAAAATAATGCTGCTATTTAGCATGCTCAAGAAAGATAGAGAACATAATTATTTTGCCTTCTTAAATGAACCTGGACTAAAAACCAGGACTTACACCAAAAGTAACAAACATTAGTGTAGGACATGTCCTCCTGTTATTTGACAAAGTTATTGGCTACCACAGTCATGATTCTGGCATCATTTCTTTTTTCTTTTCTTTTTTTTTTTTTTTTTGAGACAGGATCTCACTCTGTTGCCCAGGCTGAAGTATAGTGGTGTGACTGTAGCTCACTGCAGTTTCCAACTCCTGGGGTCAAGCAATACTCCTGTCTCAGCCTCCCAAGTAGCTGGGACTTCAGGTATGTGTAACCCACACATGGCTAATTTTTTTGTTTTTATCTTTGTAGAAACAGGGTCTCACTATGTTGCCCAGGCTGGTCTTGAACTCCTGCCCCCAAGAGTTCCTCCTGCTTTGGCCTCCCAAAATGCTGAGATTACAGGCATGAGGCACCACATATGGCTTTAATACCTTTCTTAAAGAATTAAACGTATTAATTTTTAAAACAATAATTGAGATTTTTGTTTATATACAAATACATATATATATGCAAGGGGAAAAACTAAAAGGAAAAAGACATGAAAATGGTAATAGTGCTTGGATAATGAGACGATAGATTAATTTTTTTTTGTCTATAGCTTTCATTATTTTATACAATGAATGTATATTACTTTTATCATGAGAAGAAAACAAATATCTTTTTAAACAGTTAAGTGAAAGAAATAAATTCTTGATCATAGTTCATGCAGAATTAATAGTGAGCCATCAAAGGTCTCTGCTACTTTACAAGGGCCAAAGGTGAGTGCACTAGATTTGGAAGGCACTTTCCCTCATGCAGGAAAATCCACTGAAAGTAGAATACAAAGACAGCTCTGCAGGAAAACTCTCCACCTCAGGAACGCAGACAGCCACAGTTACACACACTACACACCCAGCAGACACATCTCAGTTGTTTATTCCTGCTCTCATTAGCCAGCATTTTAGTGACTCCTATTGGCATTCTGAAAAATCTTGACCTTTTGGGTAAAGCTCATAGAGAGTTACTTAATCAAATTTAACAATGTGTGGTAGCAGAGAATATGGAAAACCAGAGACAACCAGTGACCAAAGCTTAAGAAATGTGCAAAAGTCCACTATAGATTTTCCAGCCAGCTTTCTCTAAACATCATTATCCCAATAATAATGAATACTCATTATTCATTGAGAAAGCAGGTAAAGGCTAAGTAGTAGGTATATGACACTATCCTAGATGCTATGGTGAATACAAAACAAACAAAGTACACATTCTCTTCATAGCATTCACACCTCTAATGGGCAAAGATATGACATATATAACAAAAAATTTAAATAACATAAAACAAAAATAAATGGACTGCTCAGTATTGACTTAAATAGTTGGACTCAAAGAGGAAGAGAATTTTGATAGTGTAAGAAGGGAGATAAGGGTAGTCCAGGCGCAGTCATCAACATAAGCAAAGTCAAAGGGTGGAAAAGGCAATGATGAATCTAAACAGACTGAAATGATAACCTGCTCAGGCAACAATACAAGCAACGTGGAGAGATAGATTCAGGCAGATTTAAAATCACCTTAAGGGTTCCTTTACCTCTAATCCATGACATACCATTATCAGATTAAGAACATTTGTGGGGAAAATCTGTAGACCAGACACTATGCTAAATATGACAGAGAGATGTATTATCAAATCTCATAATTCCAGAGTAGGTACCATTTTACAGAAAGAAATTAAAATTAGCTAAGCAGGGAAGTTAACTAATTTGCCCAAAGTCAGCAAGGTAAGCAAAGGGCTGTGTTCTGAATGCAGGTCTCCTTGACCCCAAAGCCCAGGTTCTTTTTAACTACCCCTTGCTTCCCCTCCCTGCAGCACAGCCCCGACAACATCACTCTGAGTTTATAACACCCCTTACTGTGGTGTCCTCTCTCACCCTTTTGACTGTCCAGTGTACCCATGGTGATCCTGTATATTAAAGCCTGCTCTCTGGAGAGTATCTGCAGCTAAAATAAAAACAGCCAATAACAGTTAACTCTGGCCAGGGGTATTTTCTTGTAACAGGAATGAGAGACTTAAGTTAAAACAATGAAGTTCTAACACAGCCATGTGGTAGAAATGCAGATCTTACCTTCTCAGGAGACCAGGTCTCTCAGGAGACCAAGGATGTGTCTTTAAGACGTCCATTTTCATAGCTTATAGCTAAAGCCCATACAATAAGAATCTCACTCATGAACCCTGAGGGTCCCCAGAGGAGCACTATCATTATTGCTCTCATGTTTTTCACGATCAAAGATTTAATAGGTATTAAATGTCAAAAGTGGCATCTTTCAGAGGAACCGAAATAAAATTCACATGGGATCTCAGAGTGCGTAAAGACAAGTAGGTAGAAGATCATGGCACTGGCAGAGATTGCTTCATGGAACTCACTATGGAAACAGCCTTTCTGACTGTTCATTTGCTAAACCCAGAATATACTAATAGCTAGGTCAAAGGTCCACCTGGTAACTTGAAAGTTCCCCACCAAGTATTTTAACAGGCCAAGGAATGATACGAGTTTCAGAATGATGGCTCAAATTCTACCATAAGAAAATTTCCAGCCCATCCAAAAGCTTAGAAATTATATTAAATTATATGTTACATAGAAAATAAAGAATGAGGTTAATTTGAAAATAAAAGCAATACTGTTCACTCTTTGTTATATCCCTTACCCTAAAAAAAAATCACTTTCTAAGAAATTCTCATTTTATCAATGCTCTAATGTATATGCCAATAGATTTTAGGCGTAGAATTCTTTTCAAAGAAGCAAGAAGAGAGTGTGACCCTTACATATCTGGATGGCTCTTCTAGATTCTGGTCATTCATGTGGGTAGGAACAATCCGGGTGGCCAGGGGTCCCTCTGCAAAAGGTTTTGGTAACTGGCCTCTGAACTCTGATGGAATGAACTGAAGCTGCCAACTGTCAGAAACACAAATAAGAAGAATAATAAAAACACAGGAGGGACTGTATTGCTAAATGTACTTGAAACAAACAAACCAAAAAAAAAAATCATGTGAACATGAAAAACATTTCACTTGAAGAAAAAATATTTCTGCTAAAACCTCAACCAGGGGACATAGAGGCAGAGGTCACAGATCAGTCCAAAATCATTGAGAAATTTATGACTAGAGATCTCTCGACCCATTTCACCAACTCTCAGCATCGAAATTTGCAACCAAGTTGTCATAACATCAAACAACCAGGAAAGTGTCAAAGTGTATTGCCAATTACCATGTGATCAGAGGGACTTATCAAAATTAAAGCAAAATCATCAGGTGTATAGAAAAAGAGTGAAATGTAATATATGGCACTAAGAACATACTAGTAGAGAAAAATTTTGTTCCTAAGTAAGCCTCAAAAATATCTTTAG